>NC_090939.1:231085136-231707519 GCF_040938575.1 Ambystoma mexicanum | reverse complement strand
CCACCCCCACCCCCCACCCACCATGGGCAGCCTCCGCCAGGCCCCCACTCATGTCTCCCACCACCCCCAACCCTCCAGCAGTGTGGGGCAGCCTCCACCAGGCCCCCACTCATGTCTCCCACCACCCCCACCCCCCAGGATCCAGGGGCAGCCTCCACCAGGCCCCCACTCATGTCTACCACCACCCCCATCCCCCAGCAGTGCAGGGGCACCCTCCACCAGGCCCCACCCATGTCTCCCCACCCACACCCCCCACCCACCATGGGCAGCCTCCGCCAGGCCCCACTCATGTCTCCCACCACCCCCACCTCCCCCAGCAGTGTGGGGCACCCTCCACCAGGCCCCCACCCATGTCTCCCACCACCCCACCCCCCACCCACCATGGGCAGCCTCCGCCAAGCCCCCACTCATGTCTCCCACCACCCCCACCCCCCAGCATCCAGGGGCACCCTCCACCAGGGCCCCACTCATGTCTCCCACCACCCCCACCCCCCAGCCACCAGGGACAGCCTCCACCAGGCCCCCACTCATGTCTCCCACCACCCCCACCCCCCAGCCACCAGGGGCACCCTCCACCAGGCCCCCACCCATGTCTCCTACCACCCCCACCCCCCACCCCATGGGCAGCCTCCGCCAGTTCCCCACTCATGTCTCCCACCACCCCCACACCCCAGCATCCTAGGGCAGCTCCACCAGGGCCCCACTCATGTCTCCCACCACCCCCACCCCCCAGCCACCAGGGGCAGCCTCCACCAGGCCCCCACTCATGTCTCCCACCACCCCCAGCCCCCAGCCACCAGGGGCAGCCTCCACCAGGCCCCCACTCATGTCCCCCTGCACCCCCACCCCCAGCAGTGCAGGGGCACCCTCCACCAGGCCCCCACTCATGTCTCCCACCACCCCCACCCCCCAGCAGTGCAGGGGCACCCTCCACCAGGCCCCACCCATGTCTCCCACCACCCCCACCCCCCACCCACCATGGGCAGCCTCCGCCAGGCCCCACTCATGTCTCCCACCACCCCCACCCCTCCAGCAGTGTGGGACAGCCTCCACCAGGCCCCCACTCATGTCTCCCACCACCCCCACCCCCCTGCATCCAGGGGCAGCCTCCACCAGGCCCCCACTCATGTCTCCCACCACCCCCACCCCCCAGCAGTGCAGGGGTACCCTCCACCAGGCCCCACCCATGTCTCCTACCACCCACACCCCCCACCCACCATGGGCAGCCTCCGCCAGGCCCCCACTCATGTCTCCCACCACCCCCACCTCCCCAGCAGTGTGGGGCACCCTCCACCAGGCCCCCACTCATGTCTCCCACCACCCCCACCCCCCAGCATCCAGGGGCAGCCTTCACCAGGCCCCCACTCATGTCTCCCACCACCCCACCCCCAGCAGTGCAGGGGCAGCCTCCACCAGGCCCCCACTCATGTCTCCCACCACCCCCACCCCCAGCCGTGCAGGGGCAGCCTCCACCAGGCCCCCACTCATGTCTCCCACCACCCCACCCCCTAGCAGTGCAGGGGCACCCTCCACCAGGCCCCCACCCATGTCTCCCACCACCCCCACCCCCCACCCCCACCATGGCAGCCTCCGCCAAGCCCCCACTCATGTCTCCCACCACCCCCACCCCCCAGCATCCAGGGGCACCCGCCACCAGGGCCCCACTCATGTCTCCCACCACCCCCAACCCCCAGCCACCAGGGGCAGCCTCCACCAGGCCCCCACTCATGTCTCCCACCACCCCCACCCCCCAGCCACCAGGGGCAGCCTCCACCAGGCCCCCACTCATGTCTCCCACCACCGCACCCCCACCCACCATGGGCAGCCTCCGCCAGGCCCCCACTCATGTCTCCCACCCCCACCCCCAAGCAGTGTGGGGCACCCTCCACCAGGCCCCCACTCATGTCTCCCACCACCCCCCAGCATCCAGGGGCAGCCTCCACCAGGCCCCCACTCATGTCTCCCCACACCCCCACCCCCCAGCAGTGCAGGGGCAGCCTCCACCAGGCCCCCACTCATGTCTCCCACCACCCCCACCCCCAGAAGTGCAGGGGCAGCCTCCACCAGGCCCCCACTCATGTCTCCCACCACCCCCACCCCCCAGCAGTGCAGGGGCACCCTCCACCAGGCCCCCACCCATGTCTCCCACCACCCCACCCCCCAGCATCCAGGACACCCTCCACCAGGGCCCCACTCATGTCTCCCACCACCCCCACCCCCCAGCCACCAGGGGCAGCCTCCACCAGGCCCCACTCATGTCTCCCACCACCCCCACCCCCGAGCCACCAGGGGCAGCTTCCACCAGGCCCCCACTCATGTCTCCCCCACCCCCAGCAGTGCAGGGGCACCCTCCACCAGGCCCCCACTCATGTCTCCCACCACCCCCACCCCCCAGCATCCAGGGGCACCCTCCACCAGGCCCCCACTCATGTCTCCCACCACCCCCACCCCCCAGCAGTGCAGGGGCAGCCTCCACCAGGCCCCCACTCATGCCTCCCACCACCCCACCCCCAGCATCCCAGGAGCACCCTCCAACAGGCACCCACTCATGTCCCCCTGCACCCCCACCCCCCAGCAGTGCAGGGGCAGCACCACCAGGGCCCCACTCATGTCCAACTCATGTCTCCCACCACCCCAGCCCCCAGCATCCAGGGGCCACCCTCCACCAGGCCCCCACTCATGTCTCCCACCACCCCACCCCCCAGCATCCAGGGGCACCCTCCACCGGACCCCACTCATGTCTCCCACCACCCCCCACCCCCCACCAGTGCAGGGCAGCCTCCACCAGGCCCCCACTCATGTCTCCCACCACCCCACCCCCAGCAGTGCAGGGGCACCCTCCACCAGGCCCCCACTCATGTCTCCCCACCACCCACACCCCCAGCAGTGCAGGGGCACCCTCCACCAGGCCCCCACCCATGTCTCCCACCCCCCCACCCCCCCCCACCCACCATGGGCAGCCTCCGCCAGGCCCCACTCATGTCTCCCACCACCCCCACCCCTCCAGCAGTGTGGGGCAGCCTCCACCAGGCCCCCACTCATGTCTCCCACCACCCCCACCCCCCAGCATCCAGGGGCAGCCTCCACCAAGCCCCCACTCATGTCTCCCACCACCCCACCCCTCCAGCAGTGTGGGGCAGCCTCCACCAGGCCCCCACTCATGTCTCCCCCACACCCCCACCCCCCAGCATCCAGGGGCAGCCTCCCCAAGCCCCCCACCCATGTCTTTCACACCCCCACCCCCCACCCACCATGGGCAGCCTCCGCCAGGCCCCCACTCATGTCTCCCACCACCCCCACCTCCCCAGCAGTGTGGGGCACCCTCCACCAGGCCCCCACTCATGTCTCCCACCCCCAGCATCCAGGAGCAGCCTCCACCAGGCCCCCACTCATGTCTTCCACCACCCCCACCCCCCAGCAGTGCAGGGCAGCCTCCACCAGGCCCCCACTCATGTATCCCACCACCCCCACCCCCCAGCATCCAGGGCACCCTCCACCAGGCCCCCACTCATGTCTCCCACCACCCCCACACCCCAGCAGTGCAGGGGCAGCCTCCACCAGGCCCCCACTCATGTCTCCCACCACCCCCACCCCCTAGCAGTGCAGGGCACCCTCCACCAGGCCCCCACCCATGTCTCCCACCACCCCCACCCCCCACCCACCATGGTCAGCCTCCGCCAAGCCCCCACTCATGTCTCCCACCACCCCCACCCCCAAGCATCCAGGGGCACCCTCCACCAGGGCCCCACTCATGTCTCCCACCACCCCCACCCCCCAGCCACCAGGGGCATCCTCCACCAGGCCCCCACTCATGTCTCCCACCACCCCCACCCCCCAGCCACCAGGGGCAGCCTCCACCAGGCCCCCACTCATGTCTCCCACCACCCCCACCCCCCAACCACCATAGGCAGCCTCCGCCAGGCCCCCACCATGTCTCCCCCACCCCCACCCCCCCGCATGTGGGGCACCCTCCACCAGGCCCCCACTCATGTCTCCCACCACCCTCACCCCCCAGCATCCAGGGGCAGCCTCCACCAGGCCCCCACTCATGTCTCCCACCACCCCCACCCCCCAGCAGTGCAGGGGCACCCACCACCAGGCTCCCACCCATGTCTCCCACCACCCACACCCCCACCCACCATGGGCAGCCTCCGCCAGGCCCCCACTCATGTCTCCCCCACCCCACCTCCCCAGCAGTGTGGGGCACCCTCCACCAGGCCCCCACTCATGTCTCCCACCACCCCCACCCCCCAGCATCCAGGGGCAGCCTTCACCAGGCCCCCACTCATGTCTCCCACCACCCCCAGCAGTGCAGGGGCAGCCTCCACCAGGCCCCCACTCATGTCTCCCACCACCCCCACCCCCCAGCCGTGCAGGGGCAGCCTCCACCAGCCCCACTCATGTCTCCCACCACCCCCACCCCCTAGCAGTGCAGGGGCACCCTCCACCAGGCCCCCACCCATGTCTCCCACCACCCCCACCCCCACCCACCATGGGCAGCCTCGCCAAGCCCCCACTCATGTCTCCCACCACCCCACCCCCCAGCATCCAGGGGCACCCGCCACCAGGGCCCCACTCATGTCTCCCACCACCCCCAACCCCCCAGCCACCAGGGGCAGCCTCCACCAGGCCCCCACTCATGTCTCCCACCACCCCACCCCCCAGCCACCAGGGCAGCCTCCACCAGGCCCCCACTCATGTCTCCCACCACCCCCACCCCCCACCCACCATGGGCAGCCTCCGCCAGGCCCCCACTCATGTCTCCCACCACCCCACCCCAAGCAGTGTGGGGCACCCTCCACCAGGCCCCCACTCATGTCTCCCACCACCCCCAGCATCCAGGGGCAGCCTCCACCAGGCCCCCACTCATATCTCCCACCACCCCCACCCCCAGCAGTGCAGGGGCAGCCTCCACCAGGCCCCCACTCATGTCCTCCCACCACCCCCACCCCCCCAGCAGTGCAGGGGCAGCCTCCACCAGCCCCCACTCATGTCTCCCCCACCCCCACCCCCCACATCCAGGGGCAGCCTCCACCAGGCCCCCACTCATGTCTCCCACCACCCCACCCCCCAGCAATGCAGGGCACCCTCCACCAGGCCCCCACCCATGTCTCCCACCACCCCCACCCCCCACCCACCATGGGCAGCCTCCGCCAGGCCCCCACTCATGTCTCCCACCACCCCCACCCCCCCCAGCAGTGTGGGGCACCCTCCACCAGTCCCCACTCATGTCTCCCCACCACCCCCACCCCCCAGCATCCAGGGGCAGCCACCACCAGGCCCCCACTCATGTCTCCCACCCCCCACCCCACCCCCAGCAGTGCAGGGGCAGCCTCCACCAGGCCCCACTCATGTATCCACCACCCCACCCCCAGCATCCAGGGGCCCCTCCACCAGGCCCCCACTCATGTCTCCCACCACCCCCACCCCCCAGCAGTGCAGGGGCAGCCTCCATCAGGCCCCCACTCATGTCTCCCACCTCCCCCACCCCCTAGCAGTGCAGGGGCACCCTCCACCAGGCCCCCACCCATGTCTCCCACCACCCCCACCCCCCACCCACCATGGGCAGCCTCCGCCAAGCCCCACTCATGTCTCCCACCACCCCCACCCCCAGCATCCAGGGGCCACCCTCCACCAGGGCCCCACTCATGTCTCCCACCACCCCCACCCCCCAGCCACCAGGGGCATCCTCCACCAGGCCCCCACTCATGTCTCCCACCACCCCCACCCCCCAGCCACCAGGGGCAGCCTCCACCAGGCCCCCACTCATGTCTCCCACCACCCCACCCCCCACCCACCATGGGCAGCCTCCACCAGGCCCCCACTCATGTCTCCCACCACCCCCACCCCCCAGCATCCAGGGGCAGCCTCCACCAGGCCCCCACTCATGTCTCCCACCCCCCACCCCCCAGCAGTGCAGGGGCAGCCTCCACCAGGCCCCCACTCATGTCTCCCACCACCCCCACCCCCAGCAGTGCAGGGGCACCCTCCACCAGGCCCCCACCCATGTCTCCCACCACCCCCACCCCCCACCCACCATGGGCAGCCTCCGCCAGGTCCCCACTCATGTCTCCCACCACCCCCACACCCCAGCATCCAGGGGCACCCTCCACCAGGGCCCACTCATGTCTCCCACCACCCCCACCCCCCAGCCACCAGGGGCAGCCTCCACCAGGCCCCCACTCATGTCTCCCACCACCCCCCACCCCCCAGCCACCAGGGGCAGCCTCCACCAGGCCCCACTCATGTCCCCCTGCACCCCCACCCCCCAGCAGTGCAGGGGCACCCTCCACCAGGCCCCCACTCATGTCTCCCACCACCCCCACCCCCCAGCAGTGCAGGGGCACCCACCAGGCCCCACCCATGTCTCCCACCCCACCCCCACCCCCCACCCACCATGGGCAGCCTCCGCCAGGCCCCCACTCATGTCTCCCACCACCCCCAACCCTCCAGCAGTGTGGGGCAGCCTCCACCAGGCCCCACTCATGTCTCCCACCACCCCCACCCCCAGGATCCAGGGCAGCCTCCACCAGGCCCCACTCATGTCTACCACCACCCCCATCCCCCAGCAGTGCAGGGGCACCCTCCACCAGGCCCCACCCATGTCTCCCACCACCCACACCCCCCACCCACCATGGGCAGCCTCCGCCAGGCCCCCACTCATGTCTCCCACCACCCCCACCTCCCCAGCAGTGTGGGGCACCCTCCACCAGCCCCCACCCATGTCTCCCACCACCCCCACCCCCCACCCACCATGGGCAGCCTCCGCCAAGCCCCCACTCATGTCTCCACCACCCCCACCCCCCAGCATCCAGGGGCACCCTCCACCAGGGCCCCACTCATGTCTCCCACCACCCCCACACCCCCCAGCCACCAGGGGCAGCCTCCACCAGGCCCCCACTCATGTCTCCCACCACCCCCACCCCCAACCACCAGGGGCACCCTCACCAGGCCCCGACCCATGTCTCCTACCACCCCCACCCCCACCCACCATGGGCAGCCTCCGCCAGTTCCCCACTCATGTCTCCCACCACCCCCACACCCCAGCATCCTAGGGCAGCCTCCACCAGGGCCCCACTCATGTCTCCCACCACCCCCACCCCCCAGCCACCAGGGGCAGCCTCCACCAGGCCCCCACTCATGTCTCCCACCACCCCCAGCCCCCAGCCACCAGGGGCAGCCTCCACCAGGCCCCCACTCATGTCCCCCTGCACCCCCACCCCCCAGCAGTGCAGGGGCACCCTCCACCAGGCCCCCACTCATGTCTCCCACCACCCCCACCCCCCAGCAGTGCAGGGGCACCCTCCACCAGGCCCCACCCATGTCTCCCACCACCCCCACCCCCCACCCACCATGGGCAGCCTCCGCCAGGCCCCCACTCATGTCTCCCACCACCCCCACCCCTCCAGCAGTGTGGGGCAGCCTCCACCAGGCCCCCACTCATGTCTCCCACCACCCCCACCCCCCAGCATCCAGGGGCAGCCTCCACCAGGCCCCCACTCATGTCTCCCACACCCCCACCCCCAGCAGTGCAGGGGCACCCTCCACCAGGCCGCCACCCATGTCTACCACCACCCACACCCCCCACCCACCATGGGCAGCCTCCGCCAGGCCCCCACTCATGTCTCCCACCACCCCCACCTCCCCAGCAGTGTGGGGCACCCTCCACCAGGCCCCCAGTCATGTCTCCCACCACCCCCACCCCCCATCATCCAGGGGCAGCCTTCACCAGGCCCCCACTCATGTCTCCCACCACCCCCACCCCCAGCAGTGCAGGGGCAGCCTCCACCAGGCCCCCACTCATGTCTCCCACCACCCCACCCCCAGCCGTGCAGGGGCAGCCTCCCCAGGCCCCCACTCATGTCTCCCACCACCCCCACCCCCTAGCAGTGCAGGGGCACCCTCCACCAGGCCCCCACCCATGTCTCCCACCACCCCCACCCCCCACCCACCATGGGCAGCCTCCGCCAAGCCCCCACTCATGTCTCCCACCACCCCCACCCCCCAGCATCCAGGGGCACCCTCCACCAGGGCCCCACTCATGTCTCCCACCACCCCCAACCCCCAGCCACCAGGGGCAGCCTCCACCAGGCCCCCCTCTCATGTCTCCCACCACCCCCACCCCCCAGCCACCAGTGGGCAGCCTCCACCAGGCCCCCACTCATGTCTCCCACCACCCCCACCCCCCACCCACCATGGGCAGCCTCCGCCAGGCCCCCACTCATGTCTCCCACCACCCCCACCCCCAAGCAGTGTGGGGCACCCTCCACCAGGCCCCCACTCATGTCTCCCACCACCCCCCAGCATCCAGGGGCAGCCTCCACCAGGCCCCCACTCATGTCTCCCACCACCCCACCCCCCAGCAGTGCAGGGGCAGCCTCCACCAGGCCCCCACTCATGTCTCCCACCACCCCCACCCCCAGCATCCAGGGGCAGCCTCCACCAGGCCCCCACTCATGTCTCCAACCACCCCCACCCCCCCAGCAGTGCTGGGCCACCCTCCACCAGGACCCCACCCATGTCTCCCACCACCCCCACCCCCCACCCACCATGGGCAGCCTCCCGCCAGGCCCCCACTCATGTCTCCCACCACCCCCACCCCCCCCCAGCAGTGTGGGGCACCCTCCACCAGGCCCCACTCATGTCTCCCCACCACCCCCACCCCCCAGCATCCAGGGGCAGCCTCCACCAGGCCCCCACTCATGTCTCCCACCACCCCCACCCCCCAGCAGTGCAGGGGCAGCCTCCACCAGGCCCCCACTCATGTATCCCACCACCCCACCCCAGCATCCAGGGGCACCCTCCACCAGGCCCCACTCATGTCTCCCACCACCCCCACCCCCCAGCAGTGCAGGGGCAGCCTCCATCAGGCCCCCACTCATGTCTCCCACCTCCCCCGCCCCATAGCAGTGCAGGGGCACCCTCCACCAGGCCCCCACCCATGTCTCCCACCACCCCCACCCCCCACCCACCATGGGCAGCCTCCGCCAAGCCCCCACTCATGTCTCCCACCACCCCACCCCCAGCATCCAGGGCACCCTCCACCAGGGCCCACTCATGTCTCCCACCACCCCCACCCCCAGCCACCAGGGGCATCCTTCACCAGGCCCCCACTCATGTCTCCCACCACCCCCACCCCCCAGCCACCAGGGGCAGCCTCCACCAGGCCCCACTCATGTCTCCCACCACCCCCACCCCCCACCCACCATGGGCAGCCTCCACCAGGCCCCCACTCATGTCTCCCACCACCCCCACCCCCCAGCATCCAGGGGCAGCCTCCACCAGGCCCCCACTCATGTCTCCCACCACCCCCACCCCCCAGCAGTGCAGGGGCAGCCTCCACCAGGCCCCCACTCATGTCTCCCACCACCCCCACCCCCAGCAGTGCAGGGGCACCCTCCACCAGGCCCCCACCCATGTCTCCCACCACCCCCACCCCCCACCCACCATGGGCAGCCTCCGCCAGGTCCCCACTCATGTCTCCCACCACCCCCACACCCCAGCATCCAGGGGCACCCTCCACCAGGGCCCCACTCATGTCTCCCACCACCCCACCCCCAGCCACCAGGGGCAGCCTCCACCAGGCCCCCACTCCATGTCTCCCACCACCCCCACCCCCAGCCACCAGGGGCAGCCTCCACCAGGCCCCCACTCATGTCCCCCTGCACCCCCACCCCCAGCAGTGCAGGGGCACCCTCCACCAGGCCCCCACTCATGTCTCCCACCACCCCCACCCCCAGCAGTGCAGGGGCACCCACAGGCCCCACCATGTCTCCCCACCACCCCCACCCCCCACCCACATGGGCAGCCTCCGCCAGGCCCCCACTCATGTCTCCCACCACCCCCACCCCTCCAGCAGTGTGGGGCAGCCTCCACCAGGCCCCCACTCATGTCTCCCACCACCCCCACCCCCCAGGACCAGGGCAGCCTCCACCAGGCCCCCACTCATGTCTCCCACCACCCCCATCCCCCAGCAGTGCAGGGCACCCTCCACCAGGCCCCCACCCATGTCTCCCACCACCCACACCCCCCACCCACCATGGGCAGCCTCCGCCAGGCCCCCACTCATGTCTCCCACCACCCCCACCTCCCCAGCAGTGTGGGGCACCCTCCACCAGGCCCCCACCCATGTCCTCCCACCCACCCCCACCCCCCACCCCCCACCCACCATGGGCAGCCTCCGCCAAGCCCCCACTCATGTCTCCCAACACCCCCACCCCCCCAGCATCCAGGGGCACCCTCCACCAGGCCCCACTCATGTCTCCCCACCACCCCCGCCCCCCAGCCACCAGGGGCAGCCTCCACCAGGCCCCCACTCATGTCTCCCACCACCCCCACCCCCTAGCCACCAGGGGCAGCCTCCACCAGGCCCCACTCATGTCTACCCACCACCCCCACCCCCCACCCACCATGGGCAGTCCTCCGCCAGGCCCCCACTCATGTCTCCCACCACCCCCACCCCCCCAGCAGTGTGGGGCACCCTCCACCAGGCCCCCACTCATGTCTCCACCACCCCCACCCCCCAGCATCCAGGGCAGCCTCCACCAGGCCCCCACTCATGTCTCCCACCACGCCCACCCCCCAGCAGTGCAGGGGCAGCCTCCACCAGGCCCCCACTCATGTCTCCCACCACCCCACCCCCCAGCATCCAGGGGCACCCTCCACCAGGCCCCCACTCATGTCTCCCACCACCCCCACCCCCCAGCAGTGCAGGGGCAGCCTCCAGCAGGCCCCCACTCATGTCTCCCACTACCCCCACCCCCAGCAGTGCAGGGGCACCCTCCACCAGGCCCCCACCCATGTCTCCCACCACCCCACCCACCATGGGCAGCCTCCGCCAGGCCCCCACTCATGTCTCCCACCACCCCCACACCCCAGCATCCAGGGGCACCCTCCACCAGGGCCCCACTCATGTCTCCCACCACCCCCACCCCCCAGCCACCAGGGCAGCCTCCACCAGGCCCCCACTCATGTCTCCCACCACCCCCACCCCCCAGCCACCAGGGGCAGCCCCCACCAAGCCCCCACTCATGTCCCCCTGCACCCCCACACCCCAGCAGTGCAGGGGCACCCTCCACCAGGACCCCACTCATGTCTCCCACCACCCCCACCCCCCAGCAGTGCAGGGGCACCCTCCACCAGACCCCCACTCATGTCTCCCACCACCCCCACCCCCCAGCATCCAGGGGCACCCTCCACCAGGCCCCCCACTCATGTCTCCCACCACCCCCACCCCCCAGCAGTGCAGGGGCAGCCTCCCACAGGCCCCACTCATGTCTCCCACCACCCCCACCCCCCCAGCATCCAGGGGCACCCTCCAACAGGCACCCACCCATGTCCCTCTGCACCCCCACCCCCCAGCAGTGCAGGGGCAGCACCACCAGGGCCCCACTCATGTCCAACTCATGTCACCCACCACCCCCACCCCCCAGCAGTGCAGGGGCACCCTCCACCAGGCCCCACTCATGTCTCCCACTCCCCCACCCCCCAGCATCCAGGGGCACCCTCCAACCAGGGCCCACTCATGTCTCCCACCACCCCCACCCCCCAGCAGTGCAGGGACAGCCTCCACCAGGCCCCCACTCATGTCTCCCACCACCCCCACCCCCCAGCAGTGCTGGGGCACCCTCCACCAGGCCCCCACTCATGTCTCCCACACCCCCACCCCCCAGCAGTGCAGGGCACCCTCCACCAGGCCCCCACCCATGTCTCCCACCACCCCCACCCCCAGCATCCAGGGGCAGCCTCCACCAGGCCCCCACTCATGTCTCCCACCACCCCCACCCCCCAGCAGTGCAGGGGCAGCCTCCACCAGGCCCCCACTCATGTCTCCCACCACCCCTACCCCCAGCAGTGCAGGGGCACCCTCCACCAGGCCCCCACCCATGTCTCCCACCACCCCCACCCCCCACCCACCATGGGCAGCCTCCGCCAGGTCCCCACTCATGTTTCCCACCACCCCCACACCCCAGCATCCAGGGGCACCCTCCACCAGGGCCCCACTCATGTCTCCCACCACCCCCACCCCCCAGCCACCAGGGGCAGCCTCCACCAGGCCCCCACTCATGTCTCCCACCGCCCCCACCCCCCAGCCACCAGGGGCAGCCTCCACCAGGCCCCCACTCATGTCCCCCTGCACCCCCATCCCCAGCAGTGCAGGGGCACCCTCCACCAGGCCGACACTCATGTCTCCCACCACCCCCACCTCCCAGCAGTGCAGGGGCACCCTCCACCAGGCCCCACCAATGTCTCCCACCACCCCCACCCCCCACCCACCATGGGCAGCCTCCGCCAGGCCCCCACTCATGTCTCCCACCACCCCCATCCCTCCAGCAGTGTGGGGCAGCCTTCACCAGGCCCCACTCATGTCTCCCACCACCCCACCCCCCAGCATCCAGGGGCAGCCTCCACCAGGCCCCACTCATGTCTCCCACCACCCCCACCCCCCAGCAGTGCAGGGGCACCCTCCACCAGGCCCCACCCATGTCTCCCACCACCCACACCCCCCACCCACCATGGGCAGCCTCCGCCAGGCCCCCACTCATGTCTCCCACCACCCCCACCTCCCCAGCAGTGTGGGGCACCCTCCACCAGGCCCCCACTCATGTCTCCCACCACCCCCACCCCCCAGCATCCAGGGGCAGCCTCCACCAGGCCCCCACTCATGTCTCCCACCACCCCCACCCCCAGCAGTGCAGGGGCAGCCTCCACCAGGCCCCCACTCATGTCTCCCACCACCCCCACCCCCCAGCATCCAGGGGCACCCTCCACCAGGCCCCCACTCATGTCTCCCACCACCCCCACCCCCAGCCGTGCAGGGGCAGCCTCCACCAGGCCCCCACTCATGTCTCCCACCACCCCACCCCCTAGCAGTGCAGGGGCACCCTCCACCAGGCCCCCACCCATGTCTCCCACCACCCCCACCCCGCACCCACCATGGGCAGCCTCCGCCAAGCCCCCACTCATGTCTCCCACCACCCCCACCCCCCAGCATCCAGGGGCACCCTCCACCAGGGCCCCACTCATGTCTCCCACCACACCCACCCCCCAGCCACCAGGGGCAGCCTCCACCAGGCCCCCACTCATGTCTCCCACCCCCCCCACCCCCAGCCACCAGGGCAGCCTCCACCAGGCCCCCACTCATGTCTCCCACCACCCCCACCCCCCACCCACCATGGGCAGCCTCCGCCAGACCCCCACTCATGTCTCCCACCACCCCCACCCCCCCAGCAGTGTGGGTCACCCTCCACCAGGCCCCCATTCATGCCCCCACCACCCCCACCCCCCAGCATCCAGGGGCAGCCTCCACCAGGCCGCCACTCATGTCTCCAACCACCCCCACCCCCCAGCAGTGCAGGGGCAGCCTCCACCAGGCCCCCACTCATGTCTCCCACCACCCCACCCCCCAGCATCCAGGGCACCCTCCACCAGGCCCCCACTCATGTCTCCCACCACCCCCACCCCCCAGCAGTGCAGGGGCAGCCTCCACCAGGCCCCCACTCATGTCTCCCACTACCCCCACCCCCAGCAGTGCAGGGGCACCCTCCACCAGGCCCCCACCCATGTCTCCCACCACCCCCAACGCCCACCCACCATGGGCATCCTCCGCCAGGCCCCCACTCATGTCTCCCACCACACCCACACCCCAGCATGCAGGGGCACCCTCCACCAGGGCCCCACTCATGTCTCCCACCACCCCCAAGCCCCAGCCACCAGGGGCAGCCTCCACCAGGCCCCCACTCATGTCTCCCACCACCCCCACCCCCCAGCCACCAGGGGCAGCCTCCACCAGGCCCCCACTCATGTCTCCCACCACCCCCACCCCCCACCCACCATGGGCAGCCTCCGCCAGGCCCCCACTCATGTCTCCCACCACCCCCACCCCCAAGCAGTGTGGGGCACCCTCCACCAGGCCCCCACTCATGTCTCCCACCACCCCCCAGCATCCAGGGGCAGCCTCCACCAGGCCCCCACTCATATCTCCCACCACCCCCACCCCCCAGCAGTGCAGGGGCAGCCTCCACCAGGCCCCCACTCATGTCTCCCACCACCCCACCCCCCAGCAGTGCAGGGGCAGCCTCCACCAGGCCCCCACTCATGTCTCCCACCACCCCCACCCCCCAGCATCCAGGGGCAGCCTCCACCAGGCCCCCACTCATGTCTCCCACCACCCCACCCCCCAGCAATGCAGGGGCACCCTCCACCAGGCCCCCACCCATGTCTCCCACCACCCCCACCCCCACCCACCATGGGCAGCCTCCGCCAGGCCCCACTCATGTCTCCCACCACCCCCACCCCCCCCCAGCAGTGTGGGGCACCCTCCACCAGTCCCCCACTCATGTCTCCCACCACCCCCACCCCCCAGCATCCAGGGGCAGCCACCACCAGGCCCCCACTCATGTCTCCCACCACCCCCACCCCCCAGCAGTGCAGGGGCAGCCTCCACCAGGCCCCCACTCATGTATCCCACCACCCCACCCCCAGCATCCAGGGGCACCCTCCACCAGGCCCCCACTCATGTCTCCCACCACCCCCACCCCCAGCAGTGCAGGGGCAGCCTCCATCAGGCCCCCACTCATGTCTCCCACCTCCCCCACCCCCTAGCAGTGCAGGGGCACCCTCCACCAGGCCCCCACCATGTCTCCCACCACCCCCACCCCCCACCCACCATGGGCAGCCTCCGCCCGCCAAGCCCCCACTCATGTCTCCCACCACCCCCACCCCCAGCATCCAGGGGCACCCTCCACCAGGGCCCCACTCATGTCTCCCACCACCCCCACCCCCCAGCCACCAGGGGCATCCTCCACCAGGCCCCCACTCATGTCTCCCACCACCCCCACCCCCCAGCCACCAGGGGCAGCCTCCACCAGGCCCCCACTCATGTCTCCCACCACCCCCACCCCCCACCCACCATGGGCAGCCTCCACCAGGCCCCCACTCATGTCTCCCACCACCCCCACCCCCCAGCATCCAGGGGCAGCCTCCACCAGGCCCCCACTCATGTCTCCCACCACCCCCACCCCCCAGCAGTGCAGGGGCAGCCTCCACCAGGCCCCCACTCATGTCTCCCACCACCCCCACCCCCAGCAGTGCAGGGGCACCCTCCACCAGGCCCCCACCCATGTCTCCCACCACCCCCACCCCCCACCCACCATGGGCAGCCTCCGCCAGGTCCCCACTCATGTCTCCCACCACCCCCACACCCCAGCATCCAGGGGCACCCTCCACCAGGGCCCCACTCATGTCTCCCACCACCCCCACCCCCCAGCCACCAGGGGCAGCCTCCACCAGGCCCCCACTCATGTCTCCCACCACCCCCACCCCCCAGCCACCAGGGGCAGCCTCCACCAGGCCCCCACTCATGTCCCCCTGCACCCCCACCCCCCAGCAGTGCAGGGGCACCCTCCACCAGGCCCCCACTCATGTCTCCCACCACCCCACCCCCCAGCAGTGCAGGGGCACCCACCAGGCCCCACCCATGTCTCCCACCACCCCCACCCCCCACCCACCATGGGCAGCCTCCGCCAGGCCCCCACTCATGTCTCCCACCACCCCCAACCCTCCAGCAGTGTGGGGCAGCCTCCACCAGGCCCCCACTCATGTCTCCCACCACCCCCACCCCCAGGATCCAGGGGCAGCCTCCACCAGGCCCCCACTCATGTCTACCACCACCCCCATCCCCCAGCAGTGCAGGGGCACCCTCCACCAGGCCCCCACCCATGTCTCCCACCACCCACACCCCCCACCCACCATGGGCAGCCTCCGCCAGGCCCCCACTCATGTCTCCCACCACCCCCACCTCCCAGCAGTGTGGGGCACCCTCCACCAGGCCCCCACCCATGTCTCCCACCACCCCCACCCCCCACCCACCATGGGCAGCCTCCGCCAAGCCCCCACTCATGTCTCCCACCACCCCCACCCCCCAGCATCCAGGGGCACCCTCCACCAGGGCCCCACTCATGTCTCCCACCACCCCCACCCCCCAGCCACCAGGGGCAGCCTCCACCAGGCCCCCACTCATGTCTCCCACCACCCCCACCCCCCAACCACCAGGGGCACCCTCCACCAGGCCCCGACCCATGTCTCCTACCACCCCCACCCCCCACCCACCATGGGCAGCCTCCGCCAGTTCCCCACTCATGTCTCCCACCACCCCCACACCCCAGCATCCTAGGGCAGCCTCCACCAGGGCCCCACTCATGTCTCCCACCACCCCCACCCCCCAGCCACCAGGGGCAGCCTCCACCAGGCCCCCACTCATGTCTCCCACCACCCCCAGCCCCCAGCCACCAGGGGCAGCCTCCACCAGGCCCCCACTCATGTCCCCCTGCACCCCCACCCCCCAGCAGTGCAGGGGCACCCTCCACCAGGCCCCCACTCATGTCTCCCACCACCCCCACCCCCCAGCAGTGCAGGGGCACCCTCCACCAGGCCCCACCCATGTCTCCCACCACCCCCACCCCCCACCCACCATGGGCAGCCTCCGCCAGGCCCCCACTCATGTCTCCCACCACCCCCACCCCTCCAGCAGTGTGGGGCAGCCTCCCACCAGGCCCCCACTCATGTCTCCCACCACCCCCCACCCCCCAGCATCCAGGGGCAGCCTCCACCAGGCCCCCACTCATGTCTCCCACCACCCCCACCCCCCAGCAGTGCAGGGGCACCCTCCACCAGGCCGCCACCCATGTCTACCACCACCCACACCCCCCACCCACCATGGGCAGCCTCCGCCAGGCCCCCACTCATGTCTCCCACCACCCCCACCTCCCCAGCAGTGTGGGGCACCCTCCACCAGGCCCCCAGTCATGTCTCCCACCACCCCCACCCCCCATCATCCAGGGGCAGCCTTCACCAGGCCCCCACTCATGTCTCCCACCACCCCCACCCCCAGCAGTGCAGGGGCAGCCTCCACCAGGCCCCCACTCATGTCTCCCACCACCCCCACCCCCCAGCCGTGCAGGGGCAGCCTCCACCAGGCCCCCACTCATGTCTCCCACCACCCCCACCCCCTAGCAGTGCAGGGGCACCCTCCACCAGGCCCCCACCCATGTCTCCCACCACCCCCACCCCCCACCCACCATGGGCAGCCTCCGCCAAGCCCCCACTCATGTCTCCCACCACCCCCACCCCCCAGCATCCAGGGGCACCCTCCACCAGGGCCCCACTCATGTCTCCCACCACCACCCCCAACCCCCAGCCACCAGGGGCAGCCTCCACCAGGCCCCCACTCATGTCTCCCACCACCCCCACCCCCCAGCCACCAGGGGCAGCCTCCACCAGGCCCCCACTCATGTCTCCCACCACCCCCACCCCCCACCCACCATGGGCAGCCTCCGCCAGGCCCCCCACTCATGTCTCCCACCACCCCCACCCCCAAGCAGTGTGGGGCACCCTCCACCAGGCCCCACTCATGTCTCCCACCACCCCCCAGCATCCAGGGGCAGCCTCCACCAGGCCCCCACTCATGTCTCCCACCACCCCACCCCCCAGCAGTGCAGGGGCAGCCTCCACCAGGCCCCCACTCATGTCTCCCACCACCCCCCACCCCCCAGCATCCAGGGGCAGCCTCCACCAGGCCCCCACTCATGTCTCCAACCACCCCCACCCCCCAGCAGTGCAGGGCCACCCTCCACCAGGACCCCACCCATGTCTCCCACCACCCCCACCCCCCACCCACCATGGGCAGCCTCCGCCAGGCCCCCACTCATGTCTCCCACCACCCCCACCCCCCCCCAGCAGTGTGGGGCACCCTCCACCAGGCCCCCACTCATGTCTCCCACCACCCCCACCCCCCAGCATCCAGGGGCAGCCTCCACCAGGCCCCCACTCATGTCTCCCACCACCCCCACCCCCCAGCAGTGCAGGGGCAGCCTCCACCAGGCCCCCACTCATGTATCCCACCACCCCACCCCCAGCATCCAGGGGCACCCTCCACCAGGCCCCCACTCATGTCTCCCACCACCCCCACCCCCCAGCAGTGCAGGGGCAGCCTCCATCAGGCCCCCACTCATGTCTCCCACCTCCCCCGCCCCATAGCAGTGCAGGGGCACCCTCCACCAGGCCCCCACCCATGTCTCCCACCACCCCCACCCCCCACCCACCATGGGCAGCCTCCGCCAAGCCCCCACTCATGTCTCCCACCACCCCCACCCCCAGCATCCAGGGGCACCCTCCACCAGGGCCCCACTCATGTCTCCCACCACCCCCACCCCCCAGCCACCAGGGGCATCCTTCACCAGGCCCCCACTCATGTCTCCCACCACCCCCACCCCCCAGCCACCAGGGGCAGCCTCCACCAGGCCCCCCACTCATGTCTCCCACCACCCCCACCCCCCACCCACCATGGGCAGCCTCCCACCAGGCCCCCACTCATGTCTCCCACCACCCCCACCCCCCAGCATCCAGGGGCAGCCTCCACCAGGCCCCCACTCATGTCTCCCACCACCCCCACCCCCCAGCAGTGCAGGGGCAGCCTCCACCAGGCCCCCACTCATGTCTCCCACCACCCCCACCCCCAGCAGTGCAGGGGCACCCTCCACCAGGCCCCCACCCATGTCTCCCACCACCCCCACCCCCCACCCACCATGGGCAGCCTCCGCCAGGTCCCCACTCATGTCTCCCACCACCCCCACACCCCAGCATCCAGGGGCACCCTCCACCAGGGCCCCACTCATGTCTCCCACCACCCCCACCCCCCAGCCACCAGGGGCAGCCTCCACCAGGCCCCCACTCATGTCTCCCACCACCCCCACCCCCCAGCCACCAGGGGCAGCCTCCACCAGGCCCCCACTCATGTCCCCCTGCACCCCCACCCACCAGCAGTGCAGGGGCACCCTCCACCAGGCCCCCACTCATGTCTCCCACCACCCCCACCCCCCAGCAGTGCAGGGGCACCCACCAGGCCCCACCCATGTCTCCCACCACCCCCACCCCCCACCCACCATGGGCAGCCTCCGCCAGGCCCCCACTCATGTCTCCCACCACCCCCACCCCTCCAGCAGTGTGGGGCAGCCTCCACCAGGCCCCCACTCATGTCTCCCACCACCCCCACCCCCAGGATCCAGGGGCAGCCTCCACCAGGCCCCCACTCATGTCTCCCACCACCCCCATCCCCCAGCAGTGCAGGGGCACCCTCCACCAGGCCCCCACCCATGTCTCCCACCACCCACACCCCCCACCCACCATGGGCAGCCTCCGCCAGGCCCCCACTCATGTCTCCCACCACCCCCACCTCCCCAGCAGTGTGGGGCACCCTCCACCAGGCCCCCACCCATGTCTCCCACCACCCCCCCACCCACCATGGGCAGCCTCCGCCAAGCCCCCACTCATGTCTCCCAACACCCCCACCCCCCAGCATCCAGGGGCACCCTCCACCAGGGCCCCACTCATGTCTCCCACCACCCCCGCCCCCCAGCCACCAGGGGCAGCCTCCACCAGGCCCCCACTCATGTCTCCCACCACCCCCACCCCCTAGCCACCAGGGGCAGCCTCCACCAGGCCCCCACTCATGTCTACCCACCACCCCCACCCCCCACCCACCATGGGCAGTCTCCGCCAGGCCCCCACTCATGTCTCCCACCACCCCCACCCCCCCAGCAGTGTGGGGCACCCTCCACCAGGCCCCCACTCATGTCTCCCACCACCCCCACCCCCCAGCATCCAGGGGCAGCCTCCACCAGGCCCCCACTCATGTCTCCCACCACGCCCACCCCCCAGCAGTGCAGGGGCAGCCTCCACCAGGCCCCCACTCATGTCTCCCACCACCCCACCCCCCAGCATCCAGGGGCACCCTCCACCAGGCCCCCACTCATGTCTCCCACCACCCCCACCCCCCAGCAGTGCAGGGGCAGCCTCCAGCAGGCCCCCACTCATGTCTCCCACTACCCCCACCCCCAGCAGTGCAGGGGCACCCTCCACCAGGCCCCCACCCATGTCTCCCACCACCCCCACCCACCATGGGCAGCCTCCGCCAGGCCCCCACTCATGTCTCCCACCACCCCCACACCCCAGCATCCAGGGGCACCCTCCACCAGGGCCCCACTCATGTCTCCCACCACCCCCACCCCCCAGCCACCAGGGGCAGCCTCCACCAGGCCCCCACTCATGTCTCCCACCACCCCCACCCCCCAGCCACCAGGGGCAGCCCCCAC
The DNA here is from genome assembly GCF_040938575.1 of Ambystoma mexicanum. Lineage (NCBI taxonomy): Eukaryota > Metazoa > Chordata > Amphibia > Caudata > Ambystomatidae > Ambystoma > Ambystoma mexicanum. The sequence continues at coordinate 231,687,369 of NC_090939.1, read as the reverse complement.
CAAGCCCCCACTCATGTCCCCCTGCACCCCCACACCCCAGCAGTGCAGGGGCACCCTCCACCAGGACCCCACTCATGTCTCCCACCACCCCCACCCCCCAGCAGTGCAGGGGCACCCTCCACCAGACCCCCACTCATGTCTCCCACCACCCCCACCCCCCAGCATCCAGGGGCACCCTCCACCAGGCCCCCACTCATGTCTCCCACCACCCCCACCCCCCAGCAGTGCAGGGGCAGCCTCCACCAGGCCCCACTCATGTCTCCCACCACCCCCACCCCCCCAGCATCCAGGGGCACCCTCCAACAGGCACCCACCCATGTCCCTCTGCACCCCCACCCCCCAGCAGTGCAGGGGCAGCACCACCAGGGCCCCACTCATGTCCAACTCATGTCACCCACCACCCCCACCCCCCAGCAGTGCAGGGGCACCCTCCACCAGGCCCCCACTCATGTCTCCCACTCCCCCACCCCCCAGCATCCAGGGGCACCCTCCACCAGGGCCCCACTCATGTCTCCCACCACCCCCACCCCCCAGCAGTGCAGGGACAGCCTCCACCAGGCCCCCACTCATGTCTCCCACCACCCCCACCCCCCAGCAGTGCTGGGGCACCCTCCACCAGGCCCCCACTCATGTCTCCCACCACCCCCACCCCCCAGCAGTGCAGGGGCACCCTCCACCAGGCCCCCACCCATGTCTCCCACCACCCCCACCCCCCAGCATCCAGGGGCAGCCTCCACCAGGCCCCCACTCATGTCTCCCACCACCCCCACCCCCCAGCAGTGCAGGGGCAGCCTCCACCAGGCCCCCACTCATGTCTCCCACCACCCCTACCCCCAGCAGTGCAGGGGCACCCTCCACCAGGCCCCCACCCATGTCTCCCACCACCCCCACCCCCCACCCACCATGGGCAGCCTCCGCCAGGTCCCCACTCATGTTTCCCACCACCCCCACACCCCAGCATCCAGGGGCACCCTCCACCAGGGCCCCACTCATGTCTCCCACCACCCCCACCCCCCAGCCACCAGGGGCAGCCTCCACCAGGCCCCCACTCATGTCTCCCACCGCCCCCACCCCCCAGCCACCAGGGGCAGCCTCCACCAGGCCCCCACTCATGTCCCCCTGCACCCCCACTCCCCAGCAGTGCAGGGGCACCCTCCACCAGGCCGACACTCATGTCTCCCACCACCCCCACCTCCCAGCAGTGCAGGGGCACCCTCCACCAGGCCCCACCAATGTCTCCCACCACCCCCACCCCCCACCCACCATGGGCAGCCTCCGCCAGGCCCCCACTCATGTCTCCCACCACCCCCATCCCTCCAGCAGTGTGGGGCAGCCTTCACCAGGCCCCCACTCATGTCTCCCACCACCCCCACCCCCCAGCATCCAGGGGCAGCCTCCACCAGGCCCCCACTCATGTCTCCCACCACCCCCACCCCCCAGCAGTGCAGGGGCACCCTCCACCAGGCCCCCACCCATGTCTCCCACCACCCACACCCCCCACCCACCATGGGCAGCCTCCGCCAGGCCCCCACTCATGTCTCCCACCACCCCCACCTCCCCAGCAGTGTGGGGCACCCTCCACCAGGCCCCCACTCATGTCTCCCACCACCCCCACCCCCCAGCATCCAGGGGCAGCCTCCACCAGGCCCCCACTCATGTCTCCCACCACCCCCACCCCCAGCAGTGCAGGGGCAGCCTCCACCAGGCCCCCACTCATGTCTCCCACCACCCCCACCCCCCAGCATCCAGGGGCACCCTCCACCAGGCCCCCACTCATGTCTCCCACCACCCCCACCCCCCAGCCGTGCAGGGGCAGCCTCCACCAGGCCCCCACTCATGTCTCCCACCACCCCACCCCCTAGCAGTGCAGGGGCACCCTCCACCAGGCCCCCACCCATGTCTCCCACCACCCCCACCCCGCACCCACCATGGGCAGCCTCCGCCAAGCCCCCACTCATGTCTCCCACCACCCCCACCCCCCAGCATCCAGGGGCACCCTCCACCAGGGCCCCACTCATGTCTCCCACCACACCCACCCCCCAGCCACCAGGGGCAGCCTCCACCAGGCCCCCACTCATGTCTCCCACCACCCCCACCCCCCAGCCACCAGGGGCAGCCTCCACCAGGCCCCCACTCATGTCTCCCACCACCCCCACCCCCCACCCACCATGGGCAGCCTCCGCCAGACCCCCACTCATGTCTCCCACCACCCCCACCCCCCCAGCAGTGTGGGTCACCCTCCACCAGGCCCCCACTCATGTCTCCCACCACCCCCACCCCCCAGCATCCAGGGGCAGCCTCCACCAGGCCGCCACTCATGTCTCCAACCACCCCCACCCCCCAGCAGTGCAGGGGCAGCCTCCACCAGGCCCCCACTCATGTCTCCCACCACCCCACCCCCCAGCATCCAGGGGCACCCTCCACCAGGCCCCCACTCATGTCTCCCACCACCCCCACCCCCCAGCAGTGCAGGGGCAGCCTCCACCAGGCCCCCACTCATGTCTCCCACTACCCCCACCCCCAGCAGTGCAGGGGCACCCTCCACCAGGCCCCCACCCATGTCTCCCACCACCCCCAACGCCCACCCACCATGGGCATCCTCCGCCAGGCCCCCACTCATGTCTCCCACCACACCCACACCCCAGCATGCAGGGGCACCCTCCACCAGGGCCCCACTCATGTCTCCCACCACCCCCAAGCCCCAGCCACCAGGGGCAGCCTCCACCAGGCCCCCACTCATGTCTCCCACCACCCCCACCCCCCAGCCACCAGGGGCAGCCTCCACCAGGCCCCCACTCATGTCCCCCTGCACCCCCACACCCCGGCAGTGCAGGGGCACCCTCCACCAGGCCCCCACTCATGTCTCCCACCACCTCCACCCCCCAGCAGTGCAGGGGCACCCTCCACCAGGCCCCACTCATGTCTCCCACCACCCCCACCCCCCAGCATCCAGGGGCACCCTCCACCAGGCCCCCACTCATGTCTCCCACCACCCCCACCCCCCAGCAGTGCAGGGGCAGCCTCCACCAGGCCCCCACTCATATCTCCCACCACCCCCACCCCCCAGCATCCAGGGGCACCCTCCAACAGGCACCCACTCATGTCCCCCTGCACCCCCACCCCCCAGCAGTGCAGGGGCAGCACCACCAGGGCCCCACTCATGTCCAACTCATGTCTCCCACCACCCCCACCCCCCAGCAGCGCAGGGGCACCCTCCACCAGGCCCACACTCATGTTTCCCACTCCCCCACCTCCCAGCATCCAGGGGCACCCTCCACCAGGGCCCCACTCATGTCTCCCACCACCCCAACCCCCCAGCAGTGAAGGGGCAGCCTCCACCAGGCCCCCACTCATGTCTCCCACCACCCCCACCCCCCAGCAGTGCAGGAGCACCCTCCACCAGGCCCCCACTCATGTCTCCCACCACCCCCCAGCAGTGCAGGGGCACCCTCCACCAGGCCCCCACCCATGTCTCCCACCACCCCCACCCCCCACCCACCATGGCCAGCCTCCGCCAGGCCCCCACTCATGTCTCCCACCACCCACACCCCCCCAGCAGTGTGGGGCAGCCTCCAACAGGCCCCCACTCATGTCTCCCACCACCCCCACCCCCAGCATCCAGGGGCACCCTCCACCAGGCCCCCACTCATATCTCCCACCACCCCCACCCCCCAGCAGTGCAGGGGCAGCCTCCACCAGGCCCCCACTCATGTCTCCCACCACCCCCACCCCCCAGCAGTGCAGGGGCACCCTCCACCAGGCCCCCACCCATGTCTCCCACCACCCCCACCCACCATGGGCAGCCTCCGCCAGGCCCCCACTCATGTCTCCCACCCACCCCCACCCCCCAGCAGTGTGGGGCACCCTCCACCAGGCTCCCACCCATGTCTACCACCATCCCCACCCCCCAGCATCCAGGGGCACCCTCCACCAGGCCCCCACTCATGTCCCCCTGCACCCCCACCCCCCAGCAGTGCAGGGGCACCCTCCACCAAGCCCCCACTCATGTCCCCCTGAACCCAGGTCCTCACAATCCCCAATCATGTGCGTTATGGTCAGCCTCCACAGCCAAAAGGCCCTACCAAGTATCCCATTCACCCACATGGAAATGGAAATTACATGTTACACCCCCATTGTTCATAAAGCAAATGAACCCATGTCCGTCACACACAATGGTTGCAATTGAATGGGAAAACACCCAACCTGACATGCATGAAACCAATGAGATGATACCACACAGTGAAGTATGAAAACAAAAATGTGTATTAAAAAAAATTGAATGCAAATGAAATGAAACAAACTACAATGGCAATGAAAAAAAGATAAGCTGCATGTCCGTCCAAAAAAATGAAAAATACAAATCCAAATCCAAAAAAATGTTGTCCAAAGTCACATTAAAAATAAAATCAATCAGAGAGAGAAAAATAAATGCAAAGACCATTGCTCCATGGTGAATAAATAAAAAAAATAAAAAAATCAAACAATCCAATGAAGAACTATGTACAAAACATCCAAGGGTCCATGAGCCCAACTGAACAAAGGAAACCTACAAAAAACCCTAACTAAAATGCAACTATATACAAAATGTGGAGCAGTGTCCGTCGACTCCAAATCATAAGAAGAAACAAAGGAAACCTAAAACTAAAGAACTATATACAAAGGCGGCGGGCAAGTCCAGCGGCTCACTCTGTGGTGTTCCGGGCCAAGGCATCATCAAACTCCTCGTCTATGTCCCGGAGGCGGTCCTGTTCCATAGCCCCGAGGGTCCGCAGGGACGACGCCATCTGCTCCTCCAACCCCCTGCGGATTGCCTCGAGGCACTCGGCCCGCCTCAGGGCCCTCCGCATGGAGTTCTACGCCCTGACCATCGTGAGCCGCGCCTCTTCCGCCCGCCACCGCTCCGCACCTATCTGCTGGCCCAACCGCAGCCACACGGAAGACACTTCCTGTCCTGGTCCTCCTGCCCTCCGGCCGATGCCTGCCCCTCCGATGTTGATGGCCCCGAGCCAAGATGCCTCCCACGTTGACTCTGCTGCTCCCTCCGACGCAACTGCCTCTGCCAGCACAACGGCATCCAGGCTGATGGAACCCACCGACGCCGTCGTGCACGTGCCCTGCCTGATGATGCCGGCACATCCTCCATCTGCTGGGGTACAGTTGCTGTGGTGTCCACCCCTGCTGGACCTCCGACTCCCGACTGTGGCAGGGATGGGATCCCCACCGAGCTGGCTGCATTGGTCAGGGCAGGTCCACAGGGGGCCCTGGTGGCATCTGGGCCGGAAGACGGCAAGGAGAACGACCGGCGTATAGCCTCCACAGAGGAGGAGAGGGCCGCCAGATTGGCCGACACATGCAGGAAACCCCCGAACATGGAAGATCCCAATTGGGCCACGTCGGCACGGTGCTCTTCGTGATGACGTGCGTGCTCCTCCCGGGAAGCACGCACGTCATCACGAATTGCACCCGCACGCATCGCGACCCCAATCAGGACCTTCTCCATATGGCCACGGGTCCCCTCGTCCGCAGGTGGAGGGGAGTCAGGTGACATGGACATCCCCTCTACCTGCGGACGGGCCTGGGACGGGGCATCCCTGCTGGTGCATGGTGGTGCACTCACAGGGTCAGGGACAGCGACATGCACAGGCCCCTCCACGGTGACCTGTGCTGCCTCCTGCCCCTGCCCCTGGACTGCACCACTTGCACCAGCAGGGATGCCCCCACCAGGCCCCATGTGTACCTCAGTGGCGGCCTCCTCCTCCTCTGTGGAAACCAACAACCTGGATGGCTCCTCACCGTCTTCCACCGTAGCAGGCCCCTGTGGGGGCTCACCCACCCCTTCCGCTGCAGCCGTGGGGCATCCCCGCCGCCTTGCTCCACAGCGCCGTCTCCGCCCTCTTCTTCACTAGCCGCTGCGTAGAGGGAGACATAGAACACAAGCACCAGGGTACTGTTCAATGGTCCCCTAGACAGGAAGCAATAGCAGATGAGTACCACTGTCAAAGTGCACTTCCATCATGTCCCTCCACAACACATGGGTCAGTCCAGGCAAAACACACACAGTAACAGGCATGGTGCATGCCATGGACATTTCCATATATGTCCAATGGACTCTTGAAACATACAATGATATGGAACTCACATGCATCATGGGTCATGCCTATCACATGCACACAGTACACCTCAGTCACATCCATCTGGCCTCATACACCCCAAACACAGCGGATACAAGGATAACTAGGCTGCATCAGTGAATCTGTGCATTGTCACACACATGTGTCATGCATCCATGGCATTCACAAGTCACAGACACGCAGGTCAGGCACACAGACATGGCTACCATATATGTACCTGGCATCAGCACCCATCCCTCACCCCCACCCATGTCCAGGAACAGAGACTGGCATGCCGTCATGTGTAAAATCTGCATCGGGCTCCCCATGTCGCATTTAAACACATGCAACAACCATGTGGTTCACACATCACTGGTCGCACATGCATTACCATGATGTCCCTGCACACATACATGCATACATGGCCTATGTCACACATACAGGCAAGTATCAGACAACCAGCACACCGCAACATGCCCTGTCTCACACAGCAATGCTTGGCCACTTACCGCTCAACTCCAGACGGGTCTCCCTCTCAAGGATCTGGGCGTGGAGCGCTGGGCGTACGCGTTCCAGGACCCTCATCTGGATGGAACTCATGCGGCCCCGGCCCCCCTCCACGAGGCGCCGGGCCTTCACAAGGGTCCTGGACCTCAAATCCTCCCAGCGCTTCTTGATCTTCTGGACGTCGCGGGTTGCCACCCCCTCCGCGTTGATGGCAACCACACAGTCGGCCCAGATCCTCTCCCGTCCTTCCTTGCTGGCGCGGGACGATCCAAAGAGGGCATCATACTGCCCCAGGACATGCTCCACCAGGACACCAACTTCGGTGGCAGTGAAGCTGGTGCCCCTCTGCCCCTCTGGCCTGGGGTTGCCACTGGTGCCAGATGTGGAAGTGCCCGACATGGCAACCCCAGAGGCAGGAGTGGGCGGGCAACTGGGTCCTGGGGCTGGGCTGTGGAGCGATGTTATCCCAGTCAGGAGTCTTCAGTTCCAGCACGGGTGGACACAGCAACTGGACCCCTGCAGATGGCTGATGTGCAGGCACCAAATGGCAGGGCACGGTGGCAGCAGGCAGGCAGGCAGGCAGCAGCAGCAGATGGCACGTGGGAGGCTGCTTGGGGCACTGGGGGGCAGTAATTCGGCCTTCTGGGCAGGAGCGTGGTCTTCCATGTGTTTTCGCATGGCCAGCTTGATACGGAGTGATTTGGCACGTGAAAATCCTGCACGTCAGCGTGAAATTCGAGGAAAGGCCCTTAGCGCGTAAGCGCGTCAGCACGCATACGCGATTCTATTGGACCAAAGGCCCTCAGCGCGTAAGCGCGTCTGTGACGTGACCCGCACGGGTGTTTTCCTCATAGCACGTGATGACAGAGCACACGTGGAAAGACTGCACGTCAGAGTGTCATCGCGTGTAATTGGACAAAAGTGCACGTACACGCGATTGGCCTATGTACGTGTATTTCAGGGGTGCGCGGGCACTTACACACGCAAGTACATCAGCGCAAGTGTATTCCGGGGTGCGCGGGAATTTCCACACGCTATTGACCTGGGTACTGGATTTCAGGGGTGCGTGGGAAGTTTCACACGCGAGTACATCAGCGCAAGTGTATTCCGGGGTGCGCGGGAATTTCCACACACTATTGGCCTGGGTACTGGATTTCAGGGGTGCGCGGGAAGTTTTGCACGCTCGCCTACAACACGCGCAAAGAAACACGTACGCCAGTAGGAAGCAGGCATACGTCGTCCCGCGACGCATGAATTTGCGCGCAAAAAAAAAAACAAGCTCAGACACCAGGATGACTATACCGTTCCTAGCAGCAGTGGCCGTGGGCTACCAAAGGAGGAGGAGGAGGATAGTCAGGGCCAGAATATTCACACCCAGAACCAGCCTTTTCGGGATGCCTGATGACCAGGTGTATGGGAGGCACAGGTTTCCACCACACATAATACTGGACCTGGTGAGTGAGTGGGAGGATGACCTCACATCACCCACCCTGTGCTCCCAGGCACTCAGCCCCCTGGAGAAGGTCCTCAATGTACTGCACTTCTTAGCCACTGGATCATTTCAGCGGACAAGTGCCATAGTGGGTGGGGTGTCACAGGCCACGCAGTAACGCTGCCTACACCAGGTCTTGAACATCATCACTGCACGCCCATCAGTCCGCAGGCACATATACCTGCCCAGAACACATGCAGAAAGGCATGCTGCCGCCCTGGATTTTTACGGTGTGGCACGATTCCCCAAAGTGCTAGGTGCCATCGACTGCACCCATGTGGCTCTACGTCCCCCCAGGGCATCTGAGCACATCTATAGGTACCGCAATCACTGGCATTCCATCAACGTGCAGGTAGTATGTAATGCCAAGGGAATCATCACCTCAGTATATGCCTCAGTATGCTTCATTTACCGAATGTCCACCCTAAGCCGGGACCTAGAAGCTGGGCGGCATGGCGATACATGGCTGCTTGGTGAGTATGAATGCCACTGCACATGCATGCATGTCAGATACTGAGCAAGGTCACAACCCCACCAATGATACCAATCACCACCTCCACAGGGGACAGTGCCTACCCTCTCAGCCCCCACATGATGACGCCAATTCAGAACCCCACCACGCCACCCGAGGTAAGATATAACACAGCCCACATTGCAACCCGGGGCATAGTGGAGCGCACATTCGGAGTGCTTAAGTCACGCTTTCGCTCCCTTGACCGTTCTGGCGGGCAGCTGTTATACGCTCCCCCAGTAGTGTGCAGGATCATAGTGGCAGCATGTGTCCTGCACAACGTTGCAACACGCCGGGGCCTGCCTGTGGACATGGTGGGGCCCCCACATCTCCAACCACATGCACGCCTGCTGCGCATGGGAGGGGAAAGGGCACGGGGGGAGGCAGCCCGTACACAGCTAGTGGCTAATTTCTTCACATAGAAATCACACCCCTGTGGAGTGCACACTGCCCTGGCACATACCATCTGACAATCAATGATGACTCAACCTGACACTGATCCTGAATGTCTGGAGAATCAACCGTCAAAACCATATCAGCCTGGAAGTGTTACAATGTGTGCATCCCTACCTACACAGACACCACCAATGCAGTTTCGTGAAAAAACACATTCATGCAGCTAAAATGAACACCCACTTGCAAAATGCAACATGAGGACAGTGCCATGTCACCCAACCCATCCCCAGCACCGCCACACGACACACCGTGCCATGTCATGCTATGTTCAGGTAAACAAAGTAATCCCCACAACATGACACAAGTGTCACAATGTACAGTGTCCCTAATTGAAACTCGCGACACCTGAAATGTTCACAGTAATGCAGGACCAACAACACACTTGAGCAGGTATTTAGCAAAAACACTAATCATCTACTGACTCTCAAAACTACCATTAACATGACATTACGAATGTAAGGAATTAGTAGTCTCACCATCTGGAAATGCCTGCACTCCCACCACTTCCAACTGTATGGTGTTGCCGCCATGTAGAGTTGTAGGTGCACTGCTGCCAACATGGACCCCATCTCCAAAGTAGAGGGCCTTGTGTAGACATGAGGAAAGGACCTGCAAATTAGGAGGTAGACAAGGATGATGAGTTACACATCAATGCAACATGAAGTGTACAACACAACAGCAATATGCACTAGGAATGTATACACAGTATTGACTAGACTGCCCACACATGGAGTGGGAGTCCAATGTCACCATGTACGTCAATGTCACTTGGGCACACCCTTTGCAAGCCCATGGAAACGGGAAGCAGGAGGGGTGTGTGTGACATAAACCCAAGCATCTGAACCAAATACATGACAAGACTGCATGTGCCCAGCCACAATGCAGCGTATGCCCACGGGAGCCACACAAGGCAACACATTGTCCCAAAAAAAAAAAAAAATTAAAAAAAAAAATCAAAAAGAAAAAATCAAAAATGGCCATTAATGGGCCCGGGGGGGTTGGGGAGGCCACCCAGGAGGTCTGAGGACAGGGTGCACACCAAACCCACCTGTGTGGATCTTGCGGAAAAAAAAACACCTCCATGGGCTCATGGCCCACACGGCTACCCTATTGTGGGAGTATCACTGCTGTCGCGATTATCACCCTGTGCAGCTGCATCCGGAGGTGGTTGCACTATGGGAGGCAGCCCACGCAAGGCCCTAGTCTGTTCCTCCATGGCTGCAAGCATGCGGGTGTGGTAGGTCTCGTTCTGGAGGATGAGTGTGCGGAGGTCCCCATGCAACAACTCACGGGATGCCCGGACCTCCGCCCTAGTTGCCTGCATCTCAGCTGAGAGCGTGCGGGTGAGACGCTCCAGCTGCTGTTCTGTCCTTCGGTTTGTTGAAGCGTCAAGATCAACAAGAGTCGTCCTGAGGTGAATGAGTTCCAGCCTCAGGGCTTCCCTGTGGCCCTGGGACTCTATGGAGATGGCTTCGTGCAGAGTCGCCAGTGCCGCCCGCCTGTCCCTGTTGGACGCCAACATGTCCTCCCTGTGTGACTGGCAGATGGAGTTGGTTGCCTGCTGTAGTCGCTCCATCAGCCTTTCGGGGGGAACAATGGAAGTGGCCACCCTATCCATGGCCTGAGCCATCATCTCTGATGATGCTGCCTGTTGGGTTGCCATACCGTAAATGGATTGCTCCCATGCGGTATTACCAGGTGGCGTACGGCCACCACGTCGGCGGGCACCACACCTGTCTGGGGCAAGGCGAACTGCGCCTTGCTGTGCCGGCACTGCCTGAAGCTGCAGGACTGCATTCCCCCTCTGATCTGCTGGCCCAGGAACAGGATCAGATGTCGCGGAGTGTGACCCTGCGACCCTGCATCCGTAACCACCAAAGGAATAGCTGCCAACACTGACATCCCCATTGAGGGTTCTGACCCTGGTGCAGGTGGGTGGGACAGAACAGAATCCCTCCCAGGAACACTCACCTGCGACGGCACATAGGTCTCATCATCTGAATCAACACCTGAGTACAGCTCGGGGGAGGTGCAGCCAGAGACACCCCTTGAGACCACGACCTGCAGCAGTTGTGGGTTCTCACCCACCAACACACCACGTCCCTCACTGGTGGTCGGTCGGCCCTCGGACCCCTCCTGGGTCTGCACCATCTCCACAACCCCAGCAGTATCAAGTGCGTCTTCCCCTGCAAAGACATAAAAGCAAACAAATGGAAACAGGCATTAGCACCATGGCACACAATGAGAGCTGAGAAGCAACAGAACCAGTACTTGATTGACACATGTCCCACATGACTAAAACCCTCCCATGCATGCACCCTCACTGCGTATGAAGGGGAGGCAAATGGCACACATTGATGACACCAAGATGGAAGATGAACACATTTGCTGCATGCTGCCTAGCAGTGGCATCACACATTGGCCTGTGATTGCCAGGTGAAATACACATGCCATCACACAGATGGCATGTACCATTGCTATTGAGTGAAGATGGAGAGGAGGGCAGCACTTATTCATTCAGTCCGGTTCCCTCATGTAATAGCTTTTCTAAATCAAACAGGTCTGATTTTTCACCTGGAGCTGCCAGTCCAAAATGGTCCGATTGCACAGGGACATGTCTAAAGAAATGATATCCAGGTAACAAAGTCACTCCACTTTACCATAGCCATGTCAGACATGTGACTAGAGGACTGAGAAATGCCTAGTAAAAGTGGTGGAATGCAAACAATCTGCCTGAATGAACAGTGAAAAATAAGCAACAATGTTGGTGCAAGATGACACTTCAAGGGCAACTGGCGTGCTGTTGGGCTATATGTCTACTGTTGGCAGAAGGGATACTGCTATGGCCAAATGCTGCTGCGCAGAATGTATTGCATGAAGCACATGGGTGACCCAAACGACTCAGGCGTACACACTCTCACCTGGCACACAAACAGAAGCCCTCACACACACACCATGCACATGGATGACACACACATGCATGTGCACTCACCGGACAATGCCTCATAATCAGGCAGATCTCCCACGCCTTGGATCTGTTCCTCCGTGACGTAGGTCCCAGCGACTGACTCATGTGAAGTGAGTTCCATGTCTTCTACTGGAGACCCACCTCCAGTCACTAGAGTTGCGGCATGACTTGAGGCCAGCTTATTCTTTGCCCTGCGCTTTAGGTCATTCCAGCGCTTATAGCAATCATTGGCTGTGCGCCTCACGATTCCAAGGGCACTTACGATGTCCGCAACGGTCTGCCAGTGTGCCTGGCGTTGTGCAGGTGTGGTCTTGGATCCTGCAACAATGACCATCTCATTATCATGTGCGGACACATACTCGACAAGTGCATTCAGTTCGGCATCCGTGAAGCTGGGCTTCCTCGAGGGGCCGGACTGTGTAGCCGTGTCTGGGGCATCAGCCTGTGCCGGACGAGCACTCTTCCTCTTCCGCTTGGAAGGTGGTGGTGATCCTGAGTGTCCTACGCCGCTTTGGACACTAGGGGCAGGAGCCCTGGTGGACTCTGTATCAGGAGTGTGGGATTGCACACTCAGCATGGGAGTTGGTGCAGGCATTGGCTCAAGTGTAATGGTGTCAGGGGGAATGTCAGCAGGATGGACTAAGACAGACACTGTCCTGGCTGGGTGTGTGAGAGCTGGGATGGATGGAGCCGCAGCTCCATCCAGCCTCTCCACCCTGCCTACTTGGGGCAGCAGATGACCTTGCTGCCCCTGATCCACGTGGCCTGATGACATCAACGTGCACCGGCGCACGTGTCATTGGCCTGCTGACCTGGAAGTCAGCCATGGAGTCAGCCAGGTCTGGTGCCACAATGGGCTGGTCCAACAAGGGCTGAGCATGGATGGTGTCAGCCACATCAGCCTCAACCGGGGGGGGGATTATGGGTGCCCTTGACTGGTCCTCCACACATGGGGGGACAGGGTCATCCTGCAAGTAACGACCACGTCCCCTACCGGATCCACCACGGCCACCACTTGTGGCTCGTCCACCTTTGCCACCCTTACGGATTCCTCGCCTCCCAACCATGGCACTGATGTTAATGTGCGTATGGGAGTGGCTGTAAACTATTGTCCTGGGCAATTGGGGGTCAAAGGGGTTGGGTACCAGATGGTAATTGTACCCTAGTGCTCTAGCAAGGCTGAATGTGACCCCTGGGGAAAGATGACGGGTCACGCAACGCACAGGAAGCCCAAAAAAGGGAGATGACGTGCACGCAACCCCTCCTAGACCACGTGTGCGGAAAAAAAAACCTGCACTACGCTGTGGCACCCAGTAACACAAGAATGAACATATGCGTGTCACACGCAGCCTAGAATGACCTCTGAAGGGGTAGGCTACACACGGGGCAAGCACAGATGTTAGATACGTGCGTGACTCACCGTCTGCCAGGAAAAAGAGCGTGAAAAAGAAGCGCGTTTTGGTTGGCAACACCCCGCCAAAAGAAGATTTGTACGCTGTCTGAGGAGACAGGACAACAGTAGAAGGGAACACTGTTTGAGAGAACAGGCCCAGGAAAACCAAAAAAGAGAAAAAGTTGTCAGAGGTAACAGGGAGTACGAACTTGAAACGCCGTAAATCGCGTGTGAAACGACAAGAAGTACAGAATTCACCCACTCGCTCTCCACGAAAAGCACGTACAAGGAAATGGTGTTCTACACGTACCTTTTATGCAGGCCCACACGTCCAGCGTCACTTACGCGGCGTGTACGCGCTAGGGCCATTTCCACCAATTACACGCTTTGTCACTTCTGCGTGTAGGGCCATTTCCACCAATTACACGCTTTGTCACTTCCGCGTGTACGCGCTAAGGCCATTTCCACCAATTACACGCTTTGTCACTTGTGCGTGCAGGGCCATTTCCACCATTTACACGCTTTGTCACTTCCGCGTGTACGCGCTAAGGCCATTTCCACCAATTACACGCTTTGACACTCGGACGTGTCTTTCATTTTTTTAACACGCAACATTTCCAACGTGTGCCCTATTCAACGTGCACGTGACTTCATAGACGCGCATACGCTGGTGACGCGTTTACGCGCTAAGGGCCTTTCCTCGAATTACACGCAGACGTATCAAGCTGGCCACGCGTTCACACATGGAAGACCACGCTCCTGCCCAGAAGGCCAAATTACTGCCCCCCAGAGCCCTGAGCATGCTCCCACCTGCCATCTGCTGCTGCCTGACTGCCTGCTGCCCACGTGCCCTGCCAATTGCTGCCTGCACATCAGCCAGGGGTGCTGTTGCTGTGACCACCCCTGCTGGAACCGAGACTCCCGACTGCTTTTCCATCGCCCTGCAGCCCAGCCCCAGGACCCAGTTGCCCACCCACTCCTGCCTCTGGGGTTGCCATGTCGGGCACTGCAACATCTGGCACCAGTGGCAACCCCCGGCCAAGGAGGCAGAGGGGCACCAGCTTCACTGCCACCAAAGTTGGTGTCCTGGTGGAGCATGTCCTGGGGCAGTATGATGCCCTCTTCGGAAGGTTGCGCGCCGACAAGGAAGGACGGACTCGGATCTGGATGGACATCGTGACTGCCATCAACGCGGAGGAGGTGGCAGTCCGCGACTACGAACGTGTCAGGAAGCGCTGGGAGGACTTCAGGTCCAGGACCCTCAACAAGGCCCGGCGCCTCCTGAAGGCAGCGGATGCTAAGGGGCGCCGGGGCCACTTGTCGGAATATCAGATGAGGGTCCTGGAACGCATATCCCCAGTGCTCCACATCCAGGTCCTTGAGAAGCAGACCCGCCTGGAGTCGAGCAGTAAGTGTACATGCATACTGATTGTAAGCTGTGCGTGTGGTGGTGTGCCAGGAGTGTGCAGGTTGAACATGTATTTTTATGTGGCCAAGTAGGGGGGGTGTACAGGGCCGTGAGGGTGACACATGCGAGGGGTCTCATGTGTGACACATGGATGGTGCTTGTGTGTGTGGGCTTGCATGGAACAGGATGTGGAGGAATGATTGTCAGATGTGACATGGATGTCGATCAAAACACTGCGACAGTTGGCGGAGGTGTACACATGCATGCAAGTTTGATGTTGTGTGTGCATGTGTAGTGTACTACCTATGTTGCATGTGATGTGTGGATGACCTTTGGCTGCTCATGCTGTTGTATGTGAATGGATGGTGCTGGCTGTTGCAATATGGCTGTGGTATGGCTCATGTGTGCAAGTTGAAATGACATGTGTGTTGGGGATTGTGATGCCATGTCTGAGGTTTACCAATGCCACTCATGTATAACTGTCATGTGTGTATGAGTCCATTTTACAGTGCCCTGATGCCTGTGTTTTCTTTCTCCCTGTCTGCAGCGTCAACTGATGAAGAGGGCGGAGAAGGTGCTGTGGAGCACAGCGGCAGGGGTCGCACCACCAGCCGGAGATGCAAGGCCCGGATCCCCTCCCAGGTTGTGATCTCGTCGGGGAGTGAGGAGTCCGGTGCCGCGTCCCAGGCCGCAGCTGCCGAGGGGAGGTCCAAGAGGCGGAGGTTGGAGTTGGACTCCTCAGCAGCAGAAGGGGCAGCTGGGACCCCACAGGGCCCAACGGAGGAAGATGGCACAGAGTCATCCAGGTTGGTGGGGGGTTTGGTGGAGGAGGAGGCCGTGCAAGCGACAGTGGCGGGGTCTGGAGGTGGGGATTCCACTGGTGCTAGTGGTGCAGTGCAGGATCAGGGACAGGAGGCAGCACAGGCCGCCGCGGAGGTGCCTGTGTGCAATCCTGTCCCTGCTCCTGTCACTGCATCATCTTGCACCAGTGGGGATGCCTACCGCCAGACCCGTTCTCAGGGAGAGGATTGGCTTACAACACCTGGCCTTCCTCTCCCTGCGAATGTGGCTATCCTGCACCAGGTTGAGCCTGTCCAGGGTGGGGTGGCATTGCGTCAACGGGCCATCCGAGCTGACCTGCAGTCTTTTCATGATGAGTCTGCACGTCTTCTCGCATGGCTCGTTGACCGCATTGACCCACTGGGACAGCTCACCAGGGCTGGATTCCTCAGTTTCCTGGACCTTGTTCCGACCCCCTTCTCCACAGAACCCCATATGCCCCAGTCGTCCTCCATGCCATCTTCCCACCCATGTGTCACCTGGGTGCCCTGTGGAGCTGCCTCCGACTGTGCGGCCAGGCTGGTGGACAACAGATCCCTGCCACAGTCGGGAGTCGGACGTCCAGCAGGGGTGGCCACATCAACGACTGCACCCCAGCTGGAGGAGAATGTGCAGGCACCATCGGACAGGGCACATGGACAGCAGCAGCTGCAGCAGCAGGAGGCTGTAGGTGGGAGGCACTTTAGCTCGGGGCCTTCAACATCGGAGGGGCAGGCATCGGCCGGAGGGCAGGAGGACCCTGGACGGGAAGTGTCTTCCGTGTGGCAGCGGTTGGGCCACGCCATAGATGCGGAGCAGCGGCAGGCGGAAGAGGCGCGGCTCACGATGGTCAGGGCGGAGAACTCCATGCGGAGGGCCCTGAGGCGGGCCGAGTGCCTCGAGGCAATCCGCAGGGAGTTGGAGGTGAACATGTCGGCGTCCCTGCGGACCCTCGGGGCCATGGAACAGGACCGCCTCCGGGACATAGACGAGGAGTTCGATGATGCCCTGGCCCGGAACACCACTAAGTGAGCTGCTGGACTGGCCCGCCGCCATTGTATATAGTTATTTAGTGATAGGTTTCCTTTGTAGTTTATTTTTATTTGGAGTCGACGGACACTGCTCCACCTTTTGTATATAGTTCCATCTTAGATAGGTTTTTTGGTAGGTTTCATTTCTTCTGTTGGGATGATGGACCCTGAATACTTTGTACATAGTTGGACTTTGGATATTTTTTTACTATGAATATTTTTTCCCATGGAGCTATGGTTTTCTCTTTCTTTTTTCCCTTCATTTCCTTTTCATGGACTTGAACTTTGGAAGATATTTTTTTGGATTATCATTTATTGATTTTAATTTGAAAAGGGACAGCCAGCTTAATTTTGTTATTTTTTTACTTGTGTATTTTGGTTAATTTTGATTGCCATTGCTGTTGTTTTTAATAAATTATTTGGACTTTTTCATTCTTCAATGTGTGGTTTCATCTCATTGTTTTCATGCATGTCATGATATGGGTTTTCAGGTTCACTTGCAACCATTGTGTGTGTGTGAGACACATGTGTTGATTTACATTGTTTCCATTGGAGTAGTATCATGGGCACATGTAATACTTGGTTGTGTCTTTGGGCTGTGGTGGCTGGCCATGAGGCACATGCTTGAGGATTGTCAGGGCCTGTGGGCAGGGGGACATGAGTGGGGGCCTGGTGGAGGCTGCCCCTGGATGCTGGGGGGTGGGGGTGGTGGGAGACATGAGTGGGGGCCTGGTGGAGGCTGCCCCTGCACTACTGGGGCGTGGGGGTGATAGGGGACATGAGTGGGTGCCTGGTGGAGGCTGCCCATGGTGGCTGGGGGGTGGGGGTGATAGGGGACATGAGTGGGGGCCTGGTGGAGGCTGCCCTGCACTGCTGGGGGGTGGGGGTGGTGGTAGACATGGGTGGGGGCCTGGTGGAGGGTGCCCCACAGTGCTGGGTGGTGGGGGTGGTGGGAGACATGAGTGGGGTCCTGGTGGAGGCTGCCCCTGCACTGCTGGGGGGTGGGGGTGGTGGGAGACATGAGTGGGGGCCTGGTGGAGGGTGCCCCTGGATGCTGGGGGGTGGGGGTGGTGGGAGACATGGGTGGGGGCCTGGTGGAGGGTGCCCCACAGTGCTGGGGGGTGGGGTGGTGGGAGACATGAGTGGGGGCCTGGTGGAGGCTGCCCCTGGTGGCTGGGGGGTGGGGGGTGATAGGGGACATGAGTGGGGGCCTGGTGGAGGGTGCCCCACAGTGCTGGGGGGTGGGGGTGGTGGGAGACATGAGTGGGGGCCTGGTGGAGGCTGCCCCTGGTGGCTGGGGGGTGGGGGTGATAGGGGACATGAGTGGTGGCCTGGTGGAGGGTGCCCCATGACTGCTGGGGGGTGGGGGTGCAAGGGGACATGAGTGGGGGCCTGGTGGAGGCTGCCCATGGTGGCTGGGGGGTGGGGGTGATAGGGGACATGAGTGGGGGCCTGGTGGAGGCTGCCCCTGCACTGCTGGGGGGTGGGGTGGTGGTAGACATGGGTGGGGGCCTGGTGGAGGGTGCCCCACAGTGCTGGGGGGTGGGGGTGGTGGGAGACATGTGTGGGGGCCTGGTGGAGGCTGCCCCTGGTGGCTGGGGGGTGGGGGTGATAGGGGACATGAGTGGGTGCCTGGTGGAGGCTGCCCCTGGTGGCTGGGGGGTGGGGGTGATAGGGGACATGAGTGGGGGCCTGGTGGAGGGTGCCCCATGACTGCTGGGGGGTGGGGGTGCAAGGGGACATGAGTGGGGGCCTGGTGGAGGCTGCCCATGGTGGCTGGGGGGTGGGGGTGATAGGGGACATGAGTGGGGGCCTGGTGGAGGCTGCCCCTGCACTGCTGGGGGGTGGGAGTGGTGGTAGACATGGGTGGGGGCCTGGTGGAGGGTGCCCCACAGTGCTGGGGGTTGGGGGGGTGGGCGACATGAGTGGGGGCCTGGTGGAGGCTGCCCCTGGTGGCTGGGGGGTGGGGGTGGTGGGAGACATGAGTAGGGGCCTGGTGGAGGGTTCCCCTGCACTGCTGGGGGGTGGGGGTGGTGGGAGACATGAGAGGGGGCCTGGTGGATGCTGCCCCTGGTGGCTGGGGGGTGGGGGTGGTGGGAGACATGAGTGGGGGCCTGGTGGAGGCTGCCCCTGGTGGCTGGGGGGTGGGGGTGGTGGTTGACATGAGTGGGGGCCTGGTGGAGGCTGCCCCTGCACTGCTGGGGGGTGGGGGTGGTGGGAGACATGAGTGGGGGCCTGGTGGAGGGTGCCCCTGGATGCTGGGGGGTGGGGGTGGTGGGAGACATGGGTGGGGGCCTGGTGGAGGGTGCCCCACAGTGCTGGGGGGTGGGGGTGGTGGGAGACATGAGTGGGGGCCTGGTGGAGGTGCCCCTGGTGGCTGGGGGGTGGGGGTGGTGGGAGACATGAGTGGGGGCCTGGTGGAGGCTACCCCTGCACTGCTGGGGGGTGGGGGTGGTGGGAGACATGAGTGGGGGCCTGGTGGAGGCTGCCCCTGGTGGCTGGGGGGTGGGGGTGGTGGGAGACATGGGTGGGAGCCTGGTGGAGGCTGCCCCACACTGCTGGGGGGGTGGGGGTGGTGGGAGACATGAGTGGGGGCCTGGTGGAGGGTGCCCCTGGGTGCTGGGGGGTGGGGGTGGTGGGAGACATGGGTCGGGGCCTGGTGGAGGGTGCCCCATAGTGCTGGGGGGTGGGGGTGGTGGGAGACATGAGTGGGGGCCTGGTGGAGGCTGCCCCTGGTGGCTGGGGGTGATAGGGGACATGAGTGGGGGCCTGGTGGAGGGTGCCCCACAGTGCTGGGGGTTGGGGGTGGTGGGAGACATAAGTGGGGGCCTGGTGGAGGCTGCCCCTGGTGGCTGGGGGGTGGGGGTGGTGGTCGACATGGGTGGGGGCCTGGTGGAGGGTGCCCCACAGTGCTGGGGGTGGGGTGGGTGGGAGACATGAGTGGGAGCCTGGTGGAGGCTGCCCCACACTGCTGGGGGGTGGGGGCGGTGGGAGACATGAGTGGGGGCCTGGTGGAGGGTGCCCCTGGATGTTGGGGGGTGGGGGTGGTGGGAGACATGAGTGGGGGCCTGGTGGAGGCTGCCCCTGCACTGCTGGGGGGTGGGGGTGGTGGGAGACATGAGTGGGGGCCTGGTGGAGGCTGCCCCTGGTGGCTGGGGGGTGGGGGTGGTGGGTGACATGAGTGGGGGCCTGGTGGAGGGTGCCCCTGCACTGCTGGGGGTTGGGGGTGCAGGGGGACATGAGTGGGTGCCTGGTGGAGGCTGCCCCTGGATGCTGGGGGGTGGGGGTGATAAGGGACATGAATGGGGGCCTGGTGGAGGGTGCCCCATGACTGCTGGGGGGTGGGGGTGCAAGGGGACATGAGTGGGGGCCTGGTGGAGGCTGCCCATGGTGGCTGGGGGGTGAGGGTGATAGGGGACATGAGTGGGGGCCTGGTGGAGGCTGCCCCTGCACTGCTGGGGGGTGGGGGTGGTGGTAGACATGGGTGGGGGCCTGGTGGAGGGTGCCCCACAGTGCTGGGGGGTGCGGTGGGTGGGAGACATGAGTGGGGGCCTGGTGGAGGGTGCCCCTCAGTGCTGGGAGGGTGGGGGGTGGGAGACATGAGTGGGGGCCTGGTGGAGGCTGCCCCTGCACTGCTGGGGGGTGGGGGTGATAGGGGACATGAGTGGGGGCGTGGTGGAGGCTGCCCCATGACTGCTGGGGGGTGGGGGTGCAAGGGGACATGAGTGGGGGCCTGGTGGAGGCTGCCCCATGACTGCTGGGGGGTGGGGGTGCAAGGGGACATGAGTGGGGGCCTGGTGGAGGGTGGCCCACAGTGCTGGGGGGTGGGGGTGCTGGGGAACATGAGCAGGTGTACAGGGTAGTCCCCTGTTTTGTTGGCTGCCTGCAGGGGCCGTGGAGGGTGTACAGGGAACACCTGTGAGGACCCACCCAGCCTAATCGCTGTAACTTCCCGCGCACCCCTGTAATACACGTACCCAGCCAAATCGCGTGTGATAATTCCCGCGCACCCCTGTAATACACGTACCTGGCCAAATCGCGTGTAAAACTTCCCGCGTACCCCTGTAATACACATACCCAGCCAAATCGCCAAATCGCGTGTGATAATTCCCGCGTACCCCTGTAATACACGTACCCTGGCTAATCGCGTGTAAAACTTCACGCGTACCCCCTGTAATACACATACCCTGGCCAATCGCGTGTAAAACTTCCCGCGTACCCCTGTAATACACGTACCCTGGCTAATCGCGTGTAAAACTTCCCGCGTACCCCTGATATAAACGTTACCCGCTTTGCGTTCCTTGTTTGGCAGCCCTGTAAACTGGTCCAGGGTTAGCGCAGCCCTTTGTGATGATTTAGCGATTTTGATGGCTTTTCCTTGCGCGAGGGCGTTCCTGGGGGCGTTTCTGGCGCTGCTGCAGGGTCGCTGCGATACCGGCTGGTATTTGATTATATCATTTTCCATTTTGTATACATTGGAAGGAGTAAAACAAAAACAAAACCAGTTGGAATAAAACCAATGCAATTTTCAAACAAAGCATGTTGTGTCACCCAGGAGAGGTGATTTACCATGTTTGGTGATGGTAGTGATAGTGACACAGTGTAGTATTTAGACAACATAGCATGTCATTTGGTTACAGATCAAAAAGTCAATTAGCAATATGATTTATAGTATAATAGGAGACAAAGTACCAAGGGAGAAAAGGAGAAAAGGAAGAGTTGCTAGTTAGTTAGGGGAGGGCTACAGAAGTTTGCTCTTGCGCCTGAGAGAGGAAAATTCTAAATTCTTACCCAATTTGAGTTTTTTCATGAGCTTCAAGAAGGTGAACTGGTCCTACCCAGTTTTGTTTTTGTTTTACTCCTTTCAATGTATACAAAATGGAAAATGATATTAAATTGTTCTTGAATATCACCACACTGGATACACCGTATCACTACCACACCAACTCACAAAATCACAGCCTTGAAAAAGACTAAGGTTGAAACGCGCGTCGGCTGTGTAAAGTGTCAATATGTTAAAACTGGCACCTCTACATCCAAGATTGTATTTCATTAGTGCTGAATAACTAAAGAAATAAAACTAACCATTTGTTTAACACTAAACAAACCTGACTCATCCATTACCTGACAAAGCTGCCATACTAACAAACACCGGACCATCCAATCCCACCAGCGCCTACAGGTCTACAGTTTGTCAAACCCCAAACTTGTCTTCACAACCAGGAACCCTGGAGTTGGTTCCTTGACAAACCAGGACTCAGGCTGCAGGTTTGACAAAGGAATTAAACTAACCAGAAGTGCGCAGGAGTGAGGGAGTTCTGCCTTTCAAAAACTCCACCCATGCTCAAACTACAGATTCTGGTCTTGTTTTGCTTTCATGTTGGGGGTTTGTATTGCCTGTTGCGCTTGGCGATTCCTGGATTTTGACATGTGTGCGTCTTCCGTTATTTTGCTTCTCGCCTATTTTCTCTGTGGTGTCTCCGATGGCGTTTTGGCATTCGCGTGGGTGATTGGTTTTGACCCTGTTAATCATAGGGGTCCCATCCCACTTATTGTCTATTGTTGTCCAGGAAGGGCGCCTTTGTTCCTCGTTGTTCCGTAAAGAGTGGACTCGCCCTTCCTGATGCAGTTTGTGCAGGGTGTGGGGTGCACAACCCTATTTAGTTCTGGGTCCGGGGGGGGGGCTCTGTTATCTCTGCAGTTTGTGGTGTGATCGGTGCACTTTATTATATCTTCTTTGTAAGAGGATCTTCTTCAATGTTTCCCACTTACTTTCCGTGTTGGCCCGGGTCCCAAATGATCGTGTGCAGGTGGGCTGAGGGGGCGGTTATTATGTATATGGATTGCCTTGTTCCCTGTTCGGGCCGGGATCTTACCGGATATTGGTCCCGTTCCTTTTCCCTCTTCTGTCGCACCTCCGGTGTCGTTCTTGTTGTTCCTCTCCCTGGTACTGCACTTTGTGGTGTGTGCGACGGGGCTTGTGCACACCACCCGGTCCGCTTAGTGCCCTCTTTGCTCAATTGTCAGGGCTCTACTCCTCTTCATCGTGTGGGGGTGGTCCGCTGACGGGAGGGTTGACTTTTCACCCTCTCCATTTACCGCGTGTTCTGTCTGCGATTTGGGCGTGGCGCTGCTGGGTGTCCGGTTTGGGGCAATGGGTTCTCGTGCTACTTTTTCTGCCCCGCCGGATGATACCCGGCCCGCCTCAGAGTCGCCCTAGTTGCAGGAGTGGGCCTCTGCTTCTCTTCAGTGTGATGGGTCTCCTGCACGGCCCCCTTCTCTGGAGGGCCCACTGCTGCTGTCCCTCGCCCGTCTCACCCTCCTTCTCCTGGTGAGAAGCCTCTCGATCCGCTCTCCTCTGGCTTCTCGCCACCGGTGGTCCTCGCTCAACTACGTATCAGGTATTTCACTGCTGCTTCCTGGTCTGGCAGCGAGACGATCCCGCTATTTTCTCGGACTGGGCCCCCCGCCCTTGGTTTATTGCCCCCTCCTTCCTATCCTAGCGCAGCATCAGGTAACGGGAGGCACAGGAGACCTGGAAGGGGTGAGTAGGTGGCTGAGAGGAGTATCCAGAGTAATCTCCCTCATCACAGTGGTTGCAGGGAAGAGTGCATCAAGAGTAATCTTCCTCATCACAGTGATTGCAAAAAAGAGTGTATTGGGAGTAATCTTCCTTGTCACAGTGATTACAAGGAAGAGAGCATCAGGAGTAAATGCCCTTGTCACTGTGATTGCAGAGAAGTGTGCATCGGGAGTAATCTCCCTCATCACAGTACTTACAAGAAAGTGGGCATATGGAGTAATCTCCTGTAAAGACTGGAGGGGGTGTCTGTACTCTTGCTCTCTATATGGTAGAGGAGAGGCACAGAGGACACCAGCCAAGATTCTCTATTACGGTAGCAATGGACAAGCAATCAAGGCATAGCTTCTCAGGAGGTGATGCAGACTGGTTCTTAAGTGCAGTGTAGTCCCCAAGCACCCACAAAGGAATGTCCACACACTGTATTAGTGAAAACACAGTCTTTATATTAATAAGGTTCAAGGTTATATACACAATCACAATAACTCACTTTGTGCTCAGTTAATCTACAATGGCAAATATATACAGTTCTAAGTGGTACCACAATTATTATCAGATTTCATTAAAGTGCATCAACTGTACTCTGGTCGAATGTCATACAAATCAATTAATAAAGGTAACCAACAATAGACATAGGAGGAAAGCAGTTGGTTAGAACAATTGGCAGAATACTTGCCCTGTTACCTAGACACAGTTCTGTGTGGAGATCCCCCCATCTGGGCAACCTGTAAAATAAAGATATACAACAAGCCCAGGTCATATATTGTTCGATGAGTCTTATTTCCTTCTACAATGTTTCTACCACCCCAAAGTACCTGGAATAGCAGAGTTCGTCGACGGGTCGTCGACGGATCCTTCTTGAGCGGCTCCCTTTAAAGCAGGAGCTACCGATCTTCAAGATCCCTCGAAGAAAGTGAACCTGGTGTCGAGGCAGCAGCATTGGTCCCAGCGGTACTCGTCTATGATGGAGCGAAGACACCCTGCAAGGAAGAGGCATGCGGGGCACCTTGATGTCGATAGTTCTGGACCGCAAAGAGTTTATGAAGAACTATGGCCCAGCAAGGGCGTCGAGTCGTTCAGTGTCTCTACGGTCTTTGGGTGGCGGGAAACCCACCGGCAGATGCTCCTCAGCGCCACAACGGCCTGTCCTTCTCCGGCGGGATAAGGTGGGCGGCGGTGCAGACGAGCGCATCTGTGAATCAAAAGTCATAGTCAAATGAGTGTTGTGGCTCCAGACATCGATGGTACAGTGTCAAGCGGTCCCCGCTCTGGGCAACACAGCTATGACAGGCCTCCAGCAGTTATAGCAAACCTGCGAACCCTGGTTGACGACAGTGGATGGAATGTCCGGTGCTTATCTTCATTCTCCTCGGAGGTCCCCGTCCCCGGTCAGCAGCCTGTCGAGGATCTGACTTCCAGGGAGCTTCGGCGAAGGTTAGCAGTGGTCAGTGGTCCCTCGGAGCATGGGAAGAGGGTGCTTAACCAGGTCCTCTCTTGGATCAGTCTCGACATCACAGCGGCTTTCAGATTTCGGCGAAGGGAGACAGCAGTCAACCTTCTTCTTCAGGCTTGGTGGTGAGATTCAGCTTCAGTTTCAATGTCAGTTTCAACTCCAGCTTTTGAACGAATTCTACCAGTGAGAGGCCCCCAGATATTCTAGTTGATCTCTCATTCATTCTGCTGGGTCACACTCAGGCAACCAATCACTCAGAAGGGCATTCAGCAGTCAGTCAGCCAATTAGGCATACAATGCTTTCAGGCCATTCTCCTCCTTCTCAGACACTCACAACAAGGAATGTGTATTGGGAAAAGTACCCAGCCATTCAACAGTACACACTGCATTCATACCAGTTTCGGGCAGGGCTGTCTCAGTCATTGTACTTCAGACTAGAAACCAGGCATCCACAACAAGAAGTGCATATTGGTGACATGCTCCATTCGCCCAGGTCACACCCACAGGGTGTACACACAACATACAGTCACTGAGAAGGATCCAGCCAGTCTGGCCTGGACTTCACAACAACACCATATAAGGAACCTAACAGCCAGTCAGGGGGATGGGACAGAGTCAGGGCTTCCCAGGACTTTGGGAAATCAAGGTAATAGGAAATAGAAAGCAAGAGGCCACAGGGGCCATCTTGTTTCCTATCAGGAATCAACTGATTACAAAGGCAGGGCCTGGGTATCCCAAAATGGAGGATATTCAGAGCATCTGTCAAATTCAGCATGGAGCTGCCACCAGCCCGGACCCTGCTCTGTGGGCCCCACACAGGTGTCCAACAACATACACTAGGGGCACAGGGCTGTACCCCCACCCATGGGTGCCATAAGGGTATCCCATGGGTCTGTACACCAAACCAAAAACAGGAAGAGCTGCACTGCCAGGAGTCCCACGTGGACTCCTGGGCAGAAAATAATACAGAATACAAATGAAAAAGTACCACAGGACAAGGACAGAGAAGTCCTGTCCCTCCAATGCATTTCCAGCATCATACCTCCCTCATCACAGAACTCACATGAAAGAGTGCATCGGGAGTAATCTCCCTCTTCACAGTTATTGCGAGGAAGAGTACATCAGAGGTAATCTCCCTCATCACAGTGGTTACAGAGAAGAGTGCATTGGGAGTAATCTCCATCGTCACAGTACTTACAAGAAAGAGCGCATTGGGAGTAATCTCCCTCATCACAGTAATTACAAGAAAGAGTGCATCAAGAGTAATCTCCCTCATCACAGTATTGACAAGAAAGAGTGCATCGGAAGTATTCTCCCTAATCTCAGTGGTTGCAGGCAAATTACTACTAAACAGAGAAAGAGTAAGAACATTGTGGAGAGCATCAGAAAGGATCTTCCTCGTCTCCGTGGTTGCCAGAAAAGCAGGATTGGCCCAGGGAAGGGTGCTAAAAGTGTAGAAGACTTCAGGAGCAGTATCCTTTGTCCAAGTTTATAGCCAATATGATACCTCTGTGTCCGACTCCTCACTCCAGCACGCCACAGTGGCAAGACCACAAGTGCTTCCTCTGGCAATGCTGGTTGAAGAATTCAGCATTTCCTGATGGAAGCAGAATCATGCCATTTGAGCTGAAATCAAACTATGATCGAGCTGGTGATACTATCCGGGAGGAGACAGCATGAGCATGTACACATCCGACTGTGGCACAGAGAAGCAAATACAACAGCACACTGGAATGAAAACCTGCAAGACTTTTACTACTCTTCCGGCTCTTTGTGTGTACTTGGCTTGCAAACGTGCAAACGTGCATGCACAATGATTTAGTGTAGCAGTGCTCACATCAACAGAACTTTGAGTGAACAACAAGCAGCTCTGGGGTGCCCATGACGTAGGCAAGTTCCCCAAGGACAGAAAGGGAACTCCCTGGTGGAATATGAGGGACCAGTATGGGTACAGCCCCTCTGAAAACTGTCAAGCCTGACACATACAGAGGACGAGGCCCTCCCAGCGAAAACCAGAGAGGGTGGGCAAACGCTGGCTGAAAGAGGTGCAGTGAAGCTCTGCTTGAACTGTTTGGTTAAAGAGTGCTTTGGGAAAGTTTAACACCTGAAGCAGAGCATCTGAGTTACAGGGAGCAAAGAAAGATTCCGAAAAGGAACAAAGGCTGAGCAAGGTCAGAGTATCGTCTGCAGCCGCCCAGCATGTCTTAAGGACTATATTTAAGAATTCCCTAAGATCTTAAAAAACAAGCAAAGAAAAAGTCAGTATTTGGTTCAAAAGAAATATGATGCATTCTTGTTAGGAAATTAATCCACTATTCCAGGAACGTACATAATGTAAACCTCTTTGATTTCATGGAGAATTAAGAATCAGCAAAGTTAATGACAATACCAATCCGGAGACTTGGCATGTTCAGAAAATCTTGCAAGATTGATTAAATGATAGTCTATTTGTGATGTATCTTCACTGGACTCAGCATTACTCAGGGGTAAGCACCTTCAACATTATAGCGTATTACTTCCCTCATTCTGCCACTATGGGTTTGGACCCTATCAATACATCTCCTATCTGCTTGTACTACTTATCTCTTCTATCGCCTTAGCTGCTTCACTGCTTCTTTTTACTCTAAAGGTAGGCACACTGCACTAGTTTTTCCCAGATTCCACTTCTACCTTCTTTTCTAGTCCCACCACAATTTCCCCACTCTTCTGTTTGTCTGCTGTTTCTGAAATCTGGGGGGTATCCAGTTTTCTAACCCCACTGACACCCCAATAAGCACACTTCAGTCCTCTCTCACCGCATTGGTGTATCCATTTTTACTTCAGTACATTGATGCATGTTTCAATACATATCCTGCTGCATTAACTCATTCAGTCAGACATGCAACCATATTGCACATTATAAAAAAAAATATTCTTGCAACCGTTCCTCTCCTAACAGTTTACACACTATTCTCATTTTCCCTAAACTTTTTGTGTGTCTGGCCCACAAACAATTATCTTAATAGCTGGGGTTGAACAACCTTTCTTCTTTACTCTCTTCAAAATAGCTTTAAATCATCTCTCAGTCACTCCTTAACCCTTTATTACTAAT
Organism: Ambystoma mexicanum; assembly: GCF_040938575.1. Classification (NCBI taxonomy): domain Eukaryota; kingdom Metazoa; phylum Chordata; class Amphibia; order Caudata; family Ambystomatidae; genus Ambystoma; species Ambystoma mexicanum. The sequence continues at coordinate 231,659,550 of NC_090939.1, read as the reverse complement.
TCCTTTACTGCTGCACACAACTCTAAACTATCCTCACTTCAGCTCTATTTTTCAAATCAATCTATTCTCTTTGTTGGTCTGGACAATCATCTGTACATTTTCCTGTACAATATGACGTCCAGGGCTTCTACAGTCAGACCTCTTGTACATTTGCAGCATTTTTTTTATTGTGTCCTGTAATAAATTCCCTTTGGCAGCTGTGGGCTGGTTCACAGGAGATTAATTTCCCTTTACTTCATGGATTTTGTGTGTGACACCAGTGGGGTTTCATTGACTGTAGTGTATGGTCATCACCATAAGGGGCAGTATAGTGTCTAGGCAATTTGTGTGACAAGGGAGGGCCCAGAGTGAGTAACAGGGTTAGGAACCAATTACATAACTAAAACTGACAGAATTTGGCAGTTAGGACTAAAGACTGTGTCCCTGGTGGACGTTGGATCTGGAGCCTGAAGATTGCAGTTGCCACTGCTAAGTGATCCTAAATTATGTCCCAGGATAATTGAAAATGTTTATTCTTTTTAATGATATGACTTCAGTTTCTCTGGTTTAACTTTTCAGGAGAGACGATGTTTGGGGTTAGCCCCAGTCAAATTTCAGGCATTAGCCAACTGAGCATCTGACTGGACAGATTGACTGGATAGATGATTTTATAGATGAGAATAAAAATGTGTTTAGACACAATTACTTGGATATTTTGTGTTCTCAGATGGTGTAGGGAGGCTCATCAAACCACCAGCTCATATTCTGTATTCCTCAAGGGCGTGAGTTTCAACAAATCCCCAAAGGACCCCCTCATAGTCTATGTTCTCAGAGGGTATGGGTTTGAACAAACCCCCAACACATCTCAAATTCTTTGTTGTTTCTTTGCTCGTGGGTTTGGGGGCATTCTAGCAGAATGGTGTATGCATGCTGTTCTGTATGTGCTGGAGATTGGAATGTTGAATGGATGCTGTGAATGTAGCAATCATTCCCGCTTAGGGGCGTGTACAGGGCCAGTAATGGCCCACCAGCTCGAGTCTAGGTAAGTCGGAGTGAAGTGAGGGCCTCAGCGAGGGCTCAGGGCCATTACTGGCCCTGTACGCCCCCTAAGTGTGGGTGTCGCTGCCATAGTAAATAGAACAGGGACTTGGTCCCTTTTTTATTTCCATGGCTGCAGTGGCCAGTCAGCAGGTAAGTGGGGAAGGATTGGGGTGGGGAAAAGGTATAAGATATCTAGAAGGGTGGGGGAGGGTCTCGGTGTGAGGAGGCAACAGGGTGAGACTCTGTTGCCTCTCCAAAATCAAGATGGCTCCACTGGCGGAAAGGCCCTGGGTGGCTGGAAAACACAGGCTGTACACTGTATATTCATGCCTGCATTTCCGGCCACACGATTGGATGAGTGTCCATCTCTGGGTGCACATGAGTGTTATGAGAGTGTCACTTGGAAGCTGCCTGGCCGAAGAGTCTATTGTCTTGTGGGTGTCTCCATCTTGCAATTTACGTATCTACTTAACTGCAACTGGGACATGATTATAAGCAATAAGGTAGTAGACGTCTGTACATCGGGCTTAAGAGCACTAAATGTCTGGAGGGAATTTGCATTGTAAGGAGGAGGGACATCCAAGAACCCATGTTCATGCTCTGGTGGGGGAGCAACAAAGAAATGGGACAACCACCACCCCAAATAGAGGTAGCCATTCTTGAGCTGTAACTTCAATATTCTGTGGAGTACAATTGTATGAATACTGTGCATCTTGGGTCCATTTTGCTCCTTTTCAGTGAGTAAGACTTACTCAGAAAACTGTATATGTGGAGAGGGCAAGTTGAAGTCCCTTGGAAAATCTGCTACAGCAAATGATAGGAGAGAGTCAGATTCACGTGTTAATGTTTGACATGTGACCTGCAGCTGTTTGTGTCCTGTGAAGATTCAGCAGTAACCAGTTGGTCTACCCTGGAGTCAAAGTGGCAGAAGGTGGGAGTGGCCCAGTTGAGATATGCCTCAGAAGATCTCAGGAGAGCCTTTTTGGACTTAAGACCATAGAAGCGTTCTGAAAGCCTTTAGAATGATAAAACATTTGTAGAGCAGTTGTGAGCCTAGACAAGCTCACAGTACTGATACGTTTCTTCGGCGCAAAGTAACTGAGGTCTTGAAGTGAGCAGCAAAAGCATGAAAAGCGCAGCAGCTTGCACGATCACTTTGGGATGTCTAGTACAGTCTCAAGGGCCCAGTTGTGAGCAAGGAATGGTGTGCGACGAGACTCCTTCAGGGGAATCCACCATTTTCGCTCATGGTGTTCCACAGTACCGGTTGGTAGAGTGCACATGTGTTTCATAGCGGAATGTGCACAATGTTCCCAACAGCAATTATGTAATCAGGGGTCAGTGTTATTGGTTCCAGGTTCAATGAAAGGGGCCAGCGAAGAGAGATTTCCGCATAGGGTCAGGATGCAAATGATTAAAAACATCAGTGTGACCATGAAGTGCTGTCGCTCGCTGTAGGGTCATTCTCTTAGGAGAAGGTATTTCGTTATGGGACAGGTAGGGGGAAATACTGTGTTCCCTGCAAGCGGCTGTTTCCTGGACAGAAGAAGTTAATGGATGATACATGTGTAAAGACTCCTGATAGTTTGCAGACATGTGAAGACTTTTCTGTCTTTTATCAGTTCTCGGAGGGCGGCTTCCTCGAGCCAAAGCCATAGCATCTAACGCGCCTTAGATGGCAATGAGCAAAAATATGATAATGTTTTTATCTGCCTTTAATATCCACTGAAGCCCCAGGTTTTATGACTAACTAGAAAATGAGCAATGATGTGGTCTCACAAAAGTTAGCAGGGAACGTTATGCAGAGAATTGTGGAGGGAGGGAACATCCTGTTTTCCCCCATATTATCCATGCATATGTTTAGGAGTCTCTGTGGTGAGAGTTGATAGTCATGTTTGTGGGTATGCAGTAATAAAATCGTGGCAAAAAAGTTCTCTGCATAACATATCGTGGAAAAAATGCAGTGATTTGACCCTGTAAAGGTGTACCCGATTATACCATTTAAGGGGAGCGGGAGTTGCGGGGGTGTCCCCATGCATTGCGGCGGCAACACCACAGCCTTCTTGCCATGATTTTTTGGGTAAACAGCAATTATTGCTGTGATTTTAATACTTGGAACCTATTTGAGATGCTAACTAATTGCATTTTCATGCCTAGACATATAACAGTAGTTATTTGAACTAGCGTGGCTTTGTTTATAAGATTTATTGTCAGGTGCATTCCCTGATAACAGTGTTTTTTTGGTAGTGCAATGATACCCATTGTACTGGTGCTAGTTTAGGAGCACTCAGTGGTGCCGAAGGTCGTGGTCACTTGCTGTTACTTAGGCTGTTACTTAGGCAAGTGTTTACTTGAAACATTTGTGTATAGGCGCGTTTTAAATGTCATATCATAACATAAGCACATGTGATGGTTTGCACTGATTGTCATTGTTGTAGTTCAGAGCATGCACACACGAGTTTCATGCCATGTTGTGTACCAGATGCTGGAAGATGAATGCCTGAGCTTTAGGTGCATTTGTAATGGCGGGAGAGTGACAGGTGTAGGCAGACAAGGTTAGACACTTTACATATAAACTTGGTCCTTAGCCCGCCCCTTACCTGTCTCAAGTGTCCCCGCTGTACCTGGGCTCGCAGACCACCCTGGCTTGTGCCGCATTGGAAAAGGGGAGGGAAAGTCAGGAAGCAATGAATGGACTCCAAACCCTAGAGGAAAAAATACTTATGCTTGTATAGATATACAGTACACAAGGTGACATAAGGATACTCTGTTAAGCTGGGGTATGGCTTCATTAGTAACATGTTGTTACTTTTCCAGTCATCGGCTATGCCTTGAGTTTGTTTTAGTTTGTTTTATAAAAAGGGGATACAAACACACAAGGATTAAAACCGAACTATCCCTGCTGTTAATTGTATCCCTACCCAATCAGCTGCATTCAAAATATAAAACCTGTCCTTAAAATATGCGAATCCTATTAAGGGCACTTTGTATAAAACAACATATACACTGGGACCTTATTTGTGTCAGGCAACCTGGCCTGGGTTGCCTGGCGATGCTCCACGTATTTGCACTCTCATGTGCAGTCTCACCAGCCTGTGCCATGTTTGCTGGGTGGCCCTGGACAACAGCAGCAGTAGGGCCTCTGGAGACTTCTGGGCTGGGTCGCATGTGCCAGAAGTGACCCAGCAGGTGAGATAGCAGCCGGGGGGCCCCAGGCTTTCATTTGCCAGGGAAAGCCTGGCACGTGTGGCAGCAGAAAGGGGCCCTTGTACAGATTTTCACCCGGGCCTCAGATGTGGACTGTTAGGAAAGTTTTCTCTTGGAGCAACCTTTCCTCCATATTTTATGCCCCCCCCATCCCCAAACATTTGCTTTTGTACTTTGTCCTGACATTTTGCAGTAAAGTGAAGCCTTCAGCTTCACTTCACTGGCCTTTTGCTCTCTTCTTATGGGGAAACTGACTAGTCCTTCAGACTGTCAGTGCTGGGAAACTATGTTTCCCTTTGTCTTTTGACTTAATATCTATTTTGGGTAACTTTTTACTATTACACACAGCATTTTCCAATGTAGTGCAATTGGGATACTTTTGTATCACCCTAGACTTCTCAACAAAGGTATTTTTGGTTACTTTTATATGTGCCTAAAGACAAACTGGTGGCAGCAGTTACTTTTTCATACTTTTTCCTGTACTTTTTGTTAGCCTTATCATGTTTACCGTGTTTGGCTACTAACTGTTGCTAGTGTTCTAACATGGCCGTGCCACAAGATTTTTCCGTTTGTTCTTTGACCATCTTGTCTTTTTGCCTTCTCATGTAAGGAACATTCTTTTATGGTCATGAATTTGCCCAGGAAAGCCTGGCTTTCTGCGGGCTTGTGCAGGACGTGTGTGTTAGAAGCCAGGACGGGCGTTAAAACTGGCTGGTCCAATAAACAAACTAGTTTCTGTATTTCTCGAGTGTATGCAGGAGTTTCACCAACACTGGTCCCTGATTGAACCACTGCTGGGGTGTGTCTGATGGGCAGATCTTCATTGGTTGTGCTGAGTTTCTGAACTCACATGAGTTTTTTCTATAAGAAGAGGGGTCCTGCAGCCATTCCCCAGAGATCTGACGAGGAGCCAAGTATCCTGCATAGCCATGAAGACTTCGAAAGACCGATCCGGGGACGGCCTGGTGTCCAACTTTTGCTGCAGTCCCAGTGGATCCCTGTCTGGCTACCGATCTTAGAAGACCTTTGTTGATGCTTCAACACTGACAATTTGGTGTCTTCTGAAGTGTTCCTGGACCATCCAGTGGACTGATCATCTCCAATTTGGGCAACCATGGTAGAAGATTCCTCATTCTGAGTGTTGGCCCAGAACTGCAGGGGTATTCAACTTGTCTAACAAATAGCCTTCCTACAAGATGTCAGCTCCCTGCCATTGACAGGTCCTGAGATAGGAGATTGTCTTCAACCGCAACCTCTGTGTCTCCAGCCGTCGCAGTGCATCAGTGACAATCACTGAAACTGGCTGTCCCAAATCTAGTCGAGGATCCTGAGGAATCCAACACCAGTGCCTGTTGCATTGTTCCACGAGAAGAGGTTGCACACAGCTCCTGGACATAACTGAAACTCATCTTGCACACACAGCTACTGGGCTTCTTCGACCGGAACCAATGGTGGGAAAACCAATTACTGCTGACCCTCCAACGACCTGCCAAGTCTGAGGAAGAATCGGAGTACGGGTGTAAGTTACAGCAGTACTTACCTGTACCCCTATATCCACCCTTTAAAAGTTTGTAAACTTTTAAATAGTTTTGTAACTTTTGGCTTTGGCAATACTTGTTGCTTAAAGCCCTTCAAAAGGAAGAAAAAGGTTTTACTCACAATTGAACTCCTTCATCTGCCTTTTGGAACTAATTTCACATTGACAGGACCCTCTCTCTTATGTTTTCACAACTTTTAAAACTCTTGGATAACTTTGGAAACATTTGGGTACAAGGTCCCATACATTTTAGGGATGGACTTTCTAAGTGAGGATTGTTATTCCTGCGGACTGTCAGTGTAAATATGAATTACTCACTTTCCCTTTCAGTTATTGTGGTGGGTGAATTGCTTATTTGGCACTGACAGTGATTGTATATATGTTTCTACCATTAGTGTTGTGTGATAATATTACCTGTTTGTAGTCATTTTCATAGTGTGCTCTTTGGCCATAAATAAATATAGTATTTTTATAACTAACTGTCTAAGTGTGATCCTCGATTGCTAAGTGTGTGGACTCATTGTGGAACATTGCCCACACTCACCTTTCCTGAGACTCAGCCTTGACCACTCTCCATGCTACCTTGATTGGTTTGGCTAAGCACCCAGAATTCCCCTGTTCACTATAACTAGGTTGGCCTCCTAAACATCTGTCCTCCAGGCCAGAGCTTAGAAATCCAGTCTAATATGGACCAGGGCTTATGTCCAGGCAACAGGAGTCCCTGTCCCAGGCTGCTTGCCCTGAGCGGCCTGGAGTTGGAGGCTGGTATTGCTAGAGCAAAGCAGGGGGCCTGCAGTGCTCCCTCACCTGAGGAAGCCCTTCACATTGAGCCCAGATACAACAGTTGTGATGAAGGTGTATGGCGCCTGGCCTGACAACAGGGCACTACATAGTCAAATGAGTGCCGGTTTCTGGCGGTGAAACAATGCACGATGCCCCTCCTGAAAACGCAGAGTCAATCAGCTGAGACAGCTCCATATTTACAAACTGTGAGTGGAAGAACAGGCAAGAAATATCAAGACCATGCACCAAATTGACGTGCTCCCAGTCGGGGAAGAGGTTGAATTTAACAAGAGGCAGAATATGAATTGCCCAAACGGCTTATGACAAGGTACAGCGACTCAGCGTTGACAAACCAGAAGACCAAGACCAGGTTCAATCCCCGGAAGCTCCACAAGCTCCCGTGATCAACCAGGTATTCCTGAAAGAGGTAGGAAGAGGGTGCCAGCTAGGCCCTCCAAAGTGTGGACTGACTTAACGGATAACACTGCTCTGCTCATGCCGCTATATATGTTCTCTCTTTAGTCTATTGAAAGGGTCCCTCGCAAATACACACACACAGGTACTGTTCACTTTAAGTGCAGCCCCGCAGGTCCATGGGTTAAGAAAACACACATGCCTTTTTAAGGGGGCATGGAAGGGGGGTAACATGTGCCCCCTTTGAACTATCCTCTGCCCTGAGGCAGCCTTGCATGATTGCTAAAGGTGCCTAGTCAGGATCTTGATTTAAGTGCCACCAGTTGCCACCCACTTCCCTGAATCTCAGGCACCTCTCACAAGAACCCTGAACTCCCAGGAACCTTATCCAAGTATGGAATAATGGAATACTGAGAGAAACAGACAATGGGAACCTCACACAGCACCCCGGCTGAATCATGTTAGTTTAATAACTGCCTTGCCCTCCCCGATGGAACATCAGATAGAAATTGGGTCCTCCTCTAGGTTCTGTTCCTGAATTATCCATTGGCCATCCGACAGGTCAGGATTCCTAACTACCAGTGGAGGTAAGGGTAAGGTATGTTCTGCCCATTATAGTGTGTCAGAGTCAATGAAAGCAGGTTCAGTATAGCTCTGTGTAGGAACAGCCACAGGTTGGGGATCAGGATTGTGAGAAGTGGGGTCTTGACACGCGGGTGAAGGAACTCAGACTAGTGACTTATCAGAGTTGTTACAAATGCCAATCTGCTTGCCTTCACGGTTGGCTTCATCGCTGGCTTTTTGGTGGCCTTCCGCTAGTCTCTATGTAGCTGGAGCTTGAGGAGCTTCCAGGGATTGACCCAATGGGTGGTACTGGTTTTCTGCTTTTTTCAGCGCAGAGACGCTGCTGCCTTGTCACTGGCTGCTTGGGCTGTGACTCTTCTGCTTCTTTTTGAGTAATCTAAACCGCATCCTCAACTGGGAGCATGTAGTTTTGGTGCAAGGTCTTGATATTTCTTGGCCATCCTTCCTCTCGCAGTCGGTAAACAGGGAGCTCTCCCAGTTGATGCTCTAGGATGAAGGGTCAGGACTCCCACTTATCTCCAGGCTCGTCCTCTCCTCCCCAGGTAGGGGATTAACATACAATTGCCAGGCTGACGAGCATGGAACCTGATTGTGGTGCCATAGAATTGTTGTAGCATTCTGCCATCTTCTTTGTGGAAGCCTGGATTAGCTGATCGGATAGCTCCAGATGGCATTTGAGCTGCTTCACATAGCTGGCATAGTACTCACTCCATGCTCCATCTGTGGAAAGACCACAACACATGTCTACCGGAAGCCTGATATCCCGCCTGAAGATTAAGTAGTATGGCATACATCCAGTGGCACTGTTCTTCGTACAGTTATAAACATGGCTCATGGTAGCTGAATCCACCTAATCCTCTCCTCTGGCATCAGGGCGGGCCTCATTTCCAAAAGAGTGCGATTTAACCTATCCTCTTAGGCAAACCCCTGGGGGAGGTATGGGAGTTGTACGGGTCGTATTGATGTTGACCAGCTCCAGCATCGGCTTGATGAGTTTAATTTCAAAGTCTGGTTCCTGGTCGGAATGAATGCTGACAGGCCAACCGTAGTGCACAATTTACTTCTCCCACATTGCGTGGGCAACGGTGGTGGCACGTTGATCTTTGGTGGAAAACGCCTGAGTGTACCGATTAAATTGGTCTGCACACCTTATGGATCCATCTCTAAGATGAAGAACTCAATGCAGATGAGATCCTTGGAACAGGAGCTCTGCAGGTGATGTAGATAGGCTGCAGGGCTGGGTGCTGTCTTCTTGATGAAATACCTGCCACAGTGCTAGCAGTAGTACTTTATGTCAGCGAATAGTCAAGGCCATAAAAACCTTGAGTGGACCAAATCAACTCTGTTGCTGGTAAAATGCCCATGCTGGTTGTGAAGTGCATACAGTGCAGCATGGCAGAATCACTGTGGTAGCACCAGATGATGTACTACCCGGTCTTCAGCTTGGTTTTCCTTGTACAGGACTCCACCCTTCTCCACGTGCAGCATCTCCCACTCCCTCAGCATTGGGATATGATCAGAATCTCGAGAGTCAGTTCTGACCACATCCGCTCCCGTAATATTGACTCAAAGAAACAGAACAAAGCCAGGATCCTCTGGTTGGGACAGTCGGTTCTAATCTCGGGTCAGATTCTGCAGCTCTACCTCCAGGTTGGTGATGTTGCAGTAAACAGCTGGCATAGCCTCAGTGGGTGATGCCAAGCACTCCATGCCCCTGGCTCTGTCTGGCACCTGCTGACTTGCAGCCTGGCAGGTAGCTTTGACGCCTACTGACGACAACACCTTTCATGTGATGGATCCAGCTGTATTATCAGGTGTAGAAAGAGGCCTTCGAGAGAGGGAATTGACATTGATTCATGTGTGCACAGGTCGGTAGTGTATGTTTATTTTGTATTCGGCCGTGCTCAATGTATATTTTCAAACACTAACAGACCTCTAACCATGGCCTTTGGCCGTGCCCACTCTATATTTTACAACACTCATGTGCCACTAGTCATGGCCTTCGACAATAGGCAGTGGTCCCAGCCTTCGGCTGTGCCCACTGTATGTTATAACACAGTAAGGGGCATCTATCTGAAGTTTTAGGAGGCCATGGCCAGTGGCTATGGCCTTCAACCGTGGCCACATTAGCCAGGCACTCCCCATGGCCTTTGGCCATGCACAGGGTCCACAGCCTTGGCCATGGCTAAGGACACATCCTAAATTGTTATTTGTTAATGTTAATGTTAAAGGACATTTGTACCACACACTATCACCACCGGAGTGGTCCCCTGGCGCTGCGGTGGATCTGAAATGGAAAGGGGGTGAGGTAAGGTAGTAGGACCTAGCGGGAAAAGTGCAAGAGAGCAGTGATATGCTGTTGGCAGCTTCAGTTCCGTTAACACCATTCGCTGAGATTAGGTGTGGTTTTTGGTTGGTAGCCGTTGTGTTCTATTGTGGAAGACTATGTGTGATTTGTTTTGTTGGTGCAGTGTAGTGAAGGTCTTGTGGTTTGCTGTGCTTTAGGGGTGTGGTTGTGTTTGGTCGGAGTTTGAGAGGTATTTGCAGAAGAGTGAGATTTTTAGTGGGTTGGTTAGTGCCATCGCTATCTAGATGTGATGCATGCTCATTTCAAAATTCTTTCTAGATGTGGCACGTGAATATCTCCACAGTTCTATCTAAATGTGGCACAGGCTAATATTCACAAACCTGTCTAGATGTGACGCTAGCTAATAATCACAAATCCATCTAAATGTAGCACTGGCTACTATTCACAATTCTATCTAAATGTGACACAAGCTAATATTCACAATTTCGTCACTAAAAGCTTTTATTAGCGAAGTCATAAATTATATTATGTCTGATGCCATCACAGATGTAATCAGTGGTGTTATATATCATGTACACAATGTTGTCACCAGTGAGTCCATCAGTGATGTCATAGATGATGTAATTAGTGATGTCACCAGTGAAGTCATCAGTGATGTCATCTGTGATGTCATGATTGTGGTGGCAGGCTGCACAACAGGGGTCTCGCAGTTAAGGTGGCTTTAGCTGAATTTCATGGGGTTTGTTGTGTTAAGTTCTGACCTTAGGGTCTCTGCAACTAAAGTTCTTTCCTTGAATATATACTTACTACAAATCTGTAATGCTTTTGCTTGGCTTGAGACAAGGTGTTATAAAGGTTACATTTGCAGACAGTCTAGATGAATGCTGCAATTCCATGGCAAGACTTCAACCTGTATTGTGCAAAAAGGTTGATGGAGGTTTAGAGGCACATTAAACAGAATACTTAAAAGTGAGCTAACGTATTTGCAATACAACAAAGGTAGGCATTTATACACATCAGTATGCATTTCATTTTGGTATAAAAATTCACCCTTCCAATTCTATTAACATTTGTTGTTTTTACCTTCTCCCCGCCTCTCACGTCCAAAGAAACCGACCCTTCTCCTGCAAATGTCCCAGCAGAGATGGCCATTAAAGTGACCTTCTGTGGAAGCAGAGATGTTAGTTCCGAGCTGCTGCCTCTCATTAAACCCCAGGGTAAGCAGCATATTAACACTGAGTCAGGATGTCACTGTCACCTAAACACAGGAGAGGTGAATCATTAACCTCAAACTCCTGAGAAAAGGACAAATAGCTTTTAGGAATATCCTAACCTGCGGTTTATTCATCCAGTACTGAATGCCAGTCATTGTGCACTTACACATTCGTATTTCTTCTTCAATCCCCATTTGCCAGATTTAGTATCTCACAGTGGTAGTCAGAAACACTTTTTTTTAAACTGAAAGAAAGAAAAATGTTTCTTTTTGGAGAACCCTGCCTTCATAAAGATTTTTTTTACAGAAATAATTTCTTTATGAAGGCAGAGTAACGAAAAAAAGATTCTATTTCTTTATGAAGTCCGAGGGCTCCCCCACCTCATTTCATGGAAGCCTAAAGGCTAGTGGACGCCAAGGCATGAGGCATGGAGCCCTATGACTTCAAAACCTAGCTTCAACACCTAGCTTCACGGTGCTACCAGGAGATTACAAGTCCCAGCAGACCGGGAAGCTAGGTGCCGGAAAATGTTAGTCCCAATGGGTTCACGGAAGCACTGTCACCGTCAATAACGGTGTCGGTGCTTCCGTGATGAGTCTGTCTACTGGGGTTACTTCGCCTGACAGGGTCAGGCCTGTTGGGTGCAGCAGCCCCAGCAGGCAGACTCTGAGTGTGGCGGTTTGGAAACAAGGGCTTACTGGCACCCTTGTTTCGAGACCGCCACACTTATAATGAGGCCCATAGTTTCAGTCTGAAGTCAGTTTTTATTTCTGTTCCGGTTTGGTACTTTAACGGAAATAATTTCTTTATGAAGTCAGAGTGACTTCAAAAAGAAACCATTTCATTTTGAAGTAATAGGACTCCCCTCCACCCCATGACACGGGGGCCTCCCAATCCTCTGCAGATGACAGGAACAAGCATTCTTGGCTGCTGCAGGGAGCTGACGATCTTGTTCCCTGGACCAGCAGATTAAAGGTGTGTGTGCGTGCATGTAAGTATATGTATGTGTATGTATATAATGTAATGTGCATTAATGAGTGAGTGCATGATGCAGCCTGAGTATGCCTGTGTGAGTGTATAGTGAAAGTGTGCACACTAAAATGTATGGGTGGTTGGGTGTGTGAGTATGGTGAAAAAGTGCACACTTAAATGTATGGGTGGCTGTCTGGTGTGCCTGTATGCTGAACGGGTGCACACTTAAATGTACGGGCTGCTGCCTTGGTTTACCTGTATGGTGAAAGGGTAAACACTTAAATGTATGGGTGGCTGGGGGGGGGCGCTGTTGCGCACGTCGAAGATGGCCGCCTAGGTGGAGAGCTCCGGCTCGAGCGAAATCCTGTTACCCCGAATATCCTTCCAGTCAGCAGCTGTTCGGAAAATATTTATAAAACACTGTGGTGGAGGACCCGAGGAAGAGCCCCTGAGAAAACGGAGCTCGCGACACCGGGATTGAAAAGATATTGGCCGGTGAAGTTGCGGCGTCAAGGGAGCTGCGATGTAACCGCTGCAAGGCTCCACACCACTCCTACGCGAGTCCGGAGGGGGAGGTGTGGCCTACCAACATACAGGCGCTGTTTGGGAGTGGCAGCGCTCTGGCTCCCTCTCTGCTCCGAACGAGAGCCTGAGGCGGCTCTCTTCGCATCGGGCCTGAGAGGGCTCCCACCGAGTACCCGAGGACGGCCGTGACTGCGGCGCATGCCCCGGACCACCCCACGGCGGAAATCCAGCCAGCGCAAGCACGCTGGTGAAGTAAGTGCGATAAGGCGGCCGCTGCTGCGGGCTGTGAAGCGCATAGTGCGTGAGGGCCCTGCCTGGAGAGCCTGGAACAAGCGCATCAACGGGACCAGGGCCTCACTGCGTTGGCGGCGGCTCGGGGGAGAGGCGGGGTGCGCGGCTGGCCATAGGGTGTAAAATTTGCTTAACACACCCAATACCTTGCCAATTTAGAGAACTGTACTGCCATAATCCTTTAGATAGGGAAGCGTACTTCAGATAAATCAGCACTGGATCCTTCAGGTGATCTGCGACACGGCCCGATTGTTGTAAAAAGACACAAATTGCTGGAGTGTCAGACTCCACACCTGCTGAACTCCTTCAGAGGACACTATAAATTCGGGCATATAAGTGCTGAGAGCTGTGGGCACGATTGGGGGGGAGACATTGGGGACAGGCTGGCAACCGTGAACAGACACAACTCCAAGACCACAGGGAAACGAGGTGAGGCGGGGAGACAGGCCAGAACGAGCACCTGGCCGCCACAACGCAAATTGCTTCAGGGAGTCATGTAGTGATCATATGGACAACATACCCTGTGGCCAATACCCGTGTATATGCCAGAACTGTGGAATTCCACAAGTGGGCCCCTGTAGTGAAGAACTTTCACCTGCAGCGACAAAATCTCAGTTTCCCGCCTGCACTGCGGCGCATCCTGGCCATGGTATCAGGGCAGGGGCTGTACTGCCAACCTCCATTGTAGCCGCAGTGGGCAATAACTGATTGCGTGGACAGCGATTCCATTCACGTGGGAGAGCACAATCCACTCTGCAGGTGGTCACTTTACCTAATGGGCCGCACTGAGAAGAAGGCCACAGGGGGAAGAAAGACCGGCCCAATGGACTCCATCGCCAGCTCCCAGCCGCAGATGACAACAGGTGGGGCAACACAAACACCTGAAAACCGAGACACAGACCCCTTGGATCGCCTGGCAACAATTGTGCAAAATGGGTTTCTGGCCGTCAACTTAAAACTGGATGACATAGTGGCGACGATTGGATCCTTGAAAGCGCAAGTGGAAAAGGAAAGCACACGCATCTCGGAAACAGAAAACAGGATAAGTGAAAATGAAGATGTGCTCTCGCAACATGGCCGTGATATAGCCCTGCTCCAGTCGGAGCTACGTAAGACTCAGAGCAAGTGCGAGGATCTCGAATCCAGATCCCGCAGGAATAATATTCGCATTGTCGGGGTGGCGGAGACGTTTGGCAAAGGCTCCATGGAGAGACGGGTGGAAGAGCTGCTGAAATCCGTACTGGGGGAAGAATCCCTTTCAAATCATTTCCTTGTGGAAAGAGCTCACCGCACCCTAGCACCACCCCCCAAGCCGGGCGCTCCACCCCGAACCATTATTGCACGTCTCCTGAATTATAGGGACAGAGACACGATATTCTGTCTGGCCAGAAAAAAAGGAACACTGCACCATGAAGAAAACAGGATCCACATATACCACATAGACTTCTCTGCGAACATACAAACACAACGCAGATCCTATGAGATGGTCAAGAAACAGATACGACTCCGCAATATACCGTATGCTTTAATTTTCCAGCGAAAATGAGAATCCAACATGGAGACAGGGCCCATTTTTTTGAAAACCCTACAGAGGCAATGGTATACGTGAAGGCCTCCATTCCACTGCCCCCCAGGGATCGCATAAGAGACCCAAATGTAAGACCCGGTCCGGGTGAAGGCAGAGGAGATCCGATAGACGGATGCGCCTCCTTTGCAGTAGTAACATGCTTTTCTTTATGCAAAGTCAACACAGCTGACGGGATCAAGATCCGATGTTATCGGGCCGTAGAGTCTCCCATGTGGGCGACCAGATGGCTGGTCACTAGACGGCAACGAAGCACCCTCAGGAATGTTCCAAGCAGTTATTTGGGTCCATCGTCAAGTTGGGGCAGATGATGTGGGTGGTGGGTGGGACAGGGCGAATGGGGAATTTTTTTGTTGTTGTGATAACCAACCGGACGAGTTTAAGTCCGAGAGGAGAGTTTGCACTGTTGAAGGTTGTTGGTTCGTTGAAAAAAGGTCTCGCAGGTACTGGTGCAACCCTAGTTCTGGTTACTCGTGCATTCATGGTTATTATAATACAATACAATATGTACGCATAGGAAATGGGTGACGGGTTGAAGATAAAACTAATGTCATGGAATGTCTGAGGCCTAAATAATCCAATGAAGGCCAGGAAGGTTGGTAATCATGTCACCAGACATGGGCCCCACATTTTAATGCTGCAAGAAACACATGCACAGAGCACGGTCAATGAGAAAATACTGGCAAAATGGGGCAAACAGCGCTACTATACGAACTATTCCTCGCAGTTCAGAGGGGTATGCACTCTTATTCACAAATCACTAGGTTTTATCGCCAAGGGTCACCTTGTGGACCCGATGGGCAGATACGTGTTGGTCTGGTGGGAAATTGCGGGGGAACACATGACCCTTGTTAACACCTATGGTCCCAATCTCGATGACCCCGACTTCTACTTACACATACTTGAGATCCTTATTAAACATGAAGCGGCAACTATGTTATGGGGAGGGGACTTCAATGTGGTGCTTGACCAGACTCTGGACAGATCCGCCAAGGCAATCAGGCCGCCTTCCAAGACGGCACTTGCTTTGAAGCAGATCATCCAGCAACTGTCCATGCTGGATGCCTGGAGAGTGCTTCACCCAACAAGCAAGCGGTACACGTTTTATTCTTCCGTACATGACAGAGAGTCACGTATAGACTATTGGTTCGTCTCCTCAAATGCAGCACACGCCCTACAGAATAGCGAAATCCTTCCCCGCACACTATCCGATCATTCCCCGGTGACGCTGGGAATTACTCTGGGAGATGCCCCAAGGCCGACTAGGAGATGGAGAATGCCCAGAGATATACTAAAAGACCCAAACGTTGCTGAAACCCTACACACAGAAATTGCCAATTTCTTTGCAGACAACGTCGGGTCTGTTGACCAGATCTCGTCAGTTTGGGAAGCATTTAAAGTCTGGGCAAAAGGAGCCCTGATATCTAAAACCACGGGCCTTCTAAGGGAAGTACGCCGGGACCTGGAGAGGGTGGAGAGGGAACTGAACGCACTAGAAGAAGTTTACGGCCGGACGCACGGTGGAGACACCCTGGCTGAAATACACAAATCTCTTAGGGAATTTGATCGACTGGCAGTAAGGGAGGTGCAATATATAGCAGCCCCTGCCAGGGCTCGCAGATACGGGGAAGGGAATAAAGCAGGGAAAATGCTGGCCAATTTGGTTAAGCAAGAAAAACAAATGGCTCCAATTGCATCAATTTATACGACACAAAACCTGATAATAACAAGCGAGCAGGGAATAAATGATGAATTTGTTGTTTTTTACAAAAAACTATATGCAAATAAAGATAGGAAATCCCCGGATAAGATCAAAAAATACCTAGCCACATTGGACCTCCCTAAACTTACAGTAGAAAATAAACTAATATTGGAGCAACCTGTTACGGCTGAGGAGCTCACCGAGGCAATCAAGGGGCTCGCGTCTGGCAAAGTGCCTGGCTCGGATGCCCTTGGAGTGGAATTTTATAAGGAATTCCGGGAAGAATTGGTTCCCTTGCTGCTGGAAGTGTGGGGGGAGGCCCTGGGTAAACAAATATTGCCACAGACAATGCGCAAGGCCATAATTACAGTGCTGCCCAAACCCTGACGCCCGCCACAGGACATGTCATCCTATAGACCCCTATCGCTGATAAATGTAGATGCCAAGAGTTTCGCGAAAGTACTGGCAAGCCGCATGCTAACCGTAACGCCAATACTTGTACACACGGATCAAAGTGGGTTTATTCCCCAAAGATCCAAGTCCTTAAACCTACGTAGGCTATTCGGCATAATGTCACAAATTAACCCAAACAAGCAAGCAGTAGCGATATCCCTCGACACCGAGAAAGCGTTTGACTCGGTCTCCTGGGAGTACCTCTTCCTGGTATTGGAGGCATTCGGGGTGGGCCCTTATTTTATTCAATATGTCAAACTGCTTTACACAGCCCTATGTGCGAAAGTATGCACAAATAGAACTATATCTGAATTGTTCAAGCTAGGCAGGGGTACCAAGCAGGGATGCCCCTTCTCCCCTATCCTTTTCGCCTTGACAATTGAACCCATGGCGGCGGCGATACGGGCAAGACATAACAACGGGGGCATAACACTGAAAGGAGCCACCCAAGTAATATCATTATACGCGGACGATATGCTGCTGTATGTCCGTGAACCCGACAAAAACATTGTCCCAAACATGACAGATATCAATGAATTTGCAGAGTACTCGGGATATACGGTAAAAAGTGCCAAATTAGAAGTGTTCCCGCTCACCCCCTCCACAAAATGCCCAGCTCAAATGTGCAGCCTCAAGTGGTCTGAACATCACATCAAATACCTTGGAGTTCTGGTCTCTATCAATAGACAGACCCTATACACTGATAATCATGATCGGGCACTACAAACACTCAACACTAAACTGCAGGTCTGGAGGCATCTCCCAATTTCATTACATGGTAGAATTGCCATTCTCAAAATGATTGTACTTCCAAAATTGCTATACCTATTTGTAAATATCCCTATGTGGCCTGGGAGGGAATTCTTCTCCAGGCTTCGATCCATGGTGGTGTTGTTTCTTTGGAACGGGAAAACGGCTCGGATCAGCTGGGAGAGAATGACAGAACCATACGAAACGGGGGAATAGCTGCACCAGACTTTGAGCTTTATTATACGGTGGCACAGGCACACTTTGCAAAGTACTGGTACGATGAAATGGACAACTCACCTCAGACGCGAATAGAAGAGTACACCACAATGCCCACCGACATCAGGTCGGTCATCTTCAATGCTAGACATAAGGACTCTTGTGAATTTGACCCTGTGAGCTGCACGGTAAAAGCTTGGGGGGCTATATATAAAAAACTGAAAATAGAGATCCCATATAAACCCGAAATCCCCCTGTGGAAATACCCCAACCTCCCCCCCACATTTGACACTAGTATACAGGAAACTTGGGACCCTAACACAGAGATGAAGGTGGGAGACATGTACATAGAGGGAAAGTTTGTTACCCTGGCGGTGTTCACGAGGGGTATGGGAGGTGGGCAACTCCAGACACTACAGTACTACCGAATGAGATCCGCATATCAAGCATGCTGGCCATTCTTTCCTGATGAACCCCCTTCCCACCCGTGCGTACAACTGGTCACAACACAGGGTGGACTGGGAATCTCCAAACTTTATAAGACAATACAGACTCACCTCTATGACCAACCAGGTAAAGGAGAAATGGGAAGCAGACATGAAAATGCCATTACCCAAAGACAAATGGACAAGATACTGCACACTCACGAAGAGGGTGTCCCTTAATGCGGGATTGCGCCAAATACAGTTTAAAATCCTAAACAGACTGCATTGTACCCCTGCCAAAATCGCTACATTTACACCTGATGATCCAGGCAATTGCCCTAAATGTGGGTCCCTGTCAGCGGGATCCTATCATATGTACTGGGAGTGTCCAGTTGTCGCACGGTTCTGGGAGATGGTTGCAGTTATGCTAGCTGAAATCACACAGATCCCCCACACTTGGCCCCACAAAAATATCTGTTTGGTGGTATTGGTAAATGCTCCGAGAAAATTAGAAGGCTGTTTAATGTGTCATGCGTTATTGCCAAGAGATGTATATTGAAGGCATGGAAGAGCCCGAACATCCCCACCATGGACACTTTCCTGCGTGAGTTAACCTATATTAATGAATGTGAGGAGCAGTATGTGCTGACTCAACCACATATGAGCAGACCAAAGGACATCTGGGGCCCCTTCAGGGCATACCTATGTGATATGCTTTCAGACACTGAAACAACCATGTAAATGCCAGATTGTTAAACATTCAATGATGATATTTTTGTATATGCGACCGTATGATGTGTTAATTGGGTACCACTGTTACTGCTGAGACCATCAATAAAAAAATGTTTTTAAAAAAAAATGTATGGGTGGCTGGGTGTGCGTGTGTGTGCATGTATGTGTATGGTGTGTGTGCTTGTGTCCAGGTGCTCCACAAAACCTAAATTTCAGGAGACCTCAAACCCTTCAAATGTTGGGAGAGGCTCTAACTTCACGAGCAATGGGGGAGAGGCAAACTTATTTATGTGGGGGCATCTAAATTCTTTAGGCATTCTAATGAGACTATTCTAGTCCAGCTTCAATGTTACAAGCAGTTAACACTCTCCTTTACGTCTGAAAGCACCCACTTATGGACTGCTGTGAGAATGAGCGATCTCCTGTCCCCTTTCTACCCTTCCAATCACTCCCCTGGCATGCAAGTACTAAACCCACACCACGATTTCAACTGCTTAAAAACGAACACTGAAATGCTTTACGTTAGTATTTGCTGGGCCTTTAAAGACGAAACACAGGTGCCGTTTAAAATCTGTGTCCTGTTCTGTCTGGCAACGGCATTGTAGGTCAGCCAGGTCGAGTCAACATAGCCCAACATTTCAGGGGCTCAGGGAGAGGACTGAATCGCAGTCAGATCAATTGTGTTGTGTCACTGCTTGTGTTTAATGCCATGATTACTTATTGATAATCCTCATTACTCGTATACCCATTCTTCCTCATCCCAGTACTTGTGTATGAGGCACTTTGCCTCATACACAAGTACTGGGATGAGGTAGCAGGACATGGAGGTAATGCCTGGCTTAGTTACCTGTAATCTTCATTACTTTCAGGCCCACTCTTCCTCATCCTTGTACTTACCTATGAGGAAAGGTGCCTCATATGTCAGCACTGGGACAAGGAAGAGAGACGGGGAGGTAATTCTGGGCCGATGTGCTGATTTCAGGGGATTGGAGCAAGGGGTTGAAGGGAGAGGGGATGTGTGGGGGACAGGGATTGTGGGATAAATCGTAATGGCAATCCATCTCCAGGCTAAGCAGACATGATTTGTGGTATTAGTGGCTAGAGAGGCATTTTTGTGCAGCCAGTCTAGTCATTTCTTAGTTTGGCTTGATGTTCTTTAACTGGGCATCTCTGATAAAGGAGTTCTGCTAAGTGTAATTTTCTGGCTAGACTGGCATTTGGTTGCTGCCAATCTTGCCATTTCTTACGGTGGAATTGCATATTTTTCTGGACATCTGTAATAAAACAACCATGATAAGTGTAATGCTTTCACTGCCATTTTGGTACAACAAGTCTAGGTATGTCTCTGGCTCCCTCTCTGCTCCGAACGAGAGCCTGAGGCGGCTCTCTTCGCATCGGGCCTGAGAGGGCTCCCACCGAGTACCCGAGGACGGCCGTGACTGCGGCGCATGCCCCGGACCACCCCACGGCGGAAATCCAGCCAGCACAAGCACGCTGGTGAAGTAAGTGGGCCGCTGGGGGAGGCGGGGTGGGCCGGGGGCCCTGTGACATCGGGCGGCCAAGCTGCAGGGAGGCACAGCGGGAGGCGAGACACCCTGCGATAAGGCGGCCGCTGCTGCGGGCTGTGAAGCGCATAGTGCGTGAGGGCCCTGCCTGGGTAGCCTGGAACAAGCGCATCAACGGGACCAGGGCCTCACTGCGTTGGCGGCGGCTCGGGGGAGAGGCGGGGTGCGCGGCTGGCCATAGGGTGTAAAATTTGCTTAACACACCCAATACCTTGCCAATTTAGAGAACTGTACTGCCATAATCCTTTAGATAGGGAAGCGTACTTCAGATAAATCAGCACTGGATCCTTCAGGTGATCTGCGACACGGCCCGATTGTTGTAAAAAGACACAAATTGCTGGAGTGTCAGACTCCACACCTGCTGAACTCCTTCAGAGGACACTATAAATTCGGGCATATAAGTGCTGAGAGCTGTGGGCACGATTGGTGGGGAGACATTGGGGACAGGCTGGCAACCGTGAACAGACACAACTCCAAGACCACAGGGAAACGAGGTGAGGCGGGGAGACAGGCCAGAACGAGCACCTGGCCGCCACAACGCAAATTGCTTCAGGGAGTCATGTAGTGATCATATGGACAACATACCCTGTGGCCAATACCCGTGTATATGCCAGAGCTGTGGAATTCCACAAGTGGGCCCCTGTAGTGAAGAACTTTCACCTGCAGCGACAAAATCTCAGTTTCCCGCCTGCACTGCGGCGCATCCTGGCCGTGGTATCAGGGCATGGGCTGTACTGCCAACCTCCATTGTAGCCGCAGTGGGCAATAACTGATTGCGGGGACAGCGATTCCATTCACGTGGGAGAGCACAATCCACTCTGCAGGTGGTCACTTTACCTAATGGGCCGCACTGAGAAGAAGGCCACAGGGGGAAGAAAGACCGGCCCAATGGACTCCATCGCCAGCTCCCAGCCGCAGATGACAACAGGTGGGGCAACACAAACACCTGAAAACCGAGACACAGACCCCTTGGATCGCCTGGCAACAATTGTGCAAAATGGGTTTCTGGCCGTCAACTTAAAACTGGATGACATAGTGGCGACGATTGGATCCTTGAAAGCGCAAGTGGAAAAGGAAAGCACACGCATCTCGGAAACAGAAAACAGGATAAGTGAAAATGAAGATGTGCTCTCGCAACATGGCCGTGATATAGCCCTGCTCCAGTCGGAGCTACGTAAGACTCAGAGCAAGTGCGAGGATCTCGAATCCAGATCCCGCAGGAATAATATTCGCATTGTCGGGGTGGCGGAGACGTTTGGCAAAGGCTCCATGGAGAGACGGGTGGAAGAGCTGCTGAAATCCGTACTGGGGGAAGAATCCCTTTCAAATCATTTCCTTGTGGAAAGAGCTCACCGCACCCTAGCACCACCCCCCAAGCCGGGCGCTCCACCCCGAACCATTATTGCACGTCTCCTGAATTATAGGGACAGAGACACGATATTCTGTCTGGCCAGAGAAAAAGGAACACTGCACCATGAAGAAAACAGGATCCACATATACCACATAGACTTCTCTGCGAACATACAAACACAACGCAGATCCTATGAGATGGTCAAGAAACAGATACGACTCCGCAATATACTGTATGCTTTAATTTTCCCGCGAAAATGAGAATCCAACATGGAGACAGGGCCCATTTTTTTGAAAACCCTACAGAGGCAATGGTATACGTGAAGGCCTCCATTCAACTGCCCCCCAGGGATCGCATAAGAGACCCAAATGTAAGACCCGGTCCGGGTGAAGGCAGAGGAGATCCGATAGACGGATGCGCCTCCTTTGCAGTAGTAACATGCTTTTCTTTATGCAAAGTCAACACAGCTGACGGGATCAAGATCCGATGTTATCGGGCCATAGAGTCTCCCATGTGGGCGACCAGATGGCTGGTGACTAGACGGCAACGAAGCACCCTCAGGAATGTTCCAAGCAGTTATTTGGGTCCATCGTCAAGTTGGGGCAGATGATGTGGGTGGTGGGTGGGACAGGGCGAATGGGGAATTTTTTTGTTGTTGTGATAACCAACCGGACGAGTTTAAGTCCGAGAGGAGAGTTTGCACTGTTGAAGGTTGTTGGTTCGTTGAAAAAAGGTCTCGCAGGTACTGGTGCAACCCTAGTTCTGGTTACTCGTGCATTCATGGTTATTATAATACAATACAATATGTACGCATAGGAAATGGGTGACGGGTTGAAGATAAAACTAATGTCATGGAATGTCTGAGGCCTAAATAATCCAATGAAGGCCAGGAAGGTTGGTAATCATGTCACCAGACATGGGCCCCACATTTTAATGCTGCAAGAAACACATGCACAGAGCACGGTCAATGAGAAAATACTGGCAAAATGGGGCAAACAGCGCTACTATACGAACTATTCCTCGCAGTTCAGAGGGGTATGCACTCTTATTCACAAATCACTAGGTTTTATCGCCAAGGGTCACCTTGTGGACCCGATGGGCAGATACGTGTTGGTCTGGTGGGAAATTGCGGGGGAACACATGACCCTTGTTAACACCTATGGTCCCAATCTCGATGACCCCGACTTCTACTTACACATACTTGAGATCCTTATTAAACATGAAGCGGCAACTATGTTATGGGGAGGGGACTTCAATGTGGTGCTTGACCAGACTCTGGACAGATCCGCCAAGGCAATCAGGCCGCCTTCCAAGACGGCACTTGCTTTGAAGCAGATCATCCAGCAACTGTCCATGCTGGATGCCTGGAGAGTGCTTCACCCAACAAGCAAGCGGTACACGTTTTATTCTTCCGTACATGACAGAGAGTCACGTATAGACTATTGGTTCGTCTCCTCAAATGCAGCACACGCCCTACAGAATAGCGAAATCCTTCCCCGCACACTATCCGATCATTCCCCGGTGACGCTGGAAATTACTCTGGGAGATGCCCCAAGGCCGACTAGGAGATGGAGAATGCCCAGAGATATACTAAAAGACCCAAACGTTGCTGAAACCCTACACACAGAAATTGCCAATTTCTTTGCAGACAGCGTCGGGTCTGTTGACCAGATCACGTCAGTTTGGGAAGCATTTAAAGTCTGGGCAAAAGGAGCCCTGATATCTAAAACCACGGGCCTTCTAAGGGAAGTACGCCGGGACCTGGAGAGGGTGGAGAGGGAACTGAACGCACTAGAAGAAGTTTACGGCCGGACGCACGGTGGAGACACCCTGGCTGAAATACGCAAATCTCTTAGGGAATTCGATCGACTGGCAGTAAGGGAGGTGCAATATATAGCAGCCCCTGCCAGGGCTCGCAGATACGGGGAAGGGAATAAAGCAGGGAAAATGCTGGCCAATTTGGTTAAGCAAGAAAAACAAATGGCTCCAATTGCATCAATTTATACGGCACAAAACCTGATAGAGGGAGGGGGTGAGAAGAAAGAGAATGGCAGAAAATGGGGGACAAGCTGCACAGGCAAATAGAGGCCTTGGAAAGGAACATACATAGTTTAAAAGGGGCTGATGAAAGTCTTTGCGCCGAGGTCAAAGGGAAACGGTTGGAACTTAAGGAACTAGGGAATGGGGAGGTCGTCCAGAGATTGCAGTTCCTGAATTCAACATTTTATGAGGGATAACACTGATTCCTTGCTTGGAGCAAGGCTTAGGACTCAGAACAGAAAGGTGGGTGGAGGAGAGAGAAATGTCAGGAGGGTGATCTGTCTTCCGATCCAGGGGAGATATCACAGTGCTTCACAGCATTCTGTGAGCCTCTTTATGGTGCAGCAAAAGATGTGGATGTGGGGCGCATGGACAGGTATTTGAAGGATTTTTCCCTTCCACAGTTGAGCATTGAAGAGGTGCATGTTTTAGAAGCCCCTTTTCGTCAGGAAGAAATCTTGAAGGACATAGGAAAAATACATAGGGTTTCCTTTTTCAGTCGACATATGTTTCGGCCCTTGGAGATGTACCACCCTTGTCTAGGGTGGTTACTAGTTCCAATATTGGGCCATCTTCAGGACATAGGTTATTAATTCTCTACGTGCAGAAAGACATCGTCACAGAAATTATTTCTGAAGTGTTGCCCTAATTCCTGGGATATTGAAACTGGGTCTCCAAAAGATCGAGACGCTTACAAAAGAAGACACAGCCTGATAAATGAATTTATGGAACTGGATACTGGATGCTACAATTCAAATATCCAGTATACTAAGCTCAGAAGTCCTAAATCACAGTATATGCACAACAGATCATTAAATCTATCAATGGGGAAAAGAAACTAAGCTTCGAGAATCAATAACCCATGTCCTGAAGATGGCCCAATATTCGAGCTAGTGACCACCTCAGACAAGGGTGGTACATCTCCAAGGGCCGAAACATATGTCGACCGAAAAAGGAAACCCTATGTATTTTTCCTATGTCAGATACACATAAATTATCAACAGTTATGCCTGAATAATACTAAATTTGCTTTACCCCATTACTGTATAAGTCTTTGTTGAATGAAAGATATGAATGATGATCAAAGGATCAAATGTTGAAATGTTTTTTTAACATGTTTTTTATGAAAAATTATTAAAGAGTATTTTGTTTTGCAATAAAAGCTTTGTGCTTAAATAACTGTCGCCACCCAGGTGTTAGCTCTACTTAACAAAAAGGTAGTCCCACCTCACTCCACCCTGTTGTACATACAGGACCTCTAGAGAGGGGTAGTCAATCTGTCACTTGTTCTTAATACATTCAATATTCTCCCTTAAAAAGAGATCTGATCCCCGTCAACAAAAATTAGGGAGTACCCAATTGATTATCCCTCTTTAGTTTGGACAGGCTT
Organism: Ambystoma mexicanum; assembly: GCF_040938575.1. Taxonomy (NCBI): domain Eukaryota; kingdom Metazoa; phylum Chordata; class Amphibia; order Caudata; family Ambystomatidae; genus Ambystoma; species Ambystoma mexicanum. The sequence continues at coordinate 231,634,485 of NC_090939.1, read as the reverse complement.
TGATCGCAATCATCCCAAAAGTGGGTAAAGATCCTAAAGAAAATGTGAATCATGTAGGCCTATATCAGTACTTAACGTGGACGCGAACATTTTTGCAAGAATGATAGTGTCTAGATTTGAACAGGTCCTGCCGAAACCAGTTCACCCAGACCTGGTAGGGTTTATGGCAGGATTCCAGGGGGCAGCCAGAATACCCAAGACTCTGAACTTGATGGACTTGGGGAAAGGGAATGGGGGTAACCTGTGCTAATCCCTTTAGACGCTGAGAAGGCATTTGACAGGGAAGGTCGGGGCTCTATGTTTGCAGTTCTGGAGAAATGAGGGTTTGAGAACCAACTGCTAAAGGGTATTAGTGCAATTTATAAGGGCCCAAATGTGATGGTAGCGTTAAATGGAGACTCTTGAGATGATTCTCCTTATACAGGGGGACGAGATAAAGCTGCCTGTTATCCATGATGTTGTTTGCCCTTACATTAGAACCGTTGGCACAAAAGATTAGTGTGGCTTCCTAGGTGAAGGTGAAGGGTTTGTGCATTGGTGATAAAGAGTTTTAAATGGGTTTGTATGCAGATGATAAGTCAGTTCTTTTCCCATTTGGTGAGGACTCAGAAAGGGATGTGGAGGCATTGCAAAGTTTACATACCTTGGAGTACATGTGACAAGGTCATTGGAAGAACTATCGGAGGCGAACTTCGGCCTGTTGTTCGAGTCAATATATAGGGAAATGGATCTTCGGGGTAAATTAAATCCCTCCTGGGTGGGGCGGTGGAATGCTTTAAAGATAAATGTTCTTCCCAGGATGCTCTACCTGTTTCAGATGCTGCTGATTAGGGTACCGGAGCAGATGCTGGGGAAGAGTAGGATGCTGTGATTTTGGTGGCAGGGAAAAAAGCAAAAGGTGGCATATAGTATGCTCATTCTGCCAAAAGATAGGGGTGGGGTTGGCTTGCCCAATGTGGCCACATACTACAGGGCAGCACAGCTTAGGACACGGATCCTCCTTCTGCGGATGGACCCTCACAAACAATGGGTTTATCTGGAAAATGTTAAACTGTGGCCGGTCATGGTGGGGGAGTGGCTGTGGGTTCTAGGGATACAATTCCCAGAAGGATCAGGGAGCATGGGAGTTGGGGGATTTGATGGGATATTTGGAGGCAGTGCCCAGGAATGCAAGGGGTGACAACATGGTCATCACCATTGTGTCATCTGTGGGCACCTCTGCTGAGGGATAAATTGCCTGACCCACTTAGATTCTAAGCATGGTATGAGGCAGGGTTGGAAAGAGTAGCCAACTCAGGGTAAAGGGAAGATATTTTACCATACAGGAGTTGGAGAACGCCCTAGGTATAGGTAAACTACTAGTGTTTTCATACCTACAGCTTAAAGGAGTGGTACTGTCTGAAAAGTGGAGAACTACGATACAGAGAGAGCTGACACCACTGGAGATGATTTTGGACACATGTCAGGGAATAGCAGATTGATTTATCTCTGCTCTCTATGGAGCATTGCTGTCAGCAACGGGTGGTAGTACGGACCATATCAGGGTCAAATGCGGGTGTGACATGGGGAAGGGCATTGTTGCACACATGTGGGGTGCAATGTGCAGAGTGGTGTTCAAGACACCAATGGCACGTCAGTATAAGATGCATGGGATAAAGCTCCTGCACAGGTGGCAGTATGATCCTTTGAGGCTGTCCAAGGTGTTCCATGCAGTTGACCCAAGGTGTTGGCAGGGATGTGGGCATAGGGCATTTTATTGCCATGTGTGGTGACCATGTAACAAGGTGAAGGCCTTCTTTAAGGAAGTGCTAGGTCGGATTAAGGGAGTCAAAGGAATTGAACAGGGTGGGGAGTCATAATGTCGAAAAATAAATGTCGACAGACAAAAATGTCGACAAAATAATGTCGAAAAAAAAAATGTCGACTTTCGTTTTTTTTAAATTATATATTTATTTTAGGGGTTCGTGAGTAAAAAAAAAAGGGAAAAATAAAAAAAATAAAAAAAGGGGGGGGCTGGAGGGGGGAACCCCCCCATTTCGAAAAAAAAATGCATTGAAAAAAAAAGTCGACATTTTTTTTTTCAACATTTTTTTTTCGACTTTTTGACTGTCGACATTTTTGTTGTCGACATTATGACTATAAACCATTGAACAGCACTTGGATCCGATACAGGTGTTGTTTGGGTTGGAGAAAGACAGAGGGTCCTGGAGGCCATTCCCACATATGGTCAATTATTTGTTGTTGGCGGCTACGGCATGTTTAATCATTGGATGGAAAAGGGAACGACTGCCAACTGAAGGAGAATGGATGATTAAGGCCAAGGAGATCCACTTGATGGAAAACATTACAGCTACACTACACAATGTTCATTCCTCCAGAGAGGGAAAATGGATGAATTTTCTACATAAGTATGAGAGTTTGAGGGACTCAAGTGCAGAGAAAGGCCTTAGCTAGAGTTATGACCAAGAATGGGGGTTGGCATTGAGGAACTCTCTCCTCCTTTATGGCATATATATAGTCAGCATCGTAGGCCATGGAATTGGTTGGATAGATTGTGCTAGGCTTCTGATAAGATTATAAACATGGGGATAGATGGCCTTTGAGTTACTCTGTATTGAGGTGTGGATCTGGCACACTGGGGTTGGGGAGGTGGGTTGTGTGAGAAACCAAAAGGTGCCTCAACTGCTGGTCCTCGGGGACTTTTCATCCAGGTGGCCAGGGAACGGCTATCGGTTTTGGATCCAGTTCCTGGGGGTGGACCAGTGCTGGAGGATCACGTGAGTGAAGGGTCTTCTGGGAATGGGGGTGAACCAGCCAATGGTGAGCTGTGGTATCCCCCCTTTTTTGTATACCTAACCCATCCTATTCTTTAGGATTTTCCGATGTCTCAGAGCGACGGACCAAGGGATGAGAGCAGAGGGTCGAGAACCACAGGAGTTCCCTACAGGACGACTTTGCCACCAAAATGCAGCAAAAGACACGTAGAGAAGAACAAATCCCAAAGCAAACAGCTGCATTGTGTTTCAAGGATGCCAGTGACACTCCCGGGTGAACCGCAGAGTTGGGGAGGCGAGGTCAAGCCTCTGGTAAACACCTTGACTCGTGAATTGGAAAACTGTGAAGACAAGAAGGCAACACACACAGCCAGTGAGTTGGCAAGCGACCTGAGAGACTGGTGTGTGTTGGGGAAAGACTGAAGTTGCAACATTATATTGCAAGTGAAGGCTGCATGCATGTGGATGAGACACAAAGAAGTGCAGACCTGTGAATGAACTTTGAAGTAAGGACAGCTGTGAAATCAGCGATACTGATAACACAGTGGTCCAGAGAAAGGAAGTAGCCCACTTGAAAGTCTCAGTGAAAGGTGAATTGTTTGTAGTGATAAGGTGAATGAACAGTAAAAGCAAAGTAATGAAAATTAACCCCGAGAGAAGGGGAGAGTAAAAAGCTGAACGTTGAACTTTGAGTCGAAGTGGTCCTGCCGAGGTCTGTAGAGAAAGCCATGCACATTCAAAAGTCTTCTACATCCAGAAATGGTCTGAGCCCGACCGAGGGATACCCAAAGTGTAATAAGTTTGGGGAAGGGAGCCCCCTGCAAGTATTGTTGAACTTTTGTTTTGAAGAGTTCTGAGCCTGACAGAGGGGGACCAGCGTAAACATTTTGAAAGTTGTTTGGAAGACTGAAAAGAGGGACCTTAACGTGGAAGGCCAGGTGAACCGCGTTCCATGTTTTGAACTGTTTTTGTGTTGAAAACCTGAGCCAGAGTGTGTCATCCTGCCTTTGAGGACCAGCTTACTCCATGCTGTCTAACGTGGGGAGAGAGCTGACTCAGCCAAATGTATTCTTCATATTTTGAACACTGATTTTCCTTTACATACATATCTTCTTTATACACTTTTTGTACAAGAGATCAAGAGATAGGGCAGACATTAGTTTTTGTTAGCATAGGCCATTTTGATTTGACATACACAACTATGACTGTTTTAAAGACTACTCCCATCCTGGGGCACAGTAGGAGTTTTTCCAAACACAGAAACTTTAAGAAATGTTATACAAAATGCACCTTTTGTCAATGTCATACTTGCGATACCATGTCTCCCCTATATATGGTGTCAGTAGTGGGATCCGACTCAATTGATAAAAGTTGAGAACCCATGCTAGCAATTCTCATCCCACCGGAAAGTTAAAAACAGGATTATTGAACTCTTTGATTCTGATCCAATATCCACTATTAAGGAGCTCTCATGCTCCCAACTTCAAATCCCGGTTCACTAACAGTTTTTGTTTTTCAAAACACAGGTGCTATTAGACAATTAGACACCCTTCCGATAATCCATTATCAAATACAACAATGGGACCGAAAAGTTTTACGAATAAGAACCTCCCATATATTCTTTAGACCTAGCGCCTTAATCCCACCTTTTCCCGAACCTTTCTTTTTCGGTACCAAACCCCCTTTTTGTTTTACAAATTGGTCGAATTACAAGCAAGACCCCTATTACCTCAAGGGATATTACAACCCTACCCGGAAGGAAGACCTAGGGAATTATTTTTTTGACTTTCGAGCGATTAGCTGAACAACTGGGAAGGGGAGAAGACTTAAAGAAATGCTACATGGGACCTATATTAAAAGGACAGCTACAAACTTTCTATCATTTACTTAATCTAGCCTTGGGAGCTACCTACATTGGCATCAAAGAAGGACTCCTTAAAAGAGTAGGCTAGACCACTAATTTTTATCGACAAAAACTAATATCCGTCAGAATAAACCCCGGTGAGACCGCCTGGAAGTAGGGGAATAAATTAAAAATACTGTCTCCCTTTGGGTCGGCAATACAACTCTGGAGGAATTAGTAGAAATAATCATCTTGGAACAGTTTACCAACTCTTTACCTCCTTTTCTACAAAAAGCTGTATTGCTTTTAAATAGCCCCACCCCTAGCATGGCTATTGAGACTGCCCAAAATCATTCAGATGCAGTAAAACATTTCCATTCCTTACATAAGAACGAAGATAGAAAAGATCATAAACCAACCTACCGCTCTCAAAACCAGACATTAGAACGAGGAGTACTCTCTAAAATCCGAGAGTGGATCCTGAAAGAGAGGGTAGAAATAAAAAAAATGACATTAAGGGTATGGAAGAGCTAAGGAGGGAAGAGCCCAGTTGCATTAAACCATCACCACCCATCTGCTTCTCATGTAGGGAGACAGGTCATTTAGCCCGGCATTGTCCCAAAAATCAAAAGGAGCAGCCTATGGAAATAGGGTGCCTAAAATGAGAGGAATGGGAAGGACAAGAGGAAGATCTAGAAACTTTCAGCATATGTTTATGCCAATCCTCAGCTGATGTTACATATTAAAGAACTCTGATAAATGGAAGAGTCGTGAAGGCATTAATTGATTCTGGCAGTAAACAGACAGCCATAAGAGACGATTTAGTCACTCCAGCAGATCTAGAACATGCAACTACGGTTAGAGTCACATGTGTACACAGAGATAACGAGATCTATCCCTGAGTACCGGTGTAAATAAATATCAGAGGGGAATCCTGTCTAGTGTCATCAGCTATTATCCCTGGTCTTCCGGAAGAGGTTATCATAGGAAAAGATTTGCCAGAGTTTTCCACCTTTCTTCAAGAACCTCCTTTTCACCCAGAGAATGTACACCAAATGATTGGTGGCAGTCTAATTTCTATTCCCAGACCTCCCTGGTATGGTAATGGATGGAAACAGACCCCTATAGAGATATTATTCGTGTAAAAAAAACCTTGATCCCAGTTCATGGGCTACACACAGGGGACTAATGTCAACATACAGCCCCTACCAGCACAACCAAAAGGAAACTCTGTGGATATTTGTATTTGTATTTGTATTTTTATTTTATTTATTTGTAATGCGCACCTAACCCGAGGGTAGCCAGGCGCAGAGGCAGCAAGAGGGTTGCAAAGATTCGTTACATACGGTGTGGTGAGGTCCAGCTAGGGTTACATTGCCGGACGTATCACGCCAAATAGGAGGGTAGAACATGTACATTAAAGGCAGTACTATAAACATATTTACATTCAATGAGTAGGGGTAGAACATGTACATTAGGGCAATACTATAAACATATTTACATTCAATGAGGCGCCACGTGGTAGTGGCGAATCTGGGTCTCTAAGAGTCGTTATGAGTCAAGAGATTTGAGCCAGTGGACGGTCCTAGCTCTGAACTGGTGGTAGGGTAGGTCCTCCCTGCACGACGGAGGGAGGGAGTTCCAGAATTGTGCTGCTTTTACTGGAAAGCTGTTTCGTCCAGATGTAGTACGTTTAAACCTGGGCACCAGAAGAAGGTTGGAGTTGGCCGTTCTCGCGGGGCGGGAGAGGGTAGGTCTAGTAAATCTGGTGGTGATATGCGAGAGTACCTGGATGAAATGTCCACTTGTCCTCTCCAGAGCCCTCAGATGAGAGGAATTCGGAGAAGAACAAACCTATCCACCCCACATAGAGTAAGGGTATGTGAGAAACCAAAGGATGTCTAACTCACTGGTCCTCGGGAACTTGTCATCCAGGTGGCCAGGACACGGTCATCTCTTTTGGATCCAGGTCCTGGGGGTGGATCAGTGTGGGAGGATCACCTGGGTGAGGGGTGTTCAGAGGTAGGGGTGAGGCAGCCCTTGGTGAGACACGGTATTTCCCCCCTTTTTTGTACACCTAACCCATCCTATTCTTCAGGATTCTCTGATGTCCCAACTTCCCCCACCCCCCTTCTACACAAACACTGGACCAAGGAAGAGGGCGACTGAGAGCAACAAGACTAACTCTTATACATCGCACTGGATATGTCCCCTAAATTGAGTCAGGCAAAGTCAGGCACTTGATTTAAAGTGCATACATCTGATACCATGTAACGTTTACCTTATCTCCGCAGGAGCATCAGGAGCCTCTGTATTACTGGTGCTGTGGACTGCCAAGCTGGGGTGGAGAGGGTGCTCTGCAAGACAAAGGACAAGGGTCAACGTCTCATGGAACACCGAAACTCTGTTCTCCCCCTCCTAGTCCCGAGATCCTATTCCTTACTTACCAAGTGTTGTCTATTTCACTCACCTGAAGGCTTAGGAGAGGCAGCTCTCAGTCCTGCTGTCTGGCAGGGCTGCAATGTTCCTGGTGGAGGCTGCTACCAGTCACTTCACTGAAGCGCAACCCTCGACCTGCTGCGACTTGGGTAGCAGTCTTGTTATGGTGAAATGTGTTCAGATAACCTTTATGCTTGTCTTGTCTCTGCCCTTTCCTAAGGTGATGGGGGAGCTTGGTTTGTAGATTTCAGATGGAAGGTTCTGTTCAGCTTGTACCTGTCTTTTCCTTCCCTTCCCTTTGTGAAGTAGAGTGAACTTGGTGATGGAAGCCTTGACTTCTGAAAAGCGAGTGGTGACTCACTGTGTTTTCGCCCCTCCGTGCAGGCCAGAGCGGGAGCAGTCGACTGTGCCTGGTGGTTGCTGGCTCAAGATTGAGTGCGCCTTGCTTGCACATGTGCTCAGAGAATCCGGGGGCGCTCTTGCTGTGAGGTTTCCAGGTAAGTCTTTAATGTGCGACCTTGCATGCGCGTGGGCTCGGAGGAGCTGAACGTTTTGGGGGTAAAGTTTCACGTAAGTCTTTTATGTGCCACCTCACATGTCTGTGTGATCGGGGCAGCTAAGCATTCTTACTTGTAGGCAGTTCATGTCCTGTGAGATTGCGATAAACAAGAGTGAGGACACTAACTGTGTTACCTTCTTTCTTCTCTCCACAGACGCGAGGGATCAGCGGCTGCTGTTCCGAAGGAGAAGCATGCACTGGAAGTTCCGCTGTCCGGAACCCACAGAACTCGAAGCTGCTGAGCAAAAATGCTGAGGATTCTGCGGCGAAGCTGGTGAGTACTGAATCTGGTTTTTCCTTTGGTAACCTTGATGCGGATTGTTTAAGTAATGTCTGTTCCTCACTTGCAGGGCTGAATCCGGAGCACCGGTAAGCGTTGTGCAGCAGTCTGCAGATTCTATGTGAAGCACAGGCTGAACCTTGGGCATGGCTTAAATAGGAAGCCATGCTCAAGAGCTAGCCCGCTGCTGGAGACTGTCAATAGCCTGTTGGGCAGCCATCTTAGGAGACCTAGGAAGTCCTATTTCCCCAATGGATTTGTGTGATTGAGCATGCTGAAAGCGCTAGGAGCACCATGCAATTACCCACCTAGCCCCCATGTGGGTCTTCTGGGACCTTTTCTCTGTCAATGTCTTGATGATCATGACATAACAATTAGCTCTCCTCGCACAGATAAAAGGCGGAACCTAGAGACACACTCTGAGCAAGGTGGAACACGAGTAAGAGCAGAACTTCCGGGGCGAAGGTGAACCTACTGGAACACAGCGACGGACCAAGGGACGAGAGCAGCGGTTTGAGAACCCCAGGAGTTCCCTACCTCCAAAAGGCCATAAAAGAGTCTTTTCCTCCAAAAGGCCATAAAAGACACGTGCAGAAGGCCAAATCCCAAAGCAGAATTCTGCATTGTATTTCAAGGATGGCAGAGACCCTCCCAGGTAAACGGCAGAGTTGGGGAGGTGAGGCCAAGCATGTGGTAGTAAGCTTGACTTGTGAATTGGACAACCGTAAAGACAAGAAGGCAACGCACACAACCGAGTTGGTAAACGACCTAAGAACCCAGTGTGTGTTACAGAAAGATTGAAGTTGCAACATTATATTGCAAGTGAAGGCTGCACGCATGTGTATGAGAAGCAAAGAAAGGCAGACCTGTGAATGAACTTTGAAGTAAGGACTGCTGTGAAATCAGTGATACTGAGCAATGGGGTGGTCCGGCGAGAGAAAGTTGCCCACTCGAAAGTCTCCATGAAAGGTGACTTGTTTGTAGCGATAAAGTAAATCAATAGTAAAAGCAAAGTGATGAAAATTAACCCAGAGAGAAGGGGAGAGTAAAAAGCTGAACGTTGAAATGTGAATTGAAGTGGTCCTACAGAGGTCTGTAGTGAAAGCCACGCACATTCGAAAGTCTTTGACATCCGGAAACGGTCTGAGCCCAACTGAGGGAGACCCAAAGTGTAATAAGTTTGGGGAAGGGAGCCCCCTGCAAGTATTGTTGAACTTTTATTTTGTGAAAAGTCTGAGCCTGACAGAGGGGGACTAATGTGAACTTTTGTTTTGAAGAGGTCTGAACCCGACAGAGGGGGACCTGCGTGAACATTATGAACATTGTTTGGAAGACTGAAATGATAGACTTTAACGTGGAAGGCCAGGCGGGCCTCGATCCACGTTTTGACCTGTTTTTGTATTGAAAACCTGAGCCAGAGCGTGTCATCCTGCCTACGAGGACCGCCTTACTCTGTGCTGTCTAACGTGGGGAGGAGAGCTGACTCAGACACATTTATTCTTTATATTTTGAACACTGATTTTCCTTTACATACATATCTCCTTTATACACTTTTTGTACAAGATATAGGGCAGGCATTAGGTTTTGTTAGCATAGGCCATTTTGATTTGACGGACGCAACTAGGGCTGTTTTATTTATTATTTGATGGTCGAGACTACTCCCATCCTATTTATAGGGCAAAGTAGGAGTTTTTCCAAACCCAGAAACTTTAATAAAGCTTTTACAAATTGTACCTTGTGTGTCAGTGTCATACTTGTGATACCATGCCTCCCCTCAATCAATCCATTGCTTCTATCGCGTGCTATCACCGAAGGCATCATGGTGCTGTGCGGGGACACCGAAAAGACAGCTTGGAGATGGTCGGCTCACATAAAAAGGAAGGTCTTAAGACCTTGTTTAAAGGATGTGAAATCCGTCGTAGTTCTTAACTGACAGGGTAGCGAGTTCCATAGCTTGGGCCCAGCCACAGAGAAACCTCACCCACCCATCCACTCCTTCCCATACTTGGGCACACACAACAGTGCTGCGTTAGAGGATCGCAGAGACCGACCTGGGACGTAACTAAGTAGTTTCTCCTGGATGGCTAAACATCCTTTGCCGTTCCGTGTCCGGTGAATCAAGCATAACGCTTTGAATTTGACCCTAGCCTTGATGGGCAACCAATGAAGAGATTGCCATGCCCTAGTCACCCCCATCCCAAACGGGATGTGTTTTACCAGACGCACTGCTGCCTTTTACAGCATTTGAAAGTGCTGGATGAGTTAAGCTGGTTGTGCCAAATAAATCGCATCGCAATAATCAATGCTCCCATTAACACATGCTGCCACTATCTGGGCGTGGAACCTTTCGGGAACAAAAGGGAGGACCTTTTTCAACTGTTTAAGTTTGGGAAACCCTAGTCCGCACACTGTACTAACCTGGGCCTCCATAGACAGTGATTCAGGTATTTTGATGCCTACATTTCGTACCTCTCTGGCTGGTTCTGGCAGGGGCCCGAGCGAGGTCGGCCAGAGCTCATTGGTCCAATTGCTAGCCGCCTTTGGCGGGCCAGTAATCAGAACCTCTGTCTTTCCACCATTTAGCTTAGGCCAATTTGCCTCCATACGAACCCTGGATGGAGTCCAAACACTTTTTTAATCTTTTGCACCAATCTGCCTGGCTCGGATCTTGTCTGAACAAGATTTGGGTATCATCTGCATAGGTGAAAACCCTAAAGGGTTGAATAAGCACCATCAGTGGACCGATATATAAGTTGAAGAGTAGATGGGACAAGGCTGAGCCCTGTGGAACCCCACAGGTTACTACAACCGGTGATAAACGATAAGGGGGAAGATCAACTGTTTGGGAATGAGAGGCCAGAAAGGTACAGAACCAGTCTGATACAGCCCCCGAGAACCCTGCCTCCTTCATCCTGGATATCAGAATCCCATGATCAATAGTATTGAAGGCAGCCAACAGATCTAACAAAATAAGACCTGCTGTGCCCCCCTCGTCTCTGATCATGGTAAACTCATCGAGTACTGATACCAGCACCGACTCGGTACCCATCATTGGGCAAAAGCCCATTTGACAACTATCTAAAATATTCTGGCCTTCAAGGAAGGCCCTCAACTGCGGGGTAACCACTGCTTCCAATACCTTCATAAGGAAGGGCAGGAGCCAAATAGGATGATAATTCAGCGAAACTGAAGCATCCAGGGATGCCTTTTTCAGTAAAGGTATTACCAGGGCCTCTCTTCGTTTTGTAGGGATTTGAGCCCAGACCAGGGAAGAATTCACTGCTTCAGCAAGAATGTCAAAAAAATCCTCAGGCACCAGCTTTAATAAATGCAAGGGGATGTCATCAAGGGGAGAGGCTGATTTAAGCCCCATGTTAGACAGAATCCTGTGCAGTACCCTTTGGGACCACTGCACACAATTAAGACTACAAGTGTGAGCACAATTTCACCTTTGGTACAAGCCTGTACTACACAGTAAAGTGGTAGCGATGGCTGAGCAGCCAGACTTATCTCAAGAGTAAAGTGAGCAGTATCAAGGGTTACACCAGGAACAACAATTACAGTGATTCAAACAAACACTAACTCAAGGTTTCTTGGTAAAAGAATATACATTTATTTACTCAGTCAATTATAAAACAAACAGTTCACTATCATAAAGCAGCAGAAAATCACAGTCTTAATAGACTACAACACTTTTCTGGACAAGTTTAGCTCAAAATGAAATGTGAGCAAAATGGCACTCCAGCAATTTAAAAGGGAGGAAAGACAAGGTTATCAAAAATCAATAGCACCAACAAGTTATAGGCACGGCAATCTAGAAAAGGCTACTACAACTAGGATTCAAGTAAATAGACATGGGCCAATGTCAATGGTTCAGGGTCTTTGCAGAGGATCACACAGTTCAATGTTGTTTGCGGTTAAGTATTTGCCAAGAGTTCAAAACGAAGTTGGTTGGAAGAAAAGTTATACAAAAATGGAGAGAAGGACAAGCCTTCACAGAGGCGAAAGATTTCGAACACTTTCACTGCAGCTGGACGGAGAGAGCGGCCGAATTTTGCAAGGTACCTAAAAGATGAAGAATTTATTAGCTTAGGCAGTTGTTCCTGGCAGTTCCTGCAGTCTCGCTGTTCTGGGAGTTTCGGTCATGGTGACAAGAAGGAGGACGCCTGGAGGTATCTGCACTGCCAGGGAAGAGGCCAACAGCAGAGCAAAGCGATGAATAAAAGGTGCGCACCTTAAAAGCACGAATGGACTCTCTCCCACTGGCTATCCGGTTTCCTGCAGCACGGCACAGCAAATTTGACCAGTCAGGAGAGGAGGTCCAGGGGCTTTGTGAGATGGTTGATCCCACCAGGCTCAAGGGAAGAAGTCTCCTAGAAGGTATTCTCTGTCGTTTGAAGTTTCAGGCAATTCGGACCTGCAGCAGGCTTCACCAGGGTTTCCAGTTCTTGCAGCAGTCTCCTTCCTTCAGCTTCCTTCGGTTCTCTCGTTCCAGTGGCAACTCTGCCTTCCAGTCCCAGAGGCCTGCCTTTTAAGCAGTTTTCCCCCATTCACACCAGCCTAGCTGTCAATCACTCATCAGGGTGGCTGTCCTGGCGGGACAGTCACCACAGCCAATCACACAGAGTGTGACATGGGTCTACAAATAGACCGTGTGCAGGGAGTCTCAAACTCCTCCCTCACATCCTGTCCACCCCAGACGCTCAGGCGCCTGAGGAGGGCTTCTGTGCAGAAGCCCGCCAAAGGACGGCGAACAAAGGAACCAAACCTGTTTTGGCATGCAGAGAAAAACACGGGAAGTACCGTTACAAAAAGAAATGGTGAAAAAACCCAAACGGACCCAAGTTAAAATAAAAGTGGATTACCGGGTTTAGTTCGAGGCTACCACCATAGCCTCTAATGGTACCAAAGACTATTTTCATAGTCTGCGGTAGAATAAAAATGGTAGATACCACTGCCACCAGCCAAATGTTAGAGAAAGGGTAGCATAAAAATGTTACATGAGAATCATACAAAAGGGGATAAGTATTAACCCCTCCAGCACTCTATTATAAGATAGTGTGTGCTGGGTCTGTGAATTTAAAAATACTAATAAAGTTAATGGTAACTTTACATGTTCTGGGAGACAGTAGTCAGTCCCAGAAAAATTGGGTTTTAAGTGGAAAGTCTAAAAGGACAACCCTGTGTCACTGCACTAAAGGTGCTGTGTGACACACAGTAAAAAGATGATGCCTATGGAGTTGGTGAGACTCCATATCCATGCACACAAATAGTACAATACACAGCAAAATACATGCACGAGTGGGAAAAAAAGGTTCACACTCTTACCAGGTAAAATAATCAAACCCCAGAAATCCAGCAAAGCTGCTGAGGGACTCAAAAGGTAAGGGAAATTAGCCATTCTGGAGAATTCTCCCTAACACTCCACTTCCACCTTCCTTATTTCATCTTTATTTGTTGGGGGCAAAGGTGGAGAAAAGAATGGCCGCTTCCATTACTGTAGGAGATGTTGACTTCCCACTTTCAAGGGGGCCATTAATACTTTGTTCAGTATTCCCATTGTCCATAATATCTTTCCTAATAGTTTCAATTTTGTTAGTAAAAAATCCTGAAAGATCATCACATAATGATTGTGAACTAACTAGATCAGAGTTAGCACCTGCTTTCGTCAGATTTTTTATTGTTTAAAAAAGTTTTTTTGGATCATTTACCGCTAATTGAACAGTGTCAGTGAAATAAGATGATTCAGCTTCTTTCAAGGCCTGTGATAGGCTGAACGTTGTATCCTAAAGCTTTCACGCATTTGAGCATCATAATGCTTCCTACATTTGCGCTCTGCCTGTCGAGTCTCTAAGCGCAGTAGTCAAAGCGCTGGCATATACCAGGGGCGCAATGCATAGATTGTTTAGTCGTCATTTGCCGTGGCACCAATTCATCTGCCACAGACTTCATAATAGTAGCCAACCTAGATATATCTGATGGCACAGGGCCCAGATCATGAGAAGCCTTGGCATAATGCCTACCCACTTCTGAAAAAAACCCATCAGGGGCCACTCTTGCCCAGTTTCGTCATAGTGTAGGAACTCTAGTGTCAAAATTGGGTTTAACTTTCCCTACTGTCTGAATCGTAAAAGGGACCACATAGTGGTCTGACCAGGTAGGAGGATGACTAGGAAAAACACTCACTAGTGAAGGGGAGGCAAGGATAAGATCCAAAATGTGGCCTTTGATGTGAGTGGGGCCCATCACTTGATGTACTAACTGAAATTGCTTCAAGGCTTTAAGGAAAGCCTTATTAGTTTGGGTTGATCCCGTCACTGCCCATGAGTTAAAATCTCCTAGAATTATTAAGTTCTTATAGCGCAGTGCTAAATTAGAAGCGTTGAAAACTCTAGAAAAAGTGGTAAGATTGGTAGAGGGCGGGCAATAGCCTAGTACCAAGTGGCATACCCAAGTAGCATTCACTACAATTCTTAACAGCAAATGTTCAATATTTGCCTCCAAAAGACTGGGCAGTAATGAGCATTCATATTGCACATTCTAAATCAGTGCTACCACCCCCACCCACCCCCCTCGGTGCTTTTCACACCAATCTACCTAAAGTGTAGCATAGCCCGGGGGTAGCGGTTGTATAATATCAGGACCTGAAGATTCAGGTAACCATGTTTCCGTGACAAACACGAAATCAGGGCAATGGAGTTCCAAAAAGAAGTGCATCTCCAATTGAAGTGCCACAAGGGAACGGGCATTGATCAGACATGCGTGCAGAAGAGTGGGAGGCTGGAAATTAGGCAACAATGTCCTTGCATTGCCTGCCAACCGGCTGGGAAGAGCGTTTGAGGTAGCGCCAAAGCAAGTATATCCATACGAGTCGCGAATTTACTGACAGTATGAAGTGCCCAGAGCACCGACTCCATGCGGACGAGCGCAGACGGGCCGGACTTTGGCCGGACTCGGTCGCTGCGCTCCCGGCGTTGTAGTTTAAATACTGCAACCATAATATTATAGAGACCAATCCCAGAGGAGGCCGGAGCTGATAAAAGAAAGCGAGGAAAGACACACGCACTACCATGCATGCATCTGTGAAAAAATTTAAGAAAACTGGGAGAAGTCGTCCTGGTCTGTGCACCTGTCTCCCCAAGTCCAGGCACACTTGCTGCCGCAATGCGAGGTCTACAAGGAAATGAAAAGAACAAGATTTAAAATAAACGACGTTAAAAAGGTTGTCAAGCTCTGAAGTAACTCCCTTCCCCTCCTCCTCACCTGAAAGATCTGTGGAACCGTCTTGGTACCCTGTCTTCTTCTTCAGTCTCTCTTGCCTCTCTGTGTTTATTTTCTTCCTGGTCTTTTTATCGTGCAAAAAGGGACGAGCTCCCTGGGATGCCACGCTGTCGGTATATGAGATAACCGGACAGGAGGGACTCCCGGGAGCCGGTTCCAGAGCAGGGAAAAAGCCACACGGCAGAAAAAACCCTGCTAGTTGGTTCCACTGTGTGCAGGCAGGACAGGTTGGAGACGTGTGTAGTTGAGTAGAGTCCGGATGAAAAGAAACTTGGCGTGAAGGAGATACTGGAGCTGATAATGGAGCAGATCCAAGGGAGATTCCAACAAGAGGATTCCGAGGTAAGTATGCCCAGAGAGGAGGGAACCCAGACCGGGAAGCAAAGAAGAGAATGTAAAGCAGCAGGGATACACAGGAGGGAAAATCAAGATATCCGTGAAGGATAACAGGTCTGAATGGCAGGGATGTGAGCAGCGTCGGGAGCAAGAGAGAGAGAGAGAGACTCGAGGGAGAAAAATAGCAGTAGGGAAGTGGAAACTAAGAACGAAACACACTCGGTAGCGTTACCTTCGCAGAGCGTAGAAGGTGCAACGCGAGGAGGAAAGGACCGGACCGGCATTACTAGATGCGATGGCCATCTTGGGGAACAACTAGACCGTTGAATCCAAACGGCCGCCGACGTAACGGAACCGCTAATGGCGCTTCCAGATGTCCCACAAACGCCTCCATGCGGAATGCATGATAGTATGCCTCCTCCACACCGGGGAGCCTCCCGGTTTGCCGGGATGTAACATGAGGAATCTCCTGATTAGTAGAGGTGCGTGTATGTGTCGCACTGGTTCCCAAGATTGTTCTGCCGCTGGATACCCCTTCCAATGTACCAGGTATTGTAATACACCATGATGGTAGCGTGAATCCACCAGATGAGAGACTTCATATTCTGCAGGCTCAACCGGAACGGTTCTAGTCGTTCTGCTAGATCTTCTCTTATAAGGATCTGGTAGATAAGGCTTCAGAAGTGAGGCATGGAACATAGGATGAACATGCTTCAAGTAAGTGGGTAGTTTGAGTTTAAAGGCTACCGGATTGATCTTCTTAATGATCTGGAAAGGACCGATATATCTCGGCGCAAACTTCCCTGTATGTGTCCATCGTGGTAGGTACCTAGTAGCTAACCAAACCTTGCTGCCCTCGGCCCAGGTGGGAGGAGCCTTCCTCTTCTTGTCGGCCCAAGTCTTGTAAGATAGGCGACTAGCATCCAGAGTCTCCCTGGCTATTCTATGAGAATCCTTGAGCTCCTGCAAGAGGTGTTCTATAGCAGGCAGCTTAGACGGTCACCTCTGGGCAAGAGGAAGATGGGTTGGGTGGTAACCGTAGGTGCAATAAAAAGGAGATATTTGGATGGCGGTATGTCTGGTGTTATTATAGGCGAATTCGGCCATGGGGAGGAAGGTACACCAGTCTTCTTGCTTCTTGCTGCAAAAACAACGGAGGTATTGTTCCAAGGTGTGATTTAGTCTCTCAGTCTGCCCATTGCTTTGGGGATGAAACCCGGATGAAAGGGCCCGCTGGATACCCAGTTGCTTGCAAAGGGATCCCCAAAACAAAGAGGTGAACTGTGGGCCACGATCCGAAACAATAGTGTCGGGAAGGCCCTGTAACCGTACAATTTCCTTGAGGAATACTCTGGCCATTTCAGGAGCTGTTGGTACTGCTCTTAGTGGAGTAAAATGGGCCAACTTACTTAAGGAATCTATAGTCACCATAATGGCAGTATTGCCTTCTGATCGGGGTAGATCAACAATAAAATCCGTTGAGACATGAGTCCAGGGTTGCTTGGGCGCTGGCTCCTGTTGAAGTAAACCAAGAGGTTTAGAAGTGGAATATTTGTTAGAAGCGCAGATGGGACAGGATGCGACATATGACTGGACATCTTGGCTCCAGGTCGGCCACCAGAACAATCTAGAAATGAGATCCTTGGTGGCGCGAATGCCCTTGTGGCCTGCCAACGGTGCATCATGACACCAAGAGAGGGCCATTCTTTGATGTCTACTATCGGGTAGATACAAGGCTCGCCCCTTAAATAGGTAGCCTTCTCTGTCTTCTAAGCGAGGATCCACAGATTCCTTCACGAGTTTCCCTTGTTGTCTGAGCTGTACATCCCGTAGGAATGCATTAGCTATGGTCTTAAAATTCTTGCCTGCTAATATCAAGTTATGGACTAGGTTCTCTTCAGCATCTCCTTGGTACCCACGGGATAAAGCGTCGGCCAAGATGTTCTCTTTGCCGGGAAGATAGGTGACTTCAAATTCGAACTGAGAAAAATAATAGGCCCATCGAGCATGACGGGCATTACAACACTCCATCTGCTGAAGGACTCAGAGATTGCTATGGTCTGTGCGGACAGTGAACCGGTGTCTGGCCCCTTGAAGGAGATGTCGCCATTCCTCGCAGGCATGCTTGATGGCAGATAGTTCTCTTTCAATAACAGAATAATTTCTTTCACTGGTAGCGAGGGTCTTCGAGTAATAGGCCACTGGATGTTCCAGACCATCTAAGCTCTTTTGGAGGAGAGCAGCTCCAATAGCACCTCCTGAGGCATCTGTTTGCACGATGAAGGGCAATGCTTGGTCAGGCTGGATTAGAATGGGTGCGGAAGTAAAAGCCTTCTTAAGGGTTTGAAACGCAACGTCTGCTTCTTGTGTCCAGTTGAATTGTATCCCTTTCTTGAGCAAAGAGGTGATTGGAAGGACCAAATTGGAGAAACCCGAAATGAATTGTCTGTAGAAATTCGCGAGTCCTAGAAAGCGTTGAGTCTCCTTGACGTTCCTGGGCACAGGCCACTGAAGTATAGCTTGTATCTTCCTCGGATCCATGCGGATACCTTCTTGCGAGAGAATGAAACCCAGATAGGATACAGAAGGGGAATCAAAAACGCATTTTTCTGGTTTAACATAGAGTTGATTCCTCAGTAGGCGGTCCAAGACCATGCAAACATGTTTACGGTGTTCAGTAGGAGAAGATGAGTAATCAAAATGTCGTCTAGATAAACCACTACGGAAGAAAACAGAAGGTCTGCTAGAAGTTTGTCCATAAAGCGTTGGAACACCGCTGGGGCATTCACAAGGCCGAAGGGCATGACCCGATACTCAAAATGACCCGGAGGTGTCCTAAAGGCTGTCTTCCACTCATCCCCTTGCCCTATGCGAAGCAGATGGTAAGCCCCTCTTAAGTCCAGTTTACTGAAGATTGAAGCACCTTGAACTGCCTCCAATATCTCTTTGATCAGAGGCATCGGGTAACGGTCCTTTATTGTGAGTTGATTCAGACCTCGGTAATCAATGCAGGGGCGAAGTTCACAGGAGTCTTTCTTAGGTATGAAAAACAACAAAGCTCCTGCAGGTGACTTGGATTCCTGGATGGGTCCGTTTTGCAGGTTACAATCAAGGTATTCCTTAAGGGCCTTGCGCTCGGGCAGAGACAGAGGGTACATCCTTCCAAGTGGAATTGAAGCATTGGGAATGGTGTCTATAGCATAATCTTCGTTCCTGTGAGGAAGAAGGGAATGTGGCTGCCTTTCCATAAAAACCTCGAGGAAGTCTTGGTAATGCTCTGGAACCAGATGTAAAGAGGCTGCCAGTAACGAACTCTTGTTGTTGGATAGCCTGTTTGGAGAAGTCTGATGAAGGCAGTACTCTTGACAATAGGAGGACTGGAATTGTATGGTATTAGTTGACCAGTCCACCAGAGGGTTGTGGCGGCGCAGCCATGGAATCCCCAGAATCACCGGAAAATGGGCTGCTTTTATAAGGTCAAACACAATCTCTTCCTTATGTAGGAACAATTGCACCTGTATTGGAAGAGTCTCTTGAGTAATGAGTCCGGAAGACAAAGGTGTGCCATCCACCCCTTCAACCGGGATGGGCCTGTCCTTAGAGAGAATGGGTATCTTCATCTTCCTTGCCCACGAAGCATCAATGAAATTTCCCGCTGCCCCACAGTCTAACATGGCAATCACATCCCAGACTGCTGAAGATCCACTGGACAACTTAATCTGAAAAACCATCAGCCGATGATCTTCTTGAGGGGAGAGAGGCAAAGAGCTGTTACAGGGATCCTTGCAAACTTCCCCCGACCTGACCCTGTTCAGGTTCGGGGGAGATCGTTTCCCTGACGGCGAGGAGGAACCTCTGGACAATTGCGCAATAAATGTTTATTGGAACCACAATACATACACAATCCCAGATCCCTTCTTCGCTTCCTTTCTACTGCAGTTAGGGGGCCTCTGGCTGTGCCAATTTGCATAGGTTCTTCCCCTAGCTGGGATGCAGAGTGATCACTAGCTGCAGGAGAAGACACTGGCGAGAGAGGGAGTCTTGGCCTCCTTCGTTCTTGTCTCCTCTCGCCTAATCTGAATTCAATCTGTAAGGACAGAGACACAAGTTCCTGAAAAGACTGTGGTCTAGCTACGCGGGCCAACTCATCCTTAATGTCTTCATGTAGGCCACGGCGAAACAATGTCTGTTGGGCAGAGTCCGGTCACCCTGCCTCAGTCGCTAGGCGCATGAACGTCGTTACATAAGTCTGGACATCATGAGATCCTTGTCTGATGTCTACAATGGCCTCATAGGTGGTGTATAAAACTTCGGGTCTTTCAAAACGTGTCTTAAATCGTTGAATAAACTGGTCATAATCATTAGTAGAGGGGTCTGACTGAAGGATTAGAGGTGTTGCCCAAGCAAGGGCATTCCCATCTAAATTAGAGACTAGGAACCCCACCTTGGGTTTAGCCGTCTCATAAGCCCGAGGACCAAAGGTGAAGTACAGTTGACAAGCGTCTAGAAACTTTATTAAAGTCTTGGGGTTCCCATCATATTTCCCAAATGGGAAAGGAAGCGGGGGTAATCCTCCTCTGGATTCATCTCGGGCAGAAACCTGTTGCCTTAAGGATTGGTTATCAGCGCAGAGGGATTGAACTTCTACAGTGAGTCCTTGGATAGCAGCTACCAATTCCTGGTACTGTTCCAGCGAAGCCATTGTTTTTCTTTGGCGTTGCACTCTGTCAAGCTCTGAAGTAACTCCCTTCCCCTCCTCCTCACCTGAAAGATCTGTGGAACCGTCTTGGTACCCTGTCTTCTTCTTCAGTCTCTCTTGCCTCTCTGTGTTTATCTTCTTCCTGGTCTTTTTATCGTGCAAAAAGGGACGAGCTCCCTGGGATGCCACGCTGTCGGTATATGAGATAACCGGACAGGGGGACTCCCGGGAGCCGGTTCCGGAGCAGGGAAAAAGCCACACGGCAGAAAAGACCCTGCTAGTTGGTTCCACTGTGTGCAGGCAGGACAGGTTGGAGACGTGTGTAGTTGAGTAGAGTCCGGATGAAAAGAAACTTGGCATGAAGGAGATACTGGAGCTGATAATGGAGCAGATCCAAGGGAGATTCCAACAAGAGGATTGCGAGGTAAGTATGCCCAGAGAGGAGGGAACCCAGACCGGGAAGCAAAGAAGAGAATGTAAAGCAGCAGGGATACACAGGAGGGAAAATCAAGATATCCGGGAAGGATAACAGGTCTGAATGGCAGGGACGCGAGCAGCGTCAGGAGCAAGAGAGAGAGAGAGACTCGAGGGAGAAAAATAGCAGTAGGGAAGCGAAAACTAAGAACGAAACACACTCGGTAGCGTTACCTTCGCGGAGCGTAGAAGGTGCAACGCGAGGAGGAAAGGACCGGACCGGCATTACTAGATGTGGCGGCCATCTTGGGGAACAACTAGACCGTTGAATCCAAACGGCCGCCGACGTAACGGAACCGCTAATGGCGCTTCCAGATGTCCCACAAACGCCGCCATGCGGAATGCATGACAAAGGTGAAATAAAATTTAATATCAGTGGATTTCTTGTTAAGCTACGGGTGTCCAGTCAGCCGCCCGGCGCAGTGGCGCCTAAAAGGAAATGAAAATAATTGTTTTAAAACCACAAAGATAGAAAAATATAAATGAACACAACAAACCCACACTTTCCATTGTGTCCCCGCAGCTCCGCGATATCTGCCACCTGCAAACGGAGCTGGGCTAATGAGCCCTCGAAAGGACCAATCTCCGAGGAGGCCGCAGCTGATAGAAGAAAGAAGAAAGTGAGTCTCTACAGTTGGGACTGGGAAACAGGGAGGGTTCGGTACATTTGATGTTAACGTTTTATAGGGCTCAGAATGTATTTTGGGTTGTATCGTAATATGAACAATTGACAAATAAAGACTTTTTAAAAAATCGAGCCGGAATAGCAGATTGGGCCTCATTACACGGTAGGCAGAGGACCAAGGTGCTATTAGCACCTTGGTCCATGCCGGTAAAATACCGGCACCGCCTTGGAGGAAAGGGGAATTACCGCCCTATTCCAAGGTTGGCGGGGCGGTAATTCCCCCTTCCCCCATTGCCCTTCTCCATTCCCATTTTTGCCCCATAGGGCTCTATGGGAATGGGGAAGGCGCTAATTACGGTACCGCAAATTGCGGTACTGTAAATAGCAACCTGGTCCCTTTGCAGGTTGGTTTTTAACGCCTGCTAAACAGCAGGCGTTAAAGTACCAACCTGCAAAGGGACCTCGTAGTAAGGCGGTAAGGGTTTACCGGTACCGGTGCCCTTACCGGTACCAGTAAACCCTTACTGCCATCCGTGTAATGAGGCCCATTATCTCTTAAAAACACACTAGTGGGCCTCATTACGAGGTGGGCGCAAAGGGATACCGGGCACCGTTAAGGACATCAGTGCCGGTAATCCCTTTGCGCCCTATTCCGAGGTCCCTTAGCGGGTCCCTTCCTTAACGCCTGGTTTTACCAGGCGTTAGGGACGGGCCCGCTAAGGAACTTCAGAGCTAATAACGGTACCGCAATTTGTGGTACTGTTATTGGCGCCTTCCCCCTTTCCATTGAGCCCTATGTCGGCTCAAATGGGAATGAGGAATGGCTTTTTCAATGGGGACTTACCGGTCCCGCCAAGGTCGGACTGGACCGGTAAGTCCCCATTGAATGGAACCGCACATGGTCCCGTTATTGGTGGTAGCCATGGCGCTAATAGCGCCATGACTACCACCAACCTTGGAATGAGGGCCACTAAGAATTTAAAAAGAAAAGCCAACTTCCTTTCAAATCGTTGAACCTCAGTCATACAAAGTAAATGTCTGTGCATTAGCTAAGTCAGTTGAATCGGCGTCACCGGAAGACAGGTTGCTGATTAATGGACACAATTAAATAAGAAACAAAATAGGGTAATGGCCTGCACGACTGGCTAACAGAGCGACCAGAGTCCGCCACTCCATCACTATTCAAACACTTGCAGACAATTAGAGCCAGGGGTCAAGTCCTAAAAATTAAAGTGAGGGACTCATCAACAAACGCAATGGGATGTGACATCTATAGAAATTTGCAAATGAAGGTGAAATATGCACATTTCATTAAATTGGCTTTGCATAAAAACCCAAATTTCACAGGACGAATGGCATTTGCTTTTCATAAAATCAACACAAACGCAAAACCAAGGGGACATTTTCTACTGATAGTGTTTTTAAAAACTTTCAAAAGAGCATGTTTTAAAGTCCAAGAACCAATTGAAATGTTTGTTCCTGGGACTTGCAGTACCAAAATGGCGCATGTCACCTTGAGTTGTTTGGTGCCTTTCCTCAGGTTATATAGTGCAGTAGCGAAGTGTCCAGCCTCCAAACCTGACGACGGCGGTTTGATCCCTGAAGTCTGCTTTAATTCCTAAATTCGAAGAGGATATTTATTTTAGCTGGGCGGGACTGAGTCCACCCTCTGAATAAAGTGGGTGGACTCCGTACCCCACGTGTACCCTCTGTTGTGTGTCAGTGGGGGAATTCCTGGCCCCCACTGTGGCGCTCCATAAACCCCCGGCCCCCCTCCATCTCAAGAACTTACTCGGAGATGAGGTACGGTGCTCGGGCTTCCCTGTCGCGAATGCCGCGGCTGGGAACGCCCCCTTTATTAAAAGTGCACGCGGCGGCGAGCAACGTCACACCGCCGCGTGCGTTCCTTTAAAGGGGACAGCACCACACTCCTCCTTTTTCATGAGGACAAATGAACAATACCATAACACACTGCACAAATCCAAAGAACACAATGAACACACTAACACCTTTAACCCAAATAACTAAACTTCCCAATGAGCCCCTTTATTCACAGCCACCTCCTTACCCCACTCAGCAGCTGTCTCCATGTCGGGATCCTTCACAAGTCCAATACAAAGTCACTGAAACGAGCAGGTTTCCCTCGCCCTGCCCTCATGGGGTACCTCCTGCTCACCTCGGGGTTGAGGGTCACATTGTCGGCTGGCGTCCTCACCGGGGATCGAGGGAGGGGCTCGGCACCGCCGGCTTCGTCGGGTATGTCCACACAGTCCTGGTCGGCTGGCGCATCAGCCCTGGGCTCACCCAGCTTCTTGAAGAAGCTAACTTTCCGGGTGACTGACGCCCGGCCGTCAGACGCAGTCACCATGGACCCCTTAACTGCTATCACGTCCAGCAGCTCAGGTTCATAGGTTAGTGACAGCTTCCCACGGGGGTGCCTGTTTCTTATCAGGACCTCGTCCACGGGCACAAGTTTTTGTTGTTGTAGACCTCTCCTCTCATTCTCTTGTGCGGTTCTCAGTTGCCGCTTCAGCTCCACCTGTTGCATGTCGATGACCGCCGGCTCCCTCTCCCCCACTTCAGGTATCAGTCCTCTCGGGCATCTTTTGAAGAGAGCTTCGGCAGGGGCTACTCCCGTTGAGGTGTGTGGGGTTGTTCTATATACCCTCAGGAATTGGTATAGCGCTCTCTCCAGACTCTGTCCTTGTCCATGTGCGATTCGAAAGACTTTGTTGAGCGTGCGCATCATCCTTTCTGCCTCTCCATTGGCACGTGGCCACAGGGGTGTGACCTTCCTGTGGTGCACCCTATATCCTTCCATTAGGGCCGCAAACCGCTCTCCTTGAAATGGGGCTCCATTATCTGAACAGAGTATTGTGGGGAGACTATGGGCCGCGAACACCTTCTCCACCGCCACCACCACGAGCTCGAAGGCCACCGATTGGATGAACTCCACCTCCGGGTACCTGGAGTACTCGTCCACGACCACCAGGAAGTGGGTCCCCTGTGAGATAGACCCAAAGTCGGCATGGACCACCTCCCAGGGTTTTGTGCCGCGTGGCATAGCCTCTATGGCAGGCTCCCTCTGGGCAGGTGACGCTGCCTGGCACCACACGCATGATGCGACATAGTCATCAACTTGTTTTTCCAGCTCGGGGAACCAGACTTTGAGGCGGAGTCGGGCTTTGGTCTTCACCGCCCCTTGATGGCCTTGGTGTGCGAGGCCTATCACCTCCTGTATTTTCGCCTGCGGGACCACGATTCGGTCACCTCTGAGCAGCAGTCCTTTGTCTGAGAAAGACAGCTCTTCTCGCACTCTCCACAGCTGCTCGAGGACCACCTTTGCTTCCTCTGTTCGCCCAGCCAGCGACTCCAGGACACTCTTCCATGATCCTTGCTGCAGAGCCGCCTTTAGTATACGGAAGCACTTGCCATTAGCCGCTGCTGCTTCCAGATCCTCTACCGGCAGGGCATTTGGAGTGGCCGCTTCGACCACCAGCTGAACATGGTCACTGGCATCTTCCGCGCAGTTGTCATCTCATCCGCCCTGGCGTCTCCCCGGATGTCGAGTGAAGTAGTCGGCCGCGTTGTTTGCCCCCAGCCGATACGCCAACGAGACCCCGTATTCCAACAGGGCCAGCATCCATCCTCGTCGGTGGCTTTGAGGAGGAGCCAGCAAGGATCGGCAAGAGGGGCTTGTGGTCAGTCACCACGGTCACGGGCCTTCCCAGGATGTAAAGCCAGAAATGTCTGCACCCCTATAGGACAGCCAGCGCTTCCCGCTCTATCTGCGAGTATCGCTGTTCAGTGTCAGAGAGGGCCTTGCTGGCATAGGCCACGGGGCGGATGCAGGAGTCCCGCCCCACTTGCGTCAGAACCGCTCCAAGGCCAAACGGGCTGGCGTCCACGACAATCTCAGACTGCATGGCTGGGTCGAAGAAGGTCATCGTGTCTTCCTCAGTGAGGGCGCTCTTAATGTCTTCGAACGCTGCCTGTTCCAACGGGCCCCACTTCCACGCAGTTTCCTTCTTGGTGAGAGCCCGCAGTGGCTCTGACCTGGATGCGAGGTTCCTGATGGACCGGCCACAGTAAGTGACCATCCCCAGGAAGCTTTTCACTTCAGACACATTCTCGGGTGGTTTTGCTTCTTTGATGTCCTTTACCTTCCTGAGGTCTAGAGACACTCCACCCTCCTTAAACATAAAGCCAAAGAACTCTATGCTCATCCTCAGGAATTCACATTTCTCACGGTGGAGTGTTAAGCCCAGTGACTGAAGCCTTTTGAAAGTCTTTGCCAGTCTCTGTAGATGGTCGACCTCTGACTTGGTGAACACCAGGATGTCGTCACTGATGTTGAGAACACCCTCTAGGTACGCCAGGGCCCCCCTGATGATATTTTGGAATACCTCAGCCGCTGAGGATACCCCGAAGCTGAGTCGCTTGTATCGATACAAACCCCGGTGAGTCGTGAAGGTCGTGATGTACCTTGACTCCGGATGCAGAAGGACTTGATGGTAACCTGCCCTGAGGTCAAGCTTCGAAAAAAACCGAGCACCCTGCAGCTCAGCGATAATGTCATCAATCGTGGGAGTGAGATGGTGTTCTCTCTTGATGGCTTTATTGGGAAGCCTCATATCCACACAGATCCTCACCGAATCCGGTTGCTTCGGTTTCCTGGCGATCACAATTGGGGACACCCAGGGTGTCGGACCTTCCACCTCTTCTATAATGTCCAGGTTCACCAGATTGTCAAGTTCTTTGTCCACCTGATCCCTCAGATGGAACGGCACCCTGCGATGTTTGAGTGCAATTGGCTGCACTGACTCATCAATGTGAAGTTATACCGGGTCCCCAACCATTCGGCCAATTCCTTGGAATAGCCCTGAGTACTTGTCCAGGAGCGTTTGTATGTCTTCCACATACACAGAGTATGCAAAACACACCAGTCCCAAAGCTTCTGCCACCGCACAGCTCAGTAGGGTGTTGGTACTGACTGGGGTGACAAAGAACCGGGCCTTGATTTCGGAACTTCCATGCCCCACCCGAGCCACAAATGCACCATCCAGGGGAATAAGATGTGATCCCCCAAATGTGAAGATACGCACTTTCGGGGTTGACAGTCTAGGGGGGCAGGGCATGGCATCATAATGTTGACGGGCCATAACGTTGACCGAGGCCCTCGTGTCCACCAGCACTGACACTGGAGAGTCATTTACAGCGACGATGCCTCTTGGCTGTCTTCGGCCCTTGGACTGGAGGGAATCGATGCTTGAAACAAAGAAGATGTTTTCCTGGGCAGTTTCCTCCCCTTGATCTACTTGGGCCACGTTGGGAGGGCGAGACTGTCGGAAGATCCCAGACTTGGCTCCTCAGGACTATCACAGGCAGGGCCGCTCTGCACACCCTTGCAAAATGGTCCATCACCCCACACCGTCCACATGGACTCCCTGCAGCTGGGTATTCCCCGGGGTGGGGCAGGTCGTACCCGCACTTGTGGCATGCCTCGCCTGGCTTTCCGCCCCTGTCACGGAAGTTCCCAGGCGGTCTTCGGGCACCTATGCCACCGCGACCCACCGCACACACTTCTTCTGACTTGGCTACGTGGGACCCCGCCTCCATCTGTGACGCACGTACCCCCGAAACCTCCTAGCAGCGGCCCAGCTCCAGGATGCAGGGAAGGGTGATGCCAGGTTCCCGTAGCACCTGTCTCCTCAGCTTGCCCAAGGAGCACCCTTGAATCAGCTGATTCCTAATCATGTCATTGGTGTTGTCCCATGCGGAGGCCACAGAGAGCCTCCTGAGGCGACCATGAAATGTGTCAAGGGTCTCGGCTTCCTTCTGCTTGGTGGAGAGCATTACAAACCTCTCGTAATCCGCATTGGCAAAAGGAAGGAAATAGTTCTGCAGGGCTACTTTAGCTGCCGCATAGGTGTTGTCCGTTGGCTGAAGAGAGTAAAAGATCTCATGAACCGCTGGGCCGGCGGCATACAGTAGCGTGGCCAGCTTGCTGTCATCACTGGTTTCCATAGTGGCCCAAAAGTACATGTCCAGGCGATCAACCCATCTCCTCCACCTGGGCCCCAGGCTGGATGGGGGGCCCGACACATCAAATTCGGGAATGGGTGGTAGCGCCGCCGGAGCCCTCATCTGAGCCATTGCTAGATGTTGTGGTGGTGGGTTTGCTTGTCCTTGTGGAACAGCCTGGGCCCCATCCTGATTGGCCTGGTCATTCATGGGTTAGAGCGCACAGGCACCCCTCCCTTCTTCATGCACAGGGGCCGCAACTCACCCAGCCAGCTTGATCTTCTCCTTCCCCACCAGGATCACTGGCCTCCAGGCCACCTTGATCTTCAAAAACCCCCACAAGCCTTCTACCAGTGAGCACATGCACTCACCAGCCTCCAGCCGTAGCGTTGGTCCAGTGGCCAGCTGTTGGTGTCCAGTGTCATTGAAAAGCCTAGGTCAGGAGACACAGAATAGCAGGCCTCCCTCCCAGGGTTTACACTTCACTCGGTGTAAAGTGTCCAAAAAATCACAAAAAGATGAAACATTTTGGCATATGCATGTAGGGATAGTAGTCAGCTATCAAATGCTACAGAAATTGTGCCTGGATGGCACTCACAGGCCCCACCGGAGCTCTGAGAAGCTCCCAGTATCAGGGGACAAAATGGCCGCCACCGCGTGGGCTGCCCTTCCCCCTGCGTGTGGAACGAGAGGTTTTTCTCCCTCGTTCGGTGAAAAAATTAGCATGAATGAAATCACCGCCGGGACCAGGCGTAGCGTACTCCTCGTCTCCACTGTTGTGTGTCAGTGGGGGAATCCCTGGCCCCCACTGTGGCGCTCCGTAAGCCCCGGGCCCCTCTCCGTCTCAAGAACTTACTCGGAGATGGGGTACGCTACTCGGGCTTCCCGGTCGCGAATGCCGTGGCCGGGAACGTCACCTTTATTACTAGAGCACGCGGCGGCGTGCAACCTCACGCCGCCGCATGCTTTCCCTTAAAGGGGACAGCACCACACCCTCCACTTGAACCCTGCTTAGAGCCACTTGGTTCAAAGAAGGAGGCACTCTGAAGGGAAGAACTAGTGAAGGGACAATTCCAAAGAGGGCAAAACCAAGAAACTGGGGAAGCAAAATGTGCAGAACAGAAAGCCAGACGCTAGGCTCGTCGCGCAGGTGATCCCACAGACTTAAAAGGCAGTATCGCTGTAGCCAGAGCCCTGGAATGGCGAAGTCGCCCTATCCCCCTATTGCCAGATTCTCTAGGGCACTTCTAGACATCTGGCCTCCGTTTGCCCCAGAGATGAAAAATAAGGGTGGAGCCATAGAGCAGACCACGAGACTCAGATAGTTGAAGGCCGGCTTACGGGTTGGCTGCTGTATACAGGCCGGGCGCACTCACAGTTCAAATAAAATTCCTGGGGTGGATTAGCGGCTTAGTAGGTAGAGCTCCAGTAGAGGGGGGTTGCCCCTTAAAGCTTACGGCTTTCGAGCCCTCAGCGTCCCCAGCTGCCCAGGAGAGTGTGGGGGTAGCACAGGCTCGGGGCACAATATTGAGGACCATTCTCTGGGTGTCTTCCTGGGTGTCTCCTCCAAGACCTTCTCAGGCCTAGGTCCCAGGTCCTCGCTTGGTTCAAGGGTGAAGTTCTACGCCCTTTGCAGCAACAGTTGCAGCAGCGTGAAACAGCAGTGCAACAGCCAGCTCCACCAGCGCTTTGCTTCGCTTGGAGGAACGCAGCATTTTCAAGCCGCAGCGTGACGCAGCGTGATGGGGATCAGGCACTCCCCAGCAGGGCAACAGCCAGCTCCACCAGTGCTCCCCTTATCAGTATGTGAATTTCATGAGTCGACCTAGACATGGGCTACGATGGTTCATTGTGCACTTTGTGTCCGATTTTTTAAATGGAAAGAAATGATAGTGGATTCAATTTGGGGGTGACCTACCCGAGGCTGCGAGTGCTGTGGGAGGGAGTGAAGATAGTCCCCTAGTCACTGAGTTGCCCATCACACACACCCTAAATGATACCCAGGTGACTTTGTCACAGTACTTTTCTTCTTGGGCATTCTTGCTTCATTCACTCTTTCTCTTTAGTAACTCGATGGCTCAGACTGGCAATTACCGGGCCTCTCGGGTCCGAGGTCCTCATCCCATTGCTATTTGGATAGGTGTAGGAAATCCATAAAAAGGCAGATTTGAGGAATAGAGGGTTCGAGCGTTTGACTAGAGTAGTACTACAGAGTCAGGGCAAGTGAACCCCAGGTCCCAACCAGAGGGCTTCAGCCATTCAAACATTTCGGTGTCCAACTGATCATTGAGGACCACCACATTCGTACCTTATGGGCTTCTTTCCAATGTTCCCCACAGACGTCGATTTGGGTCTGAATCCAGATATAACTCACAGACAGGGCCCATCTGTATCTGGCTACTGCAGCCTTGCAATGCTGGGATCCGCAGGGGAATTTCTGCATGTTGCTACATCTGCATTTTAGCTTTTGTAGCAGTGTATCCTATCCTATATATACATAATAATGTGAGGATGGCTGTGCATTGGACTGGGCATGCACACAGCCGGTCATTGGTGCTATTTGTCCCCTTAGCCTGTGACCCATTTTCCCCGCTCATAAATTTTCGGGGGCTCCCAGTTTGATTACAGGAAACATTTCCAGAAACAAAAAGCAGGAGTACCCTTGGGCCCTATGGAGTGCCAGATGTTGCATTAATTATACCTTCATCTCCATACCCTGGGGCTGTCAAAAGTTATTGTTAGAGTGTTGCGAAAAATGTAAAGTTTACCACGCCCAATATTTATGATATACTTAGTGATTTAGTCATACAACTCTGTTATCACAGATATATTTGTGAAATATAAAGATCTGTAGTTATTCTTATGTTCCCAAAATGCTGTCTGATTTTATGCACAGCAGCTGGAAACTCTCATTGGTGCTATTTGTCCCCGTTCCCTTTCTCATAGTGTATTTCGAAAAAGTACATTATGGGTGTACTTGACTGTACATCTTGGATTGATAACCTTCTATGAGAATATCATGTAGATTATTATTGTAGGTGTTGATAATGTCCTTTGCTTAGTGAGTGACTAAGTAAAGGGATCTTGTCTAGCACCATTCTGAAATGTGTGCTGGCCTTGCTGCACCCCGACCTGTAAGAAAAGAGGGACAAGTTCCTGAGTGCCATTCAGATTCTAGGTGTTTGGCGGTGGCACTCTGGAGTATGTTTATCTGGAGTCTCCTGTAAACAGTACAGTGAAGCATCAATTTAATCCAGGATATGAATGAGAAACATACAGTAGAGCAAGAATTGATTGTGGACATCAAGGAGCAGGATACAGTGGGGCAACAATCTAGGGCAAGCAGAACCTGCAACAGTTTAATCTTGTGATAACAAAACAGTGGGGCACATATTAAACTGGGACACCAAGGGCTAAATACTGTGGGGTAAAAATTAAGCTAGGACGCCAAGGAGCAAGATAGTGTAGGGCAAAAATTAAGCTAGGATGCTAACAACCTGCAACAGTTTAATCTTGTGATAACATTATAGTGGGGGCAACAATCATTCTTGTGCGCAAAGGAGAAAAATATAGTGGGAAACAATCCGGGGTAAACAATACAATGTGCACCAATTTAATCTAGGGCTAACAAATCAGTGGGGCAACAAATAAACTGGAATGCCAATGAACAAAATACAGGTGGCACCAATCTAGGCAAACGATAATGATGTGTTATTTATATAGTGCCTTAATCCAAAGCGCTTTACAGAGCACATATTTACATACAATATCACCCAACTGAAATTGGTTCTCATTTATTGACCTCGGAAGGATGAAATGCTGAGTTGGGCTTGCCAGGCTTCGAACCTGCGACCTGCAGATCACGCTCACATCGCAGCTGCGAACACTCATCCCACTGAGCTATCTATCTAATAGAGTGTTTAGCAATTAATCTAGAGCAAACAGTCATTACAGTTCTAATGTAATGGCGGGAAAATAATGCATTGTGGCAATAATTGATCTACGGCAAATAATAAAGTGGGGCTAAAATGTTAATCTATAGTAAAACATACAGTTAGGTGACATTTTAATCTAGGTCATTAAGTAGCAAATAGTGGGCGACAATTAACCTAGGGTGGCAAAGAACAAACTACACTGGGTATCGATTAAGCTAGAGCAAACAATGCAGTGGGAGACTATTCTTGTGCAAACAATCAATACAGTGGGGCAACAATTTGATCTGGGGCAAACAATTAATACATTGGGATGGTTGAGCTTGGAGGCAAAACAGAGTGGGGCAACAATTTAATGTAAAGCAAACAATAAAGTGAGGCAACACATTAATGAGCGCTTGAATACTAAGGGGCAAATCATACTAAGGTGAGATCGCTTACCTGACTGTTGAGCAGTCTGGGCAGAAGCAGGGGTTGGACACCTGTGACCATACAAACCACCAGTGACGCGGAAGTAGAGAACACATATGGTTTATTGGTTCAATGAATACGGTGACACAGTTCATGTGGTGGTCTGTTCTTCTGTAGGGATGGTAACATGGGTAGGAAGGTGGCTCTTTTCTAGCTGGTGTAGAGTGGGCCTTGGTAGGTCCAGGTGTACTGCACTCCTTTGTATTTGTAGTTGCTCCTTTTATCCTGGTTTCCACCTCCCGTAGGCAGTGGAGTGGTCCTTGTGGGGCCTAGCCCTGCCCCCTTGTTCAGTGGTTGGCTTTTGCCCCTAATGCTAGCTGTAGCAGCTATGGCCTTGGGTGTGGTTTATGTTTCCCTTGGGAGGATGCTATCTGAAGCGGCTATGGCCTTGGATGTGGTTTATCTTTCCCTTGGGAGGATGCTATCTGAAGCGGCTATGGCCTTGGATGTGGTTTATCTTTCCCTTGGGAGGATGCTATCTGTAACGGCTATGGGCTTGGATGTGGTTTATCTTTCCCTTGGGAGGATGCTATCTGTAGTGGCTATGGCCTTGGATGTGGTTTATCTTTCCCTTGGGAGGATGCTATCTGAAGCGGCTATGGCCTTGGATGTGGTTTATCTTTCCCTTGGGAGGATGCTATCTGTAGCGGCTATGGCCTTGGATGTGGTTTACCTTTCCCTTGGGAGGATGCTATCTTTAGCGGCTATGGCCTTGGATGTGGTTTACCTTTCCCTTGGGAGGATGCTATCTTTAGCGGCTATGGCCTTGGATGTGGTTTACCTTTCCCTTGGGAGGATGCTATCTGTAGCGGCTATGGCCTTGGATGTGGTTTACCTTTCCCTTGGGAGGATGCTATCTGTAGCGGCTATGGCCTTGGATCTGGTTTATCTTTCCCTGGGGAGGACTCCCTTTGAATTCTGCAGGTATGTGTGTGCTGTTCCCCAGTTGGCCTGTGGAGTCGTGTTTTGCTTCACCCTCTTTGTCTCCGTTGCCCCGATTTCCCTTTTTGCTCTGGGAAAGGGGATCCTTTGCATGGCATCGACCTTGCTTATTCGCGACATTTTGGTTCCGTTTCCAATGTGTAACCACGTTATTTTGTTTAGTCGGCCTCCAGCTTTGTTGTACGGGGGTTAATAATGAGTCCATACTTCTTCAGGGTTGTTATTACCCCCTCAAGGTGTTCTGGGTGTATGGATCCGTCATCACTGAAAAAGACAATATTGTTGAGGAAAGCGGCTGCTTAGGTGGCAGGTACCCCATGCAGTCTAAAGGGCAGTATTGTGAACTGGTGTATACTTTGAGTGTAGAAATGCGGTTTTGCCTTCTGGTCGCAGGGATATGCTATGATATGGCATTTATAACGCGCTTATACACAAGTGTTTCAAGGCGCTGATATCTGCCAATGTCTTTTGGTGAGGTCTATTATGATGATCAGCTCCGAGGTTCTCGAGAAAGCTTATCAATGCGTGGCATTGGGCACAACTTGTAGGTGAATATTTTAACGAGTTGTTGAAAGTCCATAGAAAATATGTGGAGCAGTCAGGTTTTGGCAATAGTACAATGGGTGAACACCAATGACTTCGAGAATGTTCTATATTCCCTAGGTGCAGAATGTATTCCAATTACTTTTGTATCAATTAATCTTTTATAACACACTAAATGGCGGAAACCAGTCTCTAATAGCAGGATCCCGGATTCAAACCTGTGTTGCTCTGCGCTTTTTTGCTTCCAAGACAATGGCGTTGCCCCTGAGCTATCCGCCAGGCTCTGTACGAGCTGTCGCCTTGCTTCAGGGATTCTATAGGGGTGCAGTCTGATGTACGTCATGGTGGGATGCTGATGGAGTGTACAACACCCCAGGTTCTGCTTGGTGTATGTCAAATTACCCTCTGATGGGGTAATAACTGTACCATTCGTTAATTCCTGTTTTTTGTATGAGATTTGCCAAATGTCACCATGTTAGGTTTTGTAGACCTGCTGGTTCTCGTACTGGGAATATCTTGGGTTTTTCTTGTTGTTCGGGTGTAAGCAGTCCACAGGCAGGTGGGGGAGGGGGTTCCAGCCATTTCTTTAAATGCTTGACGTGTACACTGTTTGGGAGGTTTACGGTTGTATTGGGATTTCTGATATGAGACTGGAGTCCGAATATTTGTGATGGGTTAAGCGGCCCTCCATTGTGCTAACAACTTGTTCTCACTTGTGGGTAACAACACAAATACCCTATCACTCGTTGGAAGTTTATAGCCAGGTTTCCAGGGTTTTGGTGGTGTTCTTCAGGGCAAGAGCCTTCTGTGTAATGATGTAGGCCTGGTGGTCACAGCATGTCAACTAGAGGTTTCTCCTCATCGGGATGTTGTTCCCAGTCCTTTCAGACCATGTCAAGTATTGCTTGAGGGTTCCTTCTGAACAGCATTTCAAAAGGTCAGAACCCTATGGATGACTGTGAGGTGTCCCACAGGGTCATAAAAATAAGAGGCAGCATTCATTCCAAGTAGTTTCGTTGGGATCCAATGGTCTTTCGACTCATTTGCTTGATGGTCTGGTTTTACCTCTTAATCAAACCGTCCGTCTTTGTGTGGTAAACCGATGCACAAATGTGGTGCATGTGGAGAAGTTCACATACTTGCTTCTTTACAGTTATGATCTCTTTCAGAATGTCCAATCGAGCAAAATAGGGCTCAGTAAACCGAAGATTTGTTTGGAGGCTGTGCCTACAATGGTCAGGCTAATGTACCTACTGACACATTTCACTAGAACCAGAATGTACCCCTGGCCTCAGCAGGTCGGTTCTTGGGGTACAATCATGTGGAGTCTGATTTGTTTGAAGGGGGTTTTGATAAGGGGCAGGCATTGAAGATGTGCTTTGACCAAGTGTCCTTTGT
Source organism: Ambystoma mexicanum (assembly GCF_040938575.1). NCBI lineage: Eukaryota > Metazoa > Chordata > Amphibia > Caudata > Ambystomatidae > Ambystoma > Ambystoma mexicanum. The sequence continues at coordinate 231,599,865 of NC_090939.1, read as the reverse complement.
TCTTCAGTTGGCAAGTAGCACATTCCCGACAAAATCGTGCTCTTGATCAAGCTAATAGATGATTAATTCATCTAGTCAAAATTTCTATTCATATAATATAATATAATAAAATAGACTCAATAAAGGAATCCATAAAATTAATGCAATCCATAAAATTAATTTCACATAGCCTCCATACAGCTTCATAAAATCGATAACAGCTCTTCGAGACCCGTATAGAATCTCATAGGACTATTAGCTATATTAGCTTCAGGTAGTGCGGAAAAATGTCATGCTCTTGTAAACGACCTTAATGTGTGTGGTTCTGGTTCATTATTGATCCGATGGTACAGATAATTTCACAATCTTTTTTTTCAATAGGCGATCCTACTTTTCACTGTTTTAACAATTCCTTTCAAATACTAAAAAGTGCAAAGTGCATTGCTTTATGCCCTGACTTCAGGCAATACTTACAAAACGTATCTGACTTGATGCTATTAGGATCAGGAACATAGGCCCCCAACCTGCTGATATTTAGGGGGTTGTGTTTCCTGCACTCCGTAAGGACGTGGTGAACCGTCTCTAGCTGGTTCACAAGCCCACAGGAATGACAAAACCTTGCCTCCCTTGGAATTTCTTGCTCCGGTCCGAGGACCGCCAGCACGGGCAGGATTTGATAGCTGTGAACAAGTTTTTCCATAATACTATGGTAGCTAGTTAGCGTTACTAGGAGTTCATCATTTTACACTAGTCCCATATCTTCCTGGTTAAGACATGCAGGTGTCCTGCCATTTTATGGTTTCCAGCCCACGTTAGTAAAATCCCCATATACCAGAGCAGATAGTGTATCAGGTTTGGACGAGGTTTGGACGAGGGTAGTTGTTTGCCTAATAGATTCAACAGAGGGCATATTGGCAGCTTGTCGGACTTTAGGTATAATAGGCATCTTTGTTTGATTAGGCATAAAGATTCAATTGGGACGCTGGGCCTGAGCCCTAGCATTTGCCACAAAAATCTGCCCTCCGGTAGCTCCAGCCATGAGAGGCCCTTCATGCGGAGTGACTCGAGGTCAAAGTGCAGTGCAGTACAAAAACATTGTAGATATAGGGTCAGAATGCCTTCGATTCTGCGTAATCAGTCTTAGTGGTGAATTCCACTCTCAGGTACTTAAAGCTGTGCACTTGCTCAATCAATTTCCTCCTCAATTACCAATGTGGGGATTGTCACAGGTTTATATGAGAAATGCATTAGCTTAGCCTTATCAAAATTCAGCACCATATCATGTTCCAGGGCATATTTTTGTAACACTCCCATAGCTCTTTTCAGCCCTGCGATGGTGTGATCAAGGATAATAAGGTCATCAGCAGTGGATGGATATGAGACACTGACCCCCATTATCTTGGGGGGCAGGTGTAAGCAGCGTTGAGTGCCTTAACAAGCTCTGAAAGATATATTTTAAAGAGCACAGGGGCAAGGGCACACCCCTGTGCAACCACAGTTGGTGTTGATCGGGGCCAATATCCAGCCCTCATTATCAAGTCTGACTTGGACAGAGGTGTTCTCATGAAAGTCCATAATGGCCAATAGAAGGTCTCTTGGGCAGTCCAACCTCTTCATTTTTGTCCAAATTTTGCCCCTATTGACTGTATCGAAGGTTGCCTTAAAGTCATTCATCACCACATAGAGGCCCTGTTGACCTTTGGATTTAGCCACCTTGCTCTGGGCATCTAGCAGCCATAGGCATCGGGCCGTGCCCAAACCTGACCGGAATACCATTTAGGAAGTTACTGAGTAGACAGTTAGATTCTACCCAGGATACTAATCTATCCAACAGCAGTGAAACGAACATGTTGCCAGTTACATCTAACATAGCTGATAGCCTGAAATTCTCAGGGCTTGTTCTGGGACCCTTTTTATGGATTGTGGCCAAGATCGACCTACGCCATAATACGGGAATCTGCTCTTTCTGACTCACTTTATTGAATAGGCAATACAATATTTCCCCCATAAGGTGGCATTATTTTTTAGTAGGACATTAGGAAGTCGATTACGGCGAGGGGCTCTAGAATCCATCAAGGTAGAAACTTTCAATCCAATTTCCTTTCGAGAGAAGTTGTTTGCGAATTACTCCCCTTCAAGGATTGGATTTGTGTAGGGGGCAGCAAGGTCATGGACATTTTTTCTAATGCGGTCAACCCACACATTTTCGACGATTACACAGATCTCCTGAGAGGGTGAGTTGAAATTAAAACCTGTCAGCAGTTTCCAAAATGTACATGAGTCCTCTTTGTTTGCAATTGAGGCTAAGTATTGCCACTGCGCAGTTCTACCTGTGGCTAACCAGTCCATCACTCATCTACGGTATCTATTATTAGCTTTCGTCATTGCCACCATGGTTTGAATAGGGGTACTGTTTTGTTTCCTGATCGTTCACATTTAATATCCCTTTTAAGGTGTAGCTTCTTTAAACGCAATCAAGTGATGGGGTTCCTGTGTGTTTTGTTCAGTATCACATTCAGATAAGGGGATTGTTCCCACCGCCACAAAATCCTTGTGCAAGGGATGTTGTAGTCATGTGCACTGCCCCAGTCCAACGGCCTTCCTCGGGTTCCAAAGAGAAAGTTGTTTTCAATGCTCGCTTGGTTTCTCTGGGCAATAAAGGAAGGTGTAATATACCAACTTTCCTTTGCCAACTTGCTCAGCACTTTCTTCATATCCCAAAGCCATGGCATAATCTTGTGATTTGTGAGAGCAAAGAGGCCCTCAACAAAACCTCGGCATAAAGACTGTCCTGGAATCTTCCATATTTACCCCTGTGCTGAGGCAGCCCTAAGCAGCGTCTTGTCTAAGATCCATTCAAAATGGCGACATTCTTCACGATTAAACTGGTGGTAGAACATTTTTTGTCTGCATTAACCTGAAGGGTTTTCCAGAAGTCAGACCCCATGCCTCAGCCCCATGCAGCACTTGGCTTAGTGTTTTAGCAGCTTATGCGTGCATCGCCATTTCAAAGGAACTGCTACCCAAAGTCCTGGATAAGGCCCTCTAAGCCCCAGCCAATTATCCACGTTTACTCTGCGTATTAGTGTTACATGAGTACTCCATAAGGAGTGTCTGAAAACCGAACCCCAAGATAAAGGTAGAACGTTATTTTCAAGGACACACCCTTAATGGGGGGGCTTCAACTTGGGGATGTCCTTTGTGAAAAGTGCATAATTTTAGATTTGCCCAAGTTAATCATCATGCACTGATCATCACAAAAATGAGCAAAGCCAAGCGTGGCTTTTTCAACACCCGCCAATGGACTAATCCCAATGACGCACAGACGCAACTCACATTACTGCGCTACTGTTAAAAGATACCAGCCCAAATGCTGGCTACCCACACCCTGTGCAGCTACTCACGAGCCAGGTCTGTAGAAAGGTAAAGAAGTAGTTGAACCAGTGCATTATCTGTTCTGGCAAGATGACAGCAACATCCGCAAACAGAAGCAACGCAGTATGGCGTCCCTTGTCAGGTGCTGCGTCTGACCATGTCAAATGCAGCTGTTTATCAAACCCGTTAATGTATAAAATAAGCAGCAAGTGCGCAAGGACGAAACCAATGCTAACAAAACTAGTTCTTCTTGTATTAGGCCACAATGAAGTAGTCGTTCTGTAAAGCCCAAACTGCCCATAACGTATTGCTTGGTACAAGGTCTAAAGCTGTGTGTGCAGTGGGTGAAGTAGCAGAACTATTTTCCCTTCTGGCTTGTCCCCGCCCCCCACAAACCCCATCACCACAGCCTCTCCCACACGCCATAGAAACTGCTAAACAAATGGGCCTTCTGTTTAAGGGAACGTTCTGTGCAGTGCACTGAAGAGCAAGTTTCAACTGCTTCCCGCACTGTTATTTTAGAACAAAACCATTCCTGAACAGTTTCTTTTTAAAATAAAAGTATAGGAACATTAAAACTTAATTTTAAAAAGTAGAGGAGCACTGCTCCCGCCCGCCACCGCCTACTTCGACCACTGTGTGTGTGCATGTGTGGGTGGGGTGCTGCAGAGCATGCCTTGGGATGTTCAAAGTGTTTATAGGGTGCAACGTGGTTCTAGCTGTGCAGAGAATGAGTTAAACAATGTGTGGTGTGTGCTGGATGATTATGTAGTAAGGAAGTGAGAGTGTATTGTGTGGCTGAAAAAGTGCAATGGGTAAACTGCAGAGCATGGCAACAGATGTGAAACATGAGTGAGTTGGTGAATGCACAAAGACGGTGGTACAGGATCTTCAGGGCTTGAGTTGAACAAAGGTGGGAAACCCAAGATTCATTTTTCAGTACCACGATATTGTCTGCTCTTTAACATCGACATAGGCCCTCACAATTAGCCCTGTGCAGGGGAGTATCCAGCATTGCAAGAGTGGGGGAGCCACAAAAAATGTCCTGCTTCTTCTCCCCCCCCCCCAAATGCAGTGTACACAATTCCATACGGTCTCATTCGTGCTCCCAAACCGCCCAGCCCTGCCCCAATCTACTTTTTTGGTAACATTAGTGGCAGATGGCATTTTAACACATAACAAAAAGATCTCACTGCAGAATCATGACAGAGGCAGGAACCCCATTTATTAGAGCTCTGTCCAGGAGCTCAGGGGCAAAATACATGCAAAACTCCTAATTTGCATATGGATTGCACCAACAGAAATTACTTTACAGAAATGGACATCCCAAGGAGCATCATCAGTCTTTTATACTTAGAGGCACCATGGAAGTGACTTTCGAATAAATTGCCATAAGTAAGCCAAGTGGCAAATACGTTTGTGGTGCAACATACCTAAATTGCACTATCAAGACTTTTTTAAACAACAGCATGATATATTAACATACGCCATGAAATGAATCACTTACAGAGCTGCAGATAAGACACAGTGCGATTACATTATTCTCCCAGGGTCACACCCTTTGGTTAAATGGCGAAACCAGGCTGTGGACAATTTAAGCAACTGAGCACAACTTCCCAGGATTAGTTGATATAGATATGTATTAAGTTTTTACTTTGCATTTAATGTGCTTAAATACTACTTTATAGCAATGCCTTGGAAGCAAACCACATTACATAATAAACTTGCCTTTCACAGTAAATTAACTATACACTAGATTGTCATAGAAATATGATGAGCATTAAGAGTATGATTTTCGTTTTGTTCTTCCCATCCTGCATGCAAAGTCACAATAACATCATGCAGATTAACGTCAGCCTAGCAAATCCCCCTTGGGTTTTAAAGCCATAGTCATTATTTCATAAAGCTTGCAACATCATGCACCCTTCTCACTCCCTCCCATTCCTAAAGGGACAAAAGTCCCTGCTAATAGTCCTCCCTCCCTACCATCAGTGCCTAATGGCTTGAGCCTAGAAACACTTGTTTACAGGCACGTTATAAATGAGTTATCATATCATATCAGATTGAAATGCTCTTTTGACACAAAGCAACGGGAGAGCCACTCTGCAGCCCGTAGCTCCTTGGGACATTGTCCTGGCAGCGGGACACCTCCCCTGTTCTGGGAGGATAAGGTGCCCTGCTGCCAGGACAATGAGCGTGCTGTGCATGAATTGCTCGGCACACATTGTCCTGCCAGCAGGACACCACTCCTATTGGGCACCCTCCTGGAGGTGCAGAACGGGAGAGGTGTCCCACTGACAAATGTCCTGGTCTGTCTCTCAAAAGAGTCACTGGGGGGCAGCTTCCCCCGATCTCTGCCCTCCTCACTCGGTACGCCACCTGCCCTTTGGTGTAAATTATCTTAGGTTCAATCACTGAGGTTTCTGACAACTTTTAAAGCCCCTTAAGGAAAATTGGTCGGGGGAAGCCATAATTCTACTGAAAAAAATACATTAATAGTCCCAGCAGGACCTACCTTCCCCAGCAAACACACATGCATACATCCCATTCGCACACACAAGCACCCACTCAGTCACTCACATGCAGACACACTAACACACACACGCGCATTCACACGTACATAGGTCACACATACCCATACACAAACTCATTCACACATGTGCATAGTCATTCAAACTCTTTTGCACACATACATTGCATATGACATATTTTTTTTTATTGAAACATCAGACTAATATGTCTCAGTGCTAACACTGTGACATCAGACTTTTATTACAACATGATGATTTTGTTGATTCCTTTACTAAAACAACCAATACGATGCAAGCGGTAGCGCACCAACATCTTAGCTAAGAGAGACAAGAGTGGTTAACAGTTAACAGTCATACGTTTGCCTACAACTCTAGTGAGTCTACAAAGTCCACTACAGCACAGCTTAGTTTCACAGAAGTGCCAGCCATGGCATACGACCGCCAGTCTCGGGACCCTGGACTCGCAGTACTTTCGTTTCCCAAGTGCAGGATCCGTTTTGGCGTGGTCTGTGTGCATTTGGTTAAGAGATGTTCCAATGATTCAAGTTCGTTCAGGCAGAAGCGACACTTGTTGTCAATTACTTTTTTTTGAATGACGAAGCCACAACGTCGCCCTGGTATTTATGGCGTTTAGACGAATTCGCAGGAACTGTTCACGGTGATATCGAGACGGACAGTTTGTTAGGTAGCGACATGGGACACCCAACTTATTTTCTCCTAGACCAGAGTCTAGTGTGGATGGCATCTTGAGACATTGGTCGTTGTTCTGAATCCAACATGCTAGTTCAAACTTTTTTTTCACAGATTGCAGTCTCGTTTTCAAGTCGTCTGTGATTAAGTCGGCACGGGCTAGAGTCTGTTCCATGCGTTGTTTCCACTCTTCTAGAAGATTTAATTTTCCTGTGCCTGGTCTTGTGGAGAAGATCTGATATGCTGATGGAATAGGCGTTGTAATCATCTTCCGCAGTGCCATCAAAGATTTCCACATGACACAGACGTGTAAAGAATTTAATGAGAGTTCGTATCTTATCTGCTTCATTGAGATGTAAATTGGCAGCTTCAAGACGCGGCGCCAGAAGATGCCTTCCAATTTCTGCCAAAATTTGACGTCAATGCTCCAACCTGCTTCTGACCCAAAAGTAATTGCTGGAACTACTTTTTGAGAATAAAATGTCAATACGGGGGTTAGAGTGAATTTCCCGTAGGATTTGTTCAACAGCTGAGCTTGGATACTGAATTGAATCATTTTATTTGTCAAGTCAGTCTTCCAATGATGTTCGCATAGTGAATTGTTAAAGGAAATTTCCAGATATCTTAATGAATCCACTACATCCAGATGTTTCTTATCAATTTTCAGGGGCACCATTAGCAAATGAACCATTACATTACGACAGTAATAAAGAGTAATACAGCATGGTGTTGCCGTAAAATAAAATATGTGTCAATCATTTGTCTGACGTATCGCCTCCATAGACCTCTCTTACATTTTTAGCAATTGTTATGATTAAAACGGACCCTTTGATATTTGCCCAAGGACTCTCTCACCAATATATTTGGCAACTGTGATCCGTGCCCCCAGAATGGTAATATTCGATCAGACACACACACCTGAGGAAACTATCATTTTGCTACCTTGGGTGTGGTCAACACATATCATCGATGTTAGTGACCCAAGCCAAAAAAGCTATGCGACGCGACGTGAGGAACCTGAAGAAGTCGCGAAATGCTGGTATCGATGCAATTACTATCAAAACAGCAATTCAAAAACGTCGCAAACTGTATCAAAATTGGCTAAAATTCCAGAAAATAATAATAGAGCAAGACAAAACTGAGTTACTAATGAAAATGCACGGAGACTCTCATGTTCAATATAGCATAGTGTTGAAAGCATGCGTAAAATAATTGCAATTGCACCTACCCCTTCGTCTCTGCCATACAAATACTCCAGCAGATACGCAACCGTGACATTTACAGGCTGCCTGTTGCACAGGCAAAAAACAGGCAGATCCCATAGGAATCCATTATAAACAGCTGCCCATCATGCATAACAAGCATTGGCAGAGCCAACAATTTGGGCTTTTGTGCACACATGGAATCACTGACATTGACAGACCACTCAAAGTCATCCCGAAATCACAGCCCCAATTTGCCCTTCTTGAAGGGTTGTAGCTGGGGTGTAACTGGTGTGTTTTGAGCATAATGAAGTGGGAGGGGTGCAGAGACATAACAAACTAATGTGTAAATGATCTTATTTCCTCCGAATGGGCACATACTATTATTCTCACTGCAACAGAAAGTATTTTACAGAAATGGAGCAAAACAAACTATGAAAAATATCTGATTCACTTCAAATGCGATTGAACATTAGCAATGACATGTCGGTCATACACAATAAAGGCGTAACGTGTACTACTTACATTAAAACGTGTATGTGTGACTTTCTCTGTGTGACACTGTAGTTATATTTATTGTGAAACTGGATGTTAACGTTTACTCTAACCTTCATCTCTCTATCTCTAACACTCTGGATGACCTTGCCCTTATCATGAGGATTTGCCTGAAGCCCAAATCCAACTGCAACTCCTCTTACGATTCCAACCTCGCTGTCCTTAAACACAAGTGTAGGGTGGCAGAGAGGAACTGGAGGGCATTGGGCACCGCCCTGACAAACTGGCCTGCCGCCTGCTCCAAAGACAGTACAGACTCTCTCTCCTCTCTATGAAGACAGCCTACATCCAAGCCTGCATCTCTGCGGCATCTAACAACTTGCCCAAACTTTTCAAAATCTGCAAGGAGATGGCCAATCCTGCTGCAGCCTCTACCTCTCCTGTTCCCTCCCACGCCCTCTGCACGCCTTGGCCTCTCATTTCAATACTAAAATCAGGACCTCATGTCTATCCTCTCTTCCACTACCTTCCCTTCCTCCTCCTCTACCACTCCTGGCCCGTCTGAGGCTGTCTCTCCTCCACATTTTTCCTCCTTTCCCTTGTTCACCCCTGACAATATTTCTAGACTAGGTCAGATCTATGAAAGTCTCCTGATCTTCCAGAACCATCAAGGACCCCATTGACACCCTCGCTCCAGCCTTGGCCAATTTCTGCAATCACTCCTTTGCTATTAGAACTTCTCCCCCCCCCCCTTGAAGCACTCTCTTGAGCACCCCCTTCTAAAGAATCTTTCAGCCGATCCTTCCTCTCCAGCTAACTATCATCCGATCTCCATCACTCCTTTCCTGGGCAAACTCTTGGAAAAGCTGGCCATCTCCCAGCTTAATCTACATATTGAATCTGTTGGTTGCCTCAATGACCAACAGTCGACTTTCAGAGCTGCCAGAAGCACAGATGCTGCTCTCCTGAACACCTGTGAATATTTGCTCTCCAATCTTTCCTCATTCTCCTTGATCTATCCTCTGATTTTGACACGATCAACCATGCCATCCTGCTCTATCACCTGGTTGTAGGTAATTTGGTCGAAAACCAAATGATCGAATGACATTTGATCGAGAGTCAAATGGTCGAAAAAATTGTCGATTTTTTTTTTTTAAACATTTTTTTTATGGGGGGTTCCCTCCAACCCCTCTTTTTCTATGTTAATTTTTTTTTACCAAACAAAACTAAAAGAATATATAAATAAATAAATATAAAAATTCGACCATTTTTTTTCCGACCATTTGACTTTCGATCAAATGGCCATTCGATCTTTTACTTTCGACCATTTGACCGGACACCCTATCACCTCTGTGACAACCTTAGTATTACTGATCAGGCCCTGGGCTGGTTGACCTTTCTCACTGACCGACCCTCACAGGTCCAACTGGAGTCTGTCCACTCTTGTACCTCTCTCTCTATGTGTGGTGTTCCCCAGGGGTCTAACCCCTCTCCCTGGGTCTTCATCCAATGCCTGACACCTATTGTCCACTGCATCGCTACTTTCTGCTCCAATTTTCAATCTATAAGCGGAAGACACTCAGCTCTCTTTCAGCCTCCCCTCAGCCACCTCTGCTTCTTCTCTAATACCAGACTATCTGGCCGCAATTCAGGAATGGTGTGCCGCCAATGATCTCTGCCTTAATGCCAGTAAGACTGAGATCCTCCTCATTGGGACACCCGCTCCCTCCTTTCCTATCTCTTTCTCTCTGGCCGCCCACTCTGGACCCTCTTCCTGCTCCTTCCTGTGATGCTAAGAACCATGGTGTCATCTTCGACTCCACCTTCTCCTTCTTTCCTCACACCTCTGACTCTCTAAGAAGTCAAACTATCAGCTGCACCTCCTCAGAGATATTCTTACTTTTCTCACTTCCCCTAGAAACTCACTGTCTCCAGAGCTCTCCTCTCCAGGCTGGACTATTGCAACAGCCTCTTTCTAAATCTTCCTGCCTCTACTCTTCAACTGTTACGAGTGATCCTGAACACGACTACGAGACTTGTCCTTGGCCTCAAGATGAGGGATCATATCTCTCCAGCTCTGAAATCTCTTCAAAGGCTCCCCGTGGCTGCAAGGATCAAGTTGAAGACCCTCTGCATCATCCACAAGGCTTTCTGGGACCTGGGACCACTCTACCTCCAACTTTCTCTTCCAAAACATCTTTCTTCTTGAGCTCTCCGCTCATCCACCTACACCTCTCTAAGGGTCAGACGCTTCTCCAAACAGAGAGTTGGGGTCAGATCTATCTCCTCGACTGGGGCCTCCCTCTGGAACAGCCTCCCTGACTCGCTCAAACTTGAGCAGAACTACCTCTGGTTCCAGAAGCAACTCAAGACGTTCCTTTTCGCTTCCGGTTTTCACTCCTCCTCCCCCCTGCTGATGCACCTGACTGCTCCGCGCACTGGTCACCTGGTCACCGTCTGAACTCAGGCCCAGGCTCCTGCCTGTCCAGTTGCCCTTGCACTGCCTGTGGGCTCCCCAGCACTTAAGGGTCTGTATCTGCAACCCTACAGTCCCTTCTCTCTGCACTTATGAGCCACCCGCTGGCTGGACTTGTGAGTTAACTGCACTTCCTCCTCCCCTTCCCCCTGGCACTTCTCCACTACCCTCTTCCCTGTACTTGTGCAATCTGAATTACACAAGGCCTAGTAAGATCATTATTTTGTCCTCCCTTTGTTTCCCCCTCCTTGTCTGGTCACGCCTAGAAACACTTGTGTACAGGCGCGTTATAAATGCCACATCATATGATATCATGCTAGGGAGACCCGCTGAACAGAAGAAAGACTACACCCTGCACACACCTGTCAAACCTGAGCACCTTGCAAGCAAGTTGGTGACTGAAGGCCCGATTCATGGAATTATTTGCGCATAAAATCGGGAACTTGCACGATAAACTGCATGCTAAACACTGCTTGTCGGGTCATGGAACCGACTGCGGGGGACTTCTCTGGGACTTGCGTGGAGTTTGCGCAGGTTTGGCATGGCTCTGTGAGCAGCCGAGTGCCTTGTGCGAGACTCCACGCAGGGGGTGGGTGTGGCCTGCGTAGGGGCCAGAATAGGGGGTAGAACACGCAAAAAACAGAAAGTGGGCATTACGAGTGACAGACTGCAGTCAGTCGATAGCACATCCACAAATGCGCATGACAAAGCGTATTCATGGTTGTGACCCTGCAACCTCTGGCCTGCGAAATGCCTATGCAGTGCCCTCGAAATCTCTGCCACCCGGAAGCAAGTGTATGGACTTGCGCTGAGGAATCGCAACTCTGGAGGTGAGTTTGCATGTCAGATTTAGGGGTACATGCACGCAGACAGGGTTCCGATTGTACTTAAGAATGCACGTTCGCAGTGTATTAGGGTGCAGGGACATTTTACAGGGGTTTGCACACAGTTTGACCGGGTATATACATGCTTTGTGTGAGACTACGCATATCCTCGGGGTGCCGGTTACAGTTACAGGGGACCCAGCACAAGGTCCCTGAGATGCATGGCGGCTTGCAGGGGACCCCACACACTATTTGAATGGTGCGTGTATTCACGTCTGCCGGTGCATGCAAAGGTAGCTGTTCTGGCTGTTTTTGCTTTGCGTGGGGGCATGTTGGGGGCCTTCCGAGTGCAACTTGAGTATACAGTTTCTTTGCGCAGACAACCATGAATACGCAGAGCGTGCATTTTTTATTCTGTGTGCAGGCTCGCACAATATCGTTCTCTGCACCCTGCACTTGTGGGAGAAATGCACACTTTTCCATGAATCGGGCCCTGAGTTGTGAAAGCAAGCGTCCCCAAACAGCACGATCCTCCCCGCAATGAGAGACAATGAAGGACTCTCCCAAAATGGGAATAAGGCCAAGACAGAGTGCGGGTGAGCGTAAATGGGAGTTTATCAATCAGAATAGGGCATGCAAAGAACTCTGCAAACTCCGAGAGCGCTCTGTCTGACAATAGCAAAGACAGGCGTATATATTTACAAAAAACGTCATAAGAACCTACACACTATAGGGGGCACAAGTTCAAGGGGATTGGGTGGCGACGACTAACTATAGGTGCTGCTGTGATGTGGTTGGCTTTGGCTGGAAGACGTCACTGGTCAGCCTCGTGGGTTGGGCTGGGCCTGGCAGGGTGGCAGAGTTCATCCGGGCGGTGTTGTTGTGCCATCGCGGCCAGTGTCAGAGATGAATGTCTTTTCCTGACTTATTTGCCCTAGGCCATGCACACTGCAGCCATTAAGTCATTTCAATATTATCTTCTTTAGTAAATCTTCCAATAGGTTATACTACAGGTTAATGCAACACAGGAGGAATGCACCTTGTGAGGGGTCTGGAGGTAATACGTCAGGACATGGTTACCAGTGTCCTGTTGACCGGGGCCATAGGTCTAGGGGCTAAGCTTCAGGGCCTGGGACGGGCGGTACAGGTCTTTCTGCCTTGTTAGAAGTTGTTATGGATGTTCCGCTGTGTGTTGGGTGTGTTGGGTGTCCTGATTGCACAGGGCCATAAGTCTGAGATGGTCCGGTGGGTTGCGAGGTTTACGAGGGGGCGCGTGTGTTCAGGCAGAGGTTTACTGCTGTGCTGTAAATAATGCAGGTGGCGGATGGCGGCCTTGGGTGCTACAGAGGGGGTTACAAGTCTTTGAAGCGGCTCCAGTCTGGTTGGGGGAGGTAAAGCAGCGCAGCGCGGTCTCTGCTCTCATGCCTTGGCAGCCTTCGCAGGGTGGGAGGGGGAATGGCCTTGCACGTATTTCACAAAGGTATCTCCCTCGTGTGTTGCCGATTTAGGTAAAAACATCACAAACATTTGAACACTCTATAATACTTATTGTACGCAATACAAAACATGCATTTAAGCTTTGCTGGATGTGTCTCGATTATACCCAGTCTGAGCACCTTATTCATACATTATGTTTTAATAAGTACAGTATTTAGTTATATGCATATATATACTTGCAATAAGTGAGGTAGAATTAGGATTGGTGGAGAACATAGAAAGTACCCCGCCACTATTCGTGACGGTGGTGGCACATATGGGGCCTGGACATGCACACATGACATGCGCCTTCTCGTGCATCCTTCACATGGGCCCTCGGTATGGTTACATTCGTCTTTCTTGTGTCCTCTAGCAGCATTAGTTCAGTTATGGCGCGAGCCCATGGGGTGTAAGTTTCTCAGTGATACACGTAACAAATGGATTCCTGGTGCGTTCCTTTATTATTAGCACCCAACTGAAATGGTGTGGGCTCGCCATTGCTTATATCATGGAAGCATGCTTTCTTATATTTTATACATTTTACAGGCTTTTGTAATATAAGGCATTTTGTGGAAGAAAGCATACTTTGCGAGTGGTGTTAACATTGATATATAAAGACTGTCTGCCACCTGATGTCTATTTTACTGTTCTTTTCATTGCCCAGGCCTGCTGGCCGGGTCATGCTGGGAGCGATGATACACTGCGGGAGGTGAACTGTTACAATGTTAGTGTATTACGCTAGCTCATGTCCGTCTTGTTCGTGGGAACGTGCTCGCAGCGGATCTGCCAGGGTGCTGCGGCAACAAGGATGACTGAAACCCTCCAAGGGTGGGGGCCGCGCTACAGTGCGCTGAGCTCACACCATCTTTACCAGACAAAAATGTTTCTGGGCCTAGCTAAATTTTAATACATGTGGGCAATTAATACGTGCGGGCAATGTCTCCAGTGGGTGAACCCTTCACCACCTGGGCCCGGGTGTCATGAGGGGACGCCCAAAAGAGCCATAGCCCTCACCTGGGGAGAAAACGCAGGCGAGGGGGGGTCTTTAAATCTTCTATCCTCCTACATTCTGCCTCGTCCATCACCGCCTCATCCCATGCAGGAGTTCCTTTGATGGGCATCCATGCTCTGCACACCCCCCTTAAGCTCTCACCTCTCCGGGCGTATTCATCTGGGGTACACATTAGATATATGCATCCACCATCTCCTTCCAAATCTACCCAAACTTCCTCATACCATTCTAGTATACGGGGCTCTTTGATGGTTTTGTGCCACAACTTATCTACAATATCCTTATCGTGGTACATAGGCACCAGTTGGTACCTGGGTGAGTTATCTATCCCTGTTTGTACTTGTGCTTCTTGCATCGTTTTTATTGTACCGTGTGAGTTGCCCATTGTCACCATCATCATTGCACCATTTGGTACTGCGTTAGCACAAACTCGAAGACCCACCTGGCACAGGCAAAAAAGTAAAAGGAGGAACACAACAGCTGGTATTAAAAATTTCACAGTCGTTCCAAGCCATGAGGGAACCCAGGAGAAGATGTTGTCGAACCATGTACTCTCTTCTGCTCCACCTTCCATTTTCATTTTTTCTCCTAGGTTGTGGACTGCTTCGATCACATGGGACAGGGAGCCATTCTCTGCGTCTTCAGAAGGTACGAAAGTGCAGCAGGCACTTCCTATTTTTCGGCAAACACCGCCGTCCATCGCCGTCAACAGGTCCAGGACATACCTGTTTTGCATGGTCATTAGTCGTAAAGCTCTTAGTTCCACCTTTATTAAATTGAATCCTTCTTCAGTGTCGTTTGCCAGCTGAATCAATTCCCAGCGGGTTATCTGGAGCCATTTTGCGTTTGCCCTTGCTTGGACACTTGAGATGAGCGAGGCAAAAAATGTTTCTGCTGAGCTGAATAATCGATATTTGTCTGGGATCTGAGCCAATAGTTCTGATGATGCCTTTGATATGTAATTTGATGCTCGTCTGTTACGGGTCAGCACCTCTCCCTTGCTTCCGGAAGACAGGACATATATTTGTGACTCTGCAGTTGGTTGAGCCACACTCTGCATGCGTTCCTGTGTCCTTTTGCTCCCATCGATGTGGCTTTCTGGTATCACCATTAGGGCTGAGTGCAGAGTGGCCATTGAGCAGCTGCCACTCCATGACTGGGGGAGGTGTAGGTATGCCTGGTTGCCGCATACCCAGTACGTGTCCATCAGGGCCGCTGTCCCTTTTCTCAGATCTGGGATGGTGAGGGTCTTGTTACAGTTCTTGTTTGTTCCCATGGGGGTTCTCCCTTCTCCTTTAAAACACAGTCCATAGTCCATTTCGCTCTGCAGTTTGAACGGTTTTTCGATGGCAGTTACCCATGTTAGTTTTGAAATGTGTTCTCTCCATACTGGCGTACATGTTTCTTCTATCCACTGCAGTTTCTCCGGTGCCACACCTCTCAGTGCTTCCGCTTTGCACAGTACTTCTTCATCCTTCCGCTTGTTGTCAGAAAAAAGTGTCCCTTCTATTACAAAAAATGGTTCTTTCAAACATACCACCCCTGCCGTTTTTGGGTAACACGTTTTCTCGTTCTGCAGCATTTGAAAAGTCACTTCGTGTGCCTGGAAGGTGTTCTTAATCCTGCACAACGTGAGATGAAGGAGACACTGGGCATCTATAATTGGCAACTCTTTGGGTAATAATACTTTGGGTGTACCTGATGCGTGAGGGATGAGGGAACAGACATAACAGCTCTCGTTTGTTGTCTGTTTAGCTGTGGCACTCATGTCTGCATACCACTTATTTGTTTGATGGGGGTGTCGTGGGTCTTCCATCTTATCTAGACCTAGCCCATAGTACTCATCATACTTCCTCTTCCCTGCTTCCCTCTTCCGTCTGGTGTTCTTGTTCCTCATGTACTTCCCAACTCCCTGGGCAGTGGACAAACTAGACCCCCCTTTCTCATTCCCGCCCCCCTTGGCCCATTTATCATATAATATTTCGTGCATTTCTAGTAGCTTTTCGTCTTCTTTCTTGACGTTAGCTGGCAGGTTGTTTTTTAGTATGGGGGCAGGCTGGCTGGTGAGGGTGTTGTACAACCATGATATGGCAGACGGATTTCGGTCATTTAGACTGTGGGCATTGTAATTAGATACCCCTGGTGGAGACACTGTGTTGTTCTGCATTCCACCTTGTGGCTTTTTTCTTTGTAAGGTGACAACACTGGATGGTGTGGTATGATACCCCCATACAAGTTTAGTCCCGTCCCATATCAAAAAATCACCTTCCCTGGTATTGACACCTGTAGTTGCATTGGGCCCGGTGGTGCTGTTAATTCGTCCAGTAGTGTTGTTACTCCCTCCCCCCTCGTACATCTCGATAGAGATGAACGCTATAAACCAATAAGTAACCAGGCCAAACATTATCATAAAAAACAATGTGATGCATACAGATAATCCACACTCATACGAATATCTGCATCTCTCATGTACTAATTCTCTCATTCTACTAATTCTATCCGTTGCAGGCTGTCCGTTAGATGCCATGGAAGCTCCTGTTTGGGATATAAAAGTGCATTAAGTGCATGTGTGTAAACATTTTGCTAGCACCATCGGTGCCAATATATATTTGACGGGGAATGGAAGCGGGTGGGGATGCGGGGAGGGGTATTCACAGACAAGGGTGTATACAGGCTATAATTTTGTTATTTCATTAATTACATACCATTCAACAAGATAAAAACAAAATGCACATTGTCTTTTTTTTTTTTGTTTGAAATATCCTTATCAGTTATTCTCCCACTCTAGTCCAGTGCTGACACACACACACAAGTTCATATTTAGACATTCTGCTCAGTTTCATTGTTTGCTGTTGTCTGTGCCTCCTCATCTATCTCCTCTTGTACATTGCTGTATGCCTTCCGTACGTCGGTCAAGTGCACCCAGTACCTCAAGCCCTTCACCTTCACTGCCGTGGGCGTGCAAAATATTACCTCGTATGGGCCATGGAATCGTGGTGCATTCCACCGACGCACAAAGCTTCTAACATAAATTGAGTCGCCTGGCATCAGCTGTAGCTGTTGCTCTGGCTCCGTGACAGATCCTGTTACGTTTCCCTCTTCTCTAGTGAAGGGTGGGGAGAGTTGCTTTGATATGGCGCGCGCTGCCCTTGTCAATTTCCTTAAATATTCTGTAAACTCATCTCCCAATATTGCGGCGCTTCTGTGAGCATCTGAGTGTTCGCGCAGTGGAGAATGTGCTGTATTCATTCGTCTCCCGGTCACGATCTCGTGCGGGGACAAATGGTGGTCTTTGCTTGGCTGATTTCTCAATTCAAATAGCGCCAGGGGTAGACAGTAAATCCAATTTTTCTTTAATGTAAAACATAGTTTTGATAACCTGTCCTTTAACAGTCCGTTCATCTTTCCCACTACGCCATTACTTTGAGGATGATAAATCGAACACAATTTATGTTTTATTCCCAATAATGTAGTAACTTCCTTGAAAAGCTCATTCACAAAATGAGTGCCGTTGTCTGAGCGAATCACGTCACAAATTCCCCAGCGCGGGAACACTTCCCTTACTAGGAACTTGGCGGCGCTTTTGGCGTCAGGTCGTGCACATGGTCCTGCTTCCACCCACCTTGAAAATGGGCACACAACCACGATCATGTACCGTGCGCCATTGCACCTTTCCCCCATGTCTGCGTAATCTATATGCAGTTCTCTGAATGGGCCAATGGGTTTAGGAATTGTTCCCCTGAGCGTGCGTAATGTCATTCCTGAATTGTATATTTGGCATGTTGTACATTCCATTGCTAATCGAGACACATGCTCCTGGAGACAGGGCACGAACCATTCTTCCTGTATTTCCGCTGCGATGTGCTGTTTGGTATTATGTGCAGGGAAGTGTAGCTGTTGAAATGCAACTTCTAGTAACTGTAGAGGCATTACCACTTTCCCTGAGTTACTTTGCCGCCATAGTAGGTCTGTTCCCGACTGGCTGCACCCCCGTTTTGTCCACGTCAATTTTTCCTCTGCACTAGCTCCTTCCTGCAATTCTAGTATTTGTGATATGGACATCATGTTGTACCCTTCTGGGGGCTCTTCGGTTGTCTTGTTCTTAAGCATGTACTCACCTGTGTCATATTTCTGAAAATAGGAAGCCTCCTTGGCGGCAGCATCCGCTGCCGCGTTCCCCAAAGACACAACGTCTGTGTTGGATGTATGGGCTTGGCACTTCACTATTGCTACTGCAGTAGGGTTTTGTAGGGCCTCAATTAACTCTTTTAACAATTCTGCATGCTGTACTGGTGTTCCATCTGCCCGTCTGAATCCCCTACGCCCCCATCTTGCTAGACCTCCATGTACTGTCGTCGTCATGTAAGCTGAGTCTGTGTATATTGTCACTGCACAACCCTTTGCTGCATGTAGTGCTTCTATGAGCGCAATCAGTTCTGCTGCCTGTGCAGAGTAATGTGACGGGAGGCGGTACTGTACTAGTGTTTCATACTCACCGTCTTCTAGCCTCACTACTGCCATGCCAACGTGTTTTTCTCCCGTGTCCACATCAATTGATGCAGACCCATCCACAAAGTACACTTCCCCCTCGCTTAGAGCGTTCTCACACACCACTGTGTCCTCCCCTCCTTCTCCTGTGTAGGTTGCGCAATCGTGGTTCTGCATATCCTCTAATGTGCACGCTTCTGTAATGAACGTGGCGGGGTTCACTGTCTTACATCTCACTATATGGATGTTGGCGCTGGACAATATAATCTCGTAGGCTGTTGCCCGCTGTGTGGTCAGTGTGCTTTTTGATCTCTCAAGTATTGCAAATAATGAATGTTCCACAAACAATGTCACAGGGCAACCCATTACTATTGTGGCACTTTTCTCAATTGCGAATGCGGCTGCTGCGAGTGATTGTTCGCACGCGAAATGACCCTGCATCACGGCATCTAAAGTACCACTATAGTAAGCCAATGGCTTGTGTCCTAAGGATGTTTTTTGTGTCAGTACTGCTGTCATGAGTGTTCCCTTGCAGTGTGAGAATAGGTAAAATTCTCGTCCATAATCAGGGTTTGCTAGTACTGGAGCGCTTGAAATTAGCTCTTTCAATGATTGAAATGATAGGCTCATTTCTTCTGACCATTTTATTTTTTCATTCTCCTGTTGTGCTTCCTTGAGTGCTTGCAGGAGGGGCCTCGTGTATGCTGCATAGTCTAGTATCCATGCTCGGCAATAGTTGCACATCCCCAAAAATGTCTGCATATCTTTCACTGTTGTGGGTTCTCCTACTGATCTTATTTCCTCTACCCTGTCGGGAATTATTCTTTTTCCATCTTTTGATATGAGCTGTCCCAGGTATAGGACCTCAGTCAGGCAGTACTGTAGCTTCTCCTTGTCTACCTTGTATCCTTTGTTGGCTAGTAAAGTCAGGAGCGTTGTTGAATCTTTTCTACATGTTGCTTCGTCTTGTGCACACACTAATAAATCATCTACGTACTGAATAATCGTACTCTCAACTGATAGGTTTCCCAAGTCTTCATGCAATATGCGGTTGAATATGCTCGGGCTCTCACAGTATCCCTGTGGTAGTCTGCAGTGTTCATATCTGTTACCCCCCAGTGTGAAGGCTGTAAGGTATCTACTCTCTTCAGCCAGGGGTATTGAGAAAAATGCATTTTTCAAGTCCACTACTGTGAAATGTGATGCCGCTTTTGGGATGCTGCATAGTATTGATGCAGGGTTCGGGACTAGAGGGAACTCTTTCTGAATTACGTCATTGAGGGGGCGTAAGTCCTGTATCATCCTCCAAGATCCCCCTTTCGCTTTTTTGATTGGATAAATACATGTGTTACATGGGGAGTTTGAAGGCACTATTATCCCTTGTGTTAGTAGTGCATTTATTGTTTCTTTTATCCCTTCTTCAGCTTCACGGGACAATGGATACTGTTTGACTCGGGGTAAGATTGCTCCTTGCTTTAGTTTTATTATCACAGGTTGTACTCCGTGCAACAGCCCTACATCATGGGGGCCTGTTGTCCATAAATTGTTTGGTACGAGCCTCATGTCGTCATCAAAAAATGACGGTGGTGTTCCTACCACTGCCATCAATTGGACGGGGATCTCCCTGGCTTGGATCAAAATGTCACAGGGCATCGCTATTTCCATTACTATCTCACCATCCCCTTCTGTGTCTGAAAAGAGATCCTCATCTGTTACCTCGCGTAGGGCGAGGTTGGCGTTTGTACACAGCACTGTGCGCCACTCACATCCTTCCCTGTCCACTCCAATCACAGTGATCCTTTTCGTTGATACCTGCACAGCGTGCAAATCCAACGATACCACTGATCCTGGTGCTGCGTTTGGACACACTATGGGGCGGAAGAGGAACTCTGCTGGAATCCTCCAATCCATGCTTCTTAGCTCTGGAATTACGAGGGCCAAAGTCTTTAGCCCTTCAATAAACATTTCCTCATTTTGTGGCAGCCATCCTTTCCTGTGTGGTTGTGTAGGCTTGCACTACCAACATCGCACGCAAGGGGCATATCCCGGGTGTAGAACACACTATTCCTCTTTCAGTAAATGATATGGTCATGTTAAGTTTACTCATAAGATCCCTCCCCAACAAATTTATTGGGGACTGTTCGTAATACAGTAAGGGTGCCTTCACAGTCTTGCCCCCCACTGTTACATCCAGAGCTTCTGTGTAAGGAACTTCAATTACAGCCCCAGAGAACCCCTGCGTCTCTAACTTCCTGTTAGATAACGGGAACTGGCCCTCTCTGACACATGATTTCTCCGCTCCCGAATCAACCATGAATATAAACTGCTTGTCTCCTATCTGCGCCCCTACCAATGGTTCCTCTGCTGCACTGTAGGTGGTAGATAGAACTGGACACGCAAGTGTTCTCTGTGGGCTGTCCTATGCGGGGTGTCTCATCGCCCCCCCCCCCTCATTAAATACGTTTCCTGAAACCACTGACATGCCGTTGTAAGGGGCTGGTGCGGGGGCCCTGTTTGCTGTTGTCGCGAAAGGGTTACCTGGCGTATATTGCATACTGTCGTTGTTTTGTGGGTGGTTCTGTGTTCTATACTGGGGTCCCTGTTGCTGGCCGGCATTACCTTGGCCTGGGTTTCTTAGTTGTTGTTGTCCCATCGGGAGGCCTTATGGGCTTCCCGGGTGGGGATGGCCATATTGTTCTACCTCTTGGAACCCGTTATTGGGTCTGCTTCTGCACTCTCTAGAATAGTGCCCCCATCGCCCGCAGTTCCAGCAACTTCCTTGTGCACCTCTAGGACCCTGCCATCCATTTCCTCCCGTTCCGCCTCCTCTTCGGCCCCTGTACCCACCTCGTCCCCCTCGAGGGGTCCACTCTTGCCACTGCGGACCTCCACCTTGCTCTTGCTCATTCCATTGCCGCTGTCCTGCTCCCGCCCAATTAGCTGCCATCCTTCCTTGTATTGCTATCAGCCCCTCCTCCTCATCGTCTCCCTCCCTGCTGTGTGGGAGCGCAGCTACTGCTGCTGCGACCTTCACCAATTTTGTCTGTACTAACTTCGCTTCGTCTGCCAATCTTTTCTGCGCCACCTCCTTCTCCCTTTCCTTTATTCGTTTACAATGGTGTACTATTATGCTCTGAATTTCTGGCCATCCCTTTGCTTCAATACCTGCTATCTTGTCGAGCGCTTTCTGCACTTCCTTTGGGAGCCCTCTTTTTATAATGAAGTGAAATAAAGATGTCGATTGATACCAAGGCGTGCCCGCCTCCGCTCTCCACATCTCTTGGACCCGAAAAATGTAATCTATAGCCTCCTCCCCGTCATTCATTGTACATTGCATCACTGACTGTAAGTCCGGTGTATCTGGGAATGTTTCGCGTAAGGCGTCCCACACCCTAGCCCGCACTGTGTTAAAGGAGGCCCCATCATGGCGGTCACAATCTAACGTTACTCCCGGGAAACCGGCTTTAACCCATACTCTTTCAGCCTGATCGCCCACCGCTGATACGAGCAGACTTTTCACATCTCCTATAGCTAGGGGTACCCCAGCAGTATGTTTTTCAAAGGCGTATATCCACTTACTTGCCCCTCCTGATAATGGGGGCAATAGCTGTAATAAATTGGCTTTATCCATCTGTGCCCATGGGATATAGTTAGGCCTCCCTCCTCCTCTGTGTATCAACGGGAGCTGTAGCTTTCCTTTCGTTATGGCATCCGGACCCGATTTGGATGCTGATGTTTCCAGTGATGCCATTTTCCCCACTCTGTTCCTTAGTCGTCCCGTCCACTCATCGTCCAGTGTTCTCACTGAACATGTGCCATCCCCCCCTTCGCTTCCCCCTCCCATAGCCATGCTCAACCTGTCACTTTCTTCTAACTCGTCCCTTATGTCGCATAGTAATTCCTCTCTATCCCCCATAGGCCTTTCATCATTGTCAGTATCTCCCTCGCGTGTCTCTATTTCAATTATTCGTGTTGGTTCTTCTTCAATTCTGAACAGTATCTCACCTTTCTTCCACCCCTCTTCAGGTTTTCTATTCTCGCCTGGCGCTCTAGACGTGCGCCCTGATCTAGCCGTATTAAGTGCTGTTTGTCCGCACATGTCTTTTATCCTCGAGAGCTCATCTTTTGCTATTGAGAGTCTTGACTGTAAATTATCTGTTAGCTTTTCTATGTCCACCCTTTGTGTACTCGCCTGGCCTCGCTCCCTCGTACTTTCATATGGTGGGGGTGCAGTGGGCCGGTGGGGTGTAGTAGTTGTCGGGGGAGGCACATACGTCGGATCACTGTATCCTTCTGCGGGTACAGGCTTTTTTAATATCGGGTACAAACTTATTACCTCTACTGGTGGCGCTACACTTGACAATTCTTTGATATCTTTCTGTATCATCAGTGGATTGTCTGTGGTGGATGGGGGATCAGGATTTAATGCTGGTGCTTTAGGCGGTGGTATCTCTTCAAATAACCTCCAAAGATCTAATATTTCCCTCCTATTTTGCAACTGCTTTCCTTTGTACTTCAAGAAAATGCATGTGACCACCATATCCAGAACACTTTTATCAAATGACCCTCCCTCTGGCCATATCTGGGGTAACCCCTCTCCCTTCAACTCAGTTACCAATTGGTCGTGATATTTCTTAATCCGCTCCGCGTACCCTGGAAGACTCTTACAAATATGTCATAAGGGTGTTTCAGCCCCCATCTCTGTGCCCTCCTAGTGCTTGTGTTTCTCTGTGTGTCTGCAACTACAATGTAAATGGAGTATCAATATTTTTTTTTATTTTTTTTTTTATGCTACTTCACATTCAATGTTGGGCTCGTTTGGGCTCTCCCCCCTTCCCCTGATTGCACGATACAAAACTAGCTATACACAGCGTCTACTCTGTTCTCTTGGGGGGGCACATACAAGGGCAACCCATCATTTATTTCGACAATATCAATCCGGAAATCAAAACATTCACATCACACTTACCATGACCATTTAACTATTATACATTTATAACCGTTATGCACATTCACAACCTCAAATCGTCCCCTGACACATACAAGGTGCACACACCTCTTGGTAACACTCAATGCACCATTCAAGCTGCCCTCCCTTTCCTCCCTAGCCGGCTGTCCCTGTCTGTCTTACTTAGATAGATGGATGCGCATATGCACATATTTATATGTTTTAACCTGCTCTCCCCCTTCTAGTAGGACCCTTTTTCTCTTACTTTCTTCCCAAGTTCGTGCTAAACTTGTTTTTTATTCTCCCCCTACCCCTAAAGAAAAAGAAAAGAAAGAAGTAATAGCGATCACTAATATATTCTCAGTGCCCCCTTTTGCTGAACACTTTTATCTTGTATTTCACTTCATCATATATTCCCAGTACTAGCCAATATAGCACTATGCGGCGCCGCCTTCCACCCCCTTTCGGAGCTAGGTTCCCGTCACTTTTATCTCTTATTCACCTCTTAATCCTAATGGCCATATGCAAAGAAAAAGAAAGGAAATTTTAGAATGATCTTTAGTATATCTTCGTACCCCCTTTTCGTTCCCTGTCCTACACTTCTCTCCCCGCTCCCTTTACAATCGCTCACACTCAGTACTCACGTGCCCGTCTTGAACCGATAGTCTCCGAAACTGGGTCCGTCCAGGCAGTGTCGCCGTCAGCTCAACAGTCAGCCCCGGCTCCGGCGAGCGGTACTCAAAGGGGATTTTTCAACCGGGATCCCGTACCCTCTCTCTATTGAGTGCGCACTTCTTAGTGTACCGGTCGCCGTTGGCGGGCAGCCTCCCGGAGCCGGCTCACCGTGCGTATCCCTTTTCGACCGGAGATTCTCGTGCCAAAAGGGGACGGTTATAATGAGTTAGGAAGAAATAAAAATCACGCTATCGGGGTCACCACTGAAAGCAAGCGTCCCCAAACAGCACGATCCTCCCCGCAATGAGAGACAATGAAGGACTCTCCCAAAATGGGAATAAGGCCAAGACAGAGTGCGGGTGAGCGTAAATGGGAGTTTATCAATCAGAATAGGGCATGCAAAGAACTCTGCAAACTCCGAGAGCGCTCTGTCTGACAATAGCAAAGACAGGCGTATATATTTACAAAAAACGTCATAAGAACCTACACACTATAGGGGGCACAAGTTCAAGGGGATTGGGTGGCGACGACTAACTACAGGTGCTGCTGTGATGTGGTTGGCTTTGGCTGGAAGACGTCACTGGTCAGCCTCGTGGGTTGGGCTGGGCCTGGCAGGGTGGCAGAGTTCATCCGGGCGGTGTTGTTGTGCCATCGCGGCCAGTGTCAGAGATGAATGTCTTTTCCTGACTTATTTGCCCTAGGCCATGCACACCGCAGTCATTCAGTCATTTCAATATTATCTTCTTTAGTAAATCTTCCAATAGGTTATACTACAGGTTAATGCAACACAGGAGGAATGCACCTTGTGAGGGGTCTGGAGGTAATACGTCAGGACATGGTTACCAGTGTCCTGTTGACCGGGGCCATAGGTCGAGGGTCTAAGCTTCAGGGCCTGGGACGGGCGGTACAGGTCTTTCTGCCTTGTTAGAAGTTGTTATGGATGTTCCGCTGTGTGTTGTCAAAGTGTTGGGTGTCCTGATTGCACAGGGCCATAAGTCTGAGATGGTCCGGTGGGTTGCGAGGTTTACGAGGGGGCGCGTGTGTTCAGGCAGAGGTTTACTGCTGTGCTGTAAATAATGCAGATGGTGGGTGGCGGCCTTGGGTGCTACAGAGGGGGCTACAAGTCTTTGAAGCGGCTCCTCTCTGGTTGGGGGAGGTAAAGCAGCGCGGCGCGGTCTCTGCTCTCATGCCTTGGCAGCCTTCGCAGGGTGGGAGGGGGAATGGCCTTGCACGTATTTCACAAAGGTATCTCCCTCGTGTGTTGCTGATTTAGGTAAAAACATCACAAACATTTGAACACTCTATAATACTTATTGTACGCAATACAAAACATGCATTTAAGCTTTGCTGGATGTGTCTCGATTATACCCAGTCTGAGCACCTTATTCATACATTATGTTTTAATAAGTACAGTATTTAGTTATATGCATATATATACTTGCAATAAGTGAGGTAGAATTAGGATTGGTGGAGAACATAGAAAGTACCCCGCCACTATTTGTGACGGTGGTGGCACATATGGGGCCTGGACATGCACACATGACATGCGCCTTCTCGTGCATCCTTCACATGGGCCCTCGGTATGGTTACATTCGTCTTTCTTGTGTCCTCTAGCAGCATTAGTTCAGTTATGGCGCGAGCCCATGGGGTGTAAGTTTCCCAGTGATACACGTAACAAATGGATTCCTGGTGCGTTCCTTTATTATTAGCACCCAACTGAAATGGTGTGGGCTCGCCATTGCTTATATCATGGAAGCATGCTTTCTTATATTTTATACATTTTACAGGCTTTTGTAATATAAGGCATTTTGTGGAAGAAAGCATACTTTGCGAGTGGTCTTAACATTGATATATAAAGACTGTCTGCCACCTGATGTCTATTTTACTGTTCTTTTCATTGCCCAGGCCTGCTGGCCGGGTTATGCTGGGAGCGATGATACACTGCGGGAGGTGAACTGTTACAATGTTAGTGTATTACGCTAGCTCATGTCCGTCTTGTTCGTGGGAACGTGCTCGCAGCGGATCTGCCAGGGTGCTGCGGCAACAAGGATGACTGAAACCCTCCAAGGGTGGGGGCCGCGCTACAGTGCGCTGAGCTCACACCATCTTTACCAGACAAAAATGTTTCTGGGCCTAGCTAAATTTTAATACATGTGGGCAATTAATACGTGCGGGCAATGTCTCCAGTGGGTGAACCCTTCACCACCTGGGCCCGGGTGGCATGAGGGGACGCCCAAAAGAGCCATAGCCCTCACCTGGGGAGAAAACGCAGGCGAGGGGGGGTCTCCTGGACCAGTCCTCCCCTACAGTTGTTTCTCCAACAACCACTGAGGGAAAAAGACACGAATCAAGTCAGAAATGTGTTGATAGTAATATGGTAGACTTTTTGTTATAGTCAAACACTGTTTTTTTGGTTTTTTTACACAAGAATACAAACACGTTTTTTCTGCACTCTTCCCCGCACATCTCATAATATGTACAACATTTGGGGCTATACTTATGCAAATATTTTGACATAATACGACAGAGGACAACCATTTTTTTAAAAAGCAATATATTTGTGATGATGTGAAAACAACCTTTTGATCTGAGCTTTTACCGCCAATGTAGAAATGTCACTAAATGTAATAATACCCTTTAATCCTGCCACACTCCAAATCTTCTTACAAGCTTGCCGGTTATGGTATGTGTGTAACATAAACGTGGTGTTCACTTCATCTACCTCACAAATGTTTCAAAAATCGAGTTGGGAGTTTGTTCATTGGGATTTCAGTACTATTGCCAATTATTTGGAGTCACAATCATTTTTTATGCAGCATTATTATGCAAAAACCTTACTAGAAAATGCACATTTCATTTTTATGGTGAATGTGGAAACTGGCAGAACTGTGGAGAGCATACTGTGTCCCCTGATTAGCCGTTTATTAGGACTCTGCTAATAATTTGGGCCTGCTTTTCCAAGCGCAATAGGTAAGGGTAGTTTGACCAGACGTCCTGGTATTCTGAGGAAATAAGGGTTCCAGGCAGCAGTGATGAAGAAACAGTAATTTATTTAATTACAGCGACAGCGGCCTATGAGAGCCGAGTGCCAACATGGCCCTCTCCCTGCAGTCTCTACTGTCTCTCATCCACATTCTTAGAATAACATTCTTAGAACTTAATGAGCTCATAGTGCAGCTCAATGTTTAACTAGGATCTGGTAATACATTTTTATGAACTTGTTTTAACTTACACTTACATCATAACACATCTCATCCCTTATGTGCATACAGCTGTTTACTCCACATAATAATCCTTAAACCAGCCGGGTTTGTTCTTGACTCTATTTGAATGTGTCTCTGCTGCAGACCTTGAATTGTTGTCATCCTTGGAGCACTTATCTATGATACTAGAGTCTCTGATACTGTTATTAGCAAATTCACCATTGTCATGTTCACCATTGTCATGTTTATCATGTGCATTGTCCTTCATGCATTCTGGACATTTCACAATTCTGGACATTGACCAACACCCCCCCCTTCTACAATTACTACATTGTTTCTTACCGCAGATATTTTCTTGGGACCAATGTATTTGCTTTCTACACATTTGAGAGTGAATCTAGGGTTCTTTATGAGAATACAATCTCCCACTTTCCAGGTATTACTTTTGACACTCTTGTCCTCATCAAATCTTTCTTTGTACACATCCTGTGCTTCTTTGATGAGAGTCATAATTCTCTCGCGATCAATGTTGGAACTCTTGGCTAAGTCCATCCACCCTGGACATAGTTTTGTTCCAGGTTGTCTCCCTTTCAATGACATGAACGGAGATACATTTGTAACTGAGTGGGGTGTGGTACAGTAGTTCCATATCATTTCTCTTACTACACCAAACCATCTTAGATTAGAAGCCATGGCCAATTGCAAACCACCCTTTATGAACCTATTGGCTCTCTCAACGAGGCCGTTGGCCCTTGGATGATATAAAGCAGTTCTAGTGTGTTTGATGCAAAATTTCTTCAAGAAAGTTAACATCCTTTCAGAACAGAATTGTAATCTGTTATCAGTGATTAATTCTGCCGGGAAACCCTCCCTGTAAAACACTTCCTCAAAGAATAACACCATCTCTGCAGTGGTTGCCTCACGCAAAGCCTTCCATTCAATCCATTTGGAATGGTAGTCTACTAACACAACAATGTATTTATACCCATTGTCAAGGTTTTGTAATGGTCCCATCAAATCAACTGCAACTTTTTGCCATGGTTCACTCGGTACTTTGACAGGATTTGTTGGTACTTCTCTAACCATCTTGGTCTTGTCACTCTTACCACACTCTCTACAACCCCTAACACACTTCTCTGCATCGCTGTCAATCCCGGGCCACCAGAAATATTGCTGCAAATATCTCTTTGTTCCTCCCATGCCCAGGTGACCTTGATGTGCTATATTCACTAAATGAGATCTGACTCCACTGGGGGGTATTATCCTATTTCCTTTTCTAAGTTTACATCCGTCCTCAGACATACTTAACTCGTCCTTCACACCAAAATATCTGTCAAACTCTTTTCCCACAATATTCTTGTGAGGTCATCCTTCTCTGGTCCAAATCATAACTTGATTCAATATTAAATCCTCCTCACCAGCTCTTATCCACATCTCTTTATCAATGGCATCATGCTCAATTTCTGCAATGCTCACATCTTGAAATTCAGGTGCTCCCTCCAATTCACCATCACACACAGGTAATCTGGATAAACAATCTGGTACCACATTCTCCCTCCCGGGAATGTAACACACCTTGAAATTATAACCCAAGAGCTCTACCACCCACCTCGAAACTCGGAAATGTTGGGTAGGGGATGTCTCTCCACCAGAATATTGTGATTAAGACTGCGCAAATCTACACACACTCTTAATTTACCATTACTTTTGGCCACTAAAACAATGGGGGACAACCACTCTGTGGCCTCAACAGGTTCAATGACACCCTTTTCTACTAAGTTATTGACTTCACTGCGTAGTTGCGCTCTCATGTTTAATGGCACATGTCTCACTTTATGAACAATAGGCTGAGATTCTTTCTTTAGTCTAATATGGTGTTCGAAGTTCTTGGGTCTGCCCAGACCTTCGGTGAAGACCTCTGGGAACTCTCTTGACCACATATCATCAATCTCGGCAATGGTGACAGGCTCAGTGGCGCTAGCTTGCACCCTGACTCTCAACTTCCTTTGTTCCTCCCAACCTAAAAGGGAGGCTCCCTTTCTTGCAACCAAAATGTCAGCTATGCATTCTCCACCTCTGTATTGCACACTTGCAGTAAACTGTCCCAGCATCTCAATAGGGGATTCCGCATAGCCGCAGGGCCGAATTCTTGGTGGATCCAGCATTGATTCATCTTTTTTTAGAGCATCTTTAAATGTCTCTTTAGAAATGATGATCCATGGGGAACATGTGTCAACTTTCATGAGTATTTCTTGACCATCAATTACAAAAACATCTGTTGGACCTTTGCTGTCTCCTCCTCCAATGGTCGAAATCTCGAAGACATGTCTGGGGTTGTCTTGCGAGGAGTACACCTCCTGTATGCTGTAAGATGAGTGAGCACCTTCTTCCTGGGTGTCTCTGGTTTCTAAGAGATTTATTGATGACCTCTTACATACATTAGCGAAATGTCCTCTGGTCCTACACTTGAAACATTCAGCATTCCTTGCTGGGCACGAAGGGTAATTCGGACCATGCTTGACACTGCCACATCTGGTACACTTCGCACCCCATGTTCCTTTCCTGCTTGTATTGACATTAAGTCTCTTCCTGTGGTCAACTGCGCACACAGCTTGGGTACTCTGTTTGTCAGACTTCAGTTCTTTGACATATTGTGAGGTTTGTTCTATGCTTCTGGCTAGGTCCACTGCTTCATCCAACTTCATGTCTTTTGCCAACAATTTCTCCTGTATCCTAATATTATTTGTGCACCTCACTAACTGATCTCTAATTAACGAGTCAGATAGATGTTCGAATTCACAGGAGTGGCTTAATGTTCTTAATGAGGCTATGTACGATTCCACGGATTCTGAGGACTCCTGCGTACGCTGAAAGAACTTGTGCCTCTCGAATGTAACATTTTTCTTAGGCTCAAAATGATCCTTGAGTTGTTTAATCGCAAGGGCATATTCATCTGTGTCCTCCGCTTCACCAGCTTGTGCACTGCCTAACCCATCAAACACTGCACGGCCTTCCACACCAAGATTGTGAAGTAATAATGCCTTTTTGCGAGTTGAGCTGAATCTCTCTCCTCCCATTGCCACCAGGTAGTTTTCAAACATGTCTTTCCACCTGTCCCACCTAACTTGGGGGCGTCCAGGTTCATTCAAAAATGACATTGGCGGAGGTATTGAAGCTGCCATGTCTTAAGTGGTAAAAAGGTGGTAAAGAGTGGGCTTGCTGGATGCAACCAATAGACTCTGGATCAGTTCAAGCATGCCCAGTGGATGCACAGACTGAGCAGTGACAGTGCTGTGCTATGCAGACAAAGGGATCAGTCTTGTAGGAGTACAATCCCTTGTGTATGATGTCACAATCCTCCTTACATCAGTCTGAATTGGAACATGATGGCTGCTCATCCACAGAATGGATACATGTCATAATGGCTGGCTCCTGAAACTTGCTAGAACTGCATGGGCAGGTTGCTCAGCAACGATAATGTCAATGCTAGGGATCCTTGAAAGTAAACACTGTTGCTTTGAGACAGAGTCAATACAGTAATGGGGAAGGCAAGATTACCCCCCAGGGGACGCGCCTGCTGACCTGTTGTTCCTCTCCTCCTGACCTTCCTGCAGCGTCCGCTGTCGCACGGGAGTGTGGAATAATGCAGGCCGCGCTATGACGAGACTTCAAAGGAGTAGGGAGACACTGCTGAGAGCCATCCTCGTCGCCAATGAGGAAATAAGGGCTCCAGGCAGCAGTGATGAAGAAACAGTAATTTATTTCATTACAGCGACAGCGGCCTATGAGAGCCGAGTGCCAACATGGCTCTCTCCCTGCAGTCTCTACTGTCTCTCATCCACATTCTTAGAACAACATTCTTAGAACTTAATGAGCTCATAGTGCAGCTTCAATGTTTAACTAGGATCTGGTAATACATTTTTATGAACTTGTTTTAACTTACACTTACATCATAACATATTCCCAGGACATTCTAGGGAAATCGCCGTCCGTCGCGGGGTCCCGATAATTTTTTTATGTGATGAACCCCGTCCCGGGATTGAATGGCCTGAAATCGGGGCTGGCACAACTCTTCCTAAGGCTTTTCATGCCCCCATTTCCTCCCCTTTACCCTCCCTGATCGCTCTCCTCCAATGAGAGGAGTGTGCCTGGAACACCCCCCCTCGTCCCAACAGGCAATCAACATAGAAGTAGGGCTACAGTTTTATCTGAGTCAGGTTTGTGTTTTACTGTAGTCCTACTTCTATGTCTATGGCTTGTCCCGTTTCTTTTAAAAAAAATCTTTATCTGGTCACCCTAGGTAAGGGCTTCTGACTCATGAATCATGCACAAAGCACTAGCTAGACAGCTCGACCTGTCTCAGAAGAGCTTTACCAATGAACGTCATCTTTCCCAAGGCCGAGTATATATATATTTCTCCAGAAATCGATTACCAGGTCGCTGTAATAGATTAATAACAACATGCAACCATATTATCATGATCAAAATGCCGAGCAACCAATAATCATTTAGCGTCTGTCCAGTGGAGCTAGCTTGAATATATATTTAACGAGCATCGCTTTCAGCACCATCAGTGATAGTGCTCGATGCGATGCTCGTTAAATATATATGCAAACTAGTTCGCAAAACCCACTGACATACCTCTCACTAAAACAGGCTGAACAAGCTATCGAACGGATTCAGGGGTGGAAGTGGATAAAAGGAACAAGTGGTACTCTGCCTGCATCCAAAAAGGAGGGGTGGGATGGATGGTTAGATGGCTGGGAAGGGGTTTGGAGGGATGTCGGGTGGGGGGGGGGCGACTAGGATCACACACTTTTGCTCAAATAGTTGGATTTCAAGGTCTACAGTAATAATGTCTTATAGACATAATAAAACCACCTAACAGCATGTAAATCCTTATAGCAACATGTTAAGCCGAAAGAATATAACTGTGGCTTTACTTTTCACATCCTAAATGGTAAACTGTAATGCTTAGAATGCAAGATAATGCCAACCTGAACACGCATTGGCAATGCCAAGAGTTTGGGCTTTTGGGTCGGCATAAGATAGGCATTTCCCAGGCAATCATGTTATGTTATCTTGCATTTGTAGAGTGCCGTCTGCTAGAAGTTATGGTGTTGAAGCGCTTTGCCTGTCAGAGGCGCAAATGAGCAGTATGATGGAACACGCAGTAGTGGTAGGGAAGAACAAGTCCGGTAGATGGTTAGAATGAGGGCACAGGACAGATAAGATGTTCAACAAGGAATGCAAAGAAAAAAGTGGAGGATCGAGGTGTACAAGTGGACCGAATTTATTATGGGACTCAACAATATTATATGGGATGCAGCACCGAAAGGAGAGAGAGCCGGTGTGTGGCGCGCCATGGGGCAATGTCTGGAATTTACTCACCTCATGGTGAGCATGGGCATGTTGAAGCCATGACCAAAAAAAAACGGAAAAAAGGCCCTCTACTTCCTTCCGTAGGACTCCCAAAAATATATGGGAGGGGTTGTATGTCAGAAATCCCAAACCATATTATGGCAGTGGTTCGTAAATGCCTATCAAATGCCTAGATAAAACTCAAAACATTTGGCTTTACGAATGCTTGTTTTCAATAGAAATTCAGTACAAGGCAAGGTTGCAAGGATAAACATATTGCACATAAAGCAAGTGGTTCAAGGCACACTTGATGAAATCCTTTTTTGTTACACCACCAGTCGATTTACAGCCTCAATTTAGCCATTATCTTGCAGAAGACTGGTTAGAAATAACAATGGCACCCTCTTAAAAGTGGAGCTAGCTGAAAGAGATCCTTGGGGCTGGGCAGGTAGTGTGTAGAAATGGCCATAGAGACCATCATACAATCTTTTTTATGTATGGACACACACACATATATATATATATATATATATATATATATATATATATATATATATATATATTTACTTTTTTCATGTAAACCAGGAATACCATTAAAATATATATATATATATATTTACGTTTTTCATGTAAACCAGGAATACCATTAAAATATATATATATATATATATATATACACACACACACACGTGTGTGTGTGTGTGTGTATATATATATATATTTTTTTTAATGGTATTCCTGGTTTACATGAAAAACGTTACACACAAAAAAGTCATACAAAAACAATATATTTCTTCAATAGAAACTTGTGTATACTGTACTCCTATCTTTCCATCTTTCCATCAATGTCTAAAATTTTTGCACACAATTCATGCTCTAAATTTCTCGCCAAAAGCGAACAACTGCTAGATTTAAACTGACTTGAGAGCCAGTCATAGAATGGACCCAAAATGATTCCCTCTTGAAAAGGTTTGGATTATGAACACATGCTCCAAAGATCTACTCTCTCGTTATTCAAGGCAGATCATTCTGGATACAAGTTTTGTAAAGATTCTATAAAGTCCTTTCCCATGCAGAAGTGCCACATTTATAATTGTTTAGGGGTATTCTTTCTCGGGCCCATTACCTGAAATGTTTCTAGATGGTTTATCCTAAATGTCAAAAAAGATATCTAGCCGCCTGCACCCATCTGGAAACTTCTCTGGATACTTTCAAAGTGTCTTGTATTTAGGCAAAAATGTACAATATTATTTTGACAATTTTAACTTCAAGTCCCAGGTCAATATATTTGGCATATAGACTGCTCCTACAGCACTACTTCATAGCAAAAGCTACACAAGCAAAGAAGAAAAAAAGATGGACACAATAGTTGCAGCATTTAAAGGGCATACTGTGGAGACTACAGAGTGCATCCATTAGTCCTCGAGTTGCGATCAAAATTTGAGCCTCTTCTCAGCCTGTTCACTTTTAAATGGCATCTAGATGAAAGGTTTGCTGCTAGGCCTTTCAGTGCCCATCCAAG
Source organism: Ambystoma mexicanum (assembly GCF_040938575.1). Taxonomy (NCBI): domain Eukaryota; kingdom Metazoa; phylum Chordata; class Amphibia; order Caudata; family Ambystomatidae; genus Ambystoma; species Ambystoma mexicanum. Next base: position 231,565,608 of record NC_090939.1, on the reverse strand, counting down.
CAATTTGGGGAAACTGGATCACTCTGTAGTTCAAATATAGTCTTTACAAAAAGGTGGCTTTTGGTCACTTTCAGAAATAAAAATCACATGCCTTCCAATTACCTTGGTTCACCCAGTGAAAGTGGTGAGGTCAGGTGGAGATTTGTTTGTGAGATTGGGATTATGAAGTGTCTGCATCTTTGAAGCAAAGCCAGCTCAGGAACGGGCGACCTCATAAACATGCTAACATAGGATTACGTTCTTTATTTTTTTTTATTTAGATGAACAGTTGGGCTCTCGATGGCCTGCAGTTCCTAGATGCATTTTTCAGCTTTGACTGGCAGTGGGTGTTGCCATGACCGTACTGGAGTATACAGTTTTCTTGGTCTTAGTGCTGGACATTTATGGGGGGAGGGGTGGTACAGGAAATAGCATGAGAGGAAGGGAAGCATTTCCTAGAACACACATATTTGGTAGAAAGGAGATAGGTCAACTGTGTTGTCCTGTGGACAATGGTCAAGTCACAGGCCCAAGGCTCTCCCTTCAGCACTGAGCCTGGTCTGAGAACTACCTACAAGAAGTGGGGTTTAAACCAACGTGCATCGAATGTGTCCTTGACTTCCTCCTTGTAATTATCAGGTTATGCTAACTCCCTACTGCAAACACAGTCATATTACCACAACGTATTCACTGCAGAGTTTGATTTTGTTGCTGTGAGGTTCAACGGATGGCTCTCGGTGGAGACATTTTAGAATGCACACACCACCGGGTCACAGGGTCTAACTAAATGGCTATGGAAGCGAGACAGTAACCCATAATCCATCTCTAGCTGTACTCTATGTGATCTTTTCAGATTACAAGTGGCGCATTAGCTCATCAAGTAGCCAAAACTAAAAAGGCTTACTACCTTCTTTGAAAAGCCAGACCTATCGGCTTTGCTAATGTTTGCTTGCCAGGCTTTTGTTCTGGGAAACTGTAGCCTATGTAGGAACAAGCAGGGACTGTACCTGGTGTCCCGTTTTATAACTTGTGTTCTACAGTATCCTAGCAAAGCAGCGTGTGGTTTTAAATTGCACAAAGTTGGCAGGAACAAGGTAACAGATAATGATCATCCAGAATTGCTGGCTTTCTTGAATTAGTCACAGCTTGCCGGTCTCATGTTGAGAGCGTTTTTCAAACCCTGAACACCTCATCCAATATGGATGTGAAGCTGGCATCGAAGAAGAGGAGCGCCTACTGCAGCACTATGCTAACAATGTAAAGCATAGGGATTCAAAGCGCTACATGACAGAGTGAAAGGATTCAGAGATGTGGCACAGTATCAAACAATTACGTTGTCGGAATCGAAACAATATTATGCCTCCTATCGCAACAATTGTATGTGTATTGGCCTACGCCAAGTTGTCTAAACATCATATGCGAACAAACTCCGTGGCAAGGTCTTGACCTTAGAGAAAGTAATGTAAGTCGCCATCTTGGATTAAGCCGCTATTTTAGGTTCTCTTGTAATGTGGAAGTCGCCCTGAACATCAAAATGGAGGCTGAATGACATTTTGAGTAAGACTCTGGCCGAAGTGACCTCCGTACACACGAATAATTAATATGCCTGCAGGCCACTTGTCGGGGTCGCGAACTGAGACCTTGTCCTATTGTTGACCTATGTGTAAATGTACAACTATATCAGCGAAACTAATCAAAATGCATATATTATAGGATTGACCTGGCTAGGAACCCATAGGCCCGATCCCTAGAATGGTTAACTCGCGAGGGGGTTGGCCAAGGGCTGGATAAAGAGTATAAAAAGCCCAAGTATTCCAATGTACGGTCTCTCTTACTAATGCATCGAACCTTCGTTGAAGTTCGTTACGTTACTCTGAGAGCCGAATAGCTATCCGTTTGTCAATTGACTTTGGTAACTGTTGTAGCTTTTAAATAAAGCACTTGTATGTTCTTTGTAACCTGTGTTGGTGTGTTTCTTTTTGGGCTTCCCGGCCTCATATTATTTTTATGTTTTCACAACGTTAGCATTAAATGATTATCAAGATTCCTAGTGGGCATCATACATGAATTGGTTACTTATAGGAAAAAAAAGTATGTGAAGTTCATCCAGAGCAATCGTATAAGTAATAACATTATTGATAGGGTAGGTACATTTCCATAAAGATTATTTGGATCCCTGTTTTTTTTTTTTTAAACAGTAAAAGTAGAAAATCCCAGGTGAAGCGCAGCAAAAAGATTGATAGGATTTTTAACAGGACAGACCTATAACAGACCTGCTCTGTGTGGGCACTTGAGTTTGCTTGCACTGGTTCCATATGCGATCCTGATCACCACGCAGGCATGCTTACAGACAAGGTGTGCCCGCCAGGTGATCGCACAGCAATTCTGCCATGATTCCTGTGGCAGCCCGTGAAGGCAGGCCTGCCCGGCCGTGTGGACACCATATTGCTGCATACAGAGTGGCAGCTGCTTGTGCAGAGTACCGACTGCAGATGCACGGTATGTGAATAAAAAAGTGAATTCATTTTTTTTAAAGTAATGCAGCACGGCCACCCTGGCCGAGGTATGGCTTGCGCAGTGGTCGTTCTTCAACTCCGACGGCAGTGGGGCTTCGACCTGGTTGTTCCCAGGCATCAGCGGTGAATATTTGCCAGCTCCATGGTCACAGTTTGAAGGGAAAGGTCTGCATGAGCGATTCACAGGCAGCGCCAGCCACGGAAGCACCCTGTTTGTTCTGAGGCTGCTAGCAGTGATGAATACAGCTCGGGCTAGCCCACTGGACACATATGAGAAGAAAGAATCAGAAATTTAAAAAAAAACAAGAAATCAATGGCTTCATAGGTAGTATTTTCAGCGCCACCTAATAGTAACAACTAAAAATCTAGTTTTCCCCACAGTACTTTCAGTGATTTAAGACATGCAATACAAGATGTTGTGTAATAAACAAAGTAGATATGCAGATTCTTTGTCACAAACTTCCAGCACGTTGTTATTCATGATGTTGTAAACATTTGATTAGTGACCTGAAGCAAATTTATTGTTTTGCATATCAAGATAGCAGACATTATGGATATAAACAAATCTTTTAATGGGCGCTTTGTGTTGCTCACTTTCACTAGCACAGATTTGCAAGGTGCTTTGCAAGCTCTTTTAGTTGGAAATGTTCCATCATGCATATAAAAGGCTCTGCCAGTGATAAATGAAATGTGTTTGCGACCGGAGCACTTAATGACCTGCAGAGCCACGGACACTGTGTGTGTGTCTGCATAGCTGTGACTTGGGAAACTGACAGTGCTTGAATGTCCGACCTGAGCCGATTCTATAGTTGGCTCAGGAGAAAGACAAAGACAAGAACACATTTCTTGAGCTTTTGAACTAAAGGTACACTCTGTACAAATTAAAAGAACTAGTGGTACGGTGTACCAATGCTTTATATTACACTTCGATCTCTGAACTACTTCCCTGAAGGCAGTTTTAGACTGTGGCACCATATTGGAACACGTTTGAAAAATGGTTCCTTATCTGAAATGCACCAATACTGGGCTGAGCTCCTAAATTAAAATATTAGTGCCCACAAACTACTGATGCAAAGTCATTAACATTAGAGACAAAATAATACATTATTTGCAAAAAGCAAATAGGCAATATCATGCTTACACAGTCAGTTATTGTGACAAAAGATGGGAAAAAGTGGACACCCTATTGGGACAAGCATTTGAGCACCATGTTTCTTAGGATACTTGGATATGTCAGTGTGCAGCTTGTTTCCAGAGAGTGTACTTAGAGACAGTCATCCAAGATGGCTGCTTCCATTTGAGAGCTCAAAGAGTTTCCAAGATGGGCAGGAATGGGTGGGATTAGCCATAGGGATTACCATGGCTAGGGGCATGGAATGGGAGGGATCAATAACCAAACAGCACAAATAAACTGTATATCCCTCCTCAAAAGTCATTCATGTGTGCACCTTGTCAGAAGCTCTAATCCCTATGTAGACATGAATCAGTATTTGAATGCAATACTTTGGGCTATTATGGTGTTGCAAGCGACACCAAATTGTGCAAACTAAAAATGGCAGGCAGCATTCACTCAAAGTGCACAGTGGAGTGCAAAAGGTAGGCGTAAAGGCGATTCTGCCTCTACACCTCCCTTTTGCACTCGAATATGCAAATTATTCAAATCAAACAGACCTGTTTGAGCCGAAATGCAAATTGAACAGGTCCCCTCAGCGAATTTTGTGGGAAACTCAGAAGTGAGCCCCCTAGTTAATCACACACAGATGCAGGACACAGATTAGCAGCATCAAAGAATGTGCAGGTGCTCAAGCACATATACAAGAGGCAGATTGGATGCAGTGTGGAGGGCACACATACCATGGCAAAGTTAGAGGATATGGATTATAAATTACCAGTAAGGTGTGTGCATCCGAAAGAGACCGATATTAGAGGAGGGTTATGATTTTCAAGCCTTGTTGCTGTTTGTGCAGTATGAATGCACACTGTAACTAAATCAAATGTCAATGAAACTAGCAGTAAGGCTATTTTGAGGAACGAACCACAAGTAATAACTCACTCTTAAAGAGGGACAATTTAAAAATATTTTGGGACTGCCACATTTCAGATTACAAACTATGAGATTAAAACGAGTTGCTCAAGTCCACAAACCTTTTTTTAAAGTAAGACTTTATTGGTTGTCTAATATTCTTTACATTTGCCGGGAGATCCCAGAATGCAATAACAGAACTTCATAACATATCTTTCCTGTCACTCTCTGGCCGGCTTCCCTTAGCCTTCTTCCTGCTCCCACCTGTGAGGCTTAGCACCTCGGGGTCATTTTGGACTCTACACTCTCCTTTTCTCATCACATCTCTGATTTCTCTAAGAAGTCAAACTACCAACTGCACTTCCTCAGAGGTATTCTTCCTTTCCTCTCCTTCCCCCAGAAGCTTACTGTGTCTAGAGCTCTGGTTCTCTCTAGGCTAGACTAAAGTAACCTTTCTAAATCTGCCTGCTTCTACTCTTCGTCCTCTGCAACTCATCCAGAACAGGACTTCAAGACTTGTCATTGGCCTCAAGCCCTGGAATCGTATCTTTCACATATGAAATATCTTCATTGGTTCCCAGTGGCTGCAAAGGTTACATTCAAGACCCTCTGTATTGTCCAAAAGGCTTTCTGGGTCCTGGGTCCAGAATACCTTCAACTCTCCCTCCGTAAATAACTTCCCACTCAAGCTCTGCGTTCCTCCACCTCCATCTCCCTCGGGGTCAGTCGCTTCTCCAAGCAACAAGTTGGGGATAGATCTCTTTCCTCAGCTGGGGCCTCCCTCTGGAACAGCCTCCCTGCCACTCTGAAACTTGAGGAGAACCATCTCCGGTTCTGGAAGCACCTCAAGACCTTCCTCTTTGCTTCGGCCTTCTCTCTTCCTCTCCCCTGCTGATCTTCTGTTTTGGCTCTGTCCACTTGGCTACCCTCGGATTTTGGGCCCAGATCCCTGCCCACCCAGCCTCAAATCTGCACTGCTTCCTGCAACCCTTGCACTTGGGTCTGTATCTGTAACCCTGAAGTCCCCTTACCTTGCACTTATCAGGCACCCCTTGTCTGCGCTTAAACCTCGCACTTTCCACCTTGCTGGCTGCACTCCATTTCGGTAGTGGAGTGACGGTGAGGGGAAAGAGCACGCCACGGCTGTCTCATACCTGCAGCACGGCCCTGGTAATGTGGTTTATATACAGCCGCCACGCTCTCATATGTTTGGGTAACCACGGTTGAGTCCACAGGTGGCATCCCGCCACCGCCTGTTCCATAGATACCCATATTTTTCCAGAGTCTCTCTGCACCCAGTCAACCAGTCAACCAGTCAACCAATGGTCTAATTTGCGCCACCTAGTAATAGTTCTAAAGCCTGGGGAAAGATAGGCCACCCCAGGGCTTAGGGACATACAGCGTATGCTTATTTACTCTGGGCGAGCCCCCCCTCCACAAGAACCTTAATAGCACCGCTTCCCAGTCCTGCACAGTATTTTTGGGATCAGGGATAGGGACTGACTGGAAAAGGTACAAAAATCTTAGGAGTATATTGATTTTTATTACTGGCATTTTACCAAACCATGACATGTTTAGGGAGTCCCATTGTTCCTAATCTTCTTTAATAGTGTGCACCAAGCTGGCATAGTTAGTTTTATACATGAGGGACAGGTGTCCTGGTGTGTTTATTCCCAGGTAACGCAGTGTTTTAGTTGCCCAAGAGTAGGGGAATTTCTGTTTCAGTTCGGACTTCATCGAGGGGGGGGATGTTCAGCCCTAGTATTTCTGACTTGGAGCTGTTAACTTTAAACCCTGATACCGCCCCCATACCGTTGTAATTCTTTCTCCACATGGGCCAGAGATTAATTGTGGATCAGTAAGGGACATGATTACATCGTCCACAAACAGATTTATTTTGTGTTGGGCTTCGCTGAATTTTACACCCGACATATGAGGCTTAGCCCTTATACTTGCAGCCATGGGTTCAATAACCATTGCAAAAAGTAAGGACGACAAGGGGCACGCTTGTCGTGTGCCCCTGCTGGACCCAATTGGCGATGTGTGGGTACCATTTACCATCAGACGCGCTGAGGGGTCAACAAACTTGGCTAAAATCATGTGGCGCGTTTTAGGCCAATATTAAATGTCACTAGGACCTCCCTCAAAAATCCACACTTTACCCTATCAAAGGCTTTTTCGGCATCCAGCTACAACAGGAGGGATTCCGCCTGATTTGTCCACTAGATGCAGGAGCCTCCTAACGTTGACCGCGGTGCCCCTTCCCCAATAAACCCTGATTGGTTTGGGTCTGTGATTGCCGGCATCAACTTTTCGAGCCTACCCATTAGGATTTTAGTTAATATTTTGGAATCTAGGCTTAAGAGGGCTATTGGTCTGTAGGAGGTGCACTGCTTGGGGTTCTTCCCCGGCTTGGGTATGAAAACCACCTGGGCCTCCATCATAGATTCTGGAAGACTTCCTCCCTCCTGGAAGTCGTTAAGCACGTCCACCAGTGGCTTTGCCAGCAGTTGGGCAAGTGTTTTGTAAGAGACGGCGGTGAAGCCATCTGGGCCAGGGGATTTATTTAACTTTTAATTTTTAGAGTCTGGATGACCTCTAGGGGGTTGATTGGGGAGTCTAGTAGATTCCTATCCTGTTGCATAATTTGTTTCAATCCGATCCCATTGAGGTAGACAACTTGGTCTTGGTGGTTATGCCCACTCAAGGTGTACAGTGAGCTATAGAAGTCGTAGAAAAACTCACCCTTCTTAGCTCCACCGCCCAATTCTCTACCCTGAGCATCCAACAATTTTTCTATAAATGAGCGGTTGGCCTGATGCCTAAGAAAGTGAGCGACCATCCTCCCTGGTACATTAACCTCCTCATAGTACCTGTGCCACAGGCAGTGCCTAGTGCACTCTGCCCTTTGTGACCTAAGGAGCTTCAGTTGACTCTACTTCGTAATAAGTATTTTGAAGTTTTGTCTAGTCAGGGTTTGGCTATATCCCTTGTCTGCATTTTTTAAATTCTTGTAGGAGCCGCTGTTCCTCCACACCCCGTAACCGCTTCATCGTGGCTGCATAAGAAGTTATATTACCACATTCTACCGCCTTAAGGGCATCCCAGTGGGTTCCATATGAAGTGTCAGCCCGGTTGTTATTTTTTAAATAGTCCCTGATCCCCTCCTTTAGTTCATGTAGGCATATTGGATCCCGCAGGAACCTCAGAGGCATTTTCCATTGTCGTTGCGCCCTGCGGACCGGTCAGAACAGAAGACATGAAGATGTAGTCTATCCTCAAGGCGGACGCGTTGAATGGGGCAGGTATAGGTTCTATCTGCGGGGTGAAGTGTCGATCACACACTTTTTTAAAGTGGAAAATCTGGAATTGGACCAGTCTGAAGTTTCCACACTTAGCCATTCAATTTCCAAATTCTGGTTAAGCAGACATTTGCAATCATTAGTGAATGTCTGACTTGGACAGTTCATAAGTAACATGATATGCCAGCATGACAATATTTAAAACAAAATATTTATAGAAACACTAGCTGGGGTACTCAGCATTGAATGTGTCCTGATCGGGCCATGTCTCATGTGCCCTGGAGGATGTTGCTCTTGACCTCTTGTCGGCAAGTCTTGACAGAGTACAAAAGCAGTTCTTCATATAAAATAATGCCGAAAGAATAAAGTGCCATACAATGTACACGACTACTGCAGCCCACAGTGACTAATTGAAAAGGATGCCATTCTTCACACTCCACGTGATTTGTGCCATTACCACATTCCTGTTTTAGATGTATAAATAATTAACGTTGATGCATTGATCTGTGGTCCTCTGCTCGCATTTGATGTAAATATCAGTTGAATTGTGGCAGAAGCAGCTGCTGGTCCTTGTTGTGGTTGTTCTAGCCCAGTGTGCAGTGCGGCTTGACATGCATGAGAGACATGTGAGAGACGGTCGAGGGTCCTTTCCTCTCACACCTCAGCTTTTGCTCTGCCTCGCGTCCCGGTGCCAGTTGTGACTGCAGCTGACGAGAAGAACAGGAAAAAAAGGCAGAAGGAGACCGGAGGAACGAAGTGTGCACCCTGCAGGCCAAAACATCTTTGGGCAGTCGGGGGGCGTCCTTTGGGCAACATAAGGTGAGACGAGTCAGAGATGAGAGAGTATGAAGGCTTGAGGGTGAGTCCCCGGTTATAAGGCACTGAGTGTAGTCCACACCCCGCTCTGCTCCCGGTGACTGCAGGCCCAACTCTGCTCAACGCATGTTACTCTATTTGTAACTAATATAAGGCACATGGCCTCTGGTCTCTGGATACTCTATCTTTGCCATGGCTATTTCGCCATTCTTTTTTCCTTTCGAGGCACTCAATTCTACTTCAGAGATCTCCAGAGAATCGGTCTCCTTTGATGACGACCTTTCAGACATAAACAGCGAAGTTCAGGCCTCTGCATAGCCCACATAAGTGCATCGGTAGAAGTGATTCTAGAGAAATTGGAGGCGCTATTTGCACTGTGCTCTAATCTTGCAGCTGAACAACAAGAGGTGAAAGGCATAATCGCTAAAGTGGTGGATGTGATTCTAGAAAATAGTGCCAAGTTAAGTGTCGGGCAGGTACCTACAATGGGTGACCAGACTACACCTGCTGTAGGAAGGCAGATATTCGGGAGACATATTAGCTAGCAGAAGTGCACCGGCTGAAGTCGCTACTGTCTCCCAAAAAGATTCTACTTTGAGTTGTACAATACCGCCTCAAAGTGACTCACTGTCAATTGCAGCGGTGACAGAAGAGGATTCTATGGATGTCCTCTGCAATGAGATATCAATGAAGAGAAGCCCACAAAGAAATTCAAAACTGTCTGAGAACAAGACTACCAAGATTGCTGAAAGTGAATGTATTAATAATTTCGAAGAAGTATATAAGCAACCAGAGACTAATACAAAGAGTGTTAGGAATGATCATGAGTGGAATCTTACTATGACAGTAGACGACATTGAGAGCCTGATTATGAAAGCCTCTAATTCCAGAGCCACAGGACCAAATGGCCTATCAAACACGCTTTTTAAACTGGCCCCGGAGATGTGGGCTAAAATCTTATTCAATTTGTTTGAATCTGTATTATTGGCTAAGAAGATACCACCTTCATGGCTTTCCCCAACTATCATACCAATCTATAAGAGGGGCGATAGATCAAGTCCTCTCAATTATCCCCCAATCTCTCTCATTGATAGTGACTATAAGATATTTGCAGGGTTGGTCCTAAAAGAATTGAAGCAATGGGCATCTGCAGAAATATCAAGCAGGCTTCCGCTGTGGGACGGGCACTGATTTTAATGGCCTACTAGTAGGTTGGTTGAGAGAAGAGGCTCTCGCCCTGGGAAATCTGCCCCTTTATTTTGCTGCAATTGATTTTACACAAGCATCTGATTGTGTTAATCGCAATTTATTGTGGCGGAGGAAAAAGAAGTGGAAAATCCTGAATCACTTACTTATGATTTTGATACATCTTCATGATCACACTACCCTACTGTGGGGTTGAATGGGCTGGGTGAAACTACAAAGGCTTCCTTGGCCTATAGGGGCCTTTGGCAGGGCTGTGTGCTGGCAGCCTTTCTATTTAACTTGTATTTATCTGACTTGGGCATGTTCTTGGCGAGTTTTCTATTTGCGCCTCCAGAAATGTTAAACCTGGCAATACCGTATTTATCATATGCGGATGATGTTGTATTAATGGATGGGACACAAATCGGCCTGCAGAAACAGCTAGATGCTATTTTGGTGTATGCTCGGGTGAATGATCTATGTATTAATAAACATAAAACTAAGATCATGAGATTTACCCATAATAAGAATAAGAAAATGGGATTTAAATGGCATATGTGCGACCAAGAATTAACACCTTCCATATCCATGACAGATTTGGGAGTCACACTAAGTTCAGAAGATAATTGTCTGAAGTTGATGAAGAATATTTTGACAAAGGCTGAGCAACCAGGAGCCCAGATGAAAAAAATCAAATACAGTATGTTTTTTCTGCAGCCTTCATTATTCTTTTATAAAATGAAGGTGATACCTGGTCTTTTATATGGAATCGAGCTTAATGACAAACTACGTTCACTTCCTTTTGTTAAGATTGAGTCTCGAGTATGGAAATGAGCACTGGGCTTACCAGATTGTGTACCCATGTTCTCACTAAGGTTTTGGTGATGGTTAACCTCACTGAGCTGCTTGGTGGAGCTTATAATTGTAGCACTATACTGAAAGCGTTTGGTCTCCTTGCACGACTCTCTGTAATCTAACTTGGCACATATCTTGAAATCAGGGAGATATAAAACCGCTGCTAAGCTAAGGCTAAGAGTTGAAGCGTTCCTAACCGCTGTGGAGGATTTAACAACTGAGTACCTCATAAGATATCCTCATGAAGAAAAAGGCCACGATAAGGTCAGATTGGATAGCCACAATGACAACAATGAGGCAATACACTCTGTACTACAGTTTGTGCCCTTCAGATAAGAGCCAGGGGAGATTACCAAACTACTTGATGGAGGTCCCAAACGCGTACTGGTCAGCCCAATTCTTACGCTACAGTCTTAATCTTGCCCTGACTAGAGAGATTTGTCAGGTCAGAGAGCAGGAAACTGATGCTAGATGCATACTATGTAATGATATAACCGCAATCCAAAATAGGAAACATATCATACTATATTGTACAGCATTGAAAGTAGTGAAAATCCGATATTTGAGGCGTTTTATACATAACTCTGCAGTTTTAGATGTCGATCAATTTTTTTACAGAATTTCTAGCGGGTCGGAAACCCTAGCTACAATCGCAGTGCTAAAAATTCCACAAGAATCAAATTTGATACATTTAAGATAATGTGAGTCTAATTGTGATAGTGTTATATGTGTTTTTAGATAATTTTCTATTTTATTGTTGACAATTTTTATGCTTATGCAATGTTTTGAAATGTCAAATTATTATAATGAAAATATATTTAATGCTGTGTAAGGTTGTCTTAATACAACCAGGATCACAAATATTTTATTTTTAAATAATAAAAGAAACAAAAAAAATCAGTTGATAATAACTGGACTTGGGGTTCTTTCTGGGAATCTGGCTCTGCAGTGAATTGTGACTTGTAAAGTGCCTTGAAGCCCACCAGTTCATGTCATCTTTACCTCCAGCTGGTAAACAGAATGTTTAAAGAAATCTTTCTACTGTAACATGTGGGTCATTCTCCTCATGAAGTTTACACCTTCCTTTATGTTATTAAACATGCCTCTAGAAATTCCAATGGAAGAGGGCGGGTGCCAGGCAAAGGTATTTGGAGAGGGTAACCAGTGGACTCAAGGTTTTTCCATAGTGGGAGGAGAACCAAGAAGTGTACAGAGGCTAAAAGTGGGCAAGGGCAGATAAGGAATCATGGTGGCCCCGGGGCCTCACAATACATGGCCATTTTGCATACGTGCCAACATGCCTCATTTGATTTGGGAGTTTTTTTTTTCGGAAACAGCACTGCTTGGCAGTACTCCCTGGTTCCCAAAACAACACTGTTTGGGATTACACCCTTACTCTTGAACAAACAATGTTTGGTACTGAACCTTGGCTCTTGACCTTAATCTGCCTGGAATGCATACCACGTTTCCGGAACTACCGCATTTCCTCGCAGATCAGTTTGCTCAAAACTCATTTGGTCATACGTTTTTTACCACATTTTCCCAGAAAATGTATATCGGGCTTGGATTTAGGTATTTAGAAAGGTGGGGGGATGCTGAGAGGAGGCTTGGGGTGGTTGTGGGGAGTCACCCCCACATTTGTTGTTGTAACATGTGGTAAAAAAACAATTAGATCAAATGGGCCTCGAGCAAATTGCTGCAAGGAAACATCATAGATCACATGATTCCTGTTCCCTTTCTCCTTCTGCTTCTCTTTTCAATCTATTCCGTATGTGAGGGTCAGGAGGTTATTATAAATTGTTCTTGCTTTTCCTATTTGTGTCATGGTCGTGCTGGGACGAACATCCACATCTGCCGGTGTGCGCACACCGGACTGTTGGTGCCCCTGGAGTCTATTAAGGGTCAGTGGGGGTGCACAGTCATTTAATACATGAAGAAAAACCTCAGGGACCACAACATCCAACATGCCCTGCAAAGCCCACACATCCCACAAGAGCTCAGGAGACCATAGGTTTCTGTGAGATCCTCCTGGAAACAGGCATGAGCTTATAAAAGGCCCTGACCCACTGCACCACCTGCCAGTCATCTGTTTAGACCTAGCTGATTGAGCACTGCCTCGTGAACTGCCTTTTCATTCAATGGATCAAAAAGAACAGAAAAAAAGGTTACAAGCCCGAAATTCTCCTAGTAGGCACCCCTTCACGCCTAGCCAAACTTGACCCTGCCTTTCGCTCATTCACCATTGATGCCTTCATCATCCAGGTCTCCTCCTCCATCAAAACCTTGGGGGTCTATCTGGATTAAAGCCTCAACATGACCCGCCATGTCAACTCCATTGCCTCATCAGCAACACACACTACTAAACTCTTGAATGCAGCAAAATCCTTCCTCTCCACACAAGACCGCCAACAATAGCAAGAGCAGTAATCGGCTCCCGGCTTGACTACTGCAACCCTCTCCTTGCAGGTAACTCTGAGCACAACCTCAAATAACTCCAAACTATTCAGAACAATGCCATCAGTGCGCCATGAACTTGCCCCAGCTGGACTACGTCTCAGCCTACAGAAGAGACGTTCATTGGCTACCAGTGAGAGAATGAATAAACTTCAACATTCTCTCCATTACTCACCGCTGTCTCTCTAAAACTCTGCTCCGCTATACCTCTCTCAGGGAATTTTTAATAAATTCCTCTTCCAGGCCCAACAGAGCTACATACAGCCATTGTCTGACCACTCCATGATTTAGGCACAAGAGAGCCGGAGGCTCCAGCTTCCCAGCCACTGCCGCCCGTCTCTGGGACGCTTTGCTGATACACCAGTGGGCCGAAACCGTCTAATGGCCCTTCAGGAAAAAACTCAAAACCAGACTGTTCAACTAAAACCTGACTCCGCTTTCCCTGCTCTCCCACCCTAATCCCATCCCCCTCACACCTCCCCCCCATCTCTGCACCTACCTGGTTAGACACGGATCAGACGGGCGAGTGAACAGTGCAGACATGTTCAGGAAATTACAAGAAGACAGAGTGTTATTTTACCAAAAATGTTTATCCATTAAAAAAACTATTGTTCTCTCCACCCTGGTGGCTGCTTCTTTATTTCCCTCATGGACAAGCATGTAGCCTGCACACATGTGGGCCAGGGGCTGCACTAACCAAATGAAAGGCTTTGTATTTTTGTATTCTCTGAAAAGAAGCTACTCGTGAAGATGACGTATGCATTACCATGTAGTCCCTTTTACTTTTATTAGCCTATAGTTTATTGAGAGTGATCCATATCTTGGAGACCGGACACCTTTATGGCTTTAATACAAATAAAAATGATTTAATGCCCAGGTCCTCCCACTCCCATCCTTAATCCTCATGTGTATCCAGGATAATGTATATCACTCGTGCTGCTTTCTGGACTTCCTAACAAGCAGGGTAAAGTATTACCTGCCACTGAGGAATCTTCCTTGTGCTTCCACTAATACATTCACGCACCCATCACCCTGGCGCAAGAGGTTTGGAGGAAGCAATCCTGCTGTGAAGGACCCTGAGCTCTGGAACAGTCTCTCCAAGGAGCTAAAGATAGAAATGGCTGCGAGCATTGAAATTAAACGTGTAACTGGTATGTGTGGTACAATGTCATTTTTCCTATGCATTTTCTTTTCAGGGGCCGTGCATATTAACTGTTGTTGTGGTACAAGGTTTCACCTATAATAGAATTTGGATTCATATGGATCTATACTAGAGTGATTTTAAAAGTGATATTTAGATAATTCTCTTGTAATAATGTGATGCGTTCTTCTGTTTTTTCTTTTGTTTTGTGTATGCTTAAAGTTCATATATTGGCTTCTATATATTTTATTGATTGTAGTGAATGTTCCTTTTTTGTACTTTGTGTAAGGTTGACTGGTTTCAATCAGAATCACAATACATAGAATTGTACTGCCTAAAATTCATAAAATCCCTAAAGTTCGTATTATTCTGCAAGGCCTTCCAGACATAAATGCTGGAACTGGGCAGTTGTTGAACCCAACAGCAGTGCTATTTGGTCCTAATTTTGTGCAATGCCTGGTTATCAGGAATGCATTTCTTTTTTTTTTATTAGTGTTTATCTTTACAATAAAGTTTTACACTCCGTTATTTTGTGAGAACTATAAAATATACACAATACAAACTCATAAAATATACACACTGCAAAACCTGACCACATTTAGACAACCACAGTAGGAGGAAATGGAGAGCACCATTTTACCGCTCACCATCGCAGGTTTCTTGCCAATCGCATTGCCCCTGATCTTTCCCAGCTCATTGAAAACTATACCTGGTAGTTTAGTGACACCGAGTAACATGGCCTGGTTTGAGGTCATCATGAGTCTTCCCCAGAGTGAGGACGTCCACTCTAGACTGATGAGGTTGAGTGCAAGCATAGGCCTAACAGCCTGATTCTCTCACTCAAGAAGAAAGGGCATTCCGATACCCGATGGAATAATGATTCTGCACGAACCTGGCCGCATGCTCTGCACCTTCGTAGTTCTACTGGGAGGGCAAGCCTAGGGCCATTAACTTCTAATGTGGGAAGAGCATTAAGACAGAATTTAAAGTAGCAGTCCCTACTCTTCTGTGACGGGAATTTGGCCAGATAACTCTCTCAGTTTCAGCCTAGGGGCATAATATGTTTGCCTTTAAATAATGTTAGTCTTTCCAAATATGTCCCATCCACGATTTTGTCCCATCGTAGTAACCTCTTTTTCTTTACATGGTCAGAATCTAGCGGTAGTCACACCATTCATTCTTCAAAGGCCAGACAGCGTTTGTTGAATTTACTCAAGAAAGTTACTGAGTGAGGCCTATTTGTTAAGCAATCGTGCAGATAATACCCCAGATTAGGTTCTTCTGCTGTCTTTATCTTGTGTGACAAAATCAGACTTCTTTTTATATACTGGGCTCACCATAAACGAATGCCCAATTCCAGTAGAATTACACTAATCAGGGTCGACTTCAAAAGCCCCAGCACTGCTTTCCAAATGTTTCCTTCTAGTACATCTAGAAATGTCCTCTTATTAAAAGGAATCAGTTCACACCCATATAACATTGTGGCGTTTTTTTCTAACAAATACATCTCAATTAATGGAATCAGAGAGTAGGCACACAATCACACAATTTCCTCTTAAGGACCATCATGAGAGAAATACACTAGAGCACTTTCCCCGCCATCTTTTCTTTCTGTGCTAAATTGAGCCCTAGGGGAAAATGGAAAGCCCAAATAGGTTAGGGTAGTGGCCTTAGCTACCGGTAACTTATTTAGCTTCCAAGTGAAGGTTTTTCTTTTATGCCGGTTTGTAAAGGCCATAACAAAGGATTTGGTGGAATTTATTGTGAGTTTATTTCTAGACAAATAATTTTTGACACCCTCCAGTAATCTCTGCAAGCCTTCCTCAGTGTAGTCCAACAGGACATGATTGGCTGCGTAGGTGATTATGCCCCCACACCTTTCCATTTCAGTGGGTAGCACTTCCACATCTTGCTTGCTTCCCACAGATCTGCAAGGTAAAGGTTAAACAGAAAGGGAGCTACAACACACCCCTGGCACACTCCTTTAGTGATAGGAATTTCCCAGGATAAATCACCATGACTGTTCAATCTTACTTTAACCGTAAGGACCATCCATAATGACCCGTTGTCAATTCCCCATTGTGTAACTTTGCGCCACAGTTTGTTAATATCGATGTTATGAAAGGCAGTTTCCAGGTCAATTACCGCTGTGTACATTAATTTCCCACACTCCCCTTCTGTGTCAGAGGAGCAGGCATGAAGGGCCAGCACACTCACCCCTTTCCGGAAACCTGCTTGTGGGGGGCACAATACCCCGATAGAGTCGCGCCAGTTGGTTAGATCTTTAGTTTGGCAAAGATTTTAGCTGCACAATCTATTAGCACAATTGGACGGTAATTGCGTGGCTCAGCTCTATCACCTCTTCTAAATATAGGTAGAATCACAGCGCTCTGCCAGGAGCTAGGGCAAGGACCACCTTCTGCAATGTGTGTGAAGAGTCTGCATAATATTTTGGACCATAGTGTTTGGGTTTCCTTGTATTGTATTGTATTTGGTTATTTATATAGGACTCTTTCCCCAATTGTGTGGCCTCAATGCGCTGTATGTCAGGTTGGACAGCCCATCCGGGCCACATGCTCTAGAATTATTTAATGCTCCAATGATTATTTCAATGTCCAATTTGTCAAACGGAAAATTCCAAGCGACAGTCTGCAAGTCATTCCCTCTGTCAGACACTGTATAGCCCTGTTCAGATTTTATTTGAAAGTTTTCTACTAAATGCTGAAAATGATAACTATCTTATTTTACCTGCTCCCTTCCAATTTCGTTCTCCAGACCACACGCCACTTGCCCTCTGTGCTCTGAAGTGACATTGTATGTATGCAGCGCCTTGCAAGGTGGTCAGTCTTTTTTTCGAAACAAAAATGTCGAATGACAATTTTTTCGAAAAAAGAATGTCGAAAAAAAAAAAGTCCAATTCTGTTTTTTTTAATTATATATTTATTTTGGCATCCGGGAGTAAAAAAAAATGGGTAAAACAAAAAAAAACAAAAAATTAAAAAAAGGGCGGTTGCGGGGGAACACCCCCTCCCATTTCGAATAAAAAACGTATTAAAAAAAATTCGACTTTTTTTTTCGACATTCTTTTTTCGAAAAAATGACTTTCGACATTTTTGCATTCGAAAAAATGACTATAAACCGCCTTGCAAGTATTCACGTAAAAAGAGAGATGTGAAATGATCTTAGTTTTGCCCTCTGGTGAGGCAATGGAGCGGCGCACACCTTTCCTCAGCCGTCTGTTGACACCCCGGCAAGCAGGTCTGTGGAAGAGGTGCGTGAGTTCCTGGTGGGGTGTTGGCCAATGAGCTGTGGACATATTGAGAGGTGCCTTGTCCGTCCATATCCTCTCCACCATCCATCCACTTTTCTTCCCACTAAGTTGTCGGAGGCGGTAACGAAGATTTCTCATCAGTGATTCTTCGATTGTTTATTAAGTAAAATAGCATTTTTGCATAGTGTGGCTAGCGGACAACATACAAAGTCGATTCAGTAATCTTGTGGGTCGGTACTTATATCGTGTGCAAATTGTTAGAACATTTCTGTTCGACATACAATGGAAATAAAACACGAAATAAGTGACAAGGTTAGCAATGATCTTTCCGGAATTAGTTGTAGTAATACCACCGCAAGGTACTACTGATTGAGGACCTCAAATCGCGCAATAATAGTTTCTGGGTTTCATTGTTGAGCGGGAGGAGTGACCTTTTGCTTTTTTTTATTTACGTTGTTTGTGTTGCTACTACTTCTGTAGTGATTTGGCGCGCGCAGTATAAAAGCAAATTAACATACAATACTAAAAATTAAAGAAGAGGCGGTGTAAAGTAAATCTTGAAATGTCAACATATGGAGGGTTTAACTTGACATTGCAGTTTCACAATTCCCCACTAGATGTCAGAAAAGGAGTATGTACAGTTACATTAAAACCTTTATGAAAAGTTTCAATAAAACTTCAAAATGTCGTTCTTAATTTGTTCTAACTCCCATGACGCTTCGATGACGTAAAAGGGATGAATTTTCCAGGTGCCTTGCACCCTCCTTCATAAACACCCGCAGCCAAATGTCCTGCTTCGGAATTTTCCAAACAGGCTGTCATCTGGAACTGAATAGGCCGCTCTCCTCTTAGCTTGAAATGAACTTTGGATAAGACATTCTTTGTTCCGTGAACATTATGTAGAGCTGATGAATCGCCTTTGATTGCAACGCAAAGCATCAGTTTGGCTTTTGTGAAGGCATGGGTTATACATTTTTCAGGCACTGTCATAATGGTACTTACTTACTACCTTTCCATAACATAGGAAGAGCTGGACAATGTTGTTAGTACCTGGCCATATTAGGGCAGGGTCTAGCAAAGGCCTACCTAATGCTGAATTGTTGGCTTGGCCAGTGCTTATTGTTCAGAGGAATTCAGTACAAAGAACAGGTGGAAAGAAGCACATACTGCTTAGAAATCAAGTGACTGAAGGCACACCTGGTTAAGGTATGTTGTATTAGGTTATATGTGATCTTACCGCAAACAGTTACAGAGTGGTAAATTTCACTGCGGACAAAACACAGAAAAAAAGAATTCTTTTTTATTTTTATTTGGGCGGGTCCCCCTATATTTTTTAACCTTTTAATGCCACTCCAACCCCCTCCAACCAATTTTAACCCCTTACCCCACTACCCTTTATTTATTTAATTAATGTTTGCACTGGTTTTTGGTGTTATTGGGGGTCATTACGACCCTGGCGTTAAGGGTTTAACGGCGCCGTAAAAGGTGTCGGCGCCGTTAAACCCTTAACGCCTGATTACGAGGTCCCTTTGCGGGACCCGACCTTAACGGCTGGTTTTACCAGCCGTTAAAGTAGGGTGCTGCGAAGGGACCTCGGTGCTAATTACGGTACCGCAATTTGCGGTACCGTACTTAGCGCCTTCCCCAGTCCCATTGAGCCCTATGGGGCGAAAATAAGAATGGGGAAGGGCCATGGTGGAATGGGGAAATACCGCCCCGCCAACCTTGGAATGGGGCGGTATTTCCCCATTCCACCATGGCGGACTCGTTACAACACCGGCACCAACCATGGTGCTAATAGCGCCATGGTTTAGCGCCGGGGTTGTAATGAGGGCCATTGTCCACCCTGAAATGTACCACTCTGTTTTGTTTGCAATAAAATGACTGGATACCTTTTTTTATTACACCTGGCTGGTTGACAGTTGCAATTAAGCCCTTACCTTTTAGAAGACCAGGGCTCAAGTCGAGGGTACACGCTCGGGGATGAAGTCCCCCACTTTATTCAGAGGGTGGACTCAGTCCTCCCAGCTAAAATGAGAAACATTGAATGTGCTCTTTGAATTTAAGCCAACCTCGGGGATCAAACTGCAATAGTCGGGTTTCTAGGCTGGTCACTTCACCACTGCACTATGTAACGTGATGAAGAATAACAAACAAATAAAGATGAAATGTCCCATTTCGGTACTGCAAGTCCCTGAGAAAACATTTGTAGTGGTTCTTGGAGTTTAAAACATGCACACCTTTTAACGTTTTCAAAAACACTATTTGAAGAAAATATCCTCTCTTGGTTTTGTGTGTGTGCTGATTTTATGAAAGGCAAATGCCATTCGTCCTGTGCAATTTGCGTGGTTATGCAAAGCCAATTTAATGAAATGTGCATATTTTACCTTGATATGATAATTTCTGACTAGGTCACATCCTATTCGTTTGTTGAGGAGTCCCCCCACTTTAATTTTTAGGACTTGAAGACTGTTTAGAAGTAACAACTGCATCTTCTTAAAAAATCACAGCTAGCTCAGAGAGATCCTGGGGGAGGGCGTGGTGTTTTGGGTGGGGAGGGAGAGGTGTTGAATGGGAGTGGCCATAGGCACTAGCATTGCCATGGATGGACATGGATTGGTAAAAAGCCAAAACAACACACATAGGGCCTCATTACGACCCAGGCGGTAAGGGTTTTACGGCGGCGTAAACAGCGCCGACCCTTACCGCCTGAGTACGAGGTCCCTTAGCGCCATGGCGGACTTAACACCTGCTTTCAGCAGGTGTTAAAATCCATGGCGCTAAGGGACCATGGAGTTAATTACGCCACCGTAATTTACGGTGGCGTAATTAACGTCTTCCCCACTCCCATTATGCCCTATGGGGCAAAAATGGGAATGGGGAAGGGTAAATGGGGATTGGGGACTTACCGCCCCGCCAAGGTCGGAATGGGGCGGTAAGTCCGCCAACCACCATGGCGTAAACGTAGTTTACGCCATGGTGGTAAAGTCACGGCCCAGGCGGTAACTTACCGCCTGGGTCGTAATGAGGCCCATAGGCTTTGTATATCTCATCACATCCTACCTCTCTTGTATCTTCACTCCTCATGTCAATAGTTTCAGCTTACAATGCACCTAATAACCAACACTGAAAAAAACATAGTCCAGGTGTGAAGTGATTCAACACAAACTGCAGAAAGGGTTTGTATTTTACTGACTAGTGCACCAAGTTCACTAAGCACTGCATTTAGGCAACACCACAGTTCATTCTCACACAAAGCCGAACATTGGCATTCTAGCAACCAATCAGGATTCAGGCATCATGGGCAATAACCACTGGTATAGTCCTGGGTTCTAAAAGCTATAAGAATTCCACTTCACATGCTAGGCGTCTCCCACTCAGTGGCGTAACACCAAATGTGTTTTGCATATGGGCTTTCCCTTTTTGTAATGGCAGGCGAAGAACGATGGTCTGGAGGGTTGCCCAGAGTAATGCCAGAGGTTAAGATTCAAACCCTTCCAGCCATCACCTCTCTTGTTTTGCTAAGGCCCCCGCCCCGATAAAGCCATACTGTGGGCCACCCTCCCACCTCCAATCTCGGCAACAAAAGCACAGGCTGCATTGCACTCCGTGCCGGCCTGGAGGGACCCCCATGCATGCAAAATGAATGTGCTGATCATGCTGCTGCAGGGGCACTAGGGGAAAGGAACAAGCATGTGTTCTAATCAAGCTTTACATCTTTCATCTAGCATAGAAACAAGGGGGCTGTGCCTGGCTCCTGAGTCCTGACACCCAAATGTACCAGCCAACTCCGCTCTTGCCAGTAATATTACACACAGTAATGGTACCATAAGAAAACATGTTCATGCTGGCACTGTCAGTATATGCCAGTATCCCCATATATGAACATTCTCTTGTTGGCTTTGCCCCCAACGCCAGTAAAACATCCAATGCTGCAGTAAGGAACAATTTCCTTGTTTGGCTGCACAAATGCCTCCACCCACCATGTAAGAATACTCATGTTAACTTTGCCCTTAACACCAGTAAAACATGCAATGCCATAGTGATGCCACAGTGAGAAAACGGTTCCATGTGATAATCTCGAATATTAAAAGCTGCACAAAAAAAGACATTTTTTTCCGGCTGATTTTGTGAGCCTTTAATCTTTGAAATACATCAATTCCCTCCTCCCCCTGCCCTTTGAAGTTGGGGGTTTTACCCCCAAATCCCCTTCAACCTCTGACCGCCCCAGCCCCACACTCAGACACACACCTTCTTCCCCATATACAAAAACACACAAGCACACACTCCTTCTCCCAGGCCCCTGCCCGTTAGCAAAAAAAGTCAGGCACGCAATTATACACTTACCTGAAACCCGTTTTTCCCTGCCCGTCTCGGTCACCCTGTCAGCCCCTGCTGGCACTCGTGTGCGGTAGGGGCATGACAGTGAAGATTTAGAAAGACCGCTCTGAGCGTTCTCAGATCGGTTTTCCTCGATCAGTCTTTTTCATTTTCGCAAAAAGAAAAAATAGATGTTCGCGTAATACCAAGAAAACATATACTTGCTGTCTGCACAGGTGTCCCCAACCTCCCCATGCAAGAGCACACAGATCATATTGTCGGTGTCCCTTATATGAGTAAACAATGCCATGACACAGAAAGAAAATGTCCAGTCTGTCTGCCCGACTGTACTATAAACGCCCCATCCCAAGTAATAACATTCATCAAGTTGGCTTTGCCTAAAAATACCAGTAAAACATATAAGAAAACATCCATGCTCCAATGCCCCTTGTCTGGGCCCCATTCATGCATGCACACATTCATACCCATTCACCCACAAGCCACTCATCCAGTGGTGACTGGTGCATTTTTTTAATTGGCGGGGCGTAAACATCTCCCACAAATATGCCCGAACGACCAAGCGTAGCGAGGCAGTCTGAACCAATCAAAGGCAGTTTGGGAGGTTTTCTCCCCGGCTGAAAATATTTTTTAAATAATGGGTTAACCTGGTGCATTATACAGCACACTTTCTGTGAAAAAATTGATAAAAAGCCAGACAGTTTGTAATTGATTTTGTAGAGTAACTCCAATGCAAAAATCCAACAGATACAACTCTAAAACATATTTTCATGATACCTTTATCCACAATATATGCCACTATAAAAACAATTTCACGCTGGCTCTGGCCATGCATGTCCTTTATGGCTGCACAAATATATGCCAGTATTCCCATATAAGAACATACTCTTGTTTGCTTTGAGCACAATGCCAGTAATGATACTATAGGAAAACATGTCCAGGCAGCAAATAAGGACATACTCCTGTTGGCTTTGCCATAAAAAATGCCATGCCACAATAAGAAAACATGTCCAAACGGATTTCACCAAAATGCCAGTTGAGCCACACAGTAACACTTGTCATGCTTACTTTATCCTATATACCAAGAATAAAATGCCATGCCACAATAAGAACCAGCTAGTCTAGCTGCATTAACATGCCAGTCTAGCCACACAGTAACAACTAATGCTTGCTTTATCATAGATGCCCAGTAAAAATGCCATGTCACAGTAGGAAATGGCTAGACTGACTGCACCCAAATAGGAGTCTAGCCAGGCAATAACGCTTATCGTGCTTGAGTTATTATAAATGCCCAGTAAAAAATGTCATGTTACAGTGCAAAATGGCTAGATTGGCTGCACCAAAATTGCCATTATAGCCACATAAATCATAACATGCTTGCATTATCGTGGATGGATGTTCATTAAAAAATGTTATATTAGTGCACCCCACCCCTCACCATCTGTCAAAATCAGCTATTTGGTGCCAACCCAGAACAAACACATGCACACACCCATTCACACACCATTCACAAGTGCACCCAGCCACCAATATATCATACGCTCACTCATTCACACACACATTACATAATACATAACACCATTGTATGCACACATAAATAAATACAAACATATACACATCAAGCATGCAGCACGCACACCCACACATACACACACTTAAACAAAGTCATTTTGTTACCTGCTCCAGACCAATGGCCAGCTCCTACACTCCACCCTCCACCACACAAATAGGAATCAGGAAGCAGGGAGAGCTTCCTGGTTCCTCTCATGTGAGGTGGGGCTGGAGCGCCGTGCCCCAACTGGAATTTCAGAAATCATGAATTATTTTTCTGAAGTCTGAAGCTGTGGCAGTGGGGGGGCAGAGATGTCTTTATCGGAGGGCAAAAAGGGCACTTGCCAGGGCCCCCACAAGGCTGCCTGATCTAAATAAGTCAGTTCCCATTGTTCACCAGACTTAAATAGAACATGTCAGGATATTTGATGGTGTTCTGCTGACACTCTAAACCTAATGCCTGTCTATTGTTGACAAGTACATTCTGCTCTGATCAATTCATTGTGTAATGTATTGTGTTCACTGTGGTATACATAGTTTGTGAGTTCAACACAGCACATCTCCTGTAAACATTTCACCTTTCTGTGGGAATTTAATTGATCATTTGCAAAAGCTAAAGATGAAATGCATATTGGTAAATTTGAGTGATGCAATGGTACAGAGTATAGCTCAACGTGTTACACATTCATTACAGAGATCTGTGTTCATGTGCAGGATTACAATAGCAAATTCCAGCAAGGCTGACTCAGCATTTCCTGTCTGAAATTGATCAAATGCGTGCATATGTATTTTGTTTTGTATTACAACAGGTGCTATTATCAGCAGTGTACCTGCATCAGATAGTGGTTGCTATAAAAACAAACATAGCATCAATATTGTGAAGGTCTAGACATTGGTTTGCTCAGATGGGGAGTTGTAAAACCTAGGGAATCACCTCCAATGATGAGAATAAAGTGTTAGACCGGGAGGCGAGTAGGTATCCGAATTCAAGACTGTGGAACCAAAGCGTTCATGCTTGCAGGGTACGAAATTGCTGAGAGCTGCAGGCTGTTTAGCTCCTGCTTCTAGCTTAGCAGAGCCTAGATAGCTTGTAACACTCAGTTTCCAGGAGCTACTTTTGACTCCCCGGGTAAACAGTGACATTAACTCTGTATGTTTGGTAATCTGAATAAAGGACACATCCAATGGACATTTAGAGCAGATATGACATGGTTGCATTGCATGCGTATCTTAGATTTCAGTGCACTGTGTACTGTCTCCTGGTTCTACCGATGTAGCTCCTGCCTAACGGGTGATGCCCAATACCCAGGTGTTGCTTTTAGCTCCTGCTCATCAAATCTCAATTTCAACCCCTGGGCTTGTATCCTGGCTTCGACAGCCGACGATACACTAATCCTGGTCAAATCATCTTATATCACCGACATTACTGCGCTGTCTTCTGTGAAAAGGCTTGCTTTCCCACATGCTGGCGGCATTGTTTAGCCCATTACCTGATCTTTCTTTTTATGTAGACCATTCGAGTTCTAGACACAAAAGTGCAGAACAGATATCGCAGGCGTCTGGCAAGCATATTTTAAGGTCTGATTATTTGACACAAAAACAGTCTGCTTTTTTGAAAATTCATAGGTTTTTGTGCAGGTGTAAGAATAACAACTTCACAGGCCTATGTTTTTGATGAATTTAAAGGTTTAAAATACAAAACAGAATCCCAGATAAAATCTTTTAAATCCCATCAATTTGTATGCTGGTACTGATATACTTCCCTTGATGATGGAGACAATGAAACTAGAATCAGTCCCATTTTGCATAAAACACATCTAGAACATCTTGTTTTTAAAAAAATGTCTTGTTAGGTTTTGTGATTTGTGTACTTTTCAAGTCAGTTCTATAAAATGGGATTATTTTAGTTCATGGTAAGAACTGAAAACAAAAGTGTTAAAGTGCAGAAATTTAGCAGAGTGGGCGAAAATCCCATCTTCACATCTTGACAAATGTGTGATTCTGGACCTCTCTTTTAATCTCGTATTGCCTAACCTGTTAAAATGGCCAGTCCCTAAACCTTTCAAAATTGTGCCTTTCATATTGATTTCATATTTCAGAGGGCCAATATTGGAGGAAGGGAAGATAAGAAAGGGGAAGGTAGCAGGCAAGAAAAGGCCAAGGCAAAGCAAGCAGAAGGAAGCAGGCCAGAGAAGGTCATGGCAAAACAAGGAAATGGCAGCAGGACAGGGAAGGCCAAGGCAAACAAAGGAGAAGGCAGCAGGCCAGGGAAGGTCATGGAAAAACAAGGAAACGGCAGCAGGACAGGGAAGGCCAAGGCAAACAAAGGAGAAGGCAGCAGACCAGGGAAGGTCATGGAAAACAAGGAAACGGCAGCAGGCCAGAGAATGTAATGGCAAAACAAGTAAACAGCAGCAGGACAGGGAAGGCCAAGGAGAAGGAAGTAGGCCGGGGAAGGTCACGGCAAAACAAGGAGAAGGCAGCAGGCCGGGGAAGGCCAAGGCAGAAAAAGTAGAAGGCACAAGGCCAGGGAAGGTCATGGCAAAACAAGGAAATGGCAGCAGGACAGGGAAGGCCATGGCAAAAAAAGGAGAAGGCAGCAGGCCAGGGAAGGACAAAGAAAACAACAATATTTTTGGAACCAAGGCAGTGGGGAGGTCTATAAATGGAAACAAGAGAGGACAGATAAAGAGGGAATAGACCATGGATTCACTTGTACAGAATGCATAGAACATGAAAGAGAAGATGAGAAGAGTAGAGAGACTAAAGAGAACGCAGACAGCAGAATTATAGATTGTATGAAGAGGGGCTAAACAAAAAGCAGGAAGAGCGACCAGAAGCGCTGGATATTAATCAAGAGAAGAAAAGATGAAAGTAGAGATTAGAAGTTTACCGACGAGAAAAATGTAAGAAAAGGACGAGTTTTACGAATGTAGTGTTAACAATGGCATGAGAAAAGGAAATTTCAGATTCCAAAATAATCCGAGGAGCACGTGCAGCAGAAGAGTATGGCAGTAAGGGTAGTGGAATTAAGGATACACATGAGAGAGAGAGAGAGAGAGAGAGAGAGAGAGAGAGGAGGAGGAAGGTTCCAGGCTGGGAAAGAAGTACCTCCGTCTTGGAGTAGTTAAGAAAAAGAAAATGAGAAGTCTTCCAAGAGGGAATAGCCAGAAGACAGTTTGAAAGAGTACAACCAAGAGTCTCAGAGAAAGAAAACAGATCAGAGAGTCATCACCATGAAAGTGGCAAGATAGATTAAAGGAAAAAATGATATTTGGTAGAGGAATTGCATAGGGAGAGAAAAGAAGAGGCCCAGGAACTGGACCGTGCGGGACACTAAAACGCAGACGGAGAATGGAGATACATGGGCAAGACGTGACCTTCCCAAGAGACTGAGTAGCTCTGATCAGTTAGGCATGAGCAGAACCCTTGAAGAACAGAGCCAGAAAAACACACAGAAGAAAGAGTAGAAAGAGGAGTAAGATGATTGACAGTAACAAAAGAAGCAGAAAGATTGACATTGAGACATTGAGAGTTTAGCATGATGAGCAGAGAGCATGGAATTGGCAACATATGACAAGGCATTTTCAGCGGAGTCGAATGGGTGAAAGCAACATTTTGGAGAAGGGATTAGTATGACTAAAACATCCAACATAGTTTGATTCCCAGAGACTCGGGCCCTCTAACAATTCTAATAGACATGTAAGGGTCAATATAACTGCCCAGAAGGAGCCTCATGGTCGACCTAGTGAGAGGCTGTTGATATGGGTGAAGAATTAGTTGATTCATGTCTGTCATAGATTAGAGACATAATCACCAGACATGCATGCTATTGTGTTGGAAACCAGAGAAGATACAAACCTGCAGATAGCTACTATCTAGCATAGGTCACGTAAGTCGAAAGAAATAGAAATATTGCTTACATTGGAGTCCCTTCTTAAAACATTGTATTATGACCCCATGATAAATTGCTTATTGATGCGCGATTTAAAGTTGAAGTTTGAGCCTTTGGACTCAGTACTTGAGATAATGGAGGAAGATGATACGATTTGGTGAATACCCCCTGTAGCATCTGAGAAAGCTAAATGTGAGCTGTGGCAAACCAGAAGAAGGACTCAGACCAGTGACTGACATGTTTCAATGGTGTTTATTAAATGCAAGAGAAAACGCCCAGCTTGTCTTATCTCTATGAGAAAAGTTCACTACCTACAATTGAAGAGACCAAAACTTCTCTTGCAAAAGATGGCGAAATTCATATATCACCATCAATCCCAGCCCAAACTGTCAAGCATGGCCAGTCGATTGGTAGCTCTATTCCCCATGAGGCACCCTCATGACTACCACCTTAGAGGAATTGGGGTTGGTCACCCTGAGTTACCTGGGGGAACCCAGATATGTACTCCCTGCTCACTGTGCTCAGAGAGGCACAGCTCCACCTCACTGATGAGGCCCAACAAGGCTGAAACACGTGTATGGGGTTGTGGTTGGTACTCTTGTTCAGAAGTGAATTGAACTAGCATTTCGGTGCTGGACTGACCATGTGGGTGAGACAAAGACTGAAATGCAAATGGATATTTCCCATCTGGGAAAGGTACAGTGAGCAAAAAGTGATGGCTGCAAACTCTCAAAGTGGAAAAAAACACAGAACAGGTTATCATGACATGTTCTTTCTGGAGAGGGGCGTCTGCTACCTTTTTGTAATTTTTTTGCATGGAACTTGGGGTTGGTCACCCTGAGTTACCTGGGGGAACCCAGACGTGGACTCCCTGCTCACTGTGCTCAGAGAGGCACAGCTCCACCTCACTGATGAGGCCCAACAAGGCTGAAACACGTGTATGGGGTTGCTGTTGGTACCCTTGTTCAGAAGGGAATTGCCATAGCATTTTGGTGCTGGACTGCCCATGTGGGCGGGACAAAGAGTGATATGTAAATGGCTATTTGCCATCTGTGAAAGGTACAGTGAGCAAAAAGCGATGGCTGCAAACTCTCAACGTGGAAAAAACCACAGAACACGTTATCGTGCCATGTTCTTCCTGGAGAGGGGCGCCTGATAGCTTTTTGTATAAAACTATAGATTGGAAGTATTTAGGAACCAGAGATCCATGGGTAATGTGAGAATGTAGAATGTGGTATGTTCAAGTTCACACGAGACAGAAAATGTGTGTTCCAAAAAATAGCGATAGAAGAATTCTTTTTTTAATGAGGCACAATAAAAGAATGAATTGTCATGATGATATCTCTGCTAAGTAGAGAATAATACAGTGTGTAATATTTGTGTATGTTTTTATAATAAATATATTTTTCTATAAATAAATACATCTTTCAAAAACATTTCACCCGATGAATATAGTTCTAGAAGGGTTTTTGTGATCTGATTTGTGTATATTTGGTAGCCCTTCTAATTGATACCCTAGTGTCTCTTTAAGTGTGAAGTGTCTGTAATGCATCGCCCATGGAAGATCTGGAGTCGCTGGAGACGTGCCTAATCTGGCGACTGGGAACGTCTTTAGCGGTCTATGCTTCTCCCAATATGGCCGCCGGCACGTATTTACGTGGGACGCACCGAGGCTTCGGTGCGTTGTATCTGTTTACCTTGTTTGTACTCAACGCTAGTTTTTCGAGCCTTCGTGCTATTCTGTAATACTTTCAGTTTTCCTGTATTTCCATTCAATTGTTCTTTTCCCACCGCGGTTTCCGTCTTAGTGGGTTTATTTTCTTGTGGTTTGTCTCTGTTAAAGTGCACTGAGAGGTAAGCCCTACACCTCTGTCTATCTCCCCTCCGTTTCTCTCCGTGTCCTGGCTCTTCCTGTCTTCAGCTCTCCTTTCCTTCCTATCTCTCCCTCTCTCCTTCAATCTCTCGCTCTTTCCTTTGCCTTACCTTTGTGCTCTTCTGTCCGGCCATCGGACGCCTGCGAGTGCTCTTCTGTCCGGCTATCGGACGCCTGCGAGTACTCTTCTGTCCGGCTATCGGACGCCTGCAAGTGCTTCTGTCCGGCCTCCGGACGCCTGCGAGCTCCACAGTCAAGTTGCATTTCTTTTTCGATTGCCGTTTCCTCTCATCTCTGTTCCTTACCTTCACCACCGGTAATAGGAGTTGGACTTCTAAAGGACTCCTCTCCCGGATACTGGGAACAGTGTGTTCAGTTTCATTGGACTATTTATACTACGGATTCACTGCCTGAAGCCTACGGAAGGACTCCATCTCAACAGGGTTTTTTCTAGCCTAACGGCTTTTTCCCTGACATTGGGGACTGACTCCCGGGGGGCTCCCGGGGCTTGGTTCCCCATCCGGTCACAGTGGCCTCTGGGGAGTCACGTCCGTATCTGCCAAGGCAGAAAAAGTAGAAGGCAGCAGGCCAGGGAAGGTCATGGCAAAACAAGGAAATGGCAGCAGGACAGGGAAGGCCATGGCAAAAAAAGGAGAAGGCAGCAGGCCAGGGAAGGACAAAGAAAACAACAATATTTTTGGAACCAAGGCAGTGGGGAGGTCTATAAATGGAAACAAGAGAGGACAGATAAAGAGGGAATAGACCATGGATTCACTTGTACAGAATGCATAGAACATGAAAGAGAAGATGAGAAGAGTAGCGAGACTAAAGAGAACGCAGGCAGCAGAATTATAGATTGTATGAAGAGGGGCTAAACAAAAAGCAGGAAGAGCGACCAGAAGCGCTGGATATTAATCAAGAGAAGAAAAGATGAAAGTAGAGATTAGAAGTTTAGCGACGAGAAAAATGTAAGAAAAGGACGAGTTTTACGAATGTATTGTTAACAATGGCATGAGAAAAGGAAATTTCAGATTCCAAAATAATCCGAGGAGCACGTGCAGCAAAAGAGTATGGCAGTAAGGGTAGTGGAATTAAGGATACACATGAGAGAGAGAGAGAGAGAGAGAGAGAGAGAGAGAGAGAGAGAGAGGAGGAGGAAGGTTCGAGGCTGGGAAAGAAGTACCTCCGTCTTGGAGTAGTTAAGAAAAAGAAAATGAGAAGTCTTCCAAGAGGGAATAGCCAGAAGACAGTTTGAAAGAGTACAACCAAGAGTCTCAGAGAAAGAAAACAGATCAGAGAGTCATCACCATGAAAGTGGCAAGATAGATTAAAGGAAAAAATGATATTTGGTAGAGGAATTGCATAGGGAGAGAAAAGAAGAGGCCCAGGAACTGGACCGTGCGGGACACTAAAACGCAGACGGAGAATGGAGATACATGGGCAAGACGTGACCTTCCCAAGAGACTGAGTAGCTCTGATCAGTTAGGCATGAGCAGAACCCTTGAAGAACAGAGCCAGAAAAACACACAGAAGAAAGAGTAGAAAGAGGAGTAAGATGATTGACAGTAACAAAAGAAGCAGAAAGAATGAGAACACAAATTGAGAGTTTAGCATGATGAGCAGAGAGCATGGAATTGGCAACATATGACAAGGCATTTTCAGCGGAGTCGAATGGGTGAAAGCAACATTTTGGAGAAGGGATTAGTATGACTAAAACATCCAACATAGTTTGATTCCCAGAGACTCGGGCCCTCTAACAATTCTAATAGACATGTAAGGGTCAATATAACTGCCCAGAAGGAGCCTCATGGTCGACCTAGTGAGAGGCTGTTGATATGGGTGAAGAATTAGTTGATTCATGTCTGTCATAGATTAGAGACATAATCACCAGACATGCATGCTATTGTGTTGGAAACCAGAGAAGATACAAACCTGCAGATAGCTACTATCTAGCATAGGTCACGTAAGTCAAAAGAAATAGAAATATTGCTTACATTGGAGTCCCTTCTTAAAACATTGTATTATGACCCCATGATAAATTGCTTATTGATGCGCGATTTAAAGTTGAAGTTTGAGCCTTTGGACTCAGTACTTGAGATAATGGAGGAAGATGATACGATTTGGTGAATACCCCCTGTAGCATCTGAGAAAGCTAAATGTGAGCTGTGGCAAACCAGAAGAAGGACTCAGACCAGTGACTGACATGTTTCAATGGTGTTTATTAAATGTAAGAGAAAATGCCCAGCTTGTCTTATCTCTATGAGAAAAGTTCACTACCTACAATTGAAGAGACCAAAACTTCTCTTGCAAAAGATGGCGAAATTCATATATCACCATCAATCCCAGCCCAAACTGTCAAGCATGGCCAGTCGATTGGTAGCTCTATTCCCCATGAGGCACCCTCATGACTACCACCTTAGAGGAATTGGGGTTGGTCACCCTGAGTTACCTGGGGGAACCCAGATATGTACTCCCTGCTCACTGTGCTCAGAGAGGCACAGCTCCACCTCACTGATGAGGCCCAACAAGGCTGAAACACGTGTATGGGGTTGTGGTTGGTACTCTTGTTCAGAAGTGAATTGAACTAGCATTTCGGTGCTGGACTGACCATGTGGGTGAGACAAACACTGAAATGCAAATGGATATTTCCCATCTGGGAAAGGTACAGTGAGCAAAAAGTGATGGCTGCAAACTCTCAAAGTGGAAAAAAACACAGAACAGGTTATCATGACATGTTCTTTCTGGAGAGGGGCGTCTGCTACCTTTTTGTAATTTTTTTGCATGGAACTTGAGGTTGGTCACCCTGAGTTACCTGAGGGAACCCAGACGTGGACTCCCTGCTCACTGTGCTCAGAGAGGCACAGCTCCACCTCACTGATGAGGCCCAACAAGGCTGAAACACGTGTATGGGGTTGCTGTTGGTACTCTTGTTCAGAGGGGAATTGCCATAGCATTTTGGTGCTAGACTGCCCATGTGGGCGGGACAAAGACTGATATGTAAATGGCTATTTGCCATCTGTGAAAGGTACAGTGAGCAAAAAGCGATGGCTGCAAACTCTCAACGTGGAAAAAACCACAGAACACGTTATCGTGCCATGTTCTTCCTGGAGAGGGGCGCCTGATAGCTTTTTGTATAAAACTATAGATTGGAAGTATTTAGGAACCAGAGATCCATGGGTAATGTGAGAATGTAGAATGTGGTATGTTCAAGTTCACACGAGACAGAAAATGTGTGTTCCAAAAAATAGCGATAGAAGAATTATTTTTTTAATGAGGCACAATAAAAGAATGAATTGTCATGATGATATCTCTGCTAAGTAGAGAATAATACAGTGTGTAATATTTGTGTATGTTTTTATAATAAATATATTTTTCTATAAATAAATACATCTTTCAAAAACATTTCACCCGATGAATATAGTTCTAGAAGGGTTTTTGTGATCTGATTTGTGTATATTTGGTAGCCCTTCTAATTGATACCCTAGTGTCTCTTTAAGTGTGAAGTGTCTGTAATGCATCGCCCATGGAAGATCTGGAGTCGCTGGAGACGTGCCTAATCTGGCGACTGGGAACGTCTTTAGCGGTCTATGCTTCTCCCAATATGGCCGCCGGCACGTATTTACGTGGGACGCACCGAGGCTTCGGTGCGTTGTATCAGTTTACCTTGTTTGTACTCAACGCTAGTTTTTCGAGCCTTCGTGCTATTCTGTAATACTTTCAGTTTTCCTGTATTTCCATTGAATTGTTCTTTTCCCACCGCGGTTTCCGTCTTAGTGGGTTTATTTTCTTGTGGTTTGTCTCTGTTAAAGTGCACTGAGAGGTAAGCCCTACACCTCTGTCTATCTCCCCT
Organism: Ambystoma mexicanum; assembly: GCF_040938575.1. NCBI lineage: Eukaryota > Metazoa > Chordata > Amphibia > Caudata > Ambystomatidae > Ambystoma > Ambystoma mexicanum. The sequence continues at coordinate 231,532,559 of NC_090939.1, read as the reverse complement.
CCGTTTCTCTCCGTGTCCTGGCTCTTCCTGTCTTCAGCTCTCCTTTCCTTCCTATCTCTCCCTCTCTCCTTCAATCTCTCGCTCTTTCCTTTGCCTTACCTTTGTGCTCTTCTGTCCGGCCATCGGACGCCTGCGAGTGCTCTTCTGTCCGGCTATCGGACGCCTGCGAGTGCTCTTCTGTCCGGCTATCGGACGCCTGCGAGTGCTTCTGTCTGGCCTCCGGACGCCTGCGAGCTCCACAGTCAAGTTGCATTTCCTTTTGGATTGCCGTTTCCTCTCATCTCTGTTCCTTACCTTCACCACCGGTAATAGGAGTTGGACTTCTAAAGGACTCTTCTCCCGGATACTGGGAACAGTGTGTTCAGTTTCATTGGACTATTTATACTACGGATTCACTGCCTGAAGCCTTCGGAAGGACTCCATCTCAACAGGGTTTTTTCTAGCCTAACGGCTTTTTCCCTGACATTGGGGACTGACTCCCGGGGGGCTCCCGGGGCTTGGTTCCCCATCCGGTCACGGTGGCCTCTGGGGAGTCACGTCCGTATCTGCATCAAAAGAAGAGCAAGGAACCCAGAAAGCCTAGACGGAAGGACTCCACCGGAGATTCAGGTGAGGAGGAGTTGGAAAAGAGGGGCTCCAAAGGTTCAAAGTCTCACAGTGTCTTTGTATGGTCGTTGAGTCGTGAGACATAAAATATTTGTATACTCGCATAATAAGTGTCTATTAGTTCGCAAAAAGGAAGTATGGCGGCAGGCAGCGGAAAGAGTTATGATCCTAGGTATGTTATAGAGTTACTGGCGAGCACTTCTATATTTGGAAATGATAAAGACACAACAAACAAACAAACACCCTGATTTACAGAACAGTGGAAAATGTATTTTTGCTGTGCAAAGTCACTATGCACTGAAAAAGGACTTTTTGCACCCTGCTAAATGGGTCTAATTCACGGTGCAAAGAGTACTTTGCACTGTTCTCTAAATCAGGGTGTTTGTTGGCAGTGCAAAGTCACTTTGCACCAGCACAAAGTCACTTTGCACCACGCTAAAAATTCCATTAAACAGCCCCAAAGACTACTAAATGATGGAATTAGTTATATACAATTAGGCACTGACCCTATGGACAAATTACAGAAATGGATAAGTCAGAAAGTAGAAAAAGCGAGACAAAGGGAGTGGATATCGAAAAATGAGGCAGAATCTTTGGTAAAAGAAAAACTCAGGATTTGTATTTTACCAAAAATTCATTAATCCATTCATAACCCACCAGGACGACCAATAGCGTCCGGCATAGATTCAGTCTTGCAACCATTATCAAAATGTGCAGATGTCTATTTGAGACCATTGGTGAGACAAATTAAGTTATATGTACAAGACACCACTCAAGTAATAAAACAATAGAAGGACTGGAGTTCAACCCTGATAGTGAATTATTGATTGAACTAGACATAGGGCCTCATTACGAGTTGGGCGGTATCTGGGCTGTAGTACTGCCAAACTTTATTGGTGTTAGCGCCCACCGGTATTACTGCCGGATCACTGGTTGGGCGCTAACTGTAGGTCCCCATTCCCCACTGGGTCTGTTGGACCCAATGGGGAATGTTCGGTGCAATTACCATGCGGTAATATCGCTGGCGGTAATTGCACCAAAAATTGGCATTTCTTTCAGCATGTTTACCCCCAGCTATGAGCTCGGGGTAAACACGTCAGACTCGTGATATGACCAGACCTCAAATGCAGCAGTGATAGGGCCAATAGTGTGTTTATTTATAATGATTCCTCAGGCGGTAAAATTGATAATGTTAGAAGAACTATTGTATTTAAAACATGACCGCTCAAAAAACACCTAACTCTTCCATTGTGTATTGTACTTTAGGTTCAATAATGATTTCTACCGTCAGATTCATGGCACTGCTATTGGAGCCACACTGGCACATAGATGATATTGTAATCATCTGGACAGGGAATGAGGATGAAGCAAGGAAGTGTGTCGATTGACTGCAACAATAAGGATATACATTTTCTGGACATCATAATATTAGACAGAAACAAAAGACAGAAATAATTATCTATCTGTAAAAGCATTTCCTAAATCGACTGATAACAACTCGCTTCTCCACTATATGAGTTTTCATCCTATACATGTAAGAGACAATCATTATAAGTATGCCGGTCTGGAATAAACCTGCTGGTAATTCTATTTACTGGCATGTTTCTGGACCAGCATACTCCAAGTTTGGTGGTGGGGTGGGTGGATTTACCTGCAGCTCCGAGCTGCAGGTAATTCTGGCACCCCACCACCAGAAAATGCTGGTATTACTGGCACTGGTATTACTGGATTACTGGTGCAAGTGATACTGGCAATTCCCCCCATGGTGTCCTAAGGGGCTCCATGTAAGGGGAATTCCCACCCTTCCTGCAACTTGTAATCTTCTGGTAATTCTGGCAGTTCAAGTGGTGTGAATGGTATTACCATTTGGTGGTATCCTGCAGGAATTAGCAGCAGGATACCACCAAACTTATAATGAGGCCCAATCTACCCTTGGGACAGTTCATTAGGCAGAAGAGGAAACAGCACAAATAACCAAGATGGTATTGCAGAAGCAATAAAACGTAGAGATAAATTGTATAATGTTAATGTTAAAGGATTTTTATATCGCGCACTATCACCACCGGAGTGATCCCCTGGCGCTTTGGCAGTTCTGAAAGTTAAGAGGGTAGCGTGTGTTAGTGGGGCATAGCGGACAAAGGTATAGCGAGAAAGATTGTAATGTACTGCTGGCAGCTTCATTTTGGTTAGCACCATTCACTGAGCATAGGTGCGGTTTACGGATCGGTAGACTCCCATGTGCTGTTGTGCGAGACTATGGGCCTCATTACGAGTTTGGAGGTAGGTATGCCGTTTTTACCGGCATGGCTACCCCCAACCTCGGGTCCTGGTCCGGGTTCCGAAAAATGGGAATTACCGGGCCATTCCAACCTTTGCGTGCCCAGTAATTCCCATTCGCGGGACCCGGACACGATACGTCCCCATTCCCATTTGAGCCCCCATAGGGCTCAATGGGAATGTGGAGGATGCTAACAACGGTCGCGTTAATGACGGGACCGTTGTTAGCATCCTGTCTTGCGAGCTGGTGCCACTCTGCACATCTGGTCTGACCAGGCGTACAGGGCGGCCCCGCGAGCAGAACTCGTAATGTGGCGGTAGAGAGATAACGGCACCGGCGGCACTACCGGCGCCATTATCACTCTACCACCAGGGTCGGAATGAGGCCCTATGTGTGATTTGTTTTGTTGTTGCAGTGTCGTCAAGTGGGTGCGGATTGCTGCACAAGGACGTGGTTGTGTTTATTTTGCATTTGAGAGGTTTATGCAGAGAGTAGAGTAGAGATTTAGCAATTGGGTTAGCAGGGCTTTATTCTTACCTTGTTGCTTTTGGATACTCAACACTCGCCGAGTCCCCTGCCGCGTTCTGCGCCAGTGGTATCATCTCTCTGTGACTGTTTGGTGGTCTGAGGGTAGGAAGGTGGTGAAGGTCTCGCCCCCTTGGGTCGAGTAGTGTATGGTACTAGGATTGCTCGTGGGTCATCAAGGGGGTTGCCTGCCATCGCCTCTCTGAGATTCTAGGGCGGGTTCCCTCCCTCCGATTTGTAGGTGCTCCCTGTCTCACTGGGTACCATTCAATGGTTAGTGCTCCCTCGTCTGCAGCGAGGGTGCCTCTCCTAAGGCGAAGCCTAGAGTCGGATGATGGTTTAGGAGTGGGCATGTCCTCGGTTCCCTCCCTTCCCTGCTTCTACCTTTCTTGTGCATTGTGGTCTGTTTTTGATTTTCAGGAGTGTCTTAGTGTTTCTACTCGTTGCCGTCCAATTGTGAGCTGAAGCGTCAGGTTTGAAGTTATTTTCTGAGTCTAAAGTAAGTGGTCCTTTGTATTACGTATTACTTTTTAGAGGGTGTTCCATGTTTTGGCTACCAGGTGGGAGAATGATGGTCCCTCCAAGTTTTTTTCTTATGTATGGTTTTAGTTCCGGGTGGATGTCATTGTTTTTTTTTTTTATTTGATTTAGTTTATACAAACTTTTTGAAATATAAAAAACTCATCACATTTACTTCTGTCCTTAAAGAGTTTTCTCTTTTTTTCACTTGTTTATACTCGATGAGGACGCGATTTGTATCGCTTAAGTCTTGTACACTGTACATCAGATCTCCGTCCCTACATCCGGAGAATCCTCTCTATTAATGTAGGCTGTAGTCGACTCCAGTTGAATTTGCAGTTGATCCAGAAATCTCATCATTGCAATCATCAGCGTTTTGTTTTCACCGATGTGCATTTGTTTCCACCATTCTTCAGAATTGTAAGTCTGGAATTGTTTCATGACCCTCCCTTGGCAGTTCTCGCGTTGGTATCTTAATTCGGTTCAGCACAGAACGGGATGTTTTAAATTTTCTTCTCCCTTTGCACAGAATCTACACATTATATTTCCTGATGGAATCAGCCGTCGATTTCTCAAAATTTCCTTTGTTTCAAAGATGTTCAAGCGGAACTTTAGGTAAAGTCTTCTTAAGCATTACCAGGGTGAAATAATCAAATATTTCGGAAGCGTATTGCGTTTTTTTGCTTCTGTGGGGAAGTTTTGCATGGATTTTTGGGATGATCTTTTCTCTCCAATTTCGATCCAGTCAAGATTTAGTAGTTTTCTTTTCACTAACTCTGGGTTGTACCATAATGTTAGTTCGTCTGTCCCCAGTTGATTTAAGATCTCCTTGCATTGTTGTTTCCATTCACCTAAAGCAGATTTTCTTTGCAGCTTCCTTTCCATCAGGATTTTAAGGGGTGGCAGATTTGCCTCTTCATATGTCTTTCTGAACAGCGCTAGTTTGTTCCATGTGATTCTCGCGTTCAGAGTGGAAATCCCCACTTCGTATAGAACACAGGCAGTCGGCGTGCTTTGGGGAATCTGAAGAATTCTCTTCCAAAACAAACCTTCACAACGTGACCATATCTTGTGGTCACAACTGAACATATTCTCTGCTCCATAGGTTAGAATTGGAGTGACTTTGCTTTGGTAACATTTTCTTACCGGCTCACACGAGAATTTCCCGTATTTTTTTTGCATTATGTTACCTTGGGAGGTCAATTGTTTGCAGCTGTTTAGGAGTTTTTTCATCATAGGTTCATCATTTATGCTGGAGTTGATGATTGTACCTAAGTATCTTGTATATGGCACTTTATTCAGTTTCTTCCTCCCCAGCGACCAACTTGATCTGAACTTGTTTGACTTCCTTCCTCTATTGCTTTCCAGTACTAGGATTTCCGATTTAGCCACATTACTCTCCAATCCGAGGTCTTCTGTGTAGTTCCTTAATGCTGTCAGTTTTCGTTGTAGGCCGATAGGTGTGCGATCTAAGATAACCATATCATCTGCATACAAGATATGATGTAACTGAACTCCATTCACAAGCGGTGGAAATGACGTCACGTTTGCAAGAGCTGTTCCTACTTCCAATATATAGAAGTTGAACAGGGTGGCTCCCAATGGGCACCCCTGTTTCACACCTCTTTCAGTTGGTATTGGATTTGATACATTTCCGTCACTGTCTAGACATACTTGGATGTAGGTATCAGAGTAAAGTTCTTTAATGGCGTGGATTAGACTCTCGTTGCACCCCTTTTCCTTGAGTTTATACCAAAGCGTTTCTCTGTCAACTCCATCAAATGCATTTGCCAAATCAATAAATGCTAAATCGATTTTTTGACCTGCTCTGATGGCTTCAATTTTCAACAAATTCAAGATGAGGAGATTTTCGCTGCAACCTACTCCTTTGAAGAACCCGCACTGGCATTCGTCGTAGATCTCCTCCTTTCGGATCCATGCTGTGAGTTATGCCAGTAGCTGGGTTGCAAACACTTTCCTCACTACGTCGAGTAAGGCTATTGGCCGATAATTTGCAGGAAAAGTACGGATTCCCTTCTTGAATATTGGCACAATAATCCCCGATTTCCAGGTCGATGGAATCCGTCCTTCTTTTATTATTGATTGGAACAGGATGTCGCAGAATTCCGACCACTCTTCAATGGTCTCTTTTAGGTCTGCGTTGGAAAGGCCATCAGTCCCTGCTGCTCTGGAGGCACTACTTTTTAAGATTGATGATCGAATATCCTCTCGATCTATTTTAATTTCCCATGGATGTCTTGGCTGATGATTTGTGATACATGGGGTTTTTCTTTTTTTAAATAGTTTTGTGTAGTGACTTTCCCAGTCATTTTCTGTTACCATATTTGATAATATAGCCTTTTCAGAGTTCATAGATTCATTTATTATGGCCCAGAATCCTCTAGTGTTTCTTTGATTTAAGGACTTCAGCATTATCTCGGCATCTCTTTGTTCTATCATCGCTCTGTGCTGTTTGCACCAATTATTATATTTGTTTTTTCTTTTTTTGACAAACTTTTGCCATCCAATGCTTGGGACGCACAAATTCCTCTTAGAGTCTCCCTTAACTCTCTCTTTCTTCTTACCACCTCAGGGCCGTACTGGTGCTTTTGGTAACTATGTCTCTTTAGATAATTCCTCTTTTTGATTTTGTAAATTTCTAGGAATTGCTGATATTCAATTGGATCCGTCCTACCCTTCTCCTGATTCAATTTCAATATTTCTGATACTGCCATAATGTCGGCGTTCCTTAGTCGTAATCTCTTCCGACCAGGTACCACCGAAATTTCTTGTCTCCACTGGTTACGCTGCGCAGGTTTGTCCTTGTTCCATTCTATAGACACAATGTTATGATCGCTTTGGTTGGACTTGGTAACTCTGAATGACTCTATTTCTTGCAATAATCCATCCGAGACGAAGATATAATCTAGTATGGATTTTTGGCAACCTCTTTCCCATGTAGGCTTTGCAGGGATGTCTCCTCTTGTTACTCAATTCAGCATTGTTAAGTTTCTGTGTGCCATTTCTTCCAACCAACATTCACTTTTGTATCTCTCTTTGAGGTTTGTCGATGCTTTAGATTGTTCAAGTTCAATTAGTTTCATATTGAAATCTCCACACAGTATAATCAACGCCTTTGGGTCATCTGTTAGTATATTGTCGATAGCCTCTAGGAGGTCATCCTCAAATTTTTGATGAGTTTTTGGTGTTGTGTTCCAGTACACCTTTAGTAAGTGGAGAATTTGAGCGTTCATCGCCGTTTGATTCACTGGTTCGATACAAGCCTCCTGGAGAAAGGGGGATAAGTCCTGTACTGACTTGATTCTCAGGCCGCAATTTCTTTTAATGAGAATCAATTGGCCCGACATCGGGCGCCCTTTTATTTTGCTTATAGCTGGATTGATTGCAACTTCGAAGCCCTCAACACATGGCATTCCTGTGAGCCATGTTTCTTGCATACATGTCATTGTTTGATCTGAGAGTTATTGTCGGTAGGTAGATGGTTATTTTCTTTTGTGAAAATTCTGCCCCTTTGCCATGAATTGCTGTGTGCATATAATGCACATCGTTTTGAATGTAAATTGCTGTTTAATTGGCAGCCGGTGTTGCATTTTTAATCGCTGCAGTGATATGGTCCCTTCGTGATAATTTGATAAGTCTAGCAGCTGCATTTTGGATACATTGTAGTTTCTTCAGCAGGTGTTCCGGCATTCCATAGGTAGAGGCCGTTGGCATAGTCTATTCTGGAAATGATGAGCACGATGATGGTCTGTGTTTTATGAGTGAAAGAGAGGAATGGTAGAATTATTTTTATCGTTTGTAGGAGGAAAAAGCATTTCTTGATTATTGTGTTTACTTGTGGTTCCAGTGTAAGTGCGCTGTCCAATGGGACTTCAAGGTTATTCACTATTTTAGATGGTGTGGGTGCTGTACCTAGGTCTCTGGGCCATGGGATATACTGGTTATTTTCGTGGTTTTTGGCGATAATCATAATTTCTGTCTTGCCTGGGTTGAGTTTGAGGCTGTTTGTGTTCATCCATTCGTAGAGTTCTTTTAAGCAGTCGTCCAGCTCTGTGTTCTCGTCTTGTGGGTCTTTGATTTTATAGATGATTTGTGTGTCATCTGCGTAGTTCTAGCAGTTAAGGCTGTGTCATTTGATGAGCCTGATTAATGGAGTTCGGTAGATATTGATGAGCAGTGGGGATAGGGAAGATTCTTGAGGCACTCCACAGTTGGTCTCTTGAGAGGTGGATTTGAAGGGTTTCATATAGACTGTTTCTGTTCTATCATTTAGGAATGATTTAATCCAGAGCAGGGCCAGATCGGTTATTCCCATTTCTTCTTGTCTCTTGAAGAAAATCGGGCCTCATTACACGGTAGGCGGTAGGGACATACCGTTACCGGTAAGGGATTACCGGTATCGGTAAATCCCCTCCCCAATCACGAACCGGACATACCGCCATTAGCGGCACCGCAAAGTACGGTGGCACTATTAGCGGCAAGTCCGTGAGCGCGCGGCCCCTCAGACCGGAAATAGCGGCATAGCGCTAATATCACGGCATCACGAGCCATGCGTACATGGCAATACCGGCATATAGTAGACCCAAAGAACCCTTACCGGCAAGGCACTAATACCGGCATCGCGAACCACACGTTAAAAGAGCACAGCAGAGTTCCCACCTGCCACAGGTGGACAAAATCAGCACAGGTGGAGGCAATGGAGACTGGCAGCACAAATGAGCACACCACACCCCTCCCCACACCCATTCCCACACCAAGATGGATGCAATACTAGCAGCATTACATGGGCTAGAGGACATGATTGCTGTGCAGCAGCTACAACAACAGGCAGCACAGAGGAGACGCAGGAGGAGGAGGAGGAGGGCAAGACAGGCGCAGCAAGCACCACCAGTGCACCTAGTGATACCACAGAGGCAGCCACCAATACCCAGGATCAGAGCCAGTCCAGTCAACCTAACCCCTGAACAGATACACACCCTGTACCGTCTGGACTGGGATACCATCACCACCATAGTAGACATGATATACAACGACATTGTGAGTCTCATTGACATCCGTACTGCCATCCCCCCTCTACTGAAGGTAGTAACAGTGCTCCACTTCTTGGCCACAGGCACCTACCAGCATACGGTAGGTCAGATGCATGGCATATCACAACCAGTATTCTCACGCACACTGAACCAGGTGCTCGATGCCCTCCTGCAGCACACAAGTCAACACATATACATGCCACGGACTGCCCAGGAGATCTCCAACACCAAAGTTGGCTTCCATTCACTGGCAGGCATCCCAAGTTGCATCGGGGCCATCCACTGTACCCATGTAGAACTGCTGGTCCCACATGCCAATGAGGTAGTGTACCGTAACAGAAAGCAATACCACTCCATCAACGTCCAAATGGTATGTGACTCCAATAAGATCATCACACATTGCTGTGCCCGATATCCCGGTTCAACCCATGATGCAATGGTCCTGCGGAACTCGACAATACCACGATACATGGAGCGACATGCTGGACAACGTTCGTGGCTACTTGGTGAGTAGCAGGCCGACCACATGTCAGTGTGATGTGGATTGTGAGTGGGGGGGGGTGATGCATACTCCAACTGTGCGTGAATGGGGGGGGGAGATGCATACTCCAACTGGCCGTGAATGGGGGGGGGGGAGATGCATACTCCAACTGGCCGTGAATGGGGGGGGGGGGATGCATACTCCAACTGGGCGTGAACTTGTGTCATGAGAAGAATGGACATACATATTTGCATCACTGTACAGTGAGGCAGCCCACAATGGACCAGAGACAAGACCACATGCCGGAAGTGAGTGCCACGGCAAACATATCAATCCATTACGCCAAACAGGCCATTCCAAACAACATGCACACCGCACAACACACCATTCCCCCATTACACAAATCGGCAACATGCATATCAAAATCACAACTGAAATGTACGCTGAACAACATCAGAAATGGTCCACGCACATGAGTGCATACAAATGGATCCCCTGTAGCCATTGTGGTGAGGCACACCCGTACCCCACCACAGAATTGCCATCAAACAGCATGGGGACATCAACTAAGGAATGGCAGTGTACTAGCAGTGTGGCACTAACGTTGCCAGGGCCAGGAAACACAAATCACTTAAACTCTGGCGGGACATGGCAATCCCTGCTGTATGCATGCATGGTGCATGTCCACTTGCAAGGACCACCTCACCTTCCCACATTGCAGTCACCCTGATTGCCATGCGTGCTTGGATCAGTGGATGTCGTTGAATATGCAATGTTTGTTTGTGTGATATGTGCACGCTCCACATTATGTAGACACTTACACATACCCATTGTTGCACCCATGCAGGTGATGCAGGTTATCCCCTGAAGAGGTGGCTCCTTACCCCTGTGCGGAACCCACAGAACAGGCACGAAGAGGACTACAATCATGCACACACCCGTACCCGCGTGGTGATCGAGCAGACATTCGGCCTATTGAAGGAACGCTTCCGGTGCCTCAGCAGGTCGGGCGGGGCACTCCTGTACGGGCATGAGAAGGTGGCCAAGATCACCATGGCATGTGTCATGCTTCACAATATGTGTATCAGACGGAATGTGCCAATGCCCCCTGACATAGAACTGCGACCACCGTCTGAGGATGATGACGGGGATGAGGATGGAGGAGAGGGGGCTGCAGGTCATGCAGGTGGCGATGCCCATGAGGGACGTGCTGTGCGGCAGCACCTGATAGACCATTGTTTCTGATGCACATGGATTAGGAGGGTGCAATTGGTGTTCAGCTCAGGGCACGGGGTGTATGGAGGACATAATCACAGTGCACCCTTCAACAATAAAGCACACATACACAATTATCAATGTCCAGTCATGTGATTATCCATGCCATTACGTGTGTATTGAGCATTATGACATTCAAACGTGCATGTACCCTCCACCCCAACAACCCTCACCCCCTCCCCCCACAACTCCACCGAACATGGTGTGCACATCAGTGCTGCATTAGTTCCCAAGTGTCAACAGGGACAGGCTGGCCCTACTTCCCTCCTCCACTACCACCATTGGGGGGTTGTGAGTCTGACCGCCGCAAGGACCGGCTGGACCTGCGCAGGATGGTTGTCTGGTCGGAGCTAGTAGACGAGGGCGTGGCTGGTTGATCTGCTCCCTGTGAGTGACGCATGCTCTCCATCGCCTCAGCAATGCGCGTTAGGACCTGCCTCACAGCGGCCATCTCGTCACATAGGCGCGTCGTGTTGCTGTCCATGGCAGCTTTCATGTCCCTTGACAACACCCGGATCTCCTCCCTGGTCGAGGCAGCCTCGCTCACTTGCCGGGCAACCAGGGCATTGAGCTCCTCCTGGCGCTGGCGTATCAGGCTCATGGTGTCGTCTGCGGCCCTGCCCCTGTTACTCCTCGGCGCAGCTTGCTGCATGTGGCCGACATCAGGTGAGCTCGCCACGGGACTGAATGACCCATCCATTGCATCTCCGGCATGCATCTCATGGATGCTGCCATTGGATGTGTTGCATGGGCTGTGGAGTGGGGACAGCTGGGGGCTGGGTGTACGCTGCCCTTCCGGTGTCGGACATGGGTCGTCCACATCACTCATAGGTGCCGTGGCTGCTGCTTCCCCAACGGAGCTATTGGCTGCGGACGGCGTGCCTTCTGGCACTGGCTCCTGAGTGGTGGGGGTGGGTGGTGGGGGTGCTGCCACAGTGTCGGATGGCATTTCGACCCTTGGTGTGGTCGTTGCGTGGGTGGCTTTTGAACGCTGGCCCACTCCAGATATCCCAGTGCCCCTCGATGTACTGGGCCTGGTGCCTGCATCCTTTCCCTTGGCCTGCTTTTTGGGTGGTGGGGCCTGCGTTGCAGAGTCCAGCTCCTCACTGTCAGATTGTGACCCTGTGGGGGAGCAAGACAGGGATTACATCAGTGATGGGTCAACGTGCATCATGCATATGTTGTTGTTGCTGCAGTTCTTTGGATTTGGACATCTACTTTGGGCCTGCAGGTTGTTGGCCAGATGGGTGGGTCATCCGGACATGTGTCAGGGTGACACGTGTGTGAGGTGCTGCATGCATGTGGTTGTGTGGGGATGTGCAGGGCATATATGCAGGGTTGTGTACATGTGTGTGTGATGACCCCATCCATTAGCTGATTCCCAATTCACATTTGGGGGAGGGACTCATGCTTGGCATTGCTGTGTCTTGCGTGGTCACTCACCTCCGTCTGACGTTGTTGCCACACCACACTCCATTCGGCCCACTCCCTCGATGGATTCTATGCCAATGGTGCTGGCACATGTCTCCTCCCACTCCTGCATCTTCATCGGGGATCCACCTCCGCCTCCTGTGCCCATGGCCAGATTCCTGTTGGCCGATAAAATGCTGCGTACACGGAGGCGCAGATCATCCCACCGCTTGCGCACGTCCTTTACGGTGCAGGGGGTGGAGCCCACCGCACTGACTTTCTGCGCCACCTCAGCCCAGATTTCCTTTTTTCTCAGGAGTGCCGGGCGCCGCATGTCGCTAGCGAACACTACGTCTGCATTTGCAGCCAGGGTGTCTGCCAGCATTTTCAATTCCTCGTTTGAGAAGCGTTCTTTGCGCTGGCGCGCATCGGCTTTCTTTAGGGCCTTGGGCATTGTTTGTTCTTCTGGGATGTGGTTTTGCCAGTCGTGGTGTTGCTGCAGGTCCTGAGTGCAGGGGATGGCAATGGATTGTGTTTTTAAGGATGGCCGCCGGGCTCTTTCCCGTTCCGGTGCGATGACGCTATTTCCGGTTCCGGTGTTTTACGGTGACCGCTAATAGCAGTGACCGCTAACAGCGGTGACCGCTAATAGCGTGCAGCATGAGGGCGGAGGTGCTATCAGCACTTTGGTCGGAGCCGGTAAGGTGCTTTCCCGCCATGGCGGTAGGGTCATTTACCGGCATGGCCCTATGCGCGTGTCCGCTAACTCGTAATGGGACGCTATTAGCGGTCTCATGCGATGGCGGACACGCTAATAGCGCCATGACGGTAAATCACATTTTTTAGCGCCTACCGTGTAATGAGGCCCGATGTCATGGCTGTGTCGAACTCTGCTGAGAGGTCGAGTAGATAAGGGCAGAGTTTGTGTCGGAGTCTGCGATGTTTTTTCGGTCGTCCCATATAGATAGGAGTGCTGTTTCTGTTCCTCACATTGGTCTAAAGCCAACGTGTGCATGGTCCAGCTGCTGATATTTTTCTGCGTGTTCCTGTGTTAGTTTGTAGACATAGGTTTCTAGCAGTTTTGCTTGGTAGGGAATGTTTGAGACTGGTCTGTAGTTAGCGAGGCCTTCCACGTCGCCTGCCGTGAGGAGAGGTTTGATGTACGCAGATTTGAAGAATCACTGAGAGTGACAGGTTAAAGATGTTTCTGAAGTGTTCCAACGGTGTGCTCTGTGTGAGAATTGATTTGTAGATGTCTGAAGGGCACGGGTCCATGAGGGAGCATGCTTTGTTTCTATGTCTTATCAGCTTGACGAATGTCTCTACTGATATTTGCGTGAAGTTATTGAGTTTATTCTGTGGTCCCACGGTTGGTTGGGTGGGTTGTGCATTTTTGTTGACTGGTCTGCTTTGTATGATCCTATGTATGTTGCTGATTTTATTTTTGAAGTGGTTCGCAAGGTTGTTGCATAGTTTTTGTGAGGGTATTGGTGCAGTTATTGCAACCTGGTGGGTTTCTCATTTCGTTTATAATGTTGTACAGTTCTTTTTGAGAGGTGGCTGCTTTGGTGATTCGGTTGTCTTAGTATTTCTTTTTTGCTTTTTGAATTTCTTTTTTGTACGATCTGCTTTGTGGTTGGTAATGAGATTTGTGTTGGCTGGTTGTATTCTTTCCTCCATTCTAATTCGAAATTCTTGCTGTTCCTTTTCATGGCACAGAGGAGGGGAGTAAACCACTTTGCCATTGCTCTCTTTTGTGATGGGGTGAAAGGCTTTTCGGGGGAGATGCTGTTGATTGTTTTGGCAATCCATCTATGCAGGAGCTCTGTTTTTCCGTTGAGGTCAGTTCCGTCTAGGCTATTGGTCGGTGGTTTTGTGATTTCAAGTTGTTCTGTTAAGTTGCTAGCTTTTCTGATCTTCCATTTTCTTTTAAGGATGGTTAGAATTTTTTGGGGTTGTTCGGTTGCTTTGGTTGGCAGAGAGATCACTAATGGAATGATGAGGTGGTCGCTCCAGAGTATCTGTATAAGTGGTGCCATGGTGATACAATATCTTTTTGGCGAAGATTTCATCCAGCATTTGTCCTGCTGTATGTGTTGTTCCTTTAAACAACTGGTGTAGTTTAATTAGGGTAAATGGCCCGGTTAACGATTTATGCGAGTTGGTGTTTTCAGATGATGAAGTCGCAGAGAATTATCAGGTGTTCATGTTTGATGGCTAGGTTGATGATGGCTTCTAGGCAGGTGTCAACGAATGCTGTGTCATATGTCGGCGGTCTGTAAACCAGTATGAATTTGAGGTTCGTTTTGGGGATTAATGTCAGGTGAAGGATTAGGGAGTCACCGTTTTTGATGTTTAGTGGTTTGTCTGTTTTTATTTACAGATGTTCCTTCTATACTACTGTGAGCCCTCCTCCTCCTTTTTTCTTTCCTGTTTATTTCTGAGCACTTGAAGTTGTCGGGTAGGCAGCTGTGGAGTGTAATTTTGTAGTTGTCATCTAGCCATGTTTCTGTGATGAATAAGATGTCAGTACCACAGTCGCATAGCAGGTCCTAGATCTCTGTGGCGTGCTTTGTTCTGCTTTTTTGTTAATATCGGTTTTGTCTTGCGATAGTTGCATTGGTGTGTTCCCATGTTGCTCTCATCTTTTATTTTTTATTTTTTTATTTATGTTGCTCTCATCTTGTTATGTTTGTTCGGTGGTGTCTGTTTCATCGTTGAGTAGGTCTGCTAAGTTTCGTGTTAGGTTCTTGATTTCTTTGTTTTCCTCTTCTGTATTTTGTTGTAGTTGATGGAGATGTCCCTGTGTTTTTGTGATATATGCAGTGAGGGTATCGATTTAGTTTTGTTTCTTCCTGATGATTCTGTTCTTTTCCTGCATGGTCTTGGGATGTTATTGGTATGTCTTGCATCGATGGTGCCATTGAGCTGTTGTGGCGGGTGGTAGGTCACTAGGTACGGTGTAAGGTATAAGGATTCTTCTATTCTCGTGACGTTAGTTCTGTTGTCCCCCGTGTTTGTGGGGGTGTGATCTGTACTTGTGATTATATAGGGCCTCATTACGACCTTGCTGGTCCAGAAACAAGGTTGCCAGTAAGCTTACCGACACCCTTGTTTCCAGACCTGCAAATTTTAAGTCTTCCTGCCGGGGCAGTTGCTCCCCCGACAGGTATGACCCTGCCGGGTGCAGTGGTCACGGTAGGCAGACTGATCACGCAAGCACCGGCACTGTTAGCAACGGTGCCGGTGCTTCCGTGAACCCATTCCCGGAATGGGGTACAACATTTACCGGCACCTACCGGTCCAACAGGACTTGTAATGCCCCGGTGGCACCAGCACGCTAGATGCCGGTAAAATGTCACAAGTCGAGCAGCATCCCGCCGGTAGCACAGGCAGGGTTACCGCCGGACTCGTAATGAGGCCCTATGTCTAGTTGATGCGAGATGTGGTGTGATTTTGTTTGGTTTATTCCTTCTCTTGTTCTTCTTTTGCATTGTTTTGTGGCATATTGCGGACCTTACTGGTAAGTAGGTTTAGATCTTTGTTTGTGTTTATGTTGCAGGGGCAGTGGCCCACGTGCAACACCATGCAAAGTTCGGTTTGTGATGGTTCTTTGCATCCTTGTGCTTGTGAGTATGACTTTATCTGTGGACCCTGAGTGATCTTGTAGTTCGATTTGAGGGGTGGTTGTCGAGTAGTGGTGGGAGGGTAGCTGGAAGTAGGGATTACTGCGGAGGTCCTTACCCTGCAGCTAGATAATCTGTGGGTGAGTAAGGGGAAGGTCTTGGGTTAGATAGGATTTTGGTTTGTTGTATCGGTGTCTGGCTAGCTCTGTGGGGGGGTTTTCAGGTGTCAAAGTAGTGTTATGTTATGAAAACACACCTATATTCGATTTACCTGGATAGTGTGAAAAGGACTAGGTTTTGAATTATAATAGTTTATGGGAACACACCTAGATTCGAGTTACATGGATAGTGGGAACACGTCCTAGGTTTTGAAATACTATGGTTTATGGGAACACACCTAGATTCGACTTTCCTGGATGGTGGGAAAAAGGCCTAGGTTTGAAATTACTATGGTTTATGGGAATACACATTTATTCGAGACACCTGGATAGTGGGAAAAAGGTCAAGGTTTCAAAATACAATTGTTTATGGGAACACACCTAGATTCGAGTTACCTGGATAGTGGGAAAAAGGCCTAGGTTTCAAATTACTATGGTTTATGGGAACACACCTAGATTCTTTCTTTCATCGGCAGAAGTCGACATGAACAAGTAATCCTAAACATATGGGTAAAAGAAGATAGAAGCGAACAAGAACACCACGGTTCAGAGCAAGAGCCCTGAAGATGGAGAATCGCTCCGAAATGCATAGGCTCTCTGACCATGTATAAGCCTAGAAAATGCTTCTAACTAATGAATTATGAGTGACAATAACTCATGATGAATAAAAGAATTAATGTTTATAACTAAATATTCAGAAAGTGTATTTATACTTTTAGTGTCGGTAGTGCAGATGATTACCGAGAAGATTAACAGTTACAGAAATAAGCAAAAATTAAAGGAATTTTGAGTGAAAGAGTGAGTACGTTACAAGCATTGTGAGAGCATCAGACATAGCTGGGTGAATCCACGCAACTTTCTGGCAGATTACGGTATTTTGTTCATCTTGGTGTCTAAGGATCATCACAAGTCCGGTTGCTCCACTTAGATGGATTAGAATATTCCTCAAAAAATAATTTCTGCATATCACAAAAGAATACGGTGGTGCCCACCTCTATACCTCTGTTTAACACACCTAGATTCGACTTTCCTGGATGGTGGGAAAAAGGCCTAGGTTTCAAATTACTATGGTTTATGGGAATACACCTAGATTCGAGACACTTGAAAAGTGGGAAAAAGGCCAAGGTTTCAAAATACAATAGTTTATGGGAGCACACCTAGATTCGAGACACCTGGATAGTGGGAAAAAGACCCAGGTTTCAAAATAGAATAGTCAATGAGGGCACACGTGGAATAGTGTTTCTGCTGCAGATGTCTAGTGTGTAGTTACGCATGCACTAGGGTGGTGTGATATGTGTTATGAAGACATGGGGCCTCATTACAACCCTGGAGATAGCCACACCACTATTTGCGGCATGGCTACCCCCATTCAGGATACCGGGTCCGGGTTCCTGGATGGGGAAATACCGGGCCATTCAAACCTTGGAGGGCCCGGTATTTCCCCATTCCAGGAACCCAGACCCTGGCCATCCCCATTCCCTTTCGAGCCCCCAAGGGGCTCAATGGGAATGGGGAGGATGCAAACAACGGGCCCGTTAATGACGGGCCCGTTGTTTGCATCCTCGTCTGCTCGCGGGACCCGTTAAGGACGCTTGGTTTTACCAGGCGTCCCTACCGGGTCCCGTGAGCAAACCTCGTAATGAGGCAGTAGGGGTTTAACAGGGCCGTTAAACGCCTACCGCCAGGGTCGTAATGAGGCCCATGGTCTTTGCATTGAGAGGTTAACATATGTAATTTACAGATTATGCGCTTGTCTGATAGTTGGGATAATTTCCAAAGGGAACAGTGTTCACTGTCTCCTACCTTGTCAGTTGCTGCTGGTTGACGGCTGCCTGCTTCCTGCTTCCCCTGCGAACACCTGCAGGCACTTCATGTAGCTGCTTCTTTGGGAGCTGCCCTTTGCCTTGGGTCCTTAGCCTGCAGAGGCTGCAATGGGTAGGGGGCTGCCCTAGCAAGATGATTGCTATAGGGGCTCTGGGCCAATCAGATCCAGGGGTGGGATTACACCTCAGCAACCACAGAAATGTTCTGATAGGGAGCTGGAAGGATGTGGGGAAAGCGTCCTGCACAAGGACATAATACAGGCACACAAGCTATAACGGGGCCAAAAGATGTTGAGAGATTCACTCACCTGCGCCTGGTAGCTAAAAAATGGCGAGGTGAGGCGGCAACACACAGGTCTAAACCTTGCTGTTCTTAGCTGCAGAGACCAGCCAATCGTTGCCTGGGGCTGTGTCGGGATGCTGTATCTGCCTCAGCAATAAACAGACAGGCTCAGATGTGGAGCAGGAATGATGTGGGGTAACCTGCCTGCAAAGGGTTTTAATACATGCACACAAGAGCCAAAATGGGGCCAAGAGATGTTGAGGGGTTCACTCACCTGCGCCTGGTATTTAAAAAAGGGTGAGGTGAGGCGGCAACACACAGGTCTAAACCTCAGTGTTCTGGCTGCAGAGTCCAGCCAATCAGGGCCTGGTGGTGTCTCGGGAGGATGGATCCACCTCAGCAATACACAAATAAGCTTAGATGGGGAGCGGGAAGGATGTGGGGTAACGAGCTTGCAAACGGTTTCAATACAGGCACACACAAGCCAAAATGGGGCCAAGAGATGTTGAGGGGTTTACTCGCCTGCGACTGGTAGCTAAAAAATGGCTAGGCTAGGCGGCAACTCACAGGTCTAAACCTCAGTGTTCCTGGCTGCAGAGACCAGCCAATCGGGGCATTGGGGTGTGTCGGGAGGCTGTATCCGCCTCAGCAATACACAAACAGGCTCGGATGTGGAGCAGGAAGGATGTGGGGTAAGCGGCATGCAAAGGGTTTTAATACATGCACACACAAGCCAAAATGGGGCTAAAAGATGTTGAGGGGTTCACTCACCTGTGTCCTGTAGTTAAGAAATGGCTAGGTGAGGCGGCAACACACCGGTCTAAACCTCTGTGTTCCTGGCTTCAGCGACAAGCCAATCGGAGCCTGGAGGTGTGTCGGGAGAGTCTGGATCTGCCTCGGCAATACACAAACGGGCTTGGATGGGGAGTGGTGAGGATGTGGGGTAAGCGGCCTGCAAAAGGTTAGAATACAGGTACACACAAGCCAAAATGTTGCAAAGAGATGTTGAGGGGTTCACTCACCTGGGCCTGGTAGCTAGAAAAGGGCGAGGTGAGGCAGAAACACACAGGTCTAAACCTTGGCCTTCCTGGCTGCAGAGACTGGCCAATCAGGGCCTGGGGGTGTGTCGGGAGATGTATGTGCCTCAGCAATACACAAACGGGCTCAGATGGGGACCGGAAAGGATGTGGGTTAAGCAGCCTACAAAGGGTTACAATACAGGTACACATAAGCCAAAATGGGGCCAAGAGATGTTGAGGAGTTCACTCACCTGCGCCTAGTAGCTAATGAATGGCTAGGTGAGGCAGCAACACATGGTTCTAAACCTCTTTGTTTCGGGCTGCAGAGACCAGCCAATCGGGAACTGGGGGGTGTCGGGAAGCTGCGCCTCGGCAATACACAAACGTGCTCGGATACGGAGCAGTGAGGATGTGGGGTAAGCAGCCTGCAAAGGGTTAGAATACAGGCCCACACAAGCCGAAATGTTGCAATAAGATGTTTAGGGGTTCACTCTCCTGCGCCTGGTAGCTAATAAATGGATAGGTGAGCGGCAACACAAAGGTCTAAACCTCAGTGTTCCTGGCTGCAAAGACCAGCCAATCGGGGCCTGAGGGTGTGTCGAGAGACTGGATCTGCCTCGGTAATACACAAACGGGGTTGGATCGGGAGCATGAAGGATGTGGGCTAAGTGCCTGCAAAGGGTTACAATACAGGCACACACAAGCCAAACTGTTTCCAGGAAATGTTGAGGAGTTCACTCACCTAGGCCTGGTAACTAAAAAATGGCGCAGTGAAGTGGCAACACACAGGTCTAAACCTCAGTGTTCCTGGCTGGAGAGACCAGCCAATCAGGGCCTGGGGGTGTGTTGGGAGTCTGGATCCGACTCGGCAATACACAAACTGGCTTGGATGGGGAGTGGAAATGATGTGGGGTAAGCGGCCTGCAAAGGGTTACAATACAGGCACACACAAGCCAAAATGGGGCAAGAGATCTTGAGGGGTTACACTCACCTTCACCTGGTAGCTAAAAAATTGAGAGGTGAGATGGCAACACACAGGTTTAAAACCTCAGTATTCCTGGCTGCAGAGACCAGCCAATCAGGGCCTGTGGGTGAGTTGGGAGGCTGGATCCGCCTCTGCAATACACAAATGGGCTTGGATGGGGAGCGGGATGGATGTGGGGTTAGCAGCCTGCAAAGGGTTACCATACAGGCACACACAAGCCAAAATGGGGCCAAGAGATGTTGAGGGGTTCACTCACCTGTGCCTAGTACCTAAAAAATAGCAAGGTGAGGTGGCAAAACACAGGTCTAAAACGCTGTGTTCCCCGGCTGGAGAGACCAGCCAATCGGGGCCATGGGGTGTGTTGGGAGGCTGGATCTGCCTCAGAAATACACAAACGGGCTTGGATGGGGAGCGGGAAGGATGTGGGGTAAGCGGCCTGCAAATGGTTACAATACAGGCACACACAAGCTAAAATGGGGCAAGAGATGTTGAGGGGTTCACTCACCTGCACCTGGGAGCTAAAAAATGGAGAGGTGAGATGGCAAGACACAGGTTTAAAACCTCAGTGTTCCTGGCTGCAGAGACCAGCCAACCAGGGCCTGGGGGTGAGTTGGGAGGCTGGATCCGCCTCGGCAATACACAAATGGGCTTGGATGGGGAGCGGGATGGATGTGGGGTCAGCAGCCTGCAAACGGTTACCATACAGGCACACACAAGCCAAAATGGGGCCAAGAGATGTTGAGGGGTTCACTCACCTGTGCCTAGAACCTAGAAAATAGCAAGGTGAGGCGGCAACACACAGGTCTAAAATGCTGTGTTCCTGGCTGGAGAGACCAGCCAATCGGGGCCCTGGGGTGTGTGTTATATCCGCCCTCCGCCCCGCTACGCGGTGACGTAGGGCGTCTGAATAAAATCCCCACGCGAGGGAGGCAGTTCCGGGCACAGACCCTAGCAGCATGTGTCGTGTCTTTCTTCTCGCTCCGGCAGGAGCTGCGTCATTGAGGCCTACATCTGCGGCCTACCACGTTCTGCCTCCGTGCGGGGCCGGAACATAACACTGGCGACGAAGGAAACGGGACCCAGCACGAGCGCTCGGCGCCCAACCATCTCATCCCTCCTGCATCGCACGACCGACAATTTCTTCCAGCAAGCCGATGGAACCGCTCTTCGACACGTGGGCCTACCGCGCACGAAAAACGCACGTGCGGTCACGGCTGTAGACAGTGGAGGACAGGCAGCGGCCCTATCCGCCAACGGATTCAAAGGGCGGCCTCAACAGGAACAGTCAGGGGACGTCATCACACGACATGGCGACCGGCACGTCCACCCCCGGCCCTAGCACGCCGTCCAGAATTGCGGTGAATCTGCCATTGTCGCCACCGCCAGCTCGCCCACAAAGCAACTCGACTACGATGATTCAACCTTTCGATCCTTTCACGGATCCATCATCGGTTGGCCCCCGCTGGCAGCTATGGCTCCAAAAATTTTAGATGGGCATGGAGTGCAAGGATGTAACATCGTCTAGGAAGATGAGATCGCACCTACTTTTGAACGTAGGGGATGAGGTGCTACGCATTTTCAACGCGCTCACCATCGCAGATGGCCTGGATATCTACCAGCGATCGAAGGATGCGCTGACGGCTCATTTTCTCCTGCAACTAAATCCTGATTACGAGACATTCATATTCTGCACCACGTTTCAGGTGGAAGAGGAAACAGTGGATGCGTTTCACACCCGGCTCAGGAAGTTAGCAATGTCATGTGAGTTCACGGATGTTGAGCAAGAGATCCGGAGACAAATCATCAATGGCATCCGTTCCGAGAAACTACGGAGGCTGGTGCTGGGTGAGAGGGGCATCTCTTTGACGCGCATTTTGGAGTTAGGCCGTCAGAGGGAGCTAGCGCATACCAGGGCTGCCAACATGGGCGTGACTCTGCACAAGTTACAGCTGGCCCTCGGGTCGTCCATGGTGGCCCAGGTCACAAACAGACAATCTACAAGGGACGAATACGGTGGCAACTAAACACCGCCCAGATGGCAACCACGGATCCCGGGGCCCACAGAGTGTGGATGGTGTGGTGGACCGCGTCACGGACGGCGAAATTGCCCGGCACAAGGCACATACGGGGCATGTGGCAGAAAGGACCACTATGCAAAGGTGTGCCGCTCCTCAGGCGCTCCACTACCGCCTCCGCCGAATCCTCAGGAGAGGAGTGGTACAAAAAATGAAGAAACAGGGAGTCACGAGGCGCGTTGAAGTAAACAACTCATCGACTGAGGAAGACGGTGACAACATCACAGGGACTCCATTAGACCCTGGCAGAGAGCAGCGGACCAAAGGAAGAAAAGTCTACCTAGTGTCAGCCCTGGATCGAGGACACGGCACGCAGAAGAGAGGGCTCCGGAGACAAAAATGTCAGGTCACCATCCAAAACCAGCAGATATGGATGACCATTGACACGGGGGCCTCGGTGAATGTCATGCCCACGTCCACATTCAAGACATTGCAGCCGCAACCTTCCCTCAAAAACACTGACACTCTCCTCTTCGCATATGGCTGCAAGAAGCCGCTACCGGTTGTCGGCCGATTCCGCATGACCATCAGCCACGGTGAAAACAACCTACCGTCAAAAGTCTACATCGTGAACGCCGGGATCGAATGACTCCTGAGCGGTGATGCGGCGGAGGACTTAGGGCTCGTACAGTTTGTCAATCGAATCGAGGAAGCCCACGAGGTCGAGAAGCTCCTGGCGCGACATCCGAACCTGCTGAACGGGATTGGGTGCCTGAAGGGAAAGACAATTAAACTCCACATTGACAAGTCTGTTCAGCCAAGGGCCGTCAGGCATCGGAGGACCCCTTTCCACATGCGGAAGCAGGTCGAGCTTGAACTAAAAGCGTTGGAAAAAGCAGGCATTATCGAGGAGGTGACGGGGCCGACACCATGGGTGTCCCCGATGGTGGTCACCCGGAAACCCAAACAACCGGGGAAGGTCCGCATTTGCATAGATATGCGCCTCCCGAATACCGCCATCAAGAGGGAGCGCCATATCACACCAACCCTCGACGAGATTGTGGTTGATCTCACGGGATCCAGAGTCTTCTCAAAAGTTGACCTGAAGGCAGGATACCACCAGCTGAAGCTACACAAAGACTCTCGGTACATAACAACTTTTTCCAAACACTTGGGTCTGCGAAAATACAAGCGCCTAAGTTTCGGCATATCTTCAGCAGCTGAAGTCTTCCAACAGACCATACAAGAAGTCATCCGGGACATCCCAGGTGTCCTCAATGTCAGTGATGGCATCCTGATCCACGCCCAGGACAAAGAAGAACACTCGAGGAGGCTAGAGATGCTCTTGGACCGGTTGGAGGCGGCGGGCCTAACCATCCACAAGGAAAAATGCAGTTTTTCAAAACAGATATATTGTCATGATCTCTGCTTCCAAAAGGTCAGGGTTTTCCCAACTCCCTTGGAAGCAGATCCATAACCCAGGTTCCGAGTGCCAACCAGTCCCAATTGGGACCTTTTGGACCCAGTCCTGGCGCCAGTGGCACCAGGCTCATAAATATGCCCAGTCCCAGCGCTGGAAGCGCCGGGCTCATAATGCTTGGGTGGACTTACCTGCAGCAGACCATGCTGCTTACTTGCCTGCCAGTTGAGCCTCTGATCCTCTTCTGTTTGGAACTACTTTTCCTGTTGGGTGGGGCAGGAGCCACTCCCTAGATTCAGAACACTGGAACTCTTCTGGAAAGCAGGAACTCTTTTCTTACCTAGGCGTGGCTGTGGAAGGAGACACCTAAGCACTACAGGAGGCTATTTAAACCACACCCGATGGATGAATCTTGCTTTGCGTTATTCTGCATCCTCTGCAGCAGAACGCTCATCGTGTCTTCTGCATCTGATCCTGGGCCTAAGGAAAAAGGCTTACCATCCTGAATCCAGTCTTCAGCAACACCTATAAAGACAAGAAAGAACAGGTTAGCATTACGGTCTTCAGTGACAGCTCTTCACTTACCTGGTCCATCGGCTGTCACCAACGCCTCGCGCTGCATTCCGGCATCTGAAAGACAAAGGCTTACCTACTCTTCGTGCGCTCCGGAGGTCTTCACACTGCATTCCGGCATCTGAAAGACAAAAGCTTACCAACTCTTCGCACGCTCCGGAGGCCTTCGGCGCTGCATCCCGCATCTGAAAGACAAAACAAGGTGCGTTTAAAGACATTGGGGAACTTTAATACTCACGTGCCATTACTCCTTTCCACATCTAACCCAGTGGGTATTCCGGCACCCTGCAGCCGCTCCGAACTTGTGCCTGCAAAATAAAAAGACAGTTAGAGCGCATCGTGAAGCAGGCAACAAGCGCTTACTTACGTGCTTCCAGGCGCTTCTATTCATCACACGGGCTCCATCTTCAACTCACTTCAGCCCGTCATCCGCCATCGCCGGAACCCTGCAAAACAAGAAACATCATTACTAAAGACTTTAAAGACATTAGAATTACTCGAAACTTACCGTTCGTGCAGTAAACGACGGACAGCAGTCCTCTGAAGTCAAGAGGCCTGCTCCCCTTATCCAGTGAAGAAACTGGTTACAGCACCCTGCCCCGAGGCAGATGGAGAGCACGGCGTTCACTTACCTAAGGTGAGAGCGTTAACCTTTGGGGTTCTACAGGAGAAGAGAAAGGGAAGAAGAGAGAGACATTCAATAACCCAGTTCCTTAATCCCATATTTTCTATCTGCAGACATCTTACCCTTCAAGTCAGACATACAGTGCACAGAGGTCCAGCCCAAAGAGCCAGCCGTGTGTTACACATCACCTTTGCAGATACGGTATACGCCCAGTCAAGACCGGCGCCTCTACGGGAATCAGGTGAGCGTTACATATATCCTTTTTTGGCTACAAGTTCAGCAGCTCTGACATCTCGCCGGACCCCCAGAAGGTCGCTGACATACAGGCCGCAAGTCCACCCAAGACACCCACTGACGTCCGCAGTTTTCTGGGGATGGCCACGTACTGTGGAAGATTCATCTGAAACCTGGCCACACTGTCGGAACCCCTTTGTGAACTCACGAAGCTCAACGCGAAGTGGGAGTGGGGAAAAGCTTGCCAAGATGCTTTCGAGAGCATAAAAGAGTCGCTGTCCGCAGAGACGAGAATGGCGTACTATGACACTGCCCTTCCGACGGAACTCTACGTGGACGCCAGCCCTGTCGGCCTGGGGGCCATCCTCATGCAGGTTACCAACGAAGGCGAGAAGAGACCCATCGCCTATGCGTCGCATGCTCTCACAGCGACGGAGCAGAGGTTCTCGCACATCGAGAAAGAGGCAATCGCCGTATTGTGGGGGTGCCGCCACTTCCACCTGTACCTGTATGGCCGCAAGTTCACAGCCATTACGGACCACAAGCCCCTCCTCCCCATCTTCATTGGCACTTCATCGCACCCACCGGCCAGAATAGCCAAATGGCTGCTACACCTTCAGCAGTACAACTTTGAGCTCCTGTATCAACCGGGATGTGGCAACCCGGCAGACTTCCTCTCCAGGCACCCGAGAGAGGCAACGCCACAGGAAGTCCAGGTGGCCGAAGAGACCGAAGAACACATCTGCCAAGTGGTGCGGGCAACGAGGCCGAAGGCGGTCAGAATTGAGGACATCGCAGAGGAAACATGCAGTGACCCCTGCTGCGGTCTGGTGAAAGATGCCATCATTTCGGGCGACTGGAGGTCATTTATGAGTAACACGCACAAAAGGACGGAGGAGGCAAAAGCGTTCCTCACAGGAATGTTCAACGTCCGCCAAGACTTGTCGATAACAGACCAGGGGCTACTGCTCCGCGGAGATCGCATCGTCATTCCGCCAGACCTGCACGACCGGATAGTGGCACTCGCCCATGAGGGCCACCAAGGGATGGCTCGAACGAAGGCGCGCATTCGACACCGAGTGTGGTTCCCTCGCATTGACGAAAAAGTGGAAACTCTTGTCATCACCTGCCTGCCGTGCCTCATAACCGGAACCCCACCAGATCCGGAACCCATCTTATCGGCGGAAAGAGGCTCTGGCAGCTGGGACGCAATAAGCATTGACTTCTGTAAACTATGTGAGGGCCTGTACCTCCTGGTGGCAATCGATGACCACTCCCGATACCCCGAGGTCGAGGTGGTCGAGTCCACAGCAGCGGAAGTGGTCATCCCGGCCATTGAGAAGATGTTCGCGACACATGAACTCCCAACCACGATCAAAAGTGACAATGGAGCCCCCTTCCAAGGGGTGGAGTTCAAACAGTACTTGCAAGATCTAAACATCCGGTACCACCACATCATGCCCAGATGGCCACAGGCCAACGGCGATGTAGAACGATTCATGAGAACACTCAATAAAGTGCTGAGGCTGTCCAAGGCAAATGCCAGCCCGTGGAAGGTCGACCTCTATCGATTCCTGAGGAACTACTGGGTCACCCCGCACTGCACAACAGGCGTCCCCCCAGCGGATCTCATGTTCCGCACCGTCATCAGGTCGTCCATCCCACATCACCCCAGCAGAGGACCGGACGAGCTAGACGAGGTGCGCACTGACCGAAGACGCAGGGACGCCAACGCCAACATGAGTACCAAGAGGAGGTTGCGACCATCCGACAACCAGGTGGGCGACCAGGTGGTCATGTTATGGAACCCAACGAAGTCCAAAATGGATTCCCGCTACGAGACTCTCCCATGGACTGTCCGTGAGACACGAGGGACCATGATAACTGCACAAAGGGGGCATCGTCAGGTGACACGCAACGCGTCATGGTTCAAGGCGGTTCCGCGCAACCTCTGGACTGATGGGGATTGTCCCCAAGAAGATGAGGAGTCGCCGAGGGTCGAGGACGGACCCGAAGATCCCCAAGGCGAAGGAAATGCAGATGACAGAACGTGGAAGCAGGGGAGCGAACAGGACCTGGGTGAGCCGGAGGTGGAAGGTGAGAGATCCCACGAGACTGTAGAAACCGCCCCACAGGGTGGACGGTATGGCCTGAGGGCTGCCACCCAGCCGCCATCTCGGCTCAAGGACTATGGGCCTCATTACGACCCAGGCGGTAAGGGTTTTACGGCAGCGTAAACAGCGCCGACCCTTACCGCCTGAGTACGAGGTCCCTTAGCGCCATGGCGGACTTAACACCTGCTTTTAGCAGGTGTTAAAATCCATGGCGCTAAGGGACCATGGAGTTAATTACGCCACTGTAATTTACGGTGGCGTAATTAACGCCTTCCCCACTCCCATTATGCCCTATGGGGCAAAAATGGGAATGGGGAAGGGTAAATGGGGATTGGGGACTTACCGCCCCGCCAAGGTCGGAATGGGGCGGTAAATCCGCCAACCACCATGGCGTAAACATAGTTTACGCCATGGTGGTAAAGTCACGGCCCAGGCGGTAACTTACCGCCTGGGTCGTAATGAGGCCCTATGTGTGGTAGGGTGGACTCTGAACGTTTATAAATGGGAGTTTGCATTTGTATTTCAGTTATGATTAGGAGTAGAAGCTTTTTGTGTTGGTGTGTTTCATTGTTGTGTTTTGTTTATAATAAAGGAGGAATGTTATATCCGCCCTCCGCCCCGCTACGCGGTGACGTAGGGCGTCTGAATAAAAGCCCCGCCCCCGCGCGAGGGAGGCAGTTCCGGGCACAGACCCTAGCAGCGTGTGTCGTGTCTTTCTTCTCGCTCCGGCTGGAGCTGCGTCATGGAGGCCTACATCTGCGGCCTACCACGTTCTGCCTCCGTGCGGGGCCGGAACATAACAGTGTGTTGGGAGGCTGGATCTGCCTCAGAAATACACAAACAGGCTTGGATGGGGAGCGGGAAGGATGTGGGTTAAGTGGCATGCCAAGGGTTACAATACAGGCACACACAAGCTAAAATGGGGCAAGTGAACCTTGAGGGGTTCACTCACCTGCACCTGGTAGCTAAATAATGGTGAGGTGAGGTGGCAATACATAGTTCTAAACCTCAGTGTTCCTGGCTGAAGAGACCAGCCAATCAGGGCCTGGGGTGCGTTGGGAGGATAAATCTGCCTCAGCAATACACAAACGGGCTTGGATGGGGAGCGGGAAGGATGTGGGTTAAGTGGCATGCCAAGGGTTACAATTCAGGCACATTCAAGCCAGAATGGGGCCAAGAGATGTTGAGGGGTTCACTCACCTGCGCCTGGTAGCTAAAAAATAGCAAGGTGAGGCGGCAACAAACAGGTCTAAAGCTTTGTGTTCCTGGCTGCAGAGACCAGCCAATCAGGGCCTGGGGGTGTGTCGGGAGGATAGATCTGCCTCAGCAATACACAAACGGGCCCAAATGGGGAGCGGGAAGGATGTGGGGTAAGCGCCCTGAAAAGGGTTACAATACAGGCACACACAAGCCAAAATGGGGCCAAGAGATGTTGAGGGGTTCACTCACCTGCGCCTGGTAGCTAAAAAATAGCAAGGTGAAGCGACAACACACAAGTCTAAACCTCAGTGTTCCTGGCTGCATAGACCAGCCAATCTGGGCCTGGGGGTGTGTTGGGAGGCTGGATCCACTTCGGCAATACACAAACGGGTGCGGATGGGGAGCGAGAAGGATGTGGGGTAAGCAGCCTGTAAAGGGTTACAATACAGGCACACACAAGCCAAAATTAGGCAAAGAAATGTTGAGGGGTTCACTCACCTGCGCCTGGTAGCTAAAAAATGGTGAGGTGAGGAGGCACCACACAGGTCTAAACCTTGGTGTTCCTGGCTGCAGAGTCCAGCCAATCAGGGACTGGGGGTGTGTCAGGAGGCTGGATGCGCCTCAGCAATACACAAACGGGCTCGGATGGGGAAGAGGAAGGATGTGGGGTAAGCTGCTGGGGTAAGCGGCCTTCAAAGGGTTACAATACAGGCACACACAAGCCAAAATCGGACAAGACATGTTGAGGGATTCACTCACCTGCGCCTGGTAGCTAAAAAATGGCGAGGGGAGGCAGCAACACACGGGTCGAAACCTCAATGTTCCTGGCTCCAGAGACCAGCCAATCGGGGACTGGGGGTGTGTCAGGAGGCGGGACCCACCTCAGCAATGGGCTGCATTCACATCCAGCAGCCATTTGGAGGGACAGGGAAGAATTGTGCTGCCAGGGGACAACACATCTTTGATGATTGCGAGCGCGGCGGAGAGGGCGATGTATTTCATCTCCATAGCCCTGTTGGGCTTTGCCATCCAGCCTCTGTGCACCCAACATCACTTCCCTCTTTATTTTCTGCACAATGCCCCCTCTGTCGGGGCCTCTGCCACGAGGTGCAGGTGTTATGCCATCTGTCCTACATACCCCACAGGCGGGCACCCACAGATCTAATGCCACCGCCCTCTCTGGTCCCGGTCCACTCCCCACACATAGATCCCCACTCACTCAGGCAGGGCAGCAGCAACAGCAACATGACAGGCAGCACGCATGGAAACAGCCTGTTGGATATGGGCGTGTGAACTTTTTGCACCCGTTTCGCCAGTGGCAACTACCTTGGCGTCTCGCAACTGGTCGGCGGAACCGCCGCCCCCTCCTGCTGCATCATCACATGACCCGGAAGGCCCGGCCGACTGTTGTTACTTCAGATCACGTGACAAGGAAGCGTGTGGGACCGCGAGTCATGTGACGCGGTCACCTGACAAGGCTCTATCCATTCAAATACTGTGAGGGAACGCTCGTTCAGTGCTTCACAGCTGACTTGTTTCGGCACTGTTTGGCGTTCCTGTTACTACGTTCTTGGTATTGAATCACTGTCATGATGCCTACCCCCAGGCATCCGGACCAAGCCCATCAGCCCCGGGAGCAGGCATCTAGACATTTAGTAAAACCTCAGCAGCCCCGGCTAGGGGCTATCTGGGTTCAGTCCTGGCGCCTATATCACTTCGGGGTAAACTCAAAGACGTTTTGGCCCAAGTTGTGAACCCACCTCAGGATTGTGCAGAATATATAGACTTAGTGGTCCAGTTAGACCACCGACTTCAGAATAGAAAGGCTGATCGAGCTAAGTTCGAGAATCAGGTATTGGTTAAACCCAATGTTACCCTCAAAGGAACAGATGTATCAGAACCGATGCAGCTCGGGGGGGGTCAAGGGACCCTTAACTCAAAAGGAAAGAGAAAGAAGACGGCAGATGCAATTGTGTCTGTACTGTGGGGCCCCAGGACATTTTCTACGGGATTGCCCTATAAAAACATCTAAAAAAGTAGTCGGAGTTGCTGATAAAAATCAAACAGAGCCTGATTCGGGAAACGACCATGCCCGAACAAGCGTAGAGGTCCGCTTGCCGAGCTTGAAGAAGAATACTCAGACCTTGCACTTCATCATACCAATGGTCCTTATAGATCAAAGGCAGCCATCACGTACGCACGCAGTGAGGGCATACATTGATAGCGGGGCCATAGGAAACTATGTGGACCACGAGTTGGCTTCTAGGATGAATCTATCTCTCTGCAAAAAGACCTCTTCGGATGTCATCACCACAGTCGATGGAACTGAAATTGCCCCTGTGCCTGTAACTCATTCCACCGCAGAGATGACACTATTGGGTCAGGATGGGCATCGAGAGACTATTGTGTTTGATTTAATCAAAGCCCCGCAGTTCCAAATAATACTGGGGATACCTTGGTTGGAAACACATAATCCTTGTATTGATTGGCGAGAGAAGAGAATAACCTTCCCGGATTGTGCACATACTTGTTACCCAAAAAACCCTTGAACCAAGGCCTGGCCACAGTCGCTACTCCAGTCGTGCAGTTACCTCAGGAATATCAAGAATTCCAGGATGTTTTCCAAAAGGAACAGGCAAACACCCTACCACCTCACAGATCATAAGATTGTCAAATCGATCTCATACCCGGTGCACAACCTCCATGTAGTAGGATCTACGCCCTTACGGAACCCGAAAACCTTCACCTACGACAATACTTGGACCAATACCTTGCTAATGGCTTCATTCGTCCATCCAAGTCCCCAGCATCTTCAGCTTTGTTCTTCGTGCCTAAAAAGGAAGGTGACCTTAGAACGTGCATAGACTACCGCGCATTAAATCAGATCACGGTTAAAACCGATACCCATTGCCTCTGATCCCCGAATTACTAGACCAAGTAAAGGACGCTTGCATCTACACTAAATTAGATCTCCGAGGGGCATATCATCTGGTACGTGTAAAGAAAGGCGACGAATGGAAGACTGCTTTTCGCACTAAGTACGGGTTATTCGAATACCTGGTGATGCCCTTCGGGTTGTGCAATATACCAGCAGCCTTCCAGTATTTTATGAACAATGTCCTTCATGAACTCATTGACGTCTGTGTTGTTGTATACATAGACGATATTCTAGTGTACTCCTCTTCAGAATCAGACCATGTGAAGCACGTTCGTGCAGTCCTTGAGAAACTACGCCAGCACAAGTTATATGCAAAATTGGAAAAATGTGTTTTTCATGCTACGGAAGTTGAA
This sequence comes from Ambystoma mexicanum, assembly GCF_040938575.1. NCBI lineage: Eukaryota > Metazoa > Chordata > Amphibia > Caudata > Ambystomatidae > Ambystoma > Ambystoma mexicanum. The sequence continues at coordinate 231,501,048 of NC_090939.1, read as the reverse complement.
TTCCTTGGATTTATTCTGACTCCAAAAGGAGTCCGAATGGACTCTCAAAAGGTGGACGCAATCCTCAAGTGGCCATCACCCAGTTCAGTTAAAGAGGTACAAAGCATGCTCGGATTTGCTAATTTCTACCACAGATTCATTCCGGATTTCTCACATGTTGTACACCCTATCACAGCACTTTTGCGAAAAAACAAATGCTTCTTGTGGACCGAAGAAGCTGAAAAGGCCTTCCAAGAGCTGAAAGCGAAATTCACGTCTGCACCTGTCTTAAGGCATCCACGCCCCGAACTTCCATACATAGTTGAAACTGATACATCCAGTTTAGCCAGGGGAGCTGTCCTGTCCCAGAAGGATCCTGAAACTGGTCAACTTCACCCAGTAGCATTTGGATCCAGAAAGTTCTCGACACCCGAGTTAAACTATGCGGTTACTGATAAAGAATTATTAACCATCAAATCCGCCTTCAAGGCTTGGCGGCATTATCTTCTCGGTGCCAGGCATACCATTACGGTAATCACAGATCACCGGAACTTGCAGTATTTAAAAACAGCCAAGGCCCAATCGTCACGTCAACTTCGATGGGCATTGTTCTTTGCTGAGTTCGATTTCGTGATCACTTATCGACCAGGTTGCAAAAATGGCAAGGCAGATGCCTTATCCCGAACAGGAATGGGAGAAGCATATGCGAACCCGGAACCGGTGCCTATAATTTCAGAACAAAGAATTCTTGGCATAACCACTCTACAGACACTAGAGGATATTCAAGTAAAGATCCAACAACTCTTCGATCCAACAGCCCTGCAGGACTGGGTGAAGAAAGGCCCGGACTACTCAGTCATCAATGACCTACCTTATTATCAAGGGCGACTATTTCTACCACACAAGGAACTACAAGAACTAGTCATCTCCAATTATCATGACACCCTGATGGAAGGACACCCAGGTATCGCAAAAACTGAAGCTAAAATTAAGAGACAATTCTGGTGGCCCACCTGGCGAAAAGACGTAAAGTCATTTGTAATGTCTTGTGGCATTTGCGCCCAAAACAAAAGTCAGAAGAAAACACCAGCTGGCCTCTTACAACCTTTGGATATTCCACCTACACCATGGCACACCTTATCGTTAGACTTTATTACAGATCTACCTCCATGTAATGGATTTAACACCATTCTAGTTATTGTGGATCTTTTTTTCAAGATGGCCCACTTTATTCCTCTAAAGGGATTACCTTCTGCTTCAATTCTGGCCAAGGAGTTCCTCGAAAACATTGTTCGAATACACGGATTTCCTTCCTTATTGGTCTCTGACCAAGGTAGTCAATTCATTTCACATTTTTGGAAGAAATGTTGTCAACTGGCGCAAATCGACGTGAGGTTATCAACCAGTCACCATCCCCAGACCAATGGTCAGACGGAGAGGACCAACCAGACCCTTGAACAGTACCTACGTTGCATGCTACACCAGACCAAAAGTAATTGGAAAGATATTTTATGGATTTCCGAGTATGCATACAATAACTCTGTACATTCAGGAACCGGACAAATCCCCTTTTATATACCATATATGGACATCACCCTCAAACCTCAGAACTAGATTTGCCTCAGCATTTAGAAATGCCTGCAGTTAGTCATTTGCATTCTACTATTACACAAGCCTTTAAAGAGGCAACAGAACATTTGAAACAAGCAAAAGAGAAATATAAGAAAAATGCTGATCAACATAGAAGTGAAACTCCACAATACCAGATTGGGGATCAAGTTTGGCTGGCTACAAAACACATACCTCTGAAGGGAACTCTGACTTTTAACCCTAGATATTTGGGACCTTACACTATTAAGGCCATTATCAACCCGGTAGCCGTCAAATTGGAATTACCCTCTAATATGCGCATTCATCCTGACTTTCATGTTTCACTTTTAAAACCAGTTCAACCAGGAACAAGATTAACCAAACCACCCGACCCCATCTTGATAGATGGAGAACCTGAATTCGAGGTAAAAAATATCCTGGACTCCAAGATGGTTAAATCAAAACTTTTTTATTTAATCGATTGTAAGGGCTACGGACCACAAGAAAGGTCATGGGAACCTAGTGACCACGTCCATGCACCTCGGTTGGTGAAAAGATTCCATCGGAACTTCCCAAACCAGGGCCCAGGAGAAGAACAACTTTAGGAGGGGCCTTGGGGGGGGAGTGCTGTCATGATGCCTACCCCCAGGCATCCGGACCAAGCCCATCAGCCCCGGGAGCAGGCATCTAGACATTTAGTAAAACCTCAGCAGCCTCGGCTAGGGGCTATCTGGGTTCAGTCCTGGCGCCTTAGGCACCAGGCTCATAGTAGGAATCAGTCCTGGCGCCTAAGGCGCCAGGCTCATAGTCATTACTTACCTCAGGCAGACCATGCTGCAAATGACTCCAATCCAACATGAAGCCTGAAAGAGACTATTTTTCTACAGGGACTATTTTTTACTCGCGTGTGGTTCTAGGGACTTCTTACCTGGGACTACTTTTGAGGCTATTTAAACCACACCCGACCAGCAACACACGCTTCGCGTTATTCTGCATCCAGCAGCGTAACACTCAACATGCCTGCAGCCTGCATCCAGTCTTCTGCCACGCCCGCCTCGAATCCGGAGCTCCTAAAACAAAGAGGAAAGAAAGGGACAAGGTTAGAAAATGAACGTATTTCTATTCCACACCTGATTCTGGATCCATCTTGTCTCCCGACCTGTAAAGAACATAATTTCTGCATGCGCCGCACCTCCAGCTGCAGCGCCGTGCCATACTCACCAGTCTTCACAGCATCCTTCGGGTCGGCGCTGCCTCCATCATTTCTTCGCCGAACTTCGGCACCTAGGAGACAAAAGAAAACCACAAGGTGAGCCGAGGGAACCAACAAATATAATTCTTACCACCATAGACTTACCTGATTTACCACCGGAGGCATCCTTTTGTGACTCTCCATATTTTCACGTGCCGCATCTGTAAAGAGAGACAACACAAAACGTTTTCCTCTTGCAACATTTACCGGACAGTGCCAGGTAATACAGACTCTTACCTGAGCGCCACCAGCTGCCACAAGAGCATCTTTTCACGAGCCAGCTGCAAGACAAGAAAGGAAGGGGGGAACAAGAGTGCACATCGGACATATTGAACTCTATGAACTTAATACTTACAGGTCCTCACCAGGAACCTCAGAGTCAATACTCTCCGGAACTCTCCCGAGCCTTCAAACCAGTGAGGTAACTGGAATCGACGCGCCCCTGCAAATCCACGCAGGATGGAGAGCTCATCTTTCAAGAATATAAGGTGAGATTGCTGTGAGGGCATTTCGGAGGTGATTCGTTGGGGAGGACAGTGGGGGTGCCATCACTTGAATCCACAAGTGGCTAAATCCATCCCTCCACTTGCAGGAGAATATTTCTACGGGTTAAGCAGACAAGATTAGGAGGGCAGATCCAGTCAGTCATCGCTGCACTACGCATCACGTGGGTGGAGATCGCAGTTGTCCGGGTCCGACCGACGCCCCTGTGGCAGCCAGGTGAGCGTAACAATCACGGACTGTTTTTTCAGACTTCTTCTTGTCAAAGCCCTTGGTTATCATTCTGCTCTGCTGGTTACCGGACTTTTGGGCTGCTTCTGGCTTCCTTTGGATCACCCTTGGATTTGGCGTACTCAACTGGTATAGACCTTGGAACTTCTATCGGATTGCCTACGGATCTCCCCACGCTCTGCAACACCTGAACTTGTCATTCCAGCTCACACAGGTATTCTGGTGCAAGTCCATCCTCACCTGTTGCTCCCAGTTACACCCTGTCTCTGCACAGAACACCTCCCATCCTGTCTGTACTACTTAGGGCTTGGGCCCCTCCACCTTGGTAAGCCCTTTAGTATTAAGTTACATTGTGAACCTCACCAGTTTTCCTTGTCATTGTACTTGCCCATTGCTTGCTTTATAGCGATCGGGGGGTTTCCGTTGTTCCTGGTTCCTGGCATTTCCGGCACTCAATACCTGGGGCCTCAAAGATCGATCAGGGAGTTATCGTGTATCTCCATGTGCGGTACTTGGGGACAGAGGCCCCATAATTTTCACGACCATCAAGATATAACAGCAGGGAAAGAAAGCACCTTCCATCATGGCTGACCTGTTGTGTGGTTTGCCTCAATGCTGGGCTGCCTGACTGCACCTCTCATCAAATTTGTCGGGTGTCTGTTATCTTGCGAGTATTTGGAACGTTGTGGAAATCAGTTTTGAGATTAAGGCGCATAGCAAATAGGTACCATCAGGTGGAAACACTTGCGAAGACTGTTGATTCTACACAAAGGTGTTCCATTTTCAATCTTCAATCATTACAACAGATTGGGAAACTGATAAAAGGAGAAGTAAGAAGCAGATTAAGAATTAAGTGGAAAGGGCCTACGAAAGATCTTTTAACACCCTGATGAAGACCATTAAGTTCTAGGTCGAAACACGTTTAAGCAATGTCCACATGATAAATGGAATTTAAATAATATTGAACACAGTTCTTACATATTTGAGTTTATTACTTTTGCAGCTTTGCAATTGAATTAATGGGTACTGGCACAGAGGTTAAGAACTTGGTAAACAGTATAATTGCTAAGCTTCTTTGGGTTCAAAGCTCTCTTGTCCCCTGCAGCCTTTCAGTACCAGGATATAAAATGAGTTACTTAAATATAATTGGAATAAGTAATTAGAAAGTGGTTAGCGCAGTGGAGTATAAACACAGAGGATAAATCAAAATCCTTTGAGAAGTCGACTACCTTTAGAATTGGGTTTTGACATAGTGTTTGCTTCAAGATGTTATATCATACCTCATCGTCCTCGCTCCACTGAAGTTTCTGGGGTTCAGCATTTTTATGTTTATCTGTCAACCATGCCATTTTATCCGAGTAGTGGGGGATAAACCTACGATAATAACCGATTAACCCAAGGGAAGCTCTACGGTCTCTTTTGGTCTTGGGAGTTGGAGTATCCAAGACGGCTTTTACTTTTTCATGTTGGGGCTGTACAGTTCCATTCCCTACGAAGAAGCCAAGATATTTTACGGCTGATTGGGCTAGTCTACATTTAGCTGTATTTGCAGTTAAACCACCATTCCTAAGGACTTTCATGATGGTGTAAAGATGGTCTTACTATAAATGACGATATCGTCAATATAAGCTCCGCAAAAGTCTGAATAGGGTTGTAGGAGATTATTCATAAGATGTTGGAACGAAGCTGGCACACCTTCTAGGCCAAAAGGGAGGACCTTAAACTGAAATAACCCTAAGGGTGTTGAAAATGCAGTTTATTTCCTTATCTGGCCCATATACAGGGACTTGCCAGTACGCTCTTGTTAAATCTAGGGTTGATAGATAGGTAGCTGTCCCTAGTTTATCAATTAGGTCATTGATGCGTGGCATGGGATGGGCATCGAAGTCCGATATGGCATTAACTTGACGGAAGTCAATGCAGAATCTCCAGGATTGTTCAGGTTTAGTGACTAACAGGATATGAGAGGACCATGGACCTGAGGAAGGTTCAATGATATTAGCCTTCAACATTTTGTTGACTTCCTCGATCACTACCTGTTTTCGTGCCTCTGGTAGATGATAAGATTTTAGGTGAACTGCTTCGAATATAATGATAGGTACCTTTTACTCTTCATGGTTTCTCAGAAAATACGTCAGGGAAGGAAACTATCATGTCCTTCAGATCTTCTCGTTGTTGGCTAGATAACTCCGATGGAATTAAGTCAAAGTTATCTATGTCCTCGGGAACCAGACAAGCTGATGGGCACTGGTGGCTGATAGGTTTTCTTTCCACTCTTTTAGAAGGTTAACAGGATATAAGTGGACTTTCTGTTTTCGGTCTTGTTGGGCTACTTTGTACTGTTCTTTCTATTATGTCATAGTGCCCATGCCACTTGGAGACCAGTTTGTTTTCTGATGTGGGTAAAAGGACTAGTACTTTCTGTCCAATAGAAAAAGCTCTTACATTTACTTTTTTATCGTAACTGGCCTTTTGCTGGTTTTGGGCCTTGCCCAAGTGGGTACACACTAAGTCCCAGACTAATTTCATGTGTTCTCGCATTCTAGTGGCGGTTTGGGATATTGAAATGGGGGCCTCCTCACGTTCTTCCCAAGTTTCCCATAGCATGTCTAGGACATCTTGCGGTTCTCTTCCATAGAGTAGCTCAAAGGGAGAAAAACCTGTGGACGCTTGGGTCATTTTCCTTACTGCAAATAGTGCCCATTGGATCATTCAGTCCCAGTCCTTCCCGTCTTTGTCTACCAATTTCCGTAGAATTAGTTTTAAGGTCTTATTGAATCTTTCTACCAGACCATCGGTTTGGTGATGGTACACATAAGTATGCAAGGTGGTAATGTGGAGTAGCTCTTTGACTTCAGCCATAAACTTACTCATAAAATTTGAACCCTGATCTGTCGGTATTTCTTTAGGAAAACGAACCCTAGAGAAATATGGTAGAAGATGCTTCAAGATTTGCTGAGTGGTATTATTTTGCATTGGAAATGCCTCAGGGTATCGTGTCGCATAATCCACGATTAATAGGACATACTTGTTCCCCAATTTAGATGTTTCCAGAGGTCCTATTATATCCATGCCAATTTGCGAGAAGGGGCCTTCTATGATTGGCAACGGGTTCAAAGGGGGAGGTAATGGAATGTGCAAGTTGGTCTTTTGACATATCTCCCAGGTTTGTATGAAAGTTTCGATGTGAGCATGAATACCTGGCCAATAAAACTTGCCCCTAATATGTACCTGGCTTTTAGTTTGTCCCAAATATACTCCCATGAGATGGGAATGTACAATCTGTAGCATGACCTTTCAGTGATTTATAGGTATTACCAGTTGAGTTTTTATTAACCCTTCAGGGGAGGTTTCCTTCCTGTAAAGCTGCGGTGCTCAACCTACAGACCAAAGGCTAAATGTAGCCCTTCATCTCGCGATATGCGGTCCGACAAGAGTGTTTACTTTTGTAATGAGATACGGCCCACTTCAAGCAGTTGGCTGCATTTCATTACATAAGTAAACTGTTTGCCCGAGACTGTCTGCACCTCTACTAGAGTGGCTATTAACCTGATCTTTATCTCCATTACAATGTACGCCCCCCCCTCCTTTGTTTAGAATGAAAAGCAGTCTGAGTCACCCCTGGGGGAGAGGGGCATTCATTATAATGGAGATAAAGATAAGGTTAATAGACGCAAATTATTAAGGGACGGCGAGCCAGCAGTCTCCCTTGTTAATTGTGCGCACAATTCTTTTGCAATAAAGCACCTGGGCCATTTCTTTTCTGGCAGACAGGTAGCCAAATCATCACTAACGTGTCAGCGTTTCATTACACTACGCATGGCCAGATGAAAAATGACTAAGGGCCTCATTGCGACCCCGGCGGTAGCCGTGCCAGTAAAAACGGCACGGCTGCCACCGGAGTCATGTTTTTTCCGGTTCCTGGCTTTGGGGAATAACTGGGGCATTACAGCCCCGGCGGGAACGGGGAGGACGAATGCACCGGCACTGTGTGCAACAGTGCTGGTGCATCTGTCAAAGTCTGCAAGCAGGTACCTTTCTGACCACCAAGTCAGACCAAGGCAACCGCTCGCAGAACTCAGAGTATGCCGGTCCGGTAACAACGGACAGCAGGAACTTCCCGGACAGCATTTCTTTGTTCCTTGGGCATAAATAACTGCTTTTTTGCATTAGATTCATGTATTAATTTAATTTGTTGCATGAACCTATTTTGCTACACTTGTTGTTAGACTTGCACTCATGATTATGCATAAGTAGGTTTATTTGTGCTTGCATGGCAATAGCTCCTTTTTTGGGTCAGTCTAAAAGGAATGGCCCATGAGGCCTGGGTGTCGGGTGTATGGCGAAAAGTTTCACCAATTTATCATGCCACTTTAAATTGTGCCGTGAGGCACAAAGCTCCCAGACTCTGTCTGCATAGCAGAGAGGGCCGGTTGAAGGTAGGAGCAGTCGTGCGTTGGTCCTGCGAACCAGAACAGCTACGGAAGACAGCGCAGCCCAGGAGGGTGTGCATGAATCACTGCAGATCTGCCACATGTTGAAGAACTCTTGCGGGAGAAAATTGGGACAATAGAGGACTGCAAGGGGGGTGCGGGTGGCACTCTGGCCCTTCAAGCAAAATGCTCCCTGACCCCCTCGGCATAGCAATGTGTTTGTGAGACAGGAGAGAGAAAGGGGCAATAATGTGAGCGTGGACAGAGTGTGGGAGTAAGTGTGATGCAGAAAAGGATGGCAAAGAGATAGGGAGACTTAAGGGGAAGCGACAGAGAGGGAAGACAGAGATGAAGGAAGACAAAGACATAGACGAGAGTGAGCGGGTGGTAGAGAGAAGAGAAGCGAGAGATAGCAAGAGACAGAAATAGTAACATGGGGAGAGGGAGGATGAGGGGAGAGAAAGAAAAACAAAAAGAGAGAAATAGTAATATAGGAAGAGAGAAGGGGAGAGAAAGAAAGACAGTGATAACATAGTAACATTGGTAGAGAGGAAGAGGGGAGAGAAAGAAAGACAAAAAGCGAGAGTGTGACAGAAATAGTAACAAGGAGAGAGAGAGAAAGAGTGGAAGAAGGGAAGAAATAGAAAGATAGAAATAGTAACATAGGGGACAGAGAGAAAGACAGAGATAGAGAAATAGCAACATAGGGAGAGCAAGAGGAATATGGGAGAGAAAGAAAGACAGACAGAGAGATCGACAGAAATAGTAACCGAGGGGGAGCGACAGAGAGAGAGGAAGAAGTAACATGGAGGGAGAAAAAGAGAGAAAGAGGGGCAAGAAAGAAAGAGTGAGAGAGAGGGCTACATGGAGAGAGACGGGGGTCCTATTCTTTCACGTCACAGTACTTACTCTCTGAGGCCCCCGTCTTCTTGACCAGGATGCCTTTTCTATTTCATTTTCATTTCCCTTGCTTCGCCCTGCGATCCCTTTCCCCCACTCCATGCCACACATTAGTAGTCCGGCCCACTGTATGCGGCTACCTTTTTAAAAAAAAACTTCTATTGTTAGTTGGCAAAAGTTAGCAGCAGTTACACATATTGAGCATACTTTACAAAATCAACAAATTACAGTCTATTGCACATCGTCTGACAGTACATACATGATTGTTTGTGTAGTACAGGGCGATCTAGCAGGACATGGAACATTTCAGCATTATGTGGCTAGGGAGGGGGGGTAATCGGGTGCCCCTTCAGTCTGTTAAGGTAGCTGCAGAATGCAGTCCATATATGTGTGGGGCGCAAATGCGCAGGCAGCGACATGATGTATTCCTCCTCACAGGTTTGCGTCCAGGTGAGTGCATTCAGCCACATTGTAAAGGTAGGTGGAGATGAGCGTTTCCAGTACTGCAATATACATTTCTTGGCCACCATACTACTTAGATTGAGAAACTTGGATACTTTCTTGGCATCGTTGTCATCCCGTACCCCAAACAACACACCTAGTACGCATTAAGCGCGGGACATGACCAGAACATGTGTGTGTGATCTGCACCTTCAAGATGGCACCTCTGGCAGGTATGCGTCTGGGCTTGGGCGAACCTATTCAGTTTATGCAGAGTGTAATATACCCTGTTCAGTAGTTTGTACTGCATGCATCTGAATCTGAAATTAAGTGAAATTCTGCGTGTGTGTAGGAACATCCTCCTCCACAAACCATCTGTGATCTCAAGGCCAAGTTTGCTGGCCCACTCGCTGCACGACCGGGCAGGTAGGTCTGGGGACTTCACCATCAACATTTTATATACAGAGGAAACTACCTCCCGGCTATTACTAGCATTGGCTATGTAGTGCAGTTCGGGCGTTTCTGGGGGTTCGTCCGGGTAGGATGACCACATGGCGCGGACTGCTGCACGCAGCCTGTAATATTGCAGCATTTCCAGTGCAGAACCGGAGTGCTCAGGGTACCACGTTTGTGGAGTGATAAACTAGACCAAGCTTGGTATCCTAGTTCCTGCCATCTTTGGGACAGAAGCTTATCATGTGTGGGTGCAAGCCCGCGAAACTTCCAGATGGGGAGCCATTTATAGTAGGGGTGCAGATTCGACGACAAGTCAAGAAGCCGGTGGCACGGCATTAACGTGGATGTGATGGGGTCAGCTACCGCATCAGCTGCGTACTTACGGTGAAGGACAAGTGACATGGTGTGCATTCAGGCTGTTGCCAACTTTTCCATTTTGACATGAGGCGGAGCTGTTGGGTGTTTGTACCAGTATGTGGCATATTGGGCCGGCCCTGCTACCCAATATAGAGTCAGGTCGGGGGTGGTAAAGCCACCCCCCTTTCATAGGGTAAGGTCATGTGTTTTCCACTTTTTCCGGACCGCGCCTGCATGCCATAGGTAGTGTGCACTACTTTTGTGTAAGTCGTCAAAGTATTGTTTTCCCAGCCATATCGGGACATTAGCGAAGATGTACAGCAGTTTGGGAACCAAGATCATTTTGACCAGGGACAGTTTCCCAGCCAATAATAAGGGGAGAGATCGCCATCTCGTCAGATTTGACTCAAAGTACTGTGCGGCCGTAGTATAGTTATCGGTCAGTAGGGTCGACTTGGATAGTGTTACCTGAATTCCCAAATACCTGACACCACCCGGGGACTAGCGGAGAGGATATTCACACGCTGCTTGCTAAATTGAGCTGGTGAACGGTAATATCTCAGATTTAGAGTAGTTGATGATAAAGCCAGAGAAGGGACCAATTTTTATGATGTCCCGTAGGATAGGATCCGGATGTGCACCCGGGTCCCTAACGTATAGCAGCACATCATCTGCGTACAATGATATTTCTGGGGCATCCTTCAAATGTATACCTTTGCGGGAGTGCTGCACCCTGACGTGATCAGCCATTGGCTTAATGACCGGTGCAAAGAGGATGGGGGAGAACGGGCAGCCCTGTCGGGTGCCTCTGAGTAGTGCGATAGACGCTGAGGTCAGCGAATTAACCAGGACTCTAGCCGTGGGACACGTGTACAATAGTTTAATATACTGGATCATGGATGGGCCCACCCCCATTTTCTCCAGGACCTGCCACATGTATTGCCATGAGCCTTTTGGGCATCAAGTGTGACCGCGACAGCAGAGGCCACTTGGTCTATCATGGACACGACATTAAAGAGCCATCTAATATTGAGAGCAGTGGAACGCCCCGGAACAAATCCGCTCTGGTCTTCGTGTACAAGACGTGACATGATCGGGAGAAATCTGTTCGCGATAGTCTTGGCAAATATCTTGGTATCAATGTTCATAAGTGACAGAGGCCCATAAAACCCGCATTCGTCACTGGGCTTGCTGGGCTTAAGGAGGACAGTTATGAGTGCCTTACGCAGTGATGGAGGAAGAGTGGACTCCCGCAGCGATTCAGACCAGACCTCGAGCAGCCTTGGTACTCCTGATAGAATTCCGAAGTGAGTCCGTCAGGACGGGGGGGGCCTTACCCTTCAGGAGATCAGTGATAGCTTTGACTATTTCATCGAGTGTGATCGGCTCGTCAAGTTGTTCCCTGGTGGTTTGAGATATATACGTCATGGGGACTTGGTCGAAGAGTTCGCAGATGTCTTGTGTGCTATGCTCATCGGGTGGCGTGTATAGGTGGTTCATGTCATTTCATCACGTGTTTTTTTTTTGCTGGGTTTTTTACCCCGATTTTTTTAATGAAAAAACCCATGACATTTTTTTAAATTATTTTGGGGGGGGGTCCCCCCCCCCAACCACCCAATTTTCTTTAATTTGTATTTATTCCCAAACACCCACACCCCATATATATAATTTACTAACCCCCTAAAAAATTCTATGTGTTTTTTGAAAAAGAAATAGCGGCAAAAAACCCAGCGAAAAAACATCCTGTGACGAAAGGACGTTGTACCGTATAGGTCGGTATAACAATTAGTGAACATTTCTAGTATCTGCCGATCTGACCATTGTTGAGTGCTCTTTGCATCCCTGATGCAGTCAATCTGGACTCTACCCCCCTCTGCTCAGACTAATCTAGCAAGTGGCCTCCCCAGTCTATCACCTTCTCCGTATTTCCTTGCTAAGCAGGGGCAAGTTAGGTAGCGTACCTCCTTTAGGGCATGTGATTCAAACGCCTCCAACTCTTCCCGTATTTGCGCCAGTTTGGAGGGGCTAGCTGCCGTCGCGCATTCACATTCCAAGTTCTTCAGTTTAGCCTCAGAGCGGTGTAGGTCATTGTTTTCAATATTCCCGCCTCCCGCGAGATAGACATACCCCTAATGTTCACCTTAAAGGCCTCCCAGCGGACCCCCATGGTAGTGTCTAGTTGTGCATTACATTCGAAGAAGGTTTTTATATCTGAGAGGATCTCCGCCTTAAAAACTATATCTAGCAGTGACTCCGACTTGAAGCGCCAGGCAGAACGGGCTGGCATGGTGGGTCCCAGCCTGAACATCATCGTCACCGCAGTGTGGTCAGATAGTGTGCGTGTGAGTATCTGAGATACCACAACCCTGCCCATTAGACCACCTGTCACTAGGAATAGGTCAATCCTCAATGAGCTATCATGCACTGAGGAGTAACAGGTGTATTCTCGAACACGAGGGTGGAAGGTCCTCCACACATCCTGCATGCCAAGCATTGCAATATGTGTGTGTAATCTCCTAGCCAGGCAGGATAGGTCCCTGGGTGCTGTCCCTGTCCTATCCAGGTCCCTGTTCAGTTTCATATTCATGTCCCCCCCCCCATATTATTGGAACCCCAATATATCCCCATAAGCAGTGTCAAAGTATTCAGGGGAGTCAACATTCGGGGCATATGTGGTGACCAGTAGATACTCTACGCCCGCTATAACACAGTGTAGGACAGCGTATTGCCCCTCCGGATCTATGTGGCTCTTCTTCAGCGTAAACTTAACTTGTGAATCAGCGTTAATACTCCCCTAGATTGCGTGGAGTAAGCCGTGTAGAACCTACTGGGTCCCCAGGATGGTGCCAGACATGTAGCGAGGTGGCCCTGGGCATGGGTCTCCTGCGGTAATAGTATATTCAAGTCATGCCTTTGGGCATACGCTGTGATTCTACAGGCCTTAGTGTAGTTGTCTATCCACAGTACATTCAATGACATTATTTGTACGGCCATGCCGCCACTTCAAAATACATCCCAAATTGCACTCCCCGTGTACATAGAACTGTGCCATTACGAACATCACGTTGCTGATTCGTCATGTGCATTGCCACTTTCCTCACACCAATTTTTGTATAACCTTTTTCAACACCCTCCCCCACCCTCATCGCCCTTCCCCAACCAGCAGTGTAGTCCCACCCCCCTTTGGCCTGTTTACCAGAGAGCCACCCCCAACTCGGCTCAACCCAGTCGCGGGCCCAACGGATGCTCGTGCACAACAGGACCATCAAAGAATAACCTTTGCAGCTGCAATGGGGTGTGCCGCTGCCGCTTGGCCAACACAACAGACATGTGGGGTAACCCCCTTCATGTTGCATATAGAGGCGGTCCATATTCACATTTAACATAACAAAACCTTGAACCTGGGAGAGTGGGCACAAGAGATGCGCACCTCAAGAGTGGCGCTTATTATAACAATCAGGCACCTCATGTTCCTCGTATGACTGCTAAGCAGCGCCCACAGGTTCCTCTCATGGATCAATATGTATCAGGATATCTGGATTCTACAATGGTGTTTAGCATGCGGGCAGCTGCTGCCATACCACAGAGTAATGTTCGATATGAGAGGCCGGTATTAATTGACTGAGGCACTAACAACAGATAAACAGAAGGATGGAGAAACTCAGAAGAAAGCTTCAGTAGTGAGTGGGAGGGATCCACCCTCAGTCATTCTCCATAATATCGTCAGCTGGATTGTCCAACGGGATATGTGCCTATGAATTTCACTGCTTCGTCTGGGACTGTAAAAAAGTAAAGCTTGTCCTGAAGGTGAACTTTAGGTGTACAGGGAATAATATTGCATGGGCGACATTCCTTTCTCTGAGCATTTTCTTCACACCTATGAACTGTCGCCACTCCTGTTGGACTCCAGTAGAGAAGCCAGGGAAGATTCGGATAACTTGAGAGTCTAGTCTGAGTTCTCCTTTCTCCCTTGCTAGTCGGAGAATCTGGTCCCTGTCCCTGTAGCTTAAGATCTGTGCAATTATAGGCCTAGGGAAGTCGCCTGGTTTGGGGCACTGTGCCGGTGCCTGGTGGGCCCGCTGAACGGCAATTCAGGATTGTCCAGTAGGACTTTAAGGAGATTCTCCGTCACAAGTTCCATGCACCCTTTGAGTGCATTCTCAGGGATGCCAACGATGCGTATATTGTTTCGGCGCGATCTGGATTCCAAATAGTCGCACTTTGTTTTGACGAATTTCATATCCCTGATTAGGGTTGCCACTGTATCTTGCAGAGCATGTATCCCATCCTCATTCTCCCCAATCCTAGTCTCTGCCTCATTAATCCTGGTTCCCTGCTGATCAAGCTTGATTCTGAGTAATGCCACATTCGCGTTTATGTCGTCAAGCTTCTCATGGAAGGATGCAAAGTTTTTGGCCATGGACTCCATCATGGTCGTCAAGTCGGGAGGTGGGGCGTCCATTGGCATGTCTGTGTCCTCCTGACTAGTCGAGGACCGCCCCTGATCGGGCTGAAGTGCCGCCTTGGTAAACTTATCCATGGTGCCAACCTTATTAGCTCCTCGAGACCTGTTAGACATCCTACAGGTGGATGTGTGGTTCCTCCGGCTCAATCAAGTGGTGGAAGCAGCTAGTGCAACGAGAGCGACGGGATTACCAGCACAGTTCAGGGCTTTCTGCATGCCTCTAGGGCCCCAACCAAGCACACAGCACGGGTGATCAGGTGAAAGCTGTGTAGATCTCCCACGGTATGCCTCAGAAGGGGTGGGGGGTCCGATGGCAGTGAACCAGGAGGTAGGGCCATGGGGGTGCGGCCCGCCGGGCCAAGCGCCGCTCCCAAGGCACCCCAATCCCAGGGTATCAGGATGCCTAGATCAGTGGAGGAGAGCCTAACAAGTGGTAGGGCGGACCTTCAAGATCCTTGGCGTGGAGGAGTTTCTCTGTTTTAGGTGCATCCAGAGAGTCGGCGCGGTCGAAGCTGGTGTGTGCTATGCTGTGCAATCCGCTCCCCAAGCAAGTCGGCAGTATTCAAATCTAGTGCAGCAATGCAAGTCGCCAGTGATGTAAGGTTCCGTGGTCTCACCACCTCAGCAGAACAGCAGGAGCCGTGAGCAGTGGAGTACGTTCCAGGAGAGCACTATCTGTGGGGAGGGCCCCAGTGTTGATGGTGGTGAAGGGTGCATTGGAGGTGATTGTGGCATGCTGGAAGCGTGGCACTCATGGGCTGTTTTAAAGGCTCTGCAGTTCAGGCGAGGCTGCAATGGAGACCAATCTGGGCAGTTGGTGTGTGTTGGCCTCTGGCAATTCACACCGTGGGGCAATCCATGTTGCAGGCGCAATGTTTTGGCTACCATGGCAGAAGGGGGCCAACGCCGCCGTGGCATGCACCTGGACAATGTAGACAATAGGCGGCCGGTGCTGTGGGAGCCAGTAGGAGAGGGGCGCAGGCGACAGCAATGCCTCGTCCATTCCAGAGTTGGGGAGTATAGTAACAGGTTAAGGCCGCCCAGTCCCCGGCCGCACGGCCGCACTTACTTGCTATGGTGGTAGGTCCTTCGTGGGGGCAGCCTCGGCGGCCCGTGGCTGTCAGTGGAGAGTGCTGGGAATCATCAAAGCAGCTCGTTCCATGGCTCCCCAACCCCAGCCATAGGAATGTTGGGGCCAGATCAGGGCCCAGGGCAAGCTCTCCACACCCCGGCCCAGTCAGTGTAGATGCCTGGATCGCCCCAGCACTGCCAGTCATCAACAGAGAGGCGCTCCCAGCATAAACGGGTCCCCGGATCTATCAGGAGGCATGGCCTTCCAGGTAGCAGCGCGCTGGCATTTGGAGGATCAGCAATGGCTCCGCACTGGTCGGGGGACAGGGTCTGTCACCCCCTCGGTGGCCATGAAGTGTAGGATGGCTCTCCGCAGGTCACGCCGAGGTCCGCGAGGAAGCAAGGTCTGCCCCCCGGGCACGCAGCCAAAGCCACAGAACCAGGTGAGTATGCAGGAGGGGGCAGAAAGACGTGCCGCCACAGGCCTGCTGGAGAGCCAAGTCCATTCGGGCAGTTGTTCGTGACCTGGACGCCAGCGTCTCAGGGCTCTGGGTCCTCAGGAGGGGTCTCCCTGGCAGAGGGTCCACTCGTGTGCTCGCTGCACTGTGGGGGGGGGTAGGCAGTCATCTTTGGGCTGCTCAACAGCGCCTCCCACTGTATGCGGCTTCTAAGGTACATTTGGCCCTCTGGGAAAACTAGTTTTGCACCCCTAGTAACACTAGTTTTATG
The DNA here is from genome assembly GCF_040938575.1 of Ambystoma mexicanum. NCBI lineage: Eukaryota > Metazoa > Chordata > Amphibia > Caudata > Ambystomatidae > Ambystoma > Ambystoma mexicanum. The sequence continues at coordinate 231,484,643 of NC_090939.1, read as the reverse complement.
AAGAAAAAGGGACTTCCCTTCTCTAGGCCTTCTGCTTCTGGGATGGCTTGTAAAAAAGCTTCAGCGAGACCTGGATAATTTCGCTGTGCAAAGACTAGGTCGGGATGGATGGTGGGTTCCTCTACTTTCTTCACTGGTAGGGGATTTGTCGGCTTCTCCAAAACCTAAGTTACCTCTGTCTGTTTCCTCTGGTTCACTTTCTTGGAATTGAGGGAACAGAGCTCTCTCCAAAATTCCCTGGGCAATTTGGTCTCCCTGACATACCTCAAAAGGGATTTGCCATGACTCTGTAATAGAACCTTCATGTCCCCACGGAAGTCAGGATCAATAACGCCCACTAAGACGTCCATCCTGAACTTCCATGCTAAGCCAGATTTCGGGGCTAATCATATATAACATCCCGGAGGGGGAATCAAAACTAAATCCGTAGGACTCACTCCTCTTTACCCTGGGGGAATGGTAGCTTCCCTACTGCTACAGATATCAAACCCTATGGATACCTTGGTGGCAATGGAAGGGCTGGAGGCTCTCTGGCTAAGCTTTTGGAATTGTAGGGTACCCCAATTTGTTTCAATTGAGACAGATCCCACGGTGTCCAACCGTAACAAAGACACAAGTGATCATAGTTCAAGGGTGTTTATTGAAAAATGAAAATGGTATACGGGTTGAAAACACGCCTAATCTAAACCTGCATCTAAGATGCGGACAGGCGTCGACCATGAAATGAAAATAAGGCAGTCCTAGTGATGCCAAGTCAAACATAAAAGGCTTGTACTAAGAAAACCTATTGCCAATTCCTTACGCTAAATACAAAGGGTGTTGTGTTAAGTTTTAAGAAAGAAAGAAAGAAAGAAAGAAAGAAAGAAAGAAAGAAAGAAAGAAAGAAAGAAAGAAAGAAAGAAAGAAAGAAAGAAAGAAAGAAAGAAAGAAAGAAAGAAAGAAAACAAATGTTCTCAAAAATTAAGTCAGGATGTGGTGGCTTGCGTCTCTCTTCCCCACGTTTTTAGCACAGGGTAGGATGGGAGCTTAAAGCACAGTACTATCTCGGGCTTCTCCAGCATGATACGTCAGTTTCAATGGCAGTTCTCAGGGCTGTCGATGGCCAAGTCTCGTTTCCTCAGAAAGTCTCTTGCCTTCGGGCCTGATGCGCTTCAATAACAACAACAAAAGTTCCTTTAGCAAATTAAAGTTTGCTAGGGTGATAACAAGTCACCCCTTGGTCCCACCCTTCTGGGGTGACCCTTCGCAATCGTACTCTTCAGTTCACATAGGGTGATGGCCTCTCCCATGGGTACCCCTCTTCCGGGCTGACCCTTCTCAATTGTAAACCACAAATTGTATTGTCTTAAACAGTTCCAAAACACACTGTTTCTTGGGACTCTAGACTCGATCCATCCCTGGGATTCGTTTCCCGGTTTTCTTCTCACTGCGGGATTTACTACCCTTTCTCTCAGCCAACTTTCGGATCAAAGTCTTTAGGTTGTACAGGGCTTTTGCTCGACCTTCACGTATGACCACTTTGAGTCCTTTGGTGGGCTTCCTCTGGCCTTCTGGCTTCTGTAATTTCTCAATATGGGCTCGACCAGAGTCTCTCGAATCAGCACCCACGTTGTGCCACTTTCCCTCTGCAACTGGTCTCCCCTTCACACTTTTGACAGTTCATTCAAAGTACTTCTGCTTCAAAAGTTGCCCCTTTGCGATTCTCACTCAACACAACCTGGCTTTTATCGGTTCTTCCCTCGACTCACTGATTGTGTTTAACCACTGGGCTTTTTTTTTTTCAAGGCTGGTTCCACGGGTGCAGGAGCTCCCCTCGCTCTGCCTTATTAACACAGGTCAGCCCCGTGTACCGTTGACATCTGCAGCATGACACTGGGGCTATAGTCCGCGGTCTTAGATTCGCCTCAGGGAAGGTTCTGTGGATCTGGGACAAAAAGGGCAAGGTCTCTCCTCTCCTCGCCATCCTCTCGCTTCCCGCCACCTTTCGCCTTCTCTTGAACTGCTGAATTGTAGCCGTCTCGATGTGCTGTCTGCTGTGTTCGCCTTTCTCATACTGTTCTCTCTGGCTCCACCTTTTATCCCTGTGGGGAAGGGAAAGAGCCATCAGGTGTGTGTGAGTCTGATCAATTGCGTGACTTTGCCTGACCCTGGTATTGGGACATGTCAGGTAAACAGCTCTTGTGTTAGTCGGTTGTCCGTGGTGTTGTGCGAAAGTGTTTGTGGTGGAAAAGGGGCGGGGGGGGGCGGCAGTGGTTTGGAATGTCCAACGTGAGAGGATTGGAGAAAAGGTGTTAAATGAAGAGGGATACTGCGTCTCACCCGTCGGTTTCCCACTCCCACTCCCTAAGGACCCCCCATCCAGGTGATCCTCCCTCAATGGTCCACCCCTAGGAACTGGATCCGATAGTGATGGCCGTGTACTGGCCACCTGGATGACAGATCCCCAGGGACTAGCTAGGGAGACACCTTCAGGCATACATATTTCCCTGAGATATGACTTAGTGGCCAAGCGTAGCAAGGGAGCCCAAAGCAATGAAGCAGGGTGCGGGGGGTTCTCCCCCTGAAATTTATATTAAATAATGGGTTAAAATTATGCTTTTTAGAGTGTAATTTTTAAAAGAATTGGGTAAAAAGCCAAGCAATTTGCAATTGGCGCTGGAGGGGTTCATGGGGCAGGCATAGGGCCTCATTACGATTGTGCCGGTCCAGTTGCAACTGTGCCGGTAAGCCTACGGGCACCGTTGTTACCGGACCGGCACAGTACAACTCTGCGGGCGGGTTCTGTCCCGCCCGCCAGGGTCTGAACTGGCGGGAGGAACAGCACCCGCCCACAAAGTTTCACAGAAGCACCAGCACCATTATTAACAGTGGCAGTGCTTCCGTCTTCCCCATTCCCATTTGAGTCCTCTAGGACTCGAAAGGGAATGGGGATTTACATTTACCGCCTCCTGACTTCCTGGAACGCCGGGGTCGTAATACCCCGGTGTTACCGGGAAGTCAGGCACTGGTGAATATTGCAAGTCCGGCAGCAACACGCCAGTAGCACAGTCAGAGTTACCGCCGGACTTGTAATGAGGCCCATAGTATTTTTTACTGGACATCTATGGTAGATGTCCAGTAAAAAGATACCATCCCTGTCCACTGGGCCCCACAGTGCCTAACACAATCACACAATCAGCGTGGTTATGTGTGTATACAAGGCTCTGGGGGCCGCATGAGGGAAAGCACAGTATTTTTGACTGGACATATATGATAGGTGTCCAGTAAAAAGAAAATCCACCCCTGTCCCCTGGGAGCCACAGAGCCTCAGAAGGAATTTTAAAATGCCTTTGTTGTACAACCCTTGTGCAGCGCTACCCCCCCACTCACCAAAATCAGCTCAACGTACCAACTCAAACACACACATTCACAGAGCAAGCACTCTATCATTCACACAAGCACCCACCATACACTCCCTCATAACACAAGCATACACACATCCATACACATATTTAAATACAAAATAAATGAGCAGAAACTTGCCTTCTGCCTCGGTCCTGAAGTTTCCTCCCCAGCGCTCCAGCTCCTGCATCATGAACAGGAATTGGGAAGCAAGGAATATGCCCAGGAACTCACCCCATTAGTTAGCTCTTTCCATCATATGCCTAAGTACTCCTGCTATTTTCTAGAAATTGCCATCCTTTACTCAGGTACTCTCAGCATATACCAGGTTTTCCAAATGGATAATTGTGCACTCATACCATTTGGCAAGTATTGCTATACAATTGTCTAGGTACGCAGATCACATGACAACATGACTGCTTCATCTCATTCATACATGCCAACATTTTGCATCATCTGAGAGGGAGATTTTGTCTCAGAATGCAGGAGAATAAAATTCGAACATTGAATTGCATTAGGGTTAAGAATATTTTAGGGGGGAGAAAGTATTTGATAGATGAATCGGGAGTTTACCACCTATATCGGAAAGGTTGTCTTGTATGCTCATTTATTTATTTATTTACTAGCATTTATAGAGCGTGCATCAGCCATTAGGCATCGTGGTGCTCATAGCCTACCTACTTCTCTGATTTTCCTTTATGGCGATTTGAAGTAGTTTCCATGCATTCTTTATAATCTAACCTTACTTAATTTGCTGGAAACTTGCCTTCTTTTTCACCACTGCCTAACTCCCTTTATTTCACACCCATCTTCCATTTTTCTGCCAGAGCATTGCAAACTGTCTCTTAACGCTGTGTCCACCAACTGAGACGAGCTGTTGGCTCTTGTTACACTTTCAATTTAGAGCAAAATTGTTGGAAAAATTATTACAGCAGCAGATGCTTTTGCGGAAGCATCATCTAGGAGAGCAGCCTTCATTTAGAGTATGAGCGAAAATATGAGATAAAAAATACATTTCTGTTTAAAACATTGTTGTATACGTGGTCTACTTATTAAATGTAAGTACCAATAAATAAAACAGTATTTAAATTGCAATTATTAAATTATTTTGGAGAGGGAGTTGTAAGAAACCTAAGGGTGTTCTCCCAGTCAAACCCTAGGCGTCCCTTATTCAGGTGGACAGGACACAGCCATCGCTCTTGGATCCAGTTCCTGGGGGTGGACCAGTGAGGAGGATCACCTGGATAGGGGAATCTAGGGTTATGTTAGGGGGTATACCCAAGGTGAGACGCGCTATGTCACAGGCAAAGAGGATGAGGAGGATGAGATCCCTGAGACCTTTGTGGACTATGTCACATCAAGCCCTCTCTCCCCTCTTGTGTCTCCCTTATTAATAGCCACACCAAAAACTCCCCATTTGGTGTCTCGAATAAAAACTGGAACCCTACCAAATTGAAAACCCATTTCTCCTCTACTTTCTATCCGACCACTGTCCATCATTCTTCTCCACATCCGCCTGATTATTCTTTTCCAAATCCTCAACCCATCTTGACAGTTCCCACAATCCCCTTTGTTCATTTTCTGATCCCAGCCATTCCCGTTTACCCCGCACACCCTACCAGTCCCGTCCTTCTGGCTACCATTTTCCGAGATCCCAATTCAGTGAAACAGAGTACTACTATTACCACAATTCTTTCTGTTCTGTTTTACATCCCTGTCATTTTCGTCCATTTCACAAACCTCCCCCATTATATTCTGCAGGACAATCTAACCATACAATCCCGTAGGACACTCAGGAAATCTACCACCTTCCCTTTCTGTCCTGAACACTTCCTCATCTTATGACAGACAAACTTATACTGCACCCGTTTACCAGACATGTCCGACAACAGGGTCAGGCAAAGTCAGGCAATTGACTCTACTTACATACACCGACGGCCCTTTCCCTTCCCCACAGGGATGAAAGGCAGACACGACAAGCACAGGGGGAGCAAGGTGAGCAAGACGGCAGAAAACTTTGACAAGACGACTAATGTGTGGCGTTCGGAAGAAGAAGAAAGGCGGCAGGAAGAGAAGGGTGGTGAGGAGAGAAACGACCTTGCCATTTTTTTCCCCGGCACGCAAAACCTTTCAAGAGGCAAGCCTAAGACCGCAAACAATAGCGCAATGTCAGCGGTACACGAGGCAAGGGTATATTGATAGGCAGGAGCGAGGGAAGCTCCCGCGGCGGTAGTGCCAGCCTTGACTTAAAAGAGGCCAAAAGCCTGACGGTTAAACACAATCGGTGAGTCGAGGGAGGAATCAATAAAAGCCAGGTTGTGTTGAGTGGGAATAGCAAAGGGGCAACTTTTGAAGCTGAAGAACTTTGATTGAACTGTCACGTGGGTGTCCACTCGAGAGACTCTGGTCGAGCCCCATATTGAGAAACTGCAGAAGCCAGAAGGCCATAGGAAGGCCACCCAAGGAAGGAAAGTGGTCATACGTGAGGGTCGAGGGAAAGCCTCATACAATTGAAAGACTTTGATCTGCAGGTTGGTGAAAAGGCAAGGGAAGGGAATCCCAAAGCATATGAACTGTTTAAAGTAACTGTGTAAAAGGTAAAGAAAGTGAACATTAAAAGTAAAGGGGGTGAGTCACTTTCACCCGGCTCGAGAGCCATAGTAAATCTTATGAAGGAAGGTTAAGAATCAAGACGGGTCGGAGTCTGGCGGAGGGGGATCCAAGGGTGAACAATCGTCACCTCAAAGTGGAAAACTGGAAAAGACAAAAGTGTGCCCAGGCAAAAGGGGATTAAGAAACAGAGAAGGATCCAAGCCCGGACAAGGGAGATCCGGGGTGAAGCTAAACTCACCACTGACCGTGGAGCCAGGGGTAAAGCCATCAGTCGAAAGAGGTCCAAGTCAGAATGAGGAGATCCAAGGAGTTAAGCTATCATCCAAAGAATTGCATGAACAATGGTCAGCCCCAGAAGAGGGGGACCCAGGGGTGAAATCGACACCCTAGCGAATTTGGGAAATACAACACGGAAGGGTCCGCCCAGAAGAGGAGGAACCAGGGGTGAAATCATCAACCATATTGAGTTTTGGAAACAAACTTTCATTTTGGTAAAGGAACTTTTGTTTTATTGTTTTGAACACTCCAGGCCCGAAGACAAGAGACTTCCTAAGGAAACAAGACTTAGCCTACGACGTCTTGAGAACTACCATTGGAACTGTCGTCTTGTGCTGGTGACGCCTGAGACTATCTAGCATTGGAACTGTTGTCTTGTGCTAGCAAAGCCCGAGATCATACTGTGCTCCAAGCTCCAACCTTATCCTGTGCTTAAAACATGGGGAAGGGAGACCCAAGCCACTGCATCCTGACTTATTATTGAAGAACACTTTTCTCTGTCTTTCTTAAAACTAAGCCCAACACCCTTTGTATTTAGTGTAAGGAATTGGCAATAGGTTTTCTTAGTATAGGCCTTTTTATTTGACTTAACATTACTTGGACTTCATTAATTTCATTTGATGGTCGATGCCTGTCCCCATCTTAGATTTAGGTTTAGATTAGGCGTTTTTACAACTTGTATACCATTTTAATTGTTCAATAAACACCCTTGGACTTGGATGACTTGTGCCTGTCTTACCTTTGGTCACCATGAGTTTCTCACAGAGTGCAGTGCGGGGTAGCAGTAGAGATAGGTGCCGAATACATGGGGGCAGTTGACCCCCTACTCCTATAAACACAGGACAGGAGTGTCATTAGGTCCCTGTTCATAATCTGCATGCATTTGTATGGGGCAACCAAACAGCGCCTTTACAAATTCTACTGAGAACAAACATGGGTCAAATACCCTGTTCTATGGGATTTCTCCTACTCAGGAGAAGCCATGTTTTAGCTCCCTGCACCCTTCACAGAGGAGAAATACTCATTTGCATATCAGTCTTTGTCCCACCCAAAGGGCAGTCCAGCACCAAAATGCTAGTCACTTCTCCTCCGAACAAGAGTACCATCAGCAACACCAGACACACGTTTCGGCCTTAATGGGCATCCTCAGTGAGGTGAGGCTGAACCTCTCTAAGGCACAGTGAGCAAGGGGTCCACATGTGTATTACCCTGGGTTACATAGGGTGAAACCCCAAGTTGTACAAACTAAACAAGTGCGTGGGAGCCCCTCTACTGAGAATGAACATGGGTCAAATACCCTGTTCTATGGAATTTCTCCCACTCAGAAGGGTCTACAACAATATTTTGGCTCACTGCACCCTTAACAGAGGAGGAATATTCATTTGCATATCAGTCTGATTGCACCAACAAGGGCAGTCTAGCACTGAAATGCAAGACAATTCTACTCTGAACGAGAACATCGGCAACCCCAGACACGTGTTTCGGCCTTGCTGAGCCTCCTCATTGAGGTGAAGCTGAACCTCTCTAAGGCACAGTGAGCAAGGGGTGCATGTCTGGATTACTCTGGGTTACCTACGGTGAAACCACAAGTTTTACAAATTAAATAAGGGCATGGGAGTCTATCTACTGAGAACAAACATAGGTCAAATACCCTGTTCCATGGAACGGTTCCCACTCAGGAGGGTCCACAACCACGTTTTAGCTCACTGCACCCTTCACAGAGGAGAAATATCCATTTGCATATTAGTCTGATCCCACCCACAAGGGCAGTCCAGCACCGAAAATGATAGGCAATTCTCCTCTGAACAAGAGTACCATCAGAGTACCACCAGCAACCTCAGACACGTGTTTCAGCCTTGTTGGGCCTCCTCAGTGAGGTAAAGCTGAACCTCTCTAAGGCCTCCTCAGTGAGGTGAAGCTGAACCTTTCTAAGCCTAGCATTTCAGTGCTGGACTGCCTAAGTGTGTGGACCAGACTGATATGCAAATGGGTATTTCTCCTCTTTGAAAGGTACAGTGAGCTAAAAGTGGTTGTAGACCCTCCCGAGTGCGAACTGTGAGAAACCTGAGGGTATTCTCACCCCTAGATCCCCTGGATCCTCTTCTCAGGTTGCCAGGGAAAGGCCATCGCTCTTGGATCCCGACCCTGTGGGTGGAGAAGCGAGGGAGGATCACCTGGGTGGAGGGCCCCTTGGGAGCTGGGGGTGGGATACTCTTGTGAAAGTAATGGTATCCCCCTTGTCCTGTTGAGAATCAATCGAACCCTCCCCTGAACTTTATACGTCACTGTAATGCTGTTCCCCTTGTTTTCCCCACATATAATTAACACTTGGCAGTACTGAGACGGGGAAGAGGCGACTACGAGGAGTAAACAGTACACCATTTCGCCACTTTAGTACTGGGACGAGGAAGAGGCAACTAAGAGTAATGAACAATTCACACTTTCACCACTTTAGTACTGCGACAGGGAAGATGCCTACAAAGAGCTATAACGGTCAGGCATGTCCCTTTAATTATGGCCAGGCAAGTCTCATTAGAGATCCACACCTGCAGCCTGTCAAGGGGCTGCAGGTGTATAAAGAGATATCAGTGGAACAGAGCAGAGTGCAACACAGAGCCCTGTGTGGTAGAGACCAGCAGGGGGGTTTGCTTCAGAGGAGGCAACCGTGGTGTGACAGGATAAGGAGCCAGGACACCGGCAAATTCCCTGGAGGACTTGCACAGCCCATAGCCAGTGGGCTGTGTACTTATTGCAAGTCTGGGAGCCTTCATGACAGAGGATAAGCAGCAGGAGCTGTGAGAGAGCACCAAGAAGAAAGACCGCTGGCCACGTCCAGAAAGAAGTATTCTGGTTTCCGGCGTGTAAGGAGAGACACGTGCATGGCATAATTATAGGGGGGGGACAGGGGTGTTTGTCCCCCCAACTTTCATGGCACACCATTTTGTCCCCATTAATTTGGCTGTGGCACCTTTCTTTCAGATGTCATGTCCCCCCCAACATTTTCAGCAAAGTTACTCCACTGGACACATGGCAGGCGAGCAGAGCTCGACAGGGTGAGCTTCCCAGCTTCAGGAGTGAAGGAGAAGCAGAGGGAACTGCCGGAAGGAGACGCAAGAAACCAGTGAGTGTTGGGGAGGATGCTCGAACACCAGGGCGCTCGTACAAATATATATTGAATATCAAATTGAACGGAAATTTCAAATTGAGCAAAAGCAATGCTTATTGAATACCGAATTAAATGGAACTTTAAAATTAAGCGAAAACAATGCTTATTGAACACCGAATTGAATGGAACTTTATCATTAAGCGGCATGAATGCTTATTGAATACCGCATTGAATGAAACCTTGAAATCACGCATTATAGGTGTTGAATGGAATAAAAACCTTAATGGGCCAAGCAAATAAAGTGAATAACCCAAATGCCCATGTGAAAAGCGCACAGGTGTGACTGGCAGTCATAAGAAGGTGGGTGTGAGCAAAACACCCTTAGACTGAACTTTTATGAATTAATGCCTTGCGACAAGGCCAAAGACTGGAAAGGATGTGTGACAAGTGATGGCAGAGACAAGCAGCTGACAAGGAAAAGTCAGAGGATTGTAAATGTACACATTAAAGCCAAGAGGCCAAGAGTTAGGGATCCTGGTTGGCAACCTGTGATGGGCATACCGTTTGGTATGACAACTGGGCCTAGACCAGTGAGCCCTAAATGTTGTAACGATGAAGTTAAGGTTTTGGGGAAGGGAACCCTGAGAATTGAGCAGCTACATGTGTGGTCTTGAGAACAAAGACTCAAGACCTTTTGTTTTCTGTGAACTGTGTTGCTTGGAACTTGGGGAAGGCAACCCCGAGAATTGGTTTTGAACTGTACCTTGAACTGGAGAAAGGTCATCTTGAGACTTTTTCGTGGAACTTTCTTATACTTGGGGAAGGGAAGCTGTTAGGAAAGATTTCGTAATTGTAGGTAATTTTCCTTCCATGTGGCAACCCCTAAACTTTTTGCTGTTGTTTTTCACCTTGTTCTTGACTTTTCCAGAGAAGTGCAGCCTTCTGCCGCACTCCTCTGGGCTTTCGCTCCTTTCTTACGGGGAAACTGACATGCCCTTAAGACAGTCAGTACCGGGGAACGTTGTTTCCCATAGTTTCTTTTATCATGTTGCGGCTTTTGTGCAACATGACACAAGAGGGCACTGTAAGCTAAGTTACAGCTCTCTTGGGTCTCTAGCCTTCTACAGGCCCTAGATACTCGTTTAGGATTGTATCTGATCGGTGCAAGTGATTCAGGGACGGGAATGGTGGCAGCGATCGTTTCTTTGTATTTTGAGCTCCTTTTGGCGTTCTAAGCGCGTTTCTCGCGCTTAACCCAAAATGGTGGCCTGGCTCCCAAAATGGCCAGACCACGAGGCTCCTTTGTCCTGTCCGCTGACCGTCTTGCTCCCTTCACCTTCCCCAGGTCGAGCCGACCCGGGGCCTTCCTTATTTGGGCATGTACTTTCCCGCGAAACACGGATGCTTTCGCAGGCTTCTACATGTCTTGTGTGTGCCTCCAGGGTGTGGGCTGGGATGTCTGGTCCCAATACACATCCTGGGTGCCAGAGAGTCTAGGGTGGTGTGAATGCCTGGGACCACCGTGGTCCGTGATTGGTCCACGAATGGTGTGAGTGTTGATGAGCGGATCTCCCATTGGGTCCCCTTCGTTTTGGCGCGAAGGGAACCGTGGATAAGAGGGAGCTGGAAACACCACTACCATGTCGATCTCCTGAGTTCTCACGAACGAAGGAATACAGGAGCCAAGTATCCTGTAACCAAAAGGCTGGACCGAGGAATCGCTGGTGACCCGCTGAAGGACTTCTCCTCTGCACTGCTGTCGCCTTGTGAAACCCTTTTCACCTTTGATCGAACCAGAAGGCCTGTACTGGTACTTCGACCCTTTGGAATAGCGGGAACAGCTATTCTCGGCATCTTCACCATCTCCTGCCAGTAAGCCTTCGGAAGAGTCTCTGGGCCATCCAGCTGACTGACCAGCTTACACGGGAGTCTTGCTCTGTAACCGCCGCCAGGTTGTGTAGTATTTCGAGTCCTTGTCACTCTCACACGCTTCGTACACTTGGCGTTCCCAAGTCTGAAGTGAGTAGTGTACATTTGGCTCAGATACACACGGCCGCTCCGTTGCCCTGCTGTGGTAACAAACTGTGCGGGTTTCTTCGATTGGGACGTCTTTTTACTCAATACGACGACGAGGCGTTCCCTGCTCTTCTGAACCTGCCAGCTGCTGAAACTGACGCGGAGAAGCCTGGGTCTGCTTGCATCGGGGACCGGTGAGTAGCATAGCTAGGATCTGGTCGCCCTCCTGCAGGAGCCCATTGCTTTTCCCCGCTGAGTAAAACAGCACCCTTTTCCGTACTCGCGCTCTGCTTCTGCCCACTGTGGAGGCTGCGCTTGAGTCGCGGAACTTGTTCTTCTTCTTTTGTGCTCTAAACTGAACTGCCTGATTTCTCTCGAAGAGCTTCTCCTTATGCCCGTTGGCACCAGCGTGTGCAGGTACTTTTGAGCACAAGGCTCCACTCTTCCCAGGGCTCGGACTTCCATCTAGTTAGGTGCCTCTGAAGGTGAACTGGGTCTAAGCATTATTTCGCACTGCCTGTCTTCCTTCCCTTTTAGGTGGACTACCCATTTCGTGCATCTAACGCTTGAGACTGTCGTATTTGTATATATATTGTGTTGATATGGTATGTGTTGGTTTACTATCGTTATATTGTGATTTTCTCGCTACGGTCATTGTTTTAAAGGCCTTGAAATAAATGTGTATATATTTTTAATATAACAACTGTTTGGAGTAGTTTGTAAGTGATCTTGCTTTGTGTGCTCATTGCGGGCTTTCAGTCACCCTCACCCCTCTTGAGACCTAGTCTTGACCGCCGCGATCGCTACCTTGATTGGTCTGGCTCGTCCAGAGGTTACCCTGTTCCAAGTAATTAGGTTGGCCTTCTGAACTTCTGCGCCACCAGGACAGAGTTCAGAAATCCGTCTTAACAGAAGCTGAAAGAAGTTGGGAGCTGGAAGAAGCGCAGAACTTTGAGTTGAACACTATGGGCCTCATTACACGGTAGGCGGTGGACCAAGGTGCTATTAGCACCTTGGTCCATGCCGGTAAAATAACAGCACCGCCTTGGAGGAAAGGGGAATTACCGCCCTATTCCAAGGTTGGCGGGGCGGTAATTCCCCCTTCCCCCATTGCCCTTCCCCATTCCCATTTTTTCCCCATAGGGCATAATGGGAATGGGGAAGGTGCTAATTACGGTACCGCAAATTGCGGTAACGTAATTAGCACCCTGGTCCCTTTGAGGGTTGGTTTTTAACGCCTGCTAAAAAGCAGACGTTAAAGTACCAACCCGCAAAGGCACCTCGTAGTAAGGCGGTAAGGGTTAACGGTCACCGGTACCATTACCGGTGACCGTTAACCCTTACCGCCTTCCGTGTAATGAGGCCCTATTTCTTTTAATTTTGACATCCCTAGACATTGGTCAGCATTAGTTGTGCGGGCAGGTATAGGTTTGGGACACAGACAGACGTTTAAATTGAACTCTTTGACTCAGACTTTCCTTAGTTTCATTCAGTTAGGGAAATTCCACCTTAGCCTAGGACAAGTTAGGCCTTCTACCATCCTGACATTTGATTTAATAAAGTATTTTTCTTTGAATTTTAAGTCTGTTGTCTGATTCTTGCTTCATGATGCCTTCACAGAACCTACCCAGACAACAGGTTATTTTTTTTATTATTATTTTTTTGGCATAAAATGCCTTTAAAAAAGGAGAGCAAATATTACACTACAGTTTATTCACTCTTCTCTCCTTAAATGGCCGGGTAGCTCTCGTCTGTTGACACCTTAACATCATGAGTTTGTAAGTCGCATTCGATCCTTCGCTAGTTGAGAGCCTCTTTAATGCGATCTCACAGTTTTGCCCTTGTTTTAGGTGTTGTATCAGTAGTTTTTTCAACAGGCTCAGAAAGCGAATTAACGCGTAATTCAGATGTTTCTCCCGACTGTCGAACAGAGCTTGCCACCAGTCGTCCGCACTTGGCGTTTGAAATTTCGTTAATTGAGGCCCTAATGTCAGTGTTCTCTCCCGATGTAGGCTTTTGCAATGGAGTGTTAGATGTTTTAAAGTTTCTTCCTTCTGATTGCAAAATGTACAGGCTGCATTGAGTTCTTCTGTTTTGCGTTGCTCTCTAGACCACTCTCTTGTTTTAAATGCGTTTAGTCTGAAGTGTAGAAACAAGGCTCTGCTGCCATTGTCTGGGAACAGATCGATATAAGGCTGTAGGGTGTTTAGATTTCTTGCTTCACACGGCACCTCCTTCATTAAGTTGTTAGCTGATCTTAAGTTCCCAGTCACGATCCAGTCCAATCGCCAGACCTTAATTTTTGCAGCGTCCGGATTGTCGTGTAGGGTTTTTAGGTCGATGTCATAAAAAGCCAAAATTTCCTCGCAGCGTTTATACCACATTGATAGCAGACAGTTGGGATTTCCTTTGCTAGGATTTTGGAGTATTTCAAATTGCAAGGCCACTTTCTTCATGGTCATCTTTCTGAAGAGGCTCAGCAGGTTCCAACTAACTCGTGCATTAATTGATGTTAAGTTTAGCTCGTATCTGATACATGCAGTTGATGTACCCTTTGGTAGTTGCAGAACTCTTACCCAGAAGATGTTTTCTAGGGTAGACCAGACATCCGCGGAGCATCCGAGGGCATTTTCAGCACCAAAGATCAGGGCCGGCACTACCTTTTGGCAGTAAAAGTTCCTTACCGGTTTTATTAAAAATTTTCCGTATTTCTTGTGTAATACGCTAGCTTGGCATGCAAATTGCCGGCATTTGGATTTGGCTACCTGTTCCCATTGACTGTCGTTCAGGCTTGAATTAATTTGCATGCCTAAGTATCTTGTGTTTGTTGTGTTGTTTAGCCACTCTTTTCCCAAGTGCCATTTAGGTTTTTTGTGCTTTGTTGTTTTCAAGTTTTGCAGTGTTAGCACCTCACACTTTTTTTTGTTGATTTGTAAGCCATTAGCTCTCACATATAGGTCTACTGCATCGATCTTTCGCTGTAGGCCTATAGGTGTTACATCTAGCAATATTAGGTCATCGGCATATAGCATCCAGCTTAATGGGGCTCCGTGTATTTTTGGAGAGAAGGAGCGTGCGCTGTCAATTGCTCCTCCAATGTCCGATAAAAATAAATTTAATATTATAGCAGCCAGTGGGCAACCCTGTTTAACCCCGCAAACGGTGTTTATCGCTTTGGACAGGGTGCCTTTTTGGTCCAGGCGGATTTTGATGCTTGTGCCAGTGTGTAGCTCTTTGATGGCCGCTATCAGATCTTCCGGACATTCCCACGTCTTCATTTTCTCCCATAGTAGTTCTCTATCTATGCTGTCGAAGGCATGTGAGAAGTCTATCAGTGCGAGGTACACCTGGGTTCTTGTTCTTATGGCTTCCATTTTAAGGAGGTTGATTAAGAGAAGATTCAAGGAACAGCCTACACCCTTGACAAAGCCAGTCTGACGTGGGTCCAGATGTTTTGAATCAGCTGCCCATTTCACAAGTTGTTGTTGTAAGAGAGTCGCGTACACTTTGCCTAACACATCTAGCAGCGCAATGGGTCGGTAGTTTGTTGGATCAGATCGATTCCCTTTCTTGAAAATAGGAATGATTATTGCGCATTTCCATGAATCCGGACTTTTGCAATTCGCTACTATTCTTTTGAACATCATGTTGCATAGCTCTGCCCACAGCTCTGGATTTTCTTTGATTGTGTGGTTTGTTAGACCGTCCGGGCCTGGTGCTCTAGAGGAGCTAGCTCTTTTTATTATCTCCTCAATGTCGTTTTTATCAAATTCTAACTTCCATTTTTCTAAGGTAGATGATGGTGTCTCTGCTGCGGTTGTTCTTTTGCCGTATAGCTTCGAGAAATGTTGTATCCACTCAGCTTCAGAAATTGCGTTTGTCAGTAATGCCATTTGCGGGGCTCCTTCGTTGTTGATTATCTTCCAGAAAGCAGAGGAGTTTTTGTTTTGCAGTTTTTCCATTATTAGTTCTGAATCGTTCTGCATCATATCTGCTTTGTGTGATCGTAACCAGTTTTTGTACTTTTGTTTGCAATTTCTTTTTGCAGTTAAGTAACTATTGGAGTCAGTTTTCGGTAGATGTCTTATTTGCGCTCTTAATTCTCTCTTTCTTTTTCTCAGCTCTAGATCAAATTTATGTCTTGCAGCAAAGCCACGAGCTTTGGATCCTTGATGTTTTTCTTTGTAGTCGTCTAAGAGATGGATTTATTCAGTCTCCTTTTGCTCATCTACATATGTGGTTAGTATGTTTTTAACCTCTGTTTTCTTTAATTTCAATCTCACCCTGTTGGATTCAATCATTACCGGGAGTTTCCATGTTATGGGTTTGACTCCATAAGCTGTGATGCATGACAGAATGACTAAGTCATGATCACTATTGGTCATAGGGTGCACCGTGAGTGATATTGGATGTTGATGTATTTTCTCACTGACATAAAAGTAGTCAAGCGTCGATCGTTGGGTGCCTCTAGACCAGGTTGGTTGAGCTGGAATATCACCTGCTAAGTTTCCGTTCATCAGCATGAGGTTTCTTAGCTCCATCTCTGTCGCCCATTGACTGGCGAGATGTGTTTTGTTGGGATTTTTTGGATTCGATTCATTGTTTGCTGTTAGGCAGTTCATATTCAAGTCTCCACAGATCACAGTATCAGCACCAACGTCTGCTTCGAACCAATCATCTATGACAGTTGTAACTTGATCTATATATCCATTGCCACTTATAATCTTGTGGTTCCAGTATAGATTCAGGATGTGGATTTTCTTGTTTCCTATGTTGCTTTGAGCAATTGTCGTTGCCTGAATGTATGGAGTCACGTTTTCAGTATTGAGGATTTGATATCCAGAGCTTTTTTTGATCATGGTAATAAGGCCTGCCATGGGCCTACCCGTCAGTTGTTTGATGGCTGGATTAAAAGCGATCTCGTATTCTCCGGAGATGGGGCAGTTATCCAGCCACGTTTCTTGAAGGCACACGACATCCAACCCTGGGAAGCAGCTCTCTTGGTATAGATGCGCAAATCCTCTGGTGTTCCAAGAGCCAAACTTGACTGTCGGGGGCGAGTTTTCTAGTTGGCGTTAGCTTTGAGTTGTTTTGTTCAGGGCTTTTGCGAGCCACCCCCAGTTATCCGATGATTCGTTTTCGTTGTTTTCCAGTTCCACTGTGCAGTTTTTCTTGTTGAAAGCTTGGGTGCCAGCGACTGTGATTTGGATTTGTTCCACCGAGTCGTTTTGGACGTGTTCCACTTTTCTCAGGCCACAGTCACTGTTGATGCACTGATTTCTATTGTGTTGGCCAACCTCTTGCATTTTCTCAGGGCTCTTCGCTTCGTTACTTTTCTTCCAGAAGGATGGACTAGCTGTGGTTCAGTAATTTTATTGGAGTGGCTTTTGTGGTTATCTTCGTTGGTTAGTTCCAGAATGTCGAATCCGAGCGACATCAGCTCTGGCGTTGCATCCAAGATACTGTTGGTTATCATTTTTGATTTCAGATGTAGTAGAACGAGGTCGTTTTGCCTTCCTGTGGGAATTCCACTGTTTTGATGTCATACGATTGTATCGTTCTCAGACGCGGGACGCAGTGGAGTAGTCGTAGAACATTATTACGGTTCATGATCACGTCGTCTTGACTTTCTAATCTTTCAATCTTTATTTTATAAGTGGATATGGCAGTTTTATTGCCTAGCTGTTCATTTTGGTGAGGGGCACTTCCTTTATATTCGCCAGGCGCTTGTTTTATTGCGGGAGCTTTGATCGCCGAAGGTCCTTTCCCATAGCACTTGTTTGGTGCAAACTTTCGAACATCAGCATAAGGCTCTCGATTTTCGTTCCTGCATTCTGGTTCGGGCAGGCTTTTGAGAATTTTTGTCTTTTGACAGTCTCTATCCTCGTTTTTCTTGAGCAGCCTTTCCCGTCTTTCTGTCAGAGTGAGGAAGATAGAGCTAGCCTCCACCGGTGGGGCTTTTTCGATGTTTGCAATCTTGGGGATCATTGTACAAGTTCTTTGTAGCATTGAAACATGTGAGGACAACAATGTAGATGTTGATTTTTGTTCTGTATTCCTATTTACTGTGTCTCGTGAAGGATCATTAAGACTTGAAGGTGACCCAATTGAAGTCTTAGGGTCGATTGGCTCCAATTCGTCAGTGTCCTCGTAAATTGACATATTTATCAGCTCGTTCATTTGTTCAGCTTCCTTATCAGATTCCTCGCTTTTTTGATTTAAGAGCTCGCCTATTACCTCCTTTTCTGTGCTTTTTTTATTCAGGGTTGGATCCACGGATTTTATGTTCTGGTTTACAGTTACATTTACTGTTTTTATGTTACGTAAGAACTTTCTGGAGTTGTTTCCACGTCGAGAGTTCTTAGTGCGTTGATTTTTTGTTTTTTTAATTTGAGGTTCCTTTCTAGTTTGGTTTAGATGTGTCCCCGTGATCTGATTAGTGTTTTGCTTGAAGATCGCAAAGATGCCATTATTTCTTTTGGTTTCAGTGTCAAGATGCCCAGAGGCGCAGTCTTGTAGTCTGGCGCATTTCTCGATGTCAGTTGAGGTAGTTGGTGTTTGTGGATCGAGGGAGGCTGGATTCAGTGTCGATCTTGTTTTATCTAAGATTGTTTGAAAGCAAGGCTTGTTAAGTTGATCCTGTGGGTGCATGTTAGATGGAATAACTTTTGTTGCGTTATCATGTACTTCAGGATTTCTTGTCTCCTCCGATCTTGTGTCATCATATAAACTTATCTGCTGTGTGGCGTCATCTTTGGTTAGATCTATATGTGGAGGCAGGGGGCTAGTCACCCCTTGGCTTTCGATTGTTGTGCTCTCGAATTGTTGCAATGGAGAAACTCGTTTGTTCAAATTGGGCTCCAGGTTGGTGCTCGCCTGAGGACTTGTTTTGTTATTCATACAAGTCAACTCTTGAGAATCCGGACGGATACTAATGCGTTCATCATTGGCAGACTGCGTTGGAATTTTCCTTGTTTTTAAGAGGTTGAGTGCTTCTTTAGCGATTTCTGCCAGTAACTTTTTTTCCGATCCGTTAGATTTCTTTTGGTCCAGGAGAGTATTCAAGTGAGCCTCAATTCTTTTGTTGGAGTCTCGTTGCACTTGATTTGTTAATGTAATTTCCATGTCCAGACCTACCAGTTTTGAATTAATCATTGCAACTCGTGTGGACAGGTCTCTGAGGTTCCCATCTACTTGCTCATATAGTTTTAAAAACGGAGCTATAGATATTGCAAGAGAGGACATTACAAGCGGTTGAATCTCTTTCATTATGCAACCGACTATTTCAGAAGAGAACTCCTCATACTTATTTTGTGGGAGTTGGTGCGTTCGAGGTTTGGGGCAGCTTGGTTTGTTGTACTGTGACTCTGAGCAAGAAGAGTCAGACGATGATGACGAAAGGGGGGTGGGTGATTGTGTCGTCTCTGGGAGGCCTCCGTGCCTAGATGGGGGTGTTGATGGTCTCATTAAAGTTTGTGAAGGGATCTTTGTGCCTTTTCTCTGTGAACACGGTAGGGTAGGAGATAGGCTGTGGTCGATGCGCCTGCGTTTCCCATGGGCGTTTTTCCATTGTGATAGGGACGGAGCTCCCAAGGTCTCCTTCATTACATCTACAATATCTTCAATGGCCTCGGTGACACTGGGCTCTTTGATCAAAGTGACCAGTCTGTCTTTTGCTGTGGCGCCTCATGCTTTATTTATTAGTGTGATGTTGTTTAGTATCTTGTTAACGACCTCCAATGAGTTTCTCCTGTTGGATCCCGTAGCGATTGGCTCATTGATGCGAAGGGTCTCAATTGTGTCGTGATGTGCTTGGTGGAAGACCTCATCGTCATTTGAAGCACCGACCCAATCGTCCATATGTCCCGTTTTTTGCTTTAAATGCAGATGCTCTTCTCCATTTGCTGGTAAGCTCTTCGGGGAGGTTGTGGAGGAGTCGTGTCTATTTATGTATGGGCTTTCCTTCGTCGCTTCCATCTCAGTGTCCTGTGGTAGGATGCTACATTCGTCGTGGATCGAGACCTGGCTCCTATCGCTTTGTAGAGGTAATTTACAAGGAGAACCATTCGTGCATGACTCGGCGTCACAGATATTGTTGCTCAGGGGCACGCTTGAGGGATCACTTTCTGGGACTCCTTTTGTGTTAGTGAGAGCGAGACCTATCGCAGCTGGGCAACTTGCTATCCGGTTTAGACCCGCGTTCTGCAGACTTATAGTATGTCGCTGGTTATTGATCATATCATCAGGAATTTTCAGTAGTTCTTCTCTTGTTTGTATCTGATCTAAGTCTTGGTCTAGATCTTGTCTATTTTCGGGGTCAGATGCTGATGATAAACGGTTTGTCTCCCCCGTGCAGTCACCGTCACAGTCTGACTTGCATTCGGGTTTGCGATAGAGCTTGGTCGACTGCCGCCATAGGGGTTTACATGAGGTAGCCAGCGAGTTCCATCTTCGTAACTGTGATCTTGTGTGTGGGTGTGTCAAGCTTTCCGCGTGTATGCGGCCAGCAGACAGCGTTTTAGTCAGTACTGATAGGTCCGCATTAAGTTTTCCAATATGGCCTTGTGTATCAGCCATTCTCTTTTTGGTGTGAGTGCTCGAGACTCTACAGATGTGTGGTTAGCTCAGCTCAGTTTTAGAGTGTTCTCTGAACTGTGGGGGATTAGGGATCGAAGGGATCAGGCCCCCCGCAGACTCCCGGCAGCACCCCACCCAGGTGGTAAACTATTTGGATCTGGCGTTGTACGCTTATTGATTGGCGTTCAGAAATAGATAGAATTGAATATCTACTAAGGGTGCGGGATTAGCTCACCTTGTTTGTCCGGTGCAGTGAGTTCAGCCGGTCTCCGATCTCAGCTCTGGGTAAGATTACCCAGATGTTGTTTATCCGTCAATCTGCTAACATTGTCTTGTGCGCCTCCAGCGCCGAACAGCCGCACAACAGCCAGCGCCCTTTACCCCGCCGGGCTTATCGCCGCAAGGGTGGATTGGGATGTGTTTTATGGCGAGAAAAAGGTCATGTGACTGTTCACGTGACAGCCACGGTGCTCCGCCTCCTCCTGGAGGCGAGCGTGTGACTTAGCGCGAGTTGTTGTTGACTCCCAGCGCAGGACAGCAGGACACAGCAGCAGGCAGCAGCAGGCAAGAAAAGCGTTTGTTTTTCCTTCAAAGGTTGCAAAACACACAGGTTATTTGGCCTTGTTCGTTCTCTGTAGAGGGGCTCCCAGACCTTTGGCATATATGTTTAGGGACTTGGGGTTTGATGAGGCCCGACTAGACCGCAACATGTGTCTGGGGTTGCTGTTGGTACTCTTGTTCAGAGGAGAATTGCCTAGCATTTCGCTGTTGGACTGCCCAAGTGTGTGGGACCAGACTGATATGCAAATGGATATTTCTCCCCTTTAAAAGGTACAGTGAACTAATAAGTGGTTGCAGATACGCCCAAGTGGGAACCTACCCAGAGAACAGAGTATTTGTCCCTGTTCTTTCTTGGTAGAGGGGCTCCCAGGCCTTTTGCATAAGCGTTACGAAGAGAATTAGTCTTTGGACCAGACAGGGGTCATCTCACCCTCTCTCTCAAAATAACTGCATCATTGGCACCACCAAAGATTTGCTCAAGACCTCTAGAGAAAGACGACCTCCCGTTACCCACATATTCCATGTTCACTGAACTCACAGAAGTGGCTCCAACGGGCCCACAGCTTCACCCACATCAAAAGACCAATCTATGCACCACACCCACATTCCTGCACATTCCCACTCATACCAGGACCTTTGCATCTCCATTTACTCACACAGTCATTATTCCACATGCACGCATCATGGATCCTAATCAAGTTATGAAACACTTCCTTAACTCTCACAGGCTTCGAAAAACTTAGACTCACCATTGCTTACTAACCCACCTTTCTTAATTCTCCAAATCACCTGACCTCCAACCTCACCCTTCCAAACTACAACTATCATGCTCATGTGTCTCACCATCACCCTTCTCCAATATCTTCTGCCTATTCATCCACACCGGATTCAACACAGTGTTAAGCTCTCTCCCTCTCATGATCATAAATTGTGACGTCTCTGAATCACTCTGGACGGACCTCCTGATACTCCACAACTTCTCATCAATGGCTGCTTCAGCAGGCAAACCATTAAAAATCGCTTGCTCCACAGTCTCGAGCAAGACTCTGTTGCATCTTTTCTCCATCCTGCTGGTTTGGGATGATAAATTGCTGAGAACTTCCACTCCATGCCCACAGACCTTGCATACTTCTTCATTTCACCACTTCTGAACTGCACCCCATTGTCATTAATCATACACTTGGGATATCCTTCTCTCCTTAACACATGCTCAAAACACTTTATGAAATCACCTTGCGCATAAGCTTCGCCTCAACCCATTTGGGGCAGTAGTCCACCATTACAATCAGGTACCTCTTTCCCAAGGTTACTGACAAGGCCAACAATATCAACACACTTGCTACCAAGATGGTGCATCACCACTACTTCTGACTTGTGCGCCTTACAACTCTTATCAGAGTTTGGGCAGGACCAACAACACCTTACAAACCTCTCGACTTTGACATCCATTTCCAGCCATCAATATTTTGGTACCTGTTGCACCAGGATGGCCCTTATGTTCTCTCTGAATAAGTCTGTCCCTCAAACTCTCAGGTGGTATCAACTTGTCCCCTCTCGACAGCACATCTCCCTCAACACAGCACTCCTCCCTAATCTCCCAAAACGGCAGACAGGAATAATCTTGCATGCACTTACTGGGCCATCCCTTCACAGTGTAGGCTACATCCTTGCTCAAGACTCCATCCTCTTAAAGCTCTTCAACCCTCCTCTGTTTGGAGGTGGCTTCTAACACTACTGCAACCATGTGAACCTTCTCATCTTGACCTTCTCCATACTTCAAAGGTAACCTTGATAGAAAATCGGCCACTCTATTCTTCACCCCAGGGACATACTTGACAATGAAATCATAATCTTGCAAACTTAAACTCAACCTTGGCAGCCTGCAGGTGGCTCTGCACATGCCCTTAACCATCAGCATTTCTACCAATGGCGTGTGGTCAGTACTGATGTTAAACTTGTTCCTCCACACATACTTCCTGAAGTAATTTACTCCCCAAACACACGCCAGTATTGTTCCCTTTCAATTACAGAGTACCTGCCTTCAACTTCATTCACTGCTCTAGACAAATGGCAAATCACTCTTTTATGCAAAAAGGTTGAGGGTGGGCACAGCTATGTTGTTTCAAGTTCAATGAAATAATAATGCAAAACTATTGGAGCACACCCTGTAACCTCGGCAAACGGTTCATGAATCAGAGAAAGAAACAGAACTTAATCTGCTTCTGAGTGTGAACACTCAGAAGCAGATTAAGTTCTGTTTCTTTCTCTGATTCAAAATCACTCTTTCATGACCATCATCCTCTTAGGATAGTACAGACCCTAAACCAATCCCACTGGCATCCACAGTGATTTTAGTCTTCCTGCCAGTCACAAAACCTCCCAAATCCAGAGTTTCACATATACTGCTCTTTATACATTTTACTGCACTTCTCACTCCACTCAAATTTGTTTTCGTTCTTAAGGAGTTTCCTCATTGGTTGCGCCAAACTAGCATAATCTTTAATGAATTTGCTGTCGTACCCGCATAAACCTAAGAACAACATCATTTTGTCTTTGTTTGTGGGATCAGGCACACTCTTAAACGCTTCCATGGCATCAACCTTCAACCTATACCCCTTACCACCCACCACATGACCCAAGTATTCAACCTCATGCTCTTTAAACATACACTTGCTCTTCTCCACTTTTAGACCCTTGTCACCCAACCAGCGCAACACCTCTCTCAACCTCTCATCATGCTTTGCCTCTCCTTTGCCAAACACAATAATATCGTCCTGGTATACTAAAGTTAACTTCAATCCTTTCAACACTTGTCATTGATCGCTGGAAAACTGCAGCCGCTGACGCCAAGCCAAATGGCATTCTCCTGTAATGGTACATCCCAAACGTTGTGGTGAAGGCAGTCATATCTCTACAGCAATCCACGAGGTTGATGTGATGAGAAGCGTTAGATATTCTCGATGTTCCCTTCTCTTTCTAGCCTGTCACGTTCCAATTCATCTTTGTCCTGTAAGGCGAATAAACCAGTCTCGCCTTTTCGTCTACCACTGGAAGTGCCTCGGGCCGCAATATGATCCTGTGCGCATATCCCTTAATAAGACCACATTTGCCATGTAACACATCTGTCGTCTTCTCTCCTAACTCTTCACTGTCACCAAACCCCTTTTCCGGGATGCTTCCTTCCACCATCAAGACAGGTTCCGCCTCACATGGATAAAGCCTGATCTTCAACACCGCCTGATCCTTCCATCCTAGTACATTTACGCCCTTTGAATATATATATCTTTATTTCTGCACTTTGACAATGTTCTTTATCTAGCCAATAATGTGTATTTTCAAACCTTCCACCTCCCACAGCCCCCAGGTTTTTATATCCTGATGGAGTACCCTGTCCTTGAGTCCCTGGCCTTTAAGATCTTCCAACATCTTACAAGTCATTATAGTGCACGGGGAGCAACTATCAACCATTACACTCAATTTCCAATTCTCCATCACAATTTCACATCTAAGGCACTTTATGTCTTGATTGCCAACTTTTTGAACAACCACCACTCTTTCGTCTTCTTCTGATTCGGTCTCAACCTGCATCATGGACACCTTCTTGTTATTTCTGCAAACAACAGCAAAATGCCCCTTCATTTTGCATGCTGCACACATTTGTCGTATTGCAGGGCAATTCTTCGAACTGGCATAGTGAGAAAGTATAGCTCAGGGGCAATGCGTTTGTCTTGGAAGCAAAACAAAGCAGCGCAACACAGGTTCGAATCTCAATCCCACACTTAGAAACTACTTACTGGTATTAAGCGTGTTATGAATAAACAATTATAAATTATAGTGACCATTTGTTGCACACTTGGTGACCCGCCTTGCAAGCAGCTCAATCGCCCGCCAAGTCCCAGATACGCCCATTCACTTCTATGGGCCCTCGCCCGCCGAAAAGAAAATCGGGTGTTTTCACCTGCCATGGTGATACAAATGGTTGGGAGCTATGGCTTCCTCTCTCATTAACCGTCTCTCCCTGCTCCACGCACCCACCATTCGACGCACACAACCACCACTCTCATACAACACATTGGAGCAGGACTCTACAAACAACTAGGCAATCACCTAGCTCATGCCACCTGATTCGCTAGATGCCGTCCGGCCCTCTCCCCCCCCACCCTGTACAGTTGTACCCCTCCTCTGTGGCCCTCTGTATCCTTCCCTTGCTGTATATCTGTTCTGTTGTTACCTCTAAAAAGCGTGCCGTTATGCATCTGTACTGTTGTATACCTCTAGAAAGCACACTGTTGTGTGTCTGAATTGTTGTATACCTCTGTACAGCGCTCTGTTGCTTCTCCATGCTATGTCCATGCTGAATAAATACCATAATAATAATAATAATAATAAAAGGTGACTGAGAAAGCCTGCGCAGGAAGTCTCAGCTCGGACCTGCATCTACTGTGTCCGTCCCTCATTTTGCTGCTGGGCGTGCACCCTGTGCTCAGTGCACTTCCCTCACACCTCACACTGGCGACGAAGGTGGTGGAGATCCAGTGCCCACCTAGTACAGCAACGCTGCATCGCCCCTTTTCCGCGCTGCAGGCACACAAGGTCTGCAGACTCACGAGTTCTGCCCTCCCCCTCCCACACGGTGCCTGGGCTGGAGCCTTAACCCTCATTTCATGTAATTGTCATGCCGGCAAGCACTGCCTCAATGTTCATCCCTCATATGGGTGATAAATCCACGCCAGCCAACGCTGCCTCAGCCCACAGGCCATCCAAGTCTCTGAAAGACACCCCTGGCACCCTTAGCCCTCATCAAAAATCCACAGAGAATTAGCTACCCTGCAACACTGGCCCCAGGCCAGGGACAATAGCATATCAGCAGGCAGCCACCTGTCAGGGGTACAGACAGCGATACGCCTTATTAGTGGACAAGTCCATGCCACTGGTTTCACCGGCTAAACCACCCACCCTGAAGGCCATTCAGAGCCAGTGCAAGGCCCGACACATGGACAGTACAGTTTGAACATCACCAGAAACAGCACAGGGCACAGAAGACCAGCCATACCTGAGTGAGACAGGACCGCCAACAAACCCACGCGCCCCTCCCAGAGCACCCAGCACCTCGACGTCTACACGGGACTACGTCATGGCGGAAGAACCCATGGCAACGCCATCCAGACAACCAAACCAAAACCCTGACACTAGCATGTGGTTAGACACCACACAGGGCACGTTCATGATGCATTTTGAGCCCTTTTGTCCCCGTGCTGGGCTCCACTGGGAACTATGGGTCCAGCAATTCGAACTAAGCCTAAAAGCATGTGACACCACTGTCGAAGAAAATAAAAGGACATTCCTCATGCTCTACCTCGGCACCATTGCGCTGAGACTTTTCAATGCACTCCCGAATCACGGCACAGATGATGACTATGAGACTGCTGTACTCACGAGAAAATTCAACTCCCAACTAAGCCCGGACTTTGTGAGCTTTAAAATGAGCCATGCCAGACAATGCCCACAGGAAAGCATTGACGACTTCCATGGTCAGCTGAGAGTAAATGGACATTGGTTGCGACTTCCCGGACGATGAGTTTGGGGTCAGACAGCAGGTCATACATGGTCTCTCCTCCAAAAAACTCCAGAGAACTATTTTATCGTAGACAAACCTCCCACTAGACACTATCCTAACCATGGGGCGACAACGAGAGAGGACACATGAACACGTGGCAGAAATGCAGTAGATGATTAGTCGCCTGCCATTGGACACGAAAACACCACACAACAGCATGACCATTATCAATGCACTGCGGCAGCATAAACCTCAACAAGGGCAGCCAGCAAGTAAGCCCAGGGACGGCATATAGGGCGGCAGCCAACAACAGAAAGTGGAGCCCTGCACAGCATATGGCCCCACGTGTTACAAGTGCGGGAAAGCCAACCACTATGTGTCAGTAGGCCTGAACTCCCAGAGAACCAGAGAACACTCACCCCAAAGGAGATCCCAGGACGGGAAGGGTGACCCAAGGCCCAGGAACACACAACCATTTCGCCCAAGACAGCCCGACTGCTGCCAGCGTAGACAGCCTGACTGGACCCGTGACACACGAAGAGGACAAGCACGGGTAATCGAAGGGAAACACACCAGCAGCAGCAGCGACGTCGACCAGTCACACAGAGAACAGCCCCAGACTGCACAAGCCGCCACCGCAACTTAAGAGGAGAAAAAGCCCACATTATCTCAGCGGTCAAGCTGGCCCATGGCAAACAACCCCACAACAACAGTTCACAGCACAGTTGCACAGTAACCGTTGGAGACATCCCGGTGATGATGATGATTTACACTGGTGCCACGGTGAATGTCATGCCGACTACAAGGTTCAACGAGCTGAACCCCAGACCAACCCTGCGGCGGAAACCCGTACAGCTGTTCGCATATGGCTGCAAGAAGCCCCTGCCAGTCGTAAGATACTTCAGAGCCACTCTCGCGCACAATGAAAAGAGCTGCAGAACTCGCATGTATGTAGTCAACGCAGGAATGAGAAACTACTCAGCTGCCCAACCACCGAAAGACTAAAACTGATACCATTCACATTCACAATCCACTCCTGGGAAATCGACCACCTGTTAACCAAGCACAGGAAGCTGTTTCAAGGCATTGGATGCCTAAAAGGGAGGACAGTAAAACTTCACATAGACCCCATGGTCGAACCAAGAGCCGTCCGACACTGAAGGGTCCCCTTCCACATGAGGGCAGTGGTAGAGGCAGAACTGAACAAACTTGAGCACATCCGAATAATTGAGAAGACCACAGGCCCCACGCCCTGGGTGTCCCCTATGGACGTGACTGCGTAACCAAAAAGCCTCAAACAATGCGGATATGCATCGATATGCGCCTGCACAACGTGGCAATATGGCGAGAAAGGCACAGTACACCTACAGTAGATGAACTAATCGTAGACCTAACAGGGGCCACAGTTTTCAGCAAACTGGACTTAAGATCTAGGTACCACCACATCAGCTTGGCAAAGGACTCAAGATACATTATAACTTTCTCATTACATCTTGGGCTGAGAAGGTACCGTTGGCTCAACTTTTTAATTTTCTCTGCAACAGAGGTGCTCCAACACGAGATAAGGAAAGTACTCCAAGACCTCCCAGGAGTCACCAATGTCAGCGATGACATCCTAGTATATGGCAAGACAGAGAACGAGCACAACAGCCGACTGGCGGCCACGCTGTAGTGACTGGAGGAGTCCCCCCAACGCAACCGAGGTCTGCAGCTTCCTCGGTATGGCTACATATTGCGGGCGATTAATCCCCAACCTGGCCACTATTGCCATGCCATTACTATACTATACTGCTAGCAAAGAATGTCACGTACAACGAACGTATAGCAAATGCCAAATCTGGTAGTAAAGAACTGTTCACTATCTTGAGGGAGCTCGAGTCTCCTACCAGCCCGCCAGACACCTGTCAGAAACATGAAACATGGTGCACCAACATACATCATGCACTTCTGGACAAAATAGCATTGCTCCAAACTAAAATCGCCAATAAAAAAGACAAGGTAACAATGCCAGTCACGAACACCGATTCTTCAACCGCAAGTATTCCCATCCCCCTTCCATTCGAATTTAGGCCAGTCTCTACAGCTGAGGTCATCAAAATCATCTCGAGCTTAAAGCCTTCTAGATGTCAAGGCAACATATGCCCTGCCCCAGTCATCAAAGACTGTGTTACAGAACTTGCCTCATTTATTACCTCTCTCATCAATAACTCCTTTTCACAAGGGACAGTGCGCAAGAACCTGAAAGAAGCATGGATCCTCCCGCTTCTAAAAAAAATTTCACTTGACCCTAGTATCACAACCAATTATCGTCCCATTACGACGGTCCCCTTCCTTTTGAAAATCCTTGACAGCGCTGCCTACCTCCAGATACAGGAACATCTAGAAACCAACAATCTCTTGGGCATATGCCAATCGGGCTTCAGACCTAGACACGGCATGGAAACGGCACTCCTCGACCTTAAAAACCAAATGGATGCCATAATTGACAACGGAAACTCAGCCATACTACTTCTCCTAGACCTTTCGGCGGCATTTGATTTAGTGAATCATGAAATACTGTGCCATCACCTGCTCAGCGCGGCCCAATTCTCACCTAAAGCCATCGCTCGGATAAAATCCTTCCTCTCGGAGCGCACAATGAGCGTTTTCCCCAACCTAGCTAATGCTGCACCAGCCGCTGTTCTCTGTGGTGTTCCCCAAGGATCATGCGTGTCACCAACACTTTACAGTGTTTTCACAAAGCCCTTATTTGACCGTCTTGATGAACGTGGAGTGTCATACACGAACTATGCAGACGATATGCAGATACTTCTGCATCTCTCTGGAGACTACGACACAGACTCCACCACTCTCAACGATATATATCAAAGGATCCAATCCTGGATGGCCCAACATGAACTTTGTCTAAACGATAACAAAACTGAGCTACTTCTGGTCGGTACTCAAACACGCCTCAAAACACTTGACCCCAAATACAAACATTTCATAATAGACGGGAATAGCATCACCGTCTCCAAAGAAGTCAAAATGTTGGGCGTGTATCTAGACTCCTCCTTAACCTTCTGTAGACAAGTAAACTCAATGATCTCATCAGCAGCCTACACTGCCAAGCTCATCAACGCTTGCAGATCCTACCTACCAACCAACAGCTGCCTAACCTTAGCAAGAGCCTTCATTCTGTCAAAACTCGACTACTGTAATATTCATCTGGCTGGCACTTCAGAAAACTGCAGGTCACTCAGAACGCCTTACGAGCGGCCCTAAATATAGCAAGATGAGAGCACATCTCTGAAACCAGATGCAAAGTGCGCTGGCTACAGATTCAGGACCGAATTAAATTCAAAACCATGACGATCACCCACAAACGACTTACCAGGAGGATAGCTCAGCGGCAACACACCTGCTTTGGGAGCAAGGTGACACGAAGCAACACAAGTTCAATTCCCAGGTCCGCGCTTTGAAACCTCTGGGTATTAAACGCATTATAAATGACCTATCATATCATATCATGCCAATAAAGCTCCCAAATATCTCACAAACTTGCTTACGCAAACCCAAACCACCAAGCCCACATGCTCCACGTTAGCCTTCCTTCTTACAGTTCCTAAGTTCAAGAGAACCAAAGCCGGGGGATGCAGCTTCCCAGTTGTGGCAGCCAAAGGTTGGAATGCGCTTCTTCTACCTATCAGAGCTGACCCCTCCCATGCCTCATTGCGCAGAAAACTTAAAACCTGGCTCCTCACAACTAACCTGTAGTCCTCCCTCCATAGACCTTACCCACCATTTCTTCAGTATCAGCATTATACACTAATATTGTATCTGTAAATAATTATGACTACTGTATCTGTAAATATTTATGGGATCATTGTATCTGTAAATACTCATCGAATGTCAATACGCCTAATCCTACCACGTATCAACCCTATCTATATCACTATTACCTACGATAACACCTGTAAAGTGTATTACTTGCTTTCCAGCACCCAGATACCCACGGGTTAGGCGCGCTCTACAAATGCTAAATAAATAAATAAATTATGAGAGCTCACAAAAGCCAAATCTACATGGGAATGGGGAGAGGCTCAGGAGACAACGCCACCATGGCGTTCTTCGACACATTCCAGAACTACTAGTGGATGCCAGCCCTGTTGGCCTTGGGGCGGTTCTCACCCAAACTGACTGAGACAGAACCGTAGTCCCCATCGCTTTCGCCAACAGAGCTCTCACTCCCACACAGAGGAACTACGCTCATATAGAGAAAGTGGAAAACATTCCTCACCGCTGTCGGCCACCGGAGGCCCCAGGCTCAAGAGATGATGCAAGCCCTATTTGGGATACGACATGAGCTGCCAGTGTCCCTGGAAGGCCTGTTCCTCAAGGGTCACTGCATCGTAATGCCCTCCAATCTTCACGAGAGAGCGCTCCAGCTCACACACAAAGGGCACCAAGGCATCGTGAAGACGCAAGACTTCCTCAAATCACAAGTGTGGATGCCGCAGATACAGTAGAAAGTCATAAGCCTCGTCGAAACCTGTGCAGCGTGCCTAGCCACCCGCAGACCTGGACCACCAGAGCCCATGGCATGTCAACCAAGAAGTGAGAGCCGCTGGGATGCAGTGACCATAGACTTCTGCAAAATTGCCAAGGAAGCCTACCTCCTGGTAGCTGTAGACGAATACACAAGGTACCCAGAGGTCGAACTAGTCAACTCCTCTGATGCAGCCTCAGTCATGACTGCACTAGAGAAAATGTTTGCGGTCCACGGCATACCGTCATCGATAAACAGCGACAATTAAAAAGCAAGGAGTTCAAACGCTTCATGGACAATAATGGGAATCCGTCACCACCACATCACATCGTACTGGCCCCAAGCTGATGGTGATGCAGAAAAATGTATTGCACCGATTAATAAGTGCGTGAGGATCGCCAAGGACAAAAGACGGCCATGGTTACCTGAACTATACTAGTGCCTTCGTTCCTACCGACAGACTCCTCACTCGGCCACCCAGATCAGCCCGGCAGCCCTGATGTTCGAGGTACCCATTCATGCAGGCCTCTCCCTCCACCACTCCTGGCAACCCCCACGAGTGCACCTGGGGCAGGTAGAACGAAGAAGACAAAAACACAATGCAAGGGAAGATAAATTGAAGAGAGCCACACCGAACCACCTCCAAGTAGGCAACGCCGGACTGGTGAAGAACCGGATGCCGCACGGGAAGATAGCCCTCCCCTATGAATCTCTTCCCTGGACTATCACCCATCGAGAACATGGACTAGCCACAACCATGCAAGGGGCCGAAACAGTCACCAGAAACGTGTCCCATTTCAAGCGGATACCACACACCCTGTGGGAGGAATCCCAGGAGGACGGAACCCCTGTGAAAGCTCAATCCCCGGCAGTTGAACAAACACCACCAGCAGGAAAACAAAGAGAAACCTCAGCACAGGAGACCCCAGCACCCAGGGACAGATAAAAGAGTCCACCCAAATCAGCCATCCCACGAAGGGAGGATGGAGGACGATACTCACTCCGAATACGTTTAGTACCCTCCACTCGACTCCAAAGGTACATCCTGAATGGTCTCTACCGACGTGTGTGAGCAGGAGCACACAAGAATGGCGCCTCAGCGAATGCAACCAAAGACTACAGGAATGTTTGAAAGGTTTGTATGTCTGCTTGTCCAAGTTGGGGAGGGATGTGATGTCCACGTGACAGGAGGACATGGTCGGGAGAGATCATGTGGGGCAAGTAAAAGAAGGAGCAGGAGAAAGCCTGCATAGGCAGTCTGTGCTCGGACCTGCATCTACTGTGTCCATGCCTCATTTTGCTGCTGCTGTGCGCATGCTCAGGTCACACCTCCTACCCACCTCTGTGGCCCTCTGTATCCTTCCCTCGCTGTATATCCATTCTGTTGCTAGCTCTGAAAAAGTGTGCCGTTATGCATCTGTACTGTTGTTTACCTGTATAAAGCGCACTGTTGTGTGTCTGTATTGTTGTATACCTCTGTAAAGCGCTCCGCTGCTTCTCCACGCTAGGTCCATGCTGAATAAATACCATAATAATAATAATAAAAGGTGACTGTTGCTGAAATGTTATATATTCCAAACTGTCTGTAAATCCTACGTTTTTCCCCCTAATTCTTGCCCCAAAATATACTCTAAAATTAGTTTTTGACGCTTCTTAGAACAAGTCACGATCCTGCCCTTTAAAATAATAGAATATCCACGTAGACTTCAAGATCCATTTGTTGGTCAGCACCTGTGAAAAGGGAGCAGACAGTACAGTCACTGTCCCAGTCTATTGAAATAGTCAAACGATACCAAGTTCTTGTGTGAGGAAGAGTGACATTTTGAGGATATTTTGGCATGACTTAATGCATTAATAACTCGTTTTTTCCGGTAATATTTCCAAAGGCTTAAAAAATATGAATTTACAAAAATGATTGTGTAATCAAATTATTTGGTAAAATAAATAGATATAGTGCTTAGCATGTTTTAAATACATAAGCGTTAATAATTTGTTTACAAGCAAAAAGAAAGTCATTTTCTGCGGCACGTTACATATTTCACGAATGGCGCTGTGCTGGAAAATTCTTCTGTAAAATGGCTATTATGTTTAAGAAATCCAATAACGCGCTTGCTTGTTCAGTCCGTTTTTAGTTTCAATGTGTGGTCCACTCTCGCCACACAGGTCGCGCGCTTAGCTTGGTGTCGTGAACGCGGCTTGGTCTCCGGACTCCTCCTAGTTGATGCAAAGCTGTCAGGGGGTCTGTGCCACAGCGCGAGCTGAATAAGATGCTCATTGGCTCTGCTGTGCAGCCAGCTAGCACTGACCATTCAAACGAGAGCGAGTGTGAGCCACGGGGAGTGTTTGGCTCACAGCTGGCGCGGGGTGACTGGGGTCCGGCTCCGGAGCAGGTGGGTGAAATTCCGCCTCTATGCGCTAGTGAACTTGGCTGATTGCACCACAGTGCGCACGCATCTATTTTCCTGTACGTTGTTTTTACCGTTTTGTTTACGTATACAGTCCTACCATATGGTTGACTTGTAAGTGCTCATCAGTACAATGCATTACGGTGTCCGTTCCCTTATGCGATTTTATTTCATGTGCACTGCATTGGTTTATATAGGTACTTATTGTATGCAATATTTAACCCTAGCGAAATGCCCTAGTCGAAGGAGTGGCACACGTTACATGGGTTTATTGATTTAAAAGAGTTGCCTTATGCATGTGCATAACCTGTATAGTGTAGTGCCTTTCTGCCACATGCAGTGCCGTGCTCTGTGTAATATCTTGCTCTGTTCATTGACTTTACCTATACAAGTTAACTGTGTTCTCTTATCCAAGGTTTGGCTATAGTGTGGATCGACCAGGTTCAGTGCCTTGCACAGCATCTTTTAGAAAGGAACACCATGCTTGGTGAAATCCGAAATAATTTACAGTGCAATAGCTTAGTTAGTATACTCTCACCCGACGAAAGAATGACAGTATTTATAGCGGTCTGTATCCTTCTTTGGTGCTCTGGCACCTATACAAGTACATTGTCAGTTATGTTATATACTACTGCACCCAGCGCCTACATCTTCGTTTTATGGCCTCAGGGCTGCTCCGGATAGTGATGTAATGTGCCCCCACAAGAGGTAATCGGATCCTGGTCTATGGGGGAGGGGGGGTGAGTGGGCAAATAGGGGAGAGGATATGCAGCAGGTGTAGGGTAAACATACCAAAGAACTGGAAATGTACAAACAATTGTACAGGAACAATGCAGCTTGACGAGGAGGGTTTCCGATTATGGTAGAAAGGGTGTGATCTTTGGTAACAGATCAAAAGGATTGCCAATCGTGAACATTTTGAATAAAACCCATCCTTTTCCACAAAGGTATGTTGTAGTACATTGTGTGTGGCAATGGAATTGGTCAGCACATGACTGTGTGGCATGGAGGCTTCTTCACCAGATAGTTTTAAACACTCCTCCTCTGATAGCCATGAGGACGCCTAGCGGACTGGACGGAAGTGCCAGAACCCAGAAATGGCTACGTACAGGTAAATATGGGAAACACAGAAGGGGGAAAATCCCCGCTAATAGGTGCAGATTAAGGGAATGTGTAGTCGTCTGTATTACGAAAGCAGATTCCTGGAATCCGTGTCCATACAGCATTTGAAGATATGGGGGTAAAACGTGCTCTATCTAGAGTTGGTCTCCTTTGCTCAGTTTGCCAAAGGAAACCTGAAGAAAAGCCAATGCAATATGTTAGATATTTTTTATACTGTACCAAATTACCATCAGATTGGTCTCAAATCGGCAAGACTTGTCTGCAAGTTGGTGTATTGTGCTCCTGCTCGTGACATATGCAATGTATTCTGCAGAGAAAAGGCAACGAGCATGGTTGAAGCGGTGGAGATAAGAAGGATCAGATAACATTAAACCCAGTTCAAGCAGAGGTGGGGCAGTTTAAAGGAATAATGTTTGTAATCGTAATAGGTTGGGTGCATGAGGATACAACCAAAATAGATTGTCAGTCAGGATTGCAGAAAAACGGGAGGGTCAATTCTAAGGTTGGTATCTGAAGGAGAATGGAATATTTCTCGCGAGGACAGTTTTAGAGAGAAAAGAAGAAATGACTAAAGATAAGTTTGTGGCTGTGTGAAGGACTCTGTGTTTTGCAGCGGATCCTTGTGGCTGTGTGAAGGACTCTGTGTTTTGCAGCGGATCCTTGTGGCTGTGTGAAGGACTCGGTGTGTTGCTGCGGATCCTTGTGGCTGTGTGAAGGACTCGGTGTGTTGCAGCGGATCCTTGTGGCTGTGTGAAGGACTCGGTGTGTTGCAGCGGATCCTTGTGGCTGTGTGAAGGACTCTGTGTGTTGCAGCGGATCCTTGTGGCTGTGTGAAGGACTCTGTGTGTTGCAGCGGATCCTTGTGGCTGTGTGAAGGACTCGGTGTGTTGCAGCGGATCCTTGAAGTGCATGGGATTTTATGGCCCATCAGTGCAGTGTATGTTGTAATATTAAGTTTCCTACTCAGGGCACCTTGCACACAGCAATACACTTGTAACGATTGGTTAAAACAAAAAAGTCAGTAGTTATTATTTATCTATTGGATTTTGAAAGGGGCCAAGGCATGTTAAGAGCTGTTTCAGGTAACTCCTGAGTAATGGGAGAGGGAAATGAAAACCAACCCATCACAGCCTCAAGAAACATTCAGATTGGTAAAGTGCCAATGAAAGGGTGAGGAGAACAGTTTTGTTCAAGATGCGTGCAACCGAAGTGCGTTTGACAACCTCAGAATACTGATCCATATAGGTTTTTTGCCTTCATCATGTTTCAGTTTCAAGGTGTAGACCTCTGGAACAGTACGTTGGGAAGGGAGACGCACACAAGACATACCTTCTCATCCAGCTCCCAGGCCCCAACACTCTCGCGGAATGTTTACTTAGTCAATGCTTCACTCGGCTCCATGCAGGCCTACATGACGGCACTGCTCTATGGTACAGACTGAACTAAAGCCAACTCCCTTCGCGGAATGTTCACTCGGTCAATGCTTCACTCAGCTCCGTGGAGGCCTGTCATAGCGCACTGCTCTATGGTACGGACTGAACTAAAGCCAACTCCCTTCGTGGAATGTTCACTCGGTCAATGCTTCACTCGGCTCCGTGGAGGCCTGTCATAGCGCACTGCTCTATGGTACAGACTGAACTAAAGCCAACTCCCATTGCGTAATGTTCACTCGGCTCCATGCAGGCCTGTAGTACGGCACTGCTCTATGGTACAGACTGAACTAAAGCCAACTCTCTCGCAGAATGTTCACTCAGTCAACGCTTCACTCGGCTCCATGCAGGCCTGTAGTACGGCACTGCTCTATGGTACAGACTGAACTAAAGCCAACTCTCTCGCAGAATGTTCACTCGGTCAACGCTTCACTCGGCTCCATGCAGGCCTGTAGTACGGCACTGCTCTATGGTACAGACTGAACTAAAGCCAACTCTCTCGCAGAATGTTCACTCAGTCAACGCTTCACTCGGCTCCATGCAGGCCTATCACACAGAACTGCTCTATGGTACAGACTGAACTAGATCCACGAAGATATTTCTGTCACTTTCAAAGACATTGAGCACTGCTCAGATGTTGTACACATTTGAGATCGATCATAAAATGGCAATTGACCCACATTGAAGTTCAGCACCTTCAATAATGTTGCTGGGTGAATCACAGACATTATTAACCTGTGAAGAAGATTGTAATATGTTTCTGTCTAGATACCATTCACACAAACCTGATAACTGAACATTATTTTTCTGAAATAGCTCAACGTTTGATGACTGGCAACAAATCCGACCTGTCAAAGTGTTGTGTCTTATGTTTGAGCAGAATTGATAAAACAATATAACATTTCCTGTGTTCGGAAGAATCACGCACCAGCAGTGCATGCAATTTTGATCACAATATTTACCTGTAACCTCCACCTCCGAAAGGACAGGATCTAAAACTGGAACTGGATGACATCCTAGGCTAATATTTTGCTCACACCCCCCTCACAGGACCCGGAAACAGACTCTTGATGTTCCTGTAATATGGATGAGGCATGGGGGGGGAAGGCCACAGTAAAAACGCCTTTGGCATCAAAATTGCTGGCCATTGGCGAGTGATAATTGACTCTTCACAAGCAAGCTGTGTGCCTGTGAGAATCTAGGGGGCGAATACAATTTTATGCCTGCTAGTAGCTTGCAACTTGAAACTTGTGTCCCTGCATGATACGTCTTCAACAAGCATGGCAAAGAAAATGCATCACTCTGGCAAAACCCTGGTAAGACATGGGTAGTTTTTATTTTTAAAGTACAGTACTTGGATGGCATGACCAGTGGCACACAAATGCGCGAGTCACTTCTACAAAGGGGCAGGGCTCCATGCAATGCTATTTCTCTTCAGGTGCCCAAGAAGTGGACGTAGTTTATGCAAACCATGAATGCCAAAGGATACCCGGGTATTGTGACGTAGAACGCATCCCGCAGGAACCGTATATGCACAGCACATGCTGAGAGATGGTACACACCCAATTCGAAAGAAACGAGCAACCCTTTTTCAGTGTCCAGTGCCTGAGGACGCAGGGCCGAGAGGAAGGCGCATCAGCAAGTCAAACAATGCTGGCACTGGCTGGCCACTCGAGTGTATAGCAATAGAGAGCTTGAGGGCACCAGCGCCTTGATGAGGTAGGCAATGTACAGTGCAATGATTGCCACAGAGATGAGGTCAACTAGTGGAAGGAGACTAGTGGCAAGGGCACCCCCCACCCCATGTTTCTTCTTCCCTCAGGAAATAGACTGCCAGACAAACATCCTGCACAGTACAAGCTCCAGTAACCCGACCAGATAGAGTCCTGAATTAGAAGCAGCTCACTGTAGTGCCACCATCAGATCCTTGAACAAGCACTGGCAATGCCAACAGTTTTGGCTTTTGTGTAGGCACGAGAAAGGCACTTGCCAGGCACAGCCACAGTGGTATTAAATGGCCTTTGATGGTAGCAGGTGCAACATGGTGTAAGCACCTGGGTATCTAATAGTAGTGCCTGGCAAATGCCTACTACATATACAAGCCAAAACGGTTGCCTTTGCCAATGTTTGTTTTTAACAGGACGTGCTTATAAATCGAGTGGCTGAAGGTAGACCTGGTTGACATTGTTATTAGACCAGTAGCGGGTTTACTGCTCCAATTAAGTCATTAACTCCCAGAAACGGCTTTGAAAAAACACTGGTAGGCACTTTGAGTGCAAAGTTTGATGGCAAGACTTGATTATAGCAAGCTCAAGAGTCCTCATGAGGAGGTCATTTGGGCGGGAAGGGGTAAGAACTCAGTGGGAATGGCCATAGGATCAGCATGGCCATGGGCTGTCAATGGATGGGCACATAACCAAACAACACCTACAAGCTGTGTGTCCCTCCTCAAATGCCAATTTCTCCCTATCTGTACTCTTAATACCAGGTTCTCCAACCAGTAGATGGCACGTCACTGGTAGTTGACCCGAGGCTTCCCAGTTGCTCTTTGCATCAGACGCCAAAATGAGCACTGTGTGGTTGTTATTTTATTTTTTTTTTTTTTTTGTTGTGGTGGTGTCTGAATTCCTTTGGCGTCTTCCCTGAATCCCTCACTCTCCTCTTCCTGCAAAGCTAACAGTCAAAAGCTGTGGGTGAGAGTAGGGGCTGCATCTGGGCTGGATGGTTCTGGGCAGTGTCCAAATAAGATAAGTGGTTAACTATGAATGCCTAATGTAAATGGGTAATGGGTGTTGTGGCCATTGTCACCAAGAGGTGCAAATGATGGCTGATTAGAAAGGGAAGGGATGCATATATTTGCATGCCATGTGAAATAAAGCGTAGGCTGTGATCGTTTTAGTCTCACTGTTTCCTCTGATGTATTTTGGTTGGCATTACTTTGTATCATGCAGGTAATTGTAGGCGTGTGTGTTTGGTGATTTATGGTAAACCTTTGCATTTTTTTTCGTTTGAAGATACTGAGTTCTAGCATCCCAACTTTGTCAAAGGTTAAGATGGAATTTGCTGTGATATGGAGGAGGCCACATCTATGCGTGTCCAAATACTGGAACTGAAACCGTAATGGTATTTTTACATTTAGTCAAATGTGGAAAACCACAAGATAAACTGCATTCTGATGCTTGTCCCCCTACATTTATAAAACTAAAAAGCCATGTAAATTAAAAACGTGCTATCAATGCCAGGACTTAAACAACATGATTTGAGAGTTCTGTTTCAGTCTGTTTTGTGAAAGAACAGTATGAATAAAGCAATTAGGTGTGGAAAATGAGCAGTGGTTTATGTATATATTTTGATATGTATAGGATTAATATAGTTTAAACCTAGTAACTAAGTAATAGAGCACTGTACAAAACAGGGTGGCGAATACAGGGAGAGAACATTGAAGAGAGCAATGGGATGGGCGAACAGTAGTGTTAATCCCATTTCTAGATCTCCCGGTCTGTGTACATAGCCAGAGATCAATGGAGAACCATTACGCATATGTTCACATTCTGGCAGGGGGTTTCCAGACTTTCAATACTGGGTTGAAATGGTGCAATTTATGAGCAAAAAATCGTGCAAAACACCATACAATTTCTCCGAGCCAGTGGCATGTCCTCTGGCTCGGAAGTCTGGAGGCAGGTCCACTGGCTCCCAGTGAAGGAAAGAATTGTGTTTTAAAAATCCTGGCCCTGGCACATAAGTGCATCCACGACTTAGCCCCCCCCTTACCTGGTCCAAAGAATTTCCAAACCTAAACCCTGCAGAGACTGTGCAGGAAGGTCCAGCTTCCCAACCATGACTGCCACTTTCTGGAATGCCCTCCCCTCTCGCATTAGAGCAATTGACTCTCACTCAGCATTCCAGAAAGCCACAAAGAGCTTGGTTTTAATATGACCCTGCACTTGTTCCTCTATATGTTTGTCTACAGATATATCTGTATATGCCACTGAGTAACCTGTACTAAGATCTGTTGTTGTTTTGCCGCATTCTTGTAACCCTGAATTAAGCCTTCTTACGCTCCTTCACAGTGCCTCGATGCCTGCGGGCTATAGTGCGCTCTACAAATGCAAAAATAAATAAATACAAAATAAAAATGTGCAAGTAATTCTCAAATGCATGGACAATTCCAATATGTCTGAGGGAGCTGTATGTTCAAGCCAGGCATGGTCCATTGGTCATGCACCAGAATGACCTGCAGGGAAGGCAGTGATCCTGTGAGCTGTTTTTTGTGGTACTTCCTCCTTGATAAAGGGCAGACTTGTGGGCGATGACCACGTGTTATGAATATTTTTCCCCATCGCTACAACCATACTCTTTGCTCAAAGTTTTTAATATAATGATACATATATTGTCTGGTTGGGCTGTTATATTCATGCACATTCAAAGACATCTGTATAAAACTGAATGTTATTTTAGCCGTGTTGTCACACTTTTATTGCATACTAGCAGAAAGTACCCGTTCTCCGAACAGGTTCTGTGGACAGACATGACAACTCTCGCATCAATTGTTGAAAATCGATGATCCAGTAGGTCACTGTTACGATTTGCTTATTGCTTGATGTGCTTTTCACCCTGAAGTAAACTGCACTGAGAATGGGTGCATGTGGCTGGCTGACCTACCCCTGAGCAGATGTTGGGGGAGGCGAGAGTTGGTGTGCTGCTGCTTACTAGGACCTTCTGTGCTCTCTCCCCACCTATCATCTCACCCTGGCATGGTGCAGTTAATTGCAGTGCAAATATCTTGGAAACCGTGCATCCTAGGGCCTTGAAATGTGGTGTTTTGTTCCTTGTGTTGACCGGTCCTTCTACAACCATATTGATATTTCGCCGATTTCAGGCAACTGCCTCATGTGTGAAGGTGCTGAAATCCAGGGAAAGGAGTCAGCCCTACAGATAAGGGGTGTATCGCTATTTTTTTACTCCCTAAAAATAGGTAAATATTCCCAAAAAATAAAAATAGGGAGTAGAAATACTCCAAACAAAAAATTGGAAACTGACATGTAGAACCATGCACCCACACAGCTCCATGGATCTGTTTGGACTTGTAGTAAACCTAGGACCTCTGGAAGAAACTACTGGTATAACTGCCTGATAGGAATAATTTAACATGCATCTTTTAATGTGCAGGTATAACTAGGTGAAAAGAAATCATTATTACAAAAACGTTTCCGTTGTCCAATGAAAATATTTTTATTCGCTTGTAAAATACTCCTTTGGGAGCAGGATGTACATTTTTACTCCCTAAAAATCATTTTACTCCCAACATTAAAGAATAGGGAGTAATATGCTCCCACTTCGAAATCTTATCTGGATCACTGAAAGGGGCGTGGTGTCCAAATCTCACGTAGCCAGTAATGTCCCGAGGGTCCTAGGTAACAATGAAAAATGTGGTGCAGATTGGTCAAACAGTGTGGGATTGTGTAAGGAACAACGCTTTGCCAAGCCACAAACACATTTTGACTTTTATTCATATTTATAGATGACTTGATCACAGGGTTTACACATGTTAATTTTTTCAATCTTGCTAATTATTTTGATATTAAAAAAACATTTAAGGGAAGTCAACAAAGTAGGCGATGGCTTAATTTTCCTAGACTGAATTCTGTGACCTGGCATGTTGGCTCATGAATTGGAGATATGATAAACTGTCAATGGATTGCATTTTTTGACAAACCAGAATGTGGTATATGCTGTTTTATTTTATTTTCTTACATTTATTTTTAAAATGTCTTTATTTTAAACAGTTTTAATACATTAATTGAAATGCTCCTCTGATTTGTTTTTTTAAAAAACAAACTACCCTTATTCAAATCCTAGCTGCAGATGCACCATGCAGCAAAAGATGTACCATTTCCATCCATAGTGGGAAACCAATTAATGTTTTCCCAGCGTAAAAAGAAAATGCATCTTTGATCTGCGGTGCATGAGTTAGAGTGGGGCGGAAAAAGAGTAACGTTGATATGCATTTTGCAATAATAAACACACATTATGAAAATTATTTCCCCAAGAAAGCTGTCTTCGATCCTAAAAAGTATGTAAACTAAACACTGCAATGCAAATGCTATTACGGAAGCATCCTTCAAAGTTGCTGATTATTTGTTGAAAAACAAATGTACTTTTACAGATGGTGCAGTGCCTCCTGTGGCTGAGTCTGATGTGAGAGATTTTAAAAACTGTCCCGAATTTGTCTACCATGTTAGGTGCAAACGTTATGGCAAGTAGGGTATCTGCACTGTCAGCTAATGTGATCGCCTATCTCTTCTCGAATCTCCCTTTCTAAGAAAAACGTCCTGAAATCTAAACTTTCATCTTGTCTGACAGCATCTGATTGCTGTTTCAAGCTACACACCAGATTACTGAACACTGGCTGATAGCATGCAGTGTTAGCCTTAATTTGGAATGCCCCTATTGGTGCCTACGTTTTGATATGCTGAGAATTTTTAGGAGAGCGCTACTAACAAAAAACTATGTAATAAAGATGTTTTTGAATTTATTAATATCATGGTAAATGCATATGTTATTCCTTTTTTATATAAAGAGCAAATATACAGCCCCAAAAAATCTTGGTATAAATTCTCATACTCCTGGATATCACCACCTCAGTAACTCCTGCATATTGGCCATTAACTAAAAGTAGGAGAACCCTGTTAATGCAATAGTTTAGGCTTCTAGGATTCCATGTCTTAATAGTGAATCAATCAATAACAAATAGTGAATCAATTAATAACAAATGAATGTATAACAACAATAAATAACACATTGTGTTTCTATTTTTTTGGGGGGGGGGGTCTGCCCCCAAACCGC
Source organism: Ambystoma mexicanum (assembly GCF_040938575.1). Classification (NCBI taxonomy): domain Eukaryota; kingdom Metazoa; phylum Chordata; class Amphibia; order Caudata; family Ambystomatidae; genus Ambystoma; species Ambystoma mexicanum. Next base: position 231,442,225 of record NC_090939.1, on the reverse strand, counting down.
TGTTTACCCTGGCTAAAAACCCACCCAAACCGCTTCCCCATAAGTTTCAATCCTTCACCTCAACCCTACATATGTTTTTGTAATTTTATTTAGTTATTTATTTTTTGTTAAAAGTTCCATTAGTTATTTAATATTCGTTATAAGGACTGTATACCGGCTTATAGGTGTCACAAGTGACACCTAATAGTCCACACAAAAGAAATGTATGGTCTGCTGGTAGGAGTGCATGGACCTAATGCATTTCTTCTTCTCATTCACATCTTGGAGCAGAGCCTAGCACACTGGCGATAGCGTCTTGGCCCACACAGCTACAGCCTGAGCTTGGCTGTCCCAGGTACATCTTTATCATCACAGCTTAAAGGATGGCCCCTTACAGAAGATGACGCTTGTTCCCTGTCCTGATCACTCGAGGTTAACTTGTTCACTGTACATCTCTCACGTTCCTCACAGCTGGGCGGATGGTTCTTTTTGAAGTGGGGTGACATTTGTCTGACCCTCACACCTTAGAGAGTGGTCTATATAACCATTTTGAAGTGGTGTGGATGTCCCCTGTCCTCGCAACTTGAGTTTGTCTGTGTGTTAGATTGTCATTTTGTAGAACGATTTGCAGACACCACCGCAAGAGTTGACTTTGTGGACACTGCAGTGAACATTCCCATGTACTTCACACCTCCTGAGGGGTGTCCCTGCATCTTTGCGGACGCTTCCTCAATCTTGCAGTTCAGAGAGCACTCTTCTGGTAGAGAAGGTTTAGATCTGGGAATGTGTGCCAGAAATCATTGCTCAGATCTTTCTTAAATTGGGACTACCCCAACAGAAACTCTAACAACGGTAGACTTGAGATGTCTGTCATGGAACACGAGAGGCACTGGTTTTACTCTGCTAGATGCTAAAAGATCATATGTCTTCCAGAATGTTCCTATAATTGCCTTGCAGGAGACTTTATGCACTGATACTTTGAATGTAGAGGGATTTTCGGCCTTTCAGCAAAAGCCCCATACAGGGACAAAGGGTCGTCCTACTGGTGGTCTGATGGTTTTCTGTAGCAATGTGATTTTTAATGCAGCAACTCTTCTTTCGAATGAAGAAAATGGTATCCTGGTTGTACGAATGGAAAAAAGGAATGAGGAGACGGTTTCCAATTGGATTCTGTGTAATCGTTATTGGAACCCGACGGCCGCCCAGTTACTTGACTTCCTGGGAATCTTGTCGGATCTTCTGGTGGATTTTTCTTCCCAATTTCCAGATGATTATATTATCATAATGGGGGACCTTAACTCACAATGGGTTGACATGCAAATTGACAATGTATCTGTCAAAACAAAAAAGATGGTCATGCATGGTGTAATTTTATGTCATTGTGGTATCTCTTCGTATTGAATGGTAATATTAGGGTGGATATTTCCAGTAGACACACCTGGCAACGGGACGCCAAACTCTTCCATCTATATAAATAAAAATGCAAATATTTGTTTTTTCGAAACCTTAAATCTCAAAGGTCTTCTCCGATTGCTTTGAAATTTTGACACGACGTTGCATTCGAATAGGCGCGTGTTTTTACATACCTACTATACATAGATGTCACACCTGTGACAGGTAAAAACATGCTTTTTCTGAAAAACAAGCGCCATATGTTGGACGTAAAAGCAACACACACTGGCTCAAATACGTGCCGAGGAAGCAGCAGAGCAACATGCAGCCAGACTTTAGGATGCACAGTTGCGAGCGCAGTGATCGCATTCTGCAGCTTCAGATCTGCTTTAAACGCGACAAGCTGAGAGTGGCTCAGCAGATCAGCAGCGTAAAACACGATTCCGTGCTCAGCAATCACGCGATTACAATCGCCTTGCATTCCGATATAACCCAGCTGATGATTATAGTTTGAGCTGGCATGTTCTGATCGGCACCATGACTGAAGTTTATCCTTATTGGAAGGCTCTGAAATTTGATGGAGAAACTAAAGGAATGTGTTGCGCCACCAGGAAAATTAAACTGTCTCTACTTGAAGAACCGCCAGAGCCATTAAAAACTATACACAAGCATTGTGAAATTAAACATATCACAAACGTGCGCTTTCTCTTTTCTTTCTTTTCCTTTTAACCAGACTGAGCCACAGCAACGCATAGCCAGGGACAGCTAGTTGATTATGTTTCTCTGTAAACCTCTGTTTGATAGCTGCTCAGAATTTCACATTACAGAGGGAACCATAGATGATCATAATATCTTAGAAGCAACCATTAACCTGCCTCAGAAAAAGCAGGTGCAAGTTTTTCCTGAACAATTGACTGTAAATAATGCAGGGAACCGGATGGTTAAGTTCGATAGAGGTGGTTGGGTTCTGACAGATCAGTTGAAGTCAACTCTTACTGATCTCTCGTTTTCACAAATAGTCAGCTTGCCAACCTTCAAGATTTTGTGACTTTCTTTGCAATTGAAACCCCCCACGATCTGGCCAAAGTAGGTGCCTGAGGCCCCATAAATAACCCTATGATTTAAAAACCTATCAAAGGGAAAAAAAGTATTAGGCGCCAAAGATGGCTCTTAAAAGATAAGATACTGGATGCCCAGGTACGAGACGTAAATTAAAAGCTTTAAACAATTCTCAAAGAAACTGGCTGCGTTCCCACAAATTTATGAGAGAACAAAGAAAAGGAGAAGAAATGTTAGATGCTGTCTGTGCAAAAAACTCCAGAAATGTCTGCTTGATTGTGGAACCATTGAGAGGGGTTAGGGGGGGGTCAGCAAGAAATTATCATACAAGAGTCCTCCGGGATCGAACACTTCACTGGCCTTTATGGCTCTCCAGGTCATTGGGCGGTAAAGGTAGCACGATCTACTGAGTGGTCCCTAAATTACACCTCGGAGGATATCGAACTCTTGATAAGAAAATCTTCCTCCTCAAGGGCCACAGGGCCTAATGGCCTCAGTAATGCTGTTTTGAAGTTGAACCCTATACTTTGGTCAAAGGTCCTAAAGATCTTGTTTGATAACGTTATCTGTACGAGACTGCCCCCTGATTCATGGAGAAGGTCCATTGTTACCTACAAGAAGGGAGATGGATCTATCCCATCAAATTATCGGCTTATCTCCATCCTAGATGCCGACGGAAAGATCTTCTCTGGCCTTAGTCTATTGGAATTGGACAAATGGGCAGAGCCAAATGTATAATTCCAAATAAGCAGACTGGTTTTAGGAGGGGGCTCTCCACCTTTCTGAATACTCTAATTTTGGGTTGTCTGAGCTCGGACTCTCTGCAAAAGGGTAGGTCCCCCTTATTTGGAGCCAGGGTGGATCTCTCGCAAGCTTTTGATTCCATTAACTGGAATAGATTGTGGGAAAAACTAAAGCTATGGGGGATCCCGGTTGCGTTGCTCTCTATTCTGGTGAAACTGAACGAAGGATCTTCATTAAGAGTCCGGTTATCCAAATTGGGTGCCCTGTCCCAATCTATCCGGATAGAAAGGGGTATGCGCCAAGGATGTCTACTAGCAAGTCTCCTCTTTATCCTCTATCAGATCTAGTGGAGTGGTTGGGAAACACTGGGTTGGCGGCTCCCAGACTCGGTAACTGGAAAATGAACTGGTTGGCCTATGTAGACGACATTGTTGTCTTTGATCAGACACAGGTTGGACTGCAGTGCCTACTAAATGCACTGATGCACTATGCTAAACGTAATAAATTAAAAATCTATCCTGTAAAATCTAAGGTGATTGCCTTTAAGCACCCCTTTAAGAAGGTCAAACCCTTCGTTTGGCAATTAGACAATTCCAAAATGTCTCCATAAAATGGGGTGATTTATCTAGGCTTCAAAATTACTTCCTTTATGACCAGGGGTGGCCTTCTCCTTGTAATGGATCTAAAGGTAGTCAGTTTAGCTGCCCAGATGAAAATAATCTGTCTGCAGTACTGCAAGTTGTTCCGGTTCTCATTTTTGCGATGGAATGTAATCTGGTGGCCTATAAAATAGACTGGGACAAGATTGAAGGAAAAAATATGGAAGAAGTCCTTGAGTCTTCCAGATTGTGTCCCGATCTCTTGTTTAATATTTGAGCTTGGTCTTATCTCCCTGAGGAATTGGCTAGAGTGGAAATGGGTCTCATGCTATAGATTGGTTGTAGCACCTCCAAGATCCTTACTCTTTGAGGCTCTGGCGGACGCTATGAGGAAATCTTCCAACCTTTTATTGAATACTTTGAGATCTAAATGTGATGAGATTCTTTCCTTGTCGGACGCAGACTCTGAAGCTCTTGTCCAGAATCCGTCGAAAGTAAAGGATCGTCTTCATCGGATGGATTGGATAAGAACTATAGCTAGAATTAAGAGGGCTAAGCTATCCTCGTCTCCCCTGCTAATGGACAAACCAAGCTTCTTGCTCCCACAATACCTAATTAAATCCTATGATGCTCAAATGAGGATGGATTTCCTAAGACTCAGGCTTAATCTATTGCCAACTCTTGAAATCCTCCATGTTCGTTCGGTTGATCGCTATCCCAATAACTTATGTGACAGGTGCACCGCTAAAGTAACCCAGTCAATTCGTCATCTTCTGCACGGGGACCTGGCCTATGAGACTCACAAGATTTAAACGTTTTGTCCACGATTCTAATTTTCTTTGTTCAGACATGTTCTGGGACAGACTAATATCTGGTAATGAGGCTTTTCTTACATTTGAAGTTGTGCCCGTCTTAAAAGAGCTTAATTTGTTGGGTAATGGGCCCAATTTGAATGCTAGGCCAATAATCTGAGGTTTCATATTTTTTATGTTTAGTAATTTATTACCGGTATATTGTTTTGGTATTTGTTTATTATTTACTTTTGAAAAGTCATAATTTTTCATTTTGTCTAATGCAGAGTGAATAAAAAAAAAAAAAGGTTTATTTTTTGAAGATACAGCAACATTTGGCACTGTGGAAAATGGGGTGGATGCTCCCATTGTAGTGTAGCAGGCACTTCCCTCGCTCTCTCAGCTTAGGGGGCTCTTACCTGTCCATCTTGTCCTGGAGCCTGACTTACCTGTTTGATTGGACTCTCAGCTGTGCCCTTCCAGGGAACAGCTCTGCAGCATAGAGTGAGTTGGTGTGAAATACCTATTGATGCTGTAATCCAGAGGGTATTGCCTCCTTTTGCCGACACCCGTTTTTCCAACTGGTGTTTTGCCGAAAATTTCCATCTACATTTTTTGGGGGGTGGGAAAGGGTAAATCATTTTTTTTTTTCAATTAAGGGGGGCTTACCTCTAAATACAAATAGTGTGGGCAACAACATTATGCAAAAGAAAGTGTTCGAGAAAGGATATTTCAGCATATTCAAGCCTTTGGCTTCCCTTCCCCACGTTTTCAGCATGGAACAAGGTGGCACACTTAAGCTGAGCACACTCCGTGGCTTCTCTAGCACGAGGATGCAGTTCAAAACTTCAACATCAGGGCCTTCTGTGCCAAAGTCTCTTTGCCATTTAAAGTCTTATTTCAGAGGGCCTGATGCAACACGACAAACATTAAAGTTCCTTTCTTCTTAGAATTTCACATATATACAACTTTTCAGACGATTTACTGTTCACCCGGGGCCCCCCCCGCCAGGCTCGGACCAAATTTCTCTACTTCATCAAAATCGAAGACATTCGACCGCAGCACAGGATTTTGCTTAACCTGTTGCAGGACACTTTGATTCACAATTACTCGTTCTCTTCTTGATATACCATTTTTCTCAGTTCACTTTTGCCACTTCTCAGCTGGATACCTTAGAGACCCTTGATTGAACACCCACGCGGTTCTGGACCACTGTGTCAAAGGTATGGTATCTTGCACTCAATCCCGCATCAGCGGTTCAACTTGGCTTGCTTCTCTTATCACACGCGTTTTAACAATGTTCGTTCCAGCACTCGCCATACAATGTTGCTGCTTGCAACCTTGGTTTCAACACAGACTGGTCTTGTATCGGTCTCCCCAACTCACTGGCTTTGTTCTTGGAGCCAAGGACGGTGCCACAGCGGCTGCTGTTTCTCCCGGCCTTTATTGACGTGGAAGGGCCCCGGCTATCTCCGACACACAATGCAGGATTCTTCAGCCTGGTTTCCTGGTCTTATGCATTCTATTCTCGACGTCTGTGGAAAGTAACGGTTCCTTGTCAAAAAGGTCAAGGGAACTTCTCTCCTTGTGATCCTCTTCTGTTTTGCCGTCTTTCTTCTCTCGTTCGGCTGCCGTCTCGAAACTGCTATTTCCGCATGTGCTTTGCCTCAGTCAGAGTATGCTCTCGTGCTCCACCTTTTATCTGTGTGGGGAAGCATAATGGATGTCAGGTGTGTGTGATGGTCAGTAATTGCCTGACCTCGCCTGACCATTGTATTGTGACACATCAGGTATACTGCTCAGGTGGTAGTCCGTTTTCTCTCATAGAGGGCTCTCTGTGATAATGTTTGTGTTGTAAAAGGGGCTGGGCGGTAGAGTTCCTAAATATCCTACCTGGTAGGATGGGGTAATGGTGTTACAGCGAAGGGGGTACCGCGTCTCACCATCTGGTGTCCCACTCCCCAAAGACCCCTCACCCAGGTGATCCTCCCACACTGGTCCCCCCAGGAACTGGATCCAAAAGCGATGGCCATGTCCTGGCCGCCTGCATGGCAGATCCCCCGGGGACTAGTGAGTGAGACACATTTTGGTTTCTCACATCTCACACTGTTAGGTTTGAGTGCATGGAGAGTGCTTGAAGCAGCTTCCCTGTCTAAGTGCGCGTGTGAAGGGGGGAGGTGTTGTCCTGTGAATGAGAACCCTTAGAATGTATGGTTGAAGGTTTTGAGAGTTGCACGCGTGAGTGTTCCTTGAGACTCAGTTGGTGCTTGGGAGCCATGTGATTATATTTCCAGTGGTGTTCTCTATGCATTCTATACAAACACTGAAAAGAGCAGGGTAACTCTAGGCTCTGGACCAGAGTATTATGATAGCATCAAAAAACAGAAAAGATATGTCCAGAGAAAAGTATATTTAGAAAAAATGTATCAAAATTTATTTAAGGTGATACAAAAATTGAAAACTGGTGAATAAATCACAAAAAATTATACACTGATCATTTTAACATGGCAAAACAGCAGCAACAATATGCCAAAAATCGGCTAAAACATCATCACTCCTACTCAACAAACATGGTGCATTCTATAACTGAAAGGGAGTACATCAACATCCAACTTTACCCAGGGCTCCTGCGTCATCCCTAAAACCTGCTACTACATAATTAAACCTAGAAATGTCCTGCATTACAGTGCAGTACTGCATTCAGGGATTTACTTGTGCATGTCTTTTCTTACCTTATCGAGAAATGTACTTGTTGAAATCGCTAGCTTAATTGAAATACTAGGTTCTTATATAGTACTTCACAGTTGATAACCAATTATTACAGTGCTTATAAAGCAGGGGTAATTTTTCCAATGTAATGGTATAGTTTATCAACCTCACAATGAGGAAAGGCTATGTCTGCCTTGCTGTGATTTGAGCAAGCAAGGTGTAGGCTGGCACTTGTCGTATGTGAACATGTAACCTGTGAGCTACCTTGCCTCCCTGTATTGTGCTACTCGCCCTATGCAAGTACGTACTGGTGCAGATTCATATAGAAGTTACTGGTAGTAACTGAGCTACTCCTGACTAATATATTGCAGTCCTGGAAAGAGAAGAGTAGCTCAGTTACTTCCGATAACTTCTTTGTGAATCGTTGTATCTCCCCAGTAGTAGCGCAGCATACTTCGTTTTTAACGAGCTGCCCTTTGCACTGATGTGCCTTACACGTGAATCAAGCCAAGGAAGTGCCTTTGTGATCCACTGTGCAGAAACTGTGAGACACTGCCACACCCTTTTGTGTTTATTTTATTTCTAGACTTTGCCATGGTGCTTTACAAAATTTATGAGATTATACAATAATTAGAAAAGATGGCATATAAAAACAGAAATACAAAGGAAGAAACCAAGAACAACCAATAAGACGAAACATAATGAGGAATCAGAAATGCAGTCAAATTTGAGGATCCAGTAACAAAATGCATTGTTGCAAGACAAAAACGGCCACCCCCCAACCAAAAATATCAATGGGGAGGCGGATATTAAAAATCGAGTCCCAGGGTCAAATTAAAATAAATGGCCTAACGGGAGAAATAAAAGCCCATAGTCCAAGCACTTGCCCAACCTGTTAAGTCTGACTCGAACCCCAACCTCCCGGCTCCATGGGGGGAGACAGCAAGATGACACCCCAGTCCACCAACCCTCCTGGGTTGAGTGGCGCAGACAACTAGCTGGCAGCCACCACAGGAGCTGCACCAACAGAGAAGACAAAACCACCATCACGAAGAAACCAGGCCAGCAACAATGGATACAGCAGAAGCCACTTCCCCAACAAGTCGGCAGCAGCACCATGCTCCCAACAGCAGCAGGCAAACTCTGGGAGCACGGAGGTACAGCAGCTGCTAACATGGACCCCGCAAGCCCCCTGCCACAGCCGCCAAGAAGACAGCGCAGGACCAGGCATTGAGGACCCAGAGGGATTTCCCCCCCACCCCCTCTCAATGAAGGCACGCCCTTTTACACTCGCACCAGAATAAATACAACCCTCTAGGGGGAAAAAGGCCCAGGATGCGTTTACAAAGTTAACAAGTGTTTATTTCGACAAAACAGAAAAACACCAGCAAAGAACTCTGCGGCACGAGAACGTTCTGCCGAAAAAGTGTTCAAGCAGGATCTTATGGGACCGTGCCATAGGTGACGTTATCATCTACAGTGAAAAACTGCATGGCTGGTTGATGCGACCCCCTGCATGGTCGGCCTGCTCCATAGGGGATGGCAGGTCATTGGTCCCAGCACAGTCCGTCTGTCTTCCATCACGTGGGTTCTGCTGGGCTCATCGTCTCAAGGGAACCAAGGCTGAAGAAGCAAGTGGCTACATTTGTGAACAATGCTACTCTTATCATTATACAGTGCACCTGGCAGGCTCGGGGACTGGCACGGGGGGGGGAATCTCGAGGTCAAACCGACCCACACATCCTTCACTCATTCCCGATAGCATCATCTGCACCCAAGGCTTCCAACTCGTTTTTTAACTATAATGTATACCTCCCTGTACCTTGCATTACAAACCGTGTCATTGTATATAAACGTGGGATGACCATACTCTCATATCTTTATGGTTGATTGGTTTATGGTCGATGGTTTATGGTCGGTGGTCTGGGACCAACTGGTATCTTGTGTGAGAAACCTGAAGGCGTTTCACTCGCTAGTCCCCAGGGATCTGTCATCCAGGTGGCCAGGAAACGGCCATCGCTTTTGGATCCAGTTCCTGGGGGCGGACCAGGGCTGGAGGATCACCTGGATGGGGGTTCTTCCGGGAGTGGAAGTGGGACACCGGATGGTGAGACGCGGTATCCTCTTGCCTGTAACACCCTTTCCCCATCCTACCTGGTATGATACCTTGGAACTCAAACCCCTTACCCTCACCCCCTCTCCCGGAACACTTTCTCAAGGGCAGTTCACCGTGAGCAACAACGGACTAACACCAGAGCCGTATACCTGACATGTCTCAATACAATGGGCAGGCAATTACTGTTTATTACACACCATCACACTTCCCCACACAGATAAAAGGTGGAGTACGAAAGCACCCTCTGAGTGAGGCAAAACACACGAAGAACCAGCAGTTCCAAGATGGCAGTTTAATACGAGGAGAAAGACAGCAAAACCAGAAAAGGGTTTCAAGGAGGGAAGTGCCCTTGACCTTTAAAGACTATTACTGTCATGAACCTTGGAAAGTAAGAAACCTAAGACCAGGAACTAACGCTGATCAAACCTGTACGGTGTGTCGGAAGTACCCGGGGCTCTCCCGTGTCGATAACCAAGGCGGGGAGGAGCTATTGCCGCTGTGGTACTGTCCTTGGCTCCTATAACACAGCAGCGTCAGCATAGCTGGTGAGTCGGAGAGACTGATAACCAACCCAGCCTGTGTGTTGAACCAAGGTTGCAAGCAGCAACATTGTATGAAGATATCTAAGCGAACAGTGTGTGAGACGTATGTGATGAGCGACAAATATATTTGGGAACCAAAGGAGTGACTGAACTTTGGGAGCCCAAGAAAAGATTCCGTAGAAGGAGTGGAGTGGTCCGGCACCATGTGGGTGCTCATTTGAAAGTCTGTTAGGTATCCCAACTGATGCTAAGTGTGAGAAAAAGGGAATCTTGAGATCGAAGTACTCCTGCAACAGGTCTAAATCCTGTGCACATTCAAACGTCTTTGATGGTTTAATGTATACTGCAATTGGTCCGAGCCCGGCTGAGGGAGACTAATTGGGAAATTGAAAGAGATCTGAGCCTGGCTGAGGGGGATCTGGGGTGAACCGTGAGTCAACAGAGAAAGAATATTCTCTGAACATTGGAATAAAGGGCTCTGAGCCCGGATGAGGGGGATCCAACATTGAACTTTGGGTTTTGAAATGGATGTGAGCCTGGCTGACGGGGATCCAGGGTGAACACCCAAACTGAATACTAACGTTTGCATATTGTTTCTTTTGTACATCAGGCCCTCTGAATAAAGAGATTTGGACACAGAAGGTCCGGATGCTCGTAATTGAACTGTATCCTCGTGCCGCTGAAGCCAGAGTGTGAGCTTTGCTCAAGTGAACCGCCTTGCCCCGTGCTTAAAACGTGGGGAAGGGAGGCCAACGGCCCGAACATCAAGACATATCATTTTGTGAACACTTCTTTCTTTTTCATGAATACTACCCCACACTATTTGTAAATTGGCATTAAGGATTGGCACTAGGTTTTTTAGTATAGGCCCTTTCATTTTGACAAGACTCCACGAGGACTGCATTATTATTTTATGGTCGTAGTTTACTCCCATCTGTAGATTTAGGTTCAGATAGGTGTTTATCACACCCTTGATATGGCATTTATAATGCGCCTATACACAAGTGTTTCAAGGCGCGACGAGGCAAGGGAGGGGAACGGAGGGAAGACAGAGACAACAATCTTACTAGACCAGGTGACATTGAGATCACGCAAGGGGGGAAGGGGGAGAGGGGGAAGTGCAGTACATGGGGTAAACAGTAAATAAATAGGAACAATAAATAAGAAGTACGGCCAGCTGGTGGCAGGTGCAGGGTAAGTAGGGGTGGCAGTAGGGATACAGAAACGGCCCAAAGTGCAAGGGTTGCCAGAGGGGCAGTGCAGGTGTGCAACTGGCGGGGAGGGGATCTGGGCACGAGAACAGAGGGTAGCCAGGTGACCAGTGCAGTTTCAGCCAGGAATTCAGCAGGGGAGAGGAGGAGAGAAAGCAGAAGCAAAGGGGAAGGTCTTGAGGTGCTTCTGGAACCGGAGATGGTTCTCCTCAATTTTCAGAGAGGCAGGGAGGCTGTTCCAGAGGGAGACCCTAGCTGAAGGAGATCTACCACCAACTCATTGTTTGGAGAAGCGACTGACCCTGAGGGAGGTGGATGAGCGAAGAGCTCGAGAAGGAAGATATTTAGGAAGAGCGAGTTGAAGGTATTGAGGGCCCAGGCCCCAGAAGGCCTTGCGGACAATGCAGAGGGTTTTGAACTTAATCCTCAAAGCCACTTGGAGCCAGTGCAGAGATTTCAGTCCTGGAGGGATACGATCCCTGGACTTGATGCCAAGGACAAGTCTCGCAGTCCTGTTCTGGATGAGTTGCGAAAGTTCAATAAAAACCCTTGAACTGTGGTCACTTGTATCTGTCTAACTGTTGATACCATGCCTTCATTACTTTTGGCATTCAGGGGTCTCGGGACTAGGGCGTAGTTGGCTGGGTGGGCGCCGGAGGCTAGAGGCCTGCTTAGGCCTGTTTGTGATGATACGTACATTAAGGCGCTCAGTTCAGTCTCGTGGCCTTGCAGGACACATTCTTTTTAGAGCAAACATATTGGCAACAATCTTAAAACAAAGAAGGGTTTTTGTGGAAGTTTGCGTTGTGGACTTCTCATCAGTACTTGGGCCTATCCAGATTTCCCTTTTGAGGCTCGCGGCCTGTGTCTAATGCAGTAAATACTACATGGCCGTGCAGACCCTATGCTTTAACTATAGCTCAAGAATGGCGTTCGCTTGTATGCTTGCACTATGTCTAAATATCTAAATTGCATATAATATTATGATCGTGTGGGGATTCTTAGGATGCCCCCCTCCAGGTCTATTATAGGTCTTTCAATGGGGCTCCCCTCACCTTAAAGCCCACCCCTTCCCAACATTCCCCCCTTTTGTTACTTCTACATTAACAAACTCCCCCGCCCCACACGCATGCACTCGTTCTCTCTTACCACCACCTCCTCATATGGTGGGGTTCCTCTTTCTGGTATCCAGGTCCTACACCCGGACCGTAGATTCTCCCCTGAACGTGCATACTCCTCTGGCATGCATGTCATATAAATACATCCCCTATCGCCTGCCAGATCCACCCATACTTCCTTATAATTCTCTGGATCAGGGGGTGGAACAATAATGGTGTGATACAACCAGTTTACTTCTTCTCGATAGGGGATGGGGACCATGTGAGGGATGGGTGGTCAGTCTGTATTTGACTATCTTTTGTATTGTGAGGTACCTTTTTGAAACCCCAATTGCCAGCATAATCATTGTGCTATTAGGCACTGCTTGGGCACAACACCGGAGGCCCATTCGACAGGTGAAAAAGTTGACCAAGACGAACAGCACTACAGGCACTAGCATCTTCACGATGGCTCCCAACCAGAACAGGGCCCATCGAATGCAACATCAATACAGTCATTTCCTTGTATTCCTCCTTCTTTCTTCAAAGTTCTAGACCATGTACAGTTGCAATTATGTGGGATAATGACCCGTTCTCATGTCCTTGGGAGGTTCGAATGTGCCGCAGGAATCTCCAATTTTTCAGCACACGCCTTCTTCCATCGCCGTCAGCATATCGAGGACGCAGCAGTTCTGCATCATCAGTCTCCGGGCACGCAGCTCAACCTTTATGACGTTGAACCCATGCTAGATATCATTTGCCAACTGAACCAGCTCCCAGCATACAATTTGCAGCCATTTTGCATTGTCCGCTGACTGCACGCGGGGTAGTAATAGTGAAGGGAAGAACGTTTCTGCTGAGCTGAAAAGTCTGTAATCATCCAGGATTACAGCGAGCAACGCGGAGGAGTCTCTAGATAGGTAGTGATCTCTGCTTCCTCCGCAGCTTCCCATATTGTCCTCCTCTGGGTAGGATGCAAAACTGGTGGTGGTGACGGGTTCTGTTCTTCAAACATGGGAGAAACAGTCGGGGCTGTATTGGGTATTGCCACCAACCCCCTTGCAAATGTTCTGGGATTACCAATGGTGCTGAGTGCGGCGTTGCCAGTGAACAGTAGCCCCTCCATGATGGCGGGAGGTGCAATTACGCGTGTTGGGCGCAGACCCAGTAGTAATCCATCACTGCTGCAGTGTCCCTTTTCAGGTCTGGAATAAGGAGGGTCTTATTGCAGAATTCCTTAAAGCCGGTAATTCCTTAAAGTTCCTTCACTGTGGAAGCAAAATTCATGTTTCTTCTTGGTGCACTTTCACTGGTTTTTCCTTTGCTGCAATCCATGTCAAATTTGTAATGTGCTCTCTCCAAATGTGTGCACAGATTGCTTCCACTCGAGCCAGGAGCTCCTCTTCATATCCTAGGAGTCCCTCTGCCATGCACCCGAGTGTGGTCTCTTGCCATCTGTTATTTATATATTTAAGCCCTTGGATCACCAGATATGGTTGCAGCAAGTATTTAATGTCTCTTGGATTATTGTTACATTGCAGGGGATCTGGATCCACAAGCTCTAGTCACTCACTGTGTGCCTGAAAGGTGCCTTTAAACCTACATAGCGCAAGATGAACCAGGCACTGTGCCTCTATGATTGGTACTTCGTGTGGTACTAATACCTTGGGTGCTCCCGACACGTGCAGGATTATTTAACATGCATAACAACTGCCATTCGCTGTTTGTCTCCTTACTGCACTCATATCCATATACCAACTGTTGCCCATTTCGGGGTGCCGGACATCTTCAATAGCATCAAGGCCTAGCCCAGGGTCGGCATCCTACTTTGCCCTTCGTGCTTGCCTTTTCATTCGCCTATGTGTTTGCTCGCAACACTTCTAATGCTAATATCATTAACGCTTGTGTTACCAAAAATATTCTTAACCATTGGGAAAAAGTGTTCTAATATCCTACTCATACTCATGCGTACAGGTGTACTTGTTGGTCTGCTATAGCTGTTATTATGCTAATTACTAGTGTTATACATATTTACAGTGATGTTGGTGTATGTACCTCTTTGCCCCCTCTTTTATGTGACCTCCCCATATAAAAGATGCTCCCCAATAAATTCCCAATATGAACATTAGAATGGTGAATATTCCTGCAATAAAATGCATGCCACACATATATGAATATGACCATCTAGAAGAAATGTTATAGCTAACGACAATGAAGTATTTTGCAAGGCATAAAGTAAGCAGTGTCGCAAAACAATTTACTATGCAATTCTGTAGGTTTGCCAATTAAATTGACACTTGTGTAGCAAAGCTAGCTATTTAAGTTACTGTGTTCAATGAAAGTACTGCTTGCCCTGCATTCCTCTCTTTCCCTCGCGGCTCTCTATACCCTCTTTTCTCTGTTCATGGCTAGTTCAGAGGGGCCAGTGGAGCATGGGTGCAGCAGTAATCATCTTCTCCACAAGTGCCTGTGTGGGAGTGCTTAACCAATTTTCTTTTCAAATAATTATAACCAGAAATAATTGTGATGATGCCTTTTATTAAGCTAATCCTGTCTGGCGAAGACCAGTATGTGTTGGCCTTTTCTTTTTTTTTTTTTTAAGATAGTCATGCAATTCAATCCCTAAAAATGTAAGTTGTCATAATGCATAATTACAGTTTTACTACTGTAAAACACTGCACTGTCTGCATCCTCCTTGATATTCTATCTCATCACCCTGTTGTTTTATACCAGGTACCCAGAAAGTGAGATGGCCGCAATATTCCACCTAGTTTGCCTAGTTCGCTGTATGCTACGCCATCCATTCTGCTTAGTCTCATACTTTCCTCTTACATACTTAATACAAAAAGCTAATTAGGTGTTTACGCAGAGCAGTGATCAATAATTCCATCCAGTCTGTACATCTACAGGCCTACTGCACTACCATACACTGTAGTTAGCCTCCAGCGCGTGCTTATATTAGCACCAGCCAGAGAGCTGGCCAAACTGTTTATAGAGCCTTTTTGCCATATTTATCTATTTATTTGTGTGTCCATTCATTCAGCTAATATTCTTCGTTTTACAAACTCATTCAGCCCTCCCAACGTCTTCTTGGCCACTCGCATAGTCGACTAGATTTTACGAAACGCAAGTACTATTTGCTGTGGATGTTTGGGAGGTGCAGTGTGCCAAACAAAGTGGGTTTGTGGTGACATGCACCATTTTACAGAAAGCGCATTTCAATATGCTGTGATCTGTTGCCATGGGTCGAGTGCATTTCTCTTAGGTTGTGTAGGTAAACTTAGATACTCAACCTGCAGCTCTAGCAGAATTGTAAAGAATTTGCAAGGGCAGACTCGTCTCACTAATGTCTGAATTGTTGCTCACTTTATATCGTGGGTAAAAATAACTTCTGGTGATGGTACAAATATTAGTACAACATGGCTAATGAAATGGGTTAATTTGCTAATCAAGAACATTTTAATTGGCAAACTCTGCTAATTCCCCCACGTCCCTGCACCTCTGTCTGTGCATATGCATGACCCAAATGTACTATGACCACTTAGTTCGTCTGTCCTCTCCCCACTCCCCCACCCCACCGTTTTTCACCCCCCCCCCCCACCCCCCCAACCTTGGTCGCAACTGTACCACTTCAGGCACTTGCACTAGGAGAAATGTTGTCAGGCCTAGTATGGTAGTTTTTTTTTTGTTTAGATCATTCAGAATCTTCAAGGCCTAAGAATGATTACTGTATTCCCTTGTTCCCTTCCCAGAGCACTTTACCTGTGTAAAAGCACTGTATAAATAAACAATAAATAAAATAATACATTTTTGAAGTTGCTGGTCCAATCGTCTTCTCACCTAATGGGGGGGGAAAAGAATGCACACAAAAGGATAGGGTGAGGGAGAGGATGAGAACAAAGAGAAAGAGAGAGAAAGAATAAGAGAGAAATGGAGAAAGAGAATTATGAAAATACAGGTTTTTAGAAAATATTTGTTTGAACAGCTGTGCATGTGCACAAATGAAATAAGGGTCATTTGGTGTGTAATTGGTGTCGAAGTAGATGAACCGTGTCGGGTGCCGCTAAGGTGATTGTGTAATGTTCGGGGTGTCCTGCGGACATCAGATGTATCCAATAGCAAAGCTATTTGACCTTTACTGCGAGCAGAGTTGAAATACCATTCATAGGGACCATGAAATCTGGGGTTATTCCATGTTTTAATATGGCTCCTTACATAGATAAGCTCTCCAGGCACCAGCGATTGGACGGGTGGGGGGAGCCTTTCGCTGTTGTCTGTAGTTTCCAGTGTGTCCTCTGGTCGGGGAGGTGCTATCTGTCATGAGACATATTTAATTGTGTGTGTTAGGGTTATTAAATACTCTTTGAATTATTCACCTAAAACTGCTGCTGCCCTATGGTATCTGATGCCCTCCTGACAGGGGATTTGGCCGTGTTCATGCGCCAACCAGTAACCACCTCATGGGTGATAGATGGTGGTCCTTGCTGGGCTGTGTGCATAAACTGGGGAGGTCCATGGGTAAGCAGTACACCCAGTTCTCCACCAACATGGTGCAAAGCTTAGATAGATTGCTCTTGAGAAGCCAGTTGATCCTCTCCATAACGCCGTTGGCTTGGGGTGATGAATTGAACACATACGGTCCTTGATGCCAACTAGTGCTGTGATCTCTTTAAAGAGTTAATTTAATGTGTGCCGTTATTGGACCGTAGCACATCGCCCACACCCCATTGGGGGAAGACCTCATGGATAAGAAATTTGACTGCACATTTGGCATCCGGGTGTGCACAAGACCCTGCTTTGACCCACCATGAAAAAGGGCAGACCACAACAATCAAATATCGGCACCCATTGCATCTCTCCCCCGTGTCCGCTTAATCTATGTGCAGCCTGTGGAACAGCCCAGTAGGGTGGGGCAGAGTTCCCTGTAAAGTTTGTAGCATCATGCCTGTGCTGAATGTTTGACACGTGGTGCAGTGTATGATCAGGTTAGTAAGGTGTTCCTGAATATTGGGCACAAAGCAGTCCTCCTGTAAATCAGCTGCAATGTGGTCGAAAGCTATCGTTAACAGCTCATGAGGCATCACTGCTTTGTCAGTGCACTCCTGTCTCCACAATAAATAAGTTAGGGATTGCGTGCACCCTGTTTTTACCCAAGGTTCCTTCTCTTCATTTGGTGCTTTTCCTTGCAATTCAATAAATTGCGCAATGGGTGTTGCTGAATATGTGGTGCTCTGCTGACTATTTGAAGGTGTGGTTACAACATACATCGGTAGGTGTGGGTACCAGGAGATAAGCTGTCTGCAGCAGCTTTTCCCAGTGAAATGTATACTGTTATTGGTGTGGGATGCACACTTAACTGCCACTTCAGATAGTTGGGACAATGTGAAAATCAATGTATATAAGAATTGGGCATTTTGTACTGGGGAACCGTCCGCTCTCCGGAAAACCCCCTCCTTTTCCACCCTGACAGACTGGTATGCGCTGTTGTTCGTGACGTATGCCAAGTCAGAATAAATGGTCACGTGGCACCCCGTGATGCCTGCAGTGTTTCAATGAGCGCTATGAGCTCCGCTGCTTGGGCCGAATAATGTATCTGGAATCTTTTCATGATTAATGTCTCCTATTCACCTCCCTCGAGGCGTACCACTGCAGCGCCCGTATGTTATTGGCCCGTCTCTTGGTCAATTGTTGCTGACCCGTCAAAAAAGAGAATTTCCTCCTCTTCCAATGGGCTGTCTCTTGCCTTGGGGATGTCCTCTTCCTCCCCTACATATGTGACAGTCATGGCTTGCTAAGTCCCCTTCTTTACACATTTCCGTCAAAAAGGTGGCAGGGTTCACTGTTTTGCATCGTACAATATGGATGCTTGGGCTTGAGAGGATAATTTTGTACGCTGCGGCTCACTGTGTGGTCTGGGAAGATTTTGATCTTTCTACAATGGTGAACACTGAAAGTACCACATACAAAGTGACGGAACACCCCATCACGATAGTGGAACTTTTCTCAATCGTGGACGCAGCTGCGGCGAGTGCTTGCTCGCACTCAAACTGTCCTTGCATCACTGAGTCTAGCGTGCCACTGCAGTAGGCCTATGCCTTGTGGCCCATTGTACTCTTCTGGGTCAATATTGCAGTCATAAGTTGACCGTTAGAATGTGAGAATATGTAGAATTCCTGTGTGTAGTCTGGGGTGGTGAGCACCAGGGCTACAGATATCACTTGTTTCAAATCATTGAACTTTTTTTATCCCATCTGCTGTCCATTCGACTTTTTTATTGCTTTTTTGTGCTTCCTTGAGGGCCTGCAGGAGCGGCCTGGCATATGCTGCATTGTCTTGTCTTTCACTGTGGTGGGTCGAAGGTGGCACACAGACGCTGCTCGATTTGGTCCGATCCTTTTGCCATTTGCTTTTAAATGACCTAGACACAGCACTTCCTGCTGAAAGTACAGTACCGTCTCCTTGTCAACCTTGTACCCCTTGCGGGCCAGTAGTTGCAGGAGTGTGATAGTCTCTCCGGGAGTGATGCTCACTGTCACTACATACAAGCAAATCGTCCACATACTGGATTATCGTACTGGATACTTGAATGTTTCCTAAGTCAGCGTGTAATATTCTGGTAAAAATACTTGAGCTCTCGCAGTTTTATTTATATAGGGCACCGAACCCTAAACTATCTGGCCGCTTTACAGGTTACATAGATGATTAAACGGTATACAAGGTAGAACAGATACTAACATTATTTACATATTATAGGTCGTACAGTACAATTTGAATTTAGAGCAATACTTTACAAATATGTACAGGCAGGCAGAGTCCTCATCATATGAATACAGATGGCAGGAGGTGAATTGTTATACATCAAGGGAGAAGAGCCAAGTTTGGGACTTTTTCCTAAAACTGTAATAGGAATTGTCTGATTTTAAGGCTACAGACATGGAGTTCCACAGCTGAGCTGCCATAACTGGAAAGCTGCTTCCTCCTGCTTCTTGAGCTTGTATCTCAGGACCTTGAGGCAATTTGATTGCAGGGTTATAGTCGGACGTTCTGATATTTTTGGTGAATTTGTCCACTAGGTATTGAGGGGCAAGCTAGACATTTGTGGGTGAGGGTTAATTTAGTAGTACGTCTGGCATTTGAAATGAGCTGCATTCTTGGGATACTAGGCGCCGTTCTTAAGGCATAATTTTGCAATTTGTTGTCCTTTTGTTTACTAGATCCTAGATAGAGTGCATTACAATTATCTAATTTTGAAAGAATTAATGCTCTTGCTAACATAATGCAACTTTCTGATGAGAGAAACAGTTTGCGTGCGTTAATAAATTTGCATGTGTAAACTGTGGCTGAGGCCGTCGCATTGACTTGTCTGTTCAAGTTCAGAGCTGAGTCCAGGTAAAAGCCTAAGGTTTTACCTCTTTGAAGACTTTGATGTTTATACTGTCAATGTTGAATGACTTAAACTTGTTACTAAGTTTATTCAATCTTACTGTCGAACCGATGAGCAGGTGCTCTGTTTTTTTGTCATTAAGACAAAGGCTGTGAGTTGCCATCCACGCTTGAATAGTAAGCTAAATTTTCAGGCAACGTCAATGTCCTAGTCACCTGAAATAGGGATGAGAATCTGAGTGTCATCTACATAGTTGGTGTAGGTGACACCCAGACTGTCAAGGCCCTCAAACAGGGGCTTGGTGAAGATGTTGTACTTCGTAGGGGAGACACACGAGCCCTGGGGTACTCCACATAGGTGCAGGCTCTGCTGATGCAGTGAGGGGGAACACTCTCATGGATCGATTGTCCAGAAAGGATTGACTCCAAGCAGTAGCTTCCACAGAAAAGTGGGCAGCTGAGGTAAGGTGATTACAAAGCACTTTATGATCCACTAAATCAAATGCGGCGGTCAAGTCCAGTAGGAGAAGGAGGGACAATTCTCTTTTTGTCCTTTATCTCATCCATTTGGTTTTTCAGGTTAATAAGAGCAGATTCTGTACTGTGTTTAGGTTTAAAACCTGACTGACGGAGTCCTAGCAGGTTGTTAACCTTAAGGTAGGTCTGGATCTGAAGGTAGGCCGCCTTTACTAAAGATTTTCAATAGAAATGGCACGGTAGTAATAGGTCAATAATTGGTTGGAATATTAGGGTCAAGAGTAGGTTTTCGTAGAAGGGGAAGTACCCACGCGTCTTTTAGATTAGTTGGGACAGTGCAAGAGTCAAAGGAGGAGTTGATTAATCCAGTGATTAAAGGCGCTAGTTCCCTAGCTGCCTCTTTGATTATTGTGGGCGGGCATGTATCCCCTTGGCATCTAGATGGTTTAAGTGAGGCTATTATGTCTTCAACTTCATTGATAGAAACCAGGGCAAATTTAAATTTAAACTGATTGACTTTTTTCTTTTTTTTTTTTTTAGGAGTCGTCGGCACTTTGTGCAGCAGTAAGTCATTGGGTGGGAGGTTACTTTTTTTAACTTCAATGTCTTTTTTTTTTTTTCTTGTAATAGATCATTTGTTGGAGAGCTCGGTTTGGATATTGGTGCACCAGGTCTGGTCCTTGATGCAAGTGTCAATTGGAGGAGAAGGAGACTCTAATTCTCTAAAAATGACAAATAGTTTCTTTGTGCTAGATTTGGCTTAGTTAATTCTATCATTATACGTGTTTCTTTTGGTTTGTAGGATCTCCGGATTTATATCTCGAGGGGATTTTGATGAGATTCTCCTTGTTCCGAACCGAAGGGTTGTTTCCAAAGAGATTCTGCTTTCCTTTTTTCGTTTCGTAAAGCTTTAAGATTAGGAGTAAACCAGGAGTTGAGGTTGGCTTGTTGTTTCCCTTTGCATATTTTTCGAGGAGCTAATTTTTCAATGGCTAGATTCAGCGTTGAGTTGTATAACTCTACTAAAACTGCCGGATCTGAGCTGGATGAGGTTGGGTTAGTGATCGGATGGATTAGTGGTAGTAGGTTGTCCACTATTATATTACGCGTATCTAGTCAGAGCTGGTGGGGCAAGGACATTTGTCAGATTAAGTTGTGGACTGTCTTGAATGGAGAAGGAAATGAGGTGGTGATCCATCCAGGCACATGGTTCAATGGACATTATTGAGGTCTTCCAATTAAGATCCGCAACCCAATCTATGGTTCGTCCTTTAGTGTGAGTGGGCGTGTTGATCCTAAAATGAGGCCTAGCTCTGTGATGGTATTGCCAAGAGCAGCAGCATTTGCATCGAATCATTGAGTCCTAGATTAAAATCTCCTAGAATTATGATTTGAGAGCCTGGTTTTGTATTTGTGGAAAGTAAAGAGGTAATGTCTTCCTCAAATGTTGAAATGGGGCCAGATGGTCTGTAAATGAGGTGCATGATATAGTTGGAGGTGCAGAAAGTGGGAGTTTGACTGTCAAAGGTTCTGCTGAGGTGAACAACGGTTGTGTTTTGCGACCCTTAATCCCAGTTTAGTTTTGGCAATGAAAGCAATGCCGCTTCCTCTAGAGGTTTCCTTATCTAGTCGTAGTATGGAATAATCCTTTGGTATGGCTATAGGAAGAGTAGGCCCAGCTGCTGAGTGAAGCCAGGTCTCTGTTATGGCTTGGAATTCTAGTTGGTTTGTGATGATTAAATCGGCAATGTCTAGCGCATGAGCTACCATAGATCTGGCGTTGATAAGGGCACCTTTGATGAAAGGCGCCTTATTATCTAGTAGGTTAGATGGGCATGATAGAGTTTTTAGAGCAGTTGAGTTATTGTTGTTTTGAATGGGTTTTTGTTTAATTCTTTTCTTGGATAAGGTCTGAGTATTCAGTTTATTGCTTAGGTTGGAGGGCGATAGGAGTATCTTATTGAGCCTAGTTCCAAGCCTAAGATTTCTGAGGTTGGTGAAGCATGGTTGATTGGGCGTAGGTCTAGTGGCATATTGTTGGATCCATTGGGCTGGGGTAAGTGGGCAGGTTAGATTGGTGACTAAGTTGGCAAAGGGAGTTGTTGTCAGAGATGGGAGGTAATGGTGGTAGGAATTGTGTGGGTCTTATGTGTTGCAGTGCAGTCCTGGTAGGAGTCGACGTGACCATGGCGGTGATGGCTGAGTCCAAGGCGATGTATGTCAGGGGATTTGCCCTGTAGTTGAAGGTGTAGTGGGCTATATTACTGAAAGAGAAGGTTAATATCAGTATTCCTCGGATAGTTACGTTGAGGGTGTGCATGACTTAAATAACTAGTGTGATGACCATGAGTGTGACAAGATCAATAGATCTGTGAGGATGGACAAGTGTGTGTTTGAAGGGTGAATCAAGAGTTGTTTAGGTATAACAGTGCAGGCAATAGTCAACGTTTATCAATGGATAAAGCGAAATACAACAGGCTGTATCTGTAAATGATAACTGTGCACTGAGAAAATGCGAATATAACATTTCAAAGGGCTAAAATATTCACAGGGGCCTAGTATGACGAGTTGCACAAATCATAAGGCAGTCATGTAGAGACGTGGAGGGCTATATCATAACAAAGGCCTAAGTCGTTCATGGCAATTACAACAGGGCATAGATCGTACTAGTATAGGCATAAGGCTGCAACCGTTATTGGTCGATGTGCAGGAAGAAGGCAGCGATTTAGCTAGCATATATTTGTGGCGGGATGCGATTTAGCGCATGGTTTGGGTTTTCCACCCGTCACCATTAGATCATGGCAAAGTGCAGGTAACACAGTGGTAGCTAAGTAAGTTGGCGGCTCGCAATACATCGGATATACAGGCGTGTAAGTATAATGAGAGTTTAGCAGAACATATAGGCCATAACCGTTCTTGCCAAATGCGATAGTGTAGATATGGCGTGTTTAAAGTGGCTGCCATATTCCTCAACATGAGAAGAGTGTTCGAAGTACATTAGCCACAGCTAGGAGACATGCTGAGTCAAAAGATAAACGTGGCTCGGGTTAGTGAGCTTACCCTCGGCAGCGGAAGTCTGTGTCTCTGGAATGTGGAAATGGGCTTTGTTTGGAAAAGGTGCAGGCGCGACTGTTTCCCATGCGGGGAGGAAGAAACTGAGTGACAGCAGGAGGCCGGGGGAAGCCAGCAGTTCGTGCCCCTATGGCCCTTACGGCCTGAACAGACACAGAACGGCCTTGTGAAGCAGGCCTTAGGAAGGGAGGCCAGCTTCCGCATGTTGGTCATGCTGGTTGGCTGCTAAAGTTGCGGCCAATCAGCTGATTAAATGGGGTTGTGCCACTTCCCTGCTGGATGGTGTGCTGGTGTGCATGCTGTTGTACTGTTTGGTGCTGCTGCGCTGGTGGACCAGGTATCTGCGGGGGTAACTGGGTGTAGACCTGGTGTATCTCATAGGGTAGAAATGTAATTCTGGGGGATCGGCCCTTTCTGGGGGGTCCCTGTGGTGATGGGCCATAGTTATACCCCATCGTTGGTCTGCTCCTACATTCTCTTGAAAAATGCCCCCACCTCCCACAATTCCAACATTGTGAAGACCCCAATCCTCCCCCTCTGGGCCCCATTCCTCCAACACCTCCTCCCCTTGCTCCTCGGAACCCACCTCTTCCTCGCTGTTGTCCTCATTGTTGGCACTATGGGCCAGGGTACTGTGGACCCCGGTCCCACTGTCCTTGCCCGCCATTTGATCAAACTGCAGCTATTCTAGACTTTGTGAAAACCTGGGCTTTTCCAGCCATCTCCTTCTGCACTGCCGCCTCCACAGCAATTTTGACTAATTATTTTTGTACTAGTTTCACGTCCTCTGCTTGCCGCCTCTGGGCCGTTTCTTTGTCGCGCTCTTTTATCCTTTTACAATGTTGTACTGTTATGCTCTGTATTTTGGCCCACCCCTTCACTCGAATGTTCAAGATTTTGTCTAATGTTTTTTGCACCTCTTTTGGCAGGACCTTTTTAACAATAAAGTAGAAAAAGGGTATTGACTGGTCCCATGAGCCACCCGTCGCTGCTCTCCGCATCTCCTGAACTTTTAAGAATAAACTGAGTGGGATCTTTGTCATCGCCCATAGTGCATTGCATTATCAATTGTAGGTCAGGGAATGCTTGCTGCAGCGTGTCCCATATCTGTGCCAGAATCTTGTTAAACGATGCTCCATCGTGTGCATCACACCTCAAATTCACTCCTGGATACCCTGATTTTACCCACACATAACCAGCATGGTCTCCAATAGTCGCTATCAATAAGCTTTTCATGTCGCCGACCGCAAGGGGTACCCCGCTCCCTGCTTTTCAAATGCGGGAGCACCTTTATCAAATGATATTTATCCGTCTGCGCCCATGGCACATACTGCGGCCTGCCAAGGCCCTTATCTATCAGGCGAATCTGCATCTGTGCCCTACCCCTGTCACTCCTTTTTCCACTTGCCTTTTTCTTTGCCACTGCCATCTGGCCAAATCTGCTTCTTAACCTGCCATCCCACAAACTCTCCAGCCGGGGAGTCTGTCCAGTCACTTGCTCTGCCTCCTCCTCATCATCATCCTCAAACTCTTCAATTGTACTCCACCCATCTTCCTCTCGGTCCCTGCGAGATCTTACATTCTCGTGGCCTAGGCTGTCCTCCCACTCGCCCCCATCTCCTTCCTTCTCTATATGCACATTCTTTATGGCTGCACTATAGATTATGAACAAAAAGTCTCCTATCATCCACCCATCTAATGCTTGCTCTGCTGGTTTGTCTTTACTTCACTCTGTGCTGCTCGTAATAAGGTCAGCTCTGTTTGTGCCGATGCCAATGCCACTTCTAGGTCTCTTATTGATATTGGCATGTGCTGGGACATGGGGATGCATATGTGGGCTGTGGGGCTGTCACTGTGGTGGACACATAGGTCGGGTTAGTATAACCTACTGCGGGGCAAGCTGTCGGTGGGTATATTGCCCCGCATTCCTCTGGCGCCCGCCCTCCTTTCCTGAACAGTCACCCCATCTGTCATTTTGCACTCCTTCTCCCTCAGAATATTCTGTATCTTTGAACATTTTCCAGAGTTCTAATATTTCTCTCCTCTTGTCCAACTGTTTCCCTTGTTTTTGGCTGTCAAAGATATGGAGTTCCAGGATACCCTTATTATGGGAGCCCTGCGCCCTGCGCCCTGCTCTGGTTATGAACGGGGCCTCCGCCTCCTCTTGTTTACACCGCCCATTGCTTGTGGTACTTCTTGATTCTGTCACAGTATAGTGGCAGGGCCTTATACATATACTCTATGCCTGTTTCGCCTCCCATTACAATGGTCCTTACCCCTTCCAGCCCTTATGCCTTTGCTAGCGCGCTGCGCAAACTGCCCGTCAAAAAAGTCAGTTCTTCATCCCCTCCTCCCTGTCGGAAAAATCCAAAATACCCTGTGCCCTTTTTTATCTCCCCTCCCCCACATACCCCACTCACACTCCACATACACACTACTTATACAACACCCTTCCTCGCTCCTCCACCCTACACAATAAAACCACGAACAAAACAAGTTAAAATAACAGCTAATATTCTTGACCCCACTCATTATGCGGGGATCCTACTTGTTTCCTTTTTCCTCTGTTACACAAGTGGTACCACATTCTCCCCTCACTTGGGAAGGCACCATTCTGTTTTCCATTCTTTAACATTCTCCTTTAAAAATGTAATAATAAAAACACAAACCATAGCTATACCTCACCACTGACCTTTTACTCCATGTGCTCACACCTACCCACACTTTCCATATGCCTTTCCCCACTTGTTAGCACTTACAAGAGTATACTCATATGCAGGGGTGTTGCTAGGTCTGGAAAAGACATGGGGCTACGCTCATGTCAAAAGGGCCGGGACTGGGGGCTAGCTAGCCTTTTGGTTGTAATCCTGAGATTCTATCCGGGGCTACAACCAAAAGCTCGGGGGCTATAGCCCCCTTAGCCCTCCCACCCCGCCAGCAACGCCTCTGCTCGTATGCACGTGTGTTTAAAATGATTGTGTAGGGATCCTTAGGACGCCCCCCTTTTGCCCCTGGTCTATTAAAGTTATTTCAATGGGGCTCGCCTCCCCTTAAAGAGTCTAGTGGGGGTGGGATAGGCTTGCCCCCTTCCCAACAACTCCCACCCCCTGGACCTGGCCATATCACCTCTGACTTCATCCTATCACCTCCACGGCCTGACTCGAGCGGCAGTCTCTGGCCACCATAGCAACCCGTGGATGGGTCCCATGCTTGAGTTAGCCGAAATGGGTTTATACTAAATTGGACCATTCACTATTTGACGGCCAAAAAATAACGGAGCCCAGTGTTCAGCAATTTTGATACCACGTTTTTGCCCTGAATTCTGTTGAACTCGGTTGCCTCTTGAATTAAGAATGTTGTCTTTATTGAAGTATTGGGTTGCAATATTGTCTGCGAAAGCTTTGTTGTAATGAATGCAAAACGGACAACATATGATGCGTCATAATAAGCAACCTACGACAAACAATGGCGTTATTTGCACAGTGTACTACATTTTGCATATTCTGCACACTCTGTATTGCACATTTTGCACGATTCGTTTTGCTTATTTAGATCGGGTGTTTTCCTTTCATTTCAGGTATTTGTCTATGTTTCAAATATGTTACTATTTTTCGTTTAGTTGAGTATGTTCGTTTCTAAGAGCTGTTACTACGTGCCCTGCATTGTTTCTGGAACGGAGCATTCAACAAGAAAGTACCTCTTTGTAAATAAATGGTGAAACAAACGTTAAGAATATATCCAACAAGAAAATAAGGTAATGCAAAGCAATTATCCTCAAACACTTTTTTGTCTCCGTTGATTGGTTCGCCAGGCCGCTGTTTGAATGAAGTAGGCATCGAATGCTGCATATGAAATAACGCATACATGTAAATTGCACACCATTTATTTTGTTAGGTCAACCCCTTTGTTATATTAGTTCATGGCCCAGGACCTAACAGGGGCACCCCCTCCCGTCCTACATACACTGTAGCACCCCGACCTATGGGCAACCGGCCTCGGGCAGTCGCCTACTCTTCGCACTAGCTTGGAGGGACACAATGCACCCTTTGAAATGGCTTTCTACTGTGGGGTGATCTACTGAATGAAATGCCTCTTACCCAGTTCCTTGGATTATCTGATAAAATGCCCGAACCCTAAGCAATGGCATCTGATGCCACAGCACACACTCCATCGTTGTCTGTTCCATTCGGGAGAAGCTAGGCCAGTCCTGGTTTTAACTTTGTATTCTGCGACTTGTAGTCCTGGATTTATAATGGGGAACTACAGGGCTACAAGCTCCAGAAATGCACACTTAAAACCAGGACTGGACTTACATCTCCTGGATGTAATCGATAATGTTTGCGTACATGCATGCTTCTGTGCCCTAATTCAATAATAGTTAATTTGCTTTTCACAGCTATCCCCTGTACCTTGTAACTTTAGACCATAACTAACTACTGTAAACATCACATTAAATGGCATACTGATTCTAGCCTGCTTAATTTTCCAGAAACCGCCCCACCTCCCACCTCCAACCTTCACCTCCTCCATGGTGAAACATGAAGCTTACTTTATGGCCTGTGAATGCCTTCTGGGCAGCCCATTTTGGCGGCAGATAGTTTTGGCTCTTTGCGTTATATTTCCGTTCATTGTTTCAAAAGGCGGTTTCTGCCCGTTCCCATAAATGCTGCAAGGGACAGGTCTAGCATTGTTTAATCGCAATAATTGGTAGGGTTTTGAAATGGTAATGGCACATTGACCATGTGGGACCAACGGAAGGCCACCAGTGATGCAGGAGACCTTTTGAGTATGGCGTGTCCCCAAAGAGTACCCTACTGCTTCAAACTGTTCAGCAAGTTCACACATTGCTTGTCCACACGACAATATATTCATTGTCTTTGGGAAGTTTTGTAGCTAGCATAAATGATAAAACGTGCAAAATGACAAAGTCCAGTGTGAATCGTGCAGCCCAGACCGAGGTGTGCAGAGCAGGTGTGAATATTTTGCTTCAGGAGTTGGAGCCTCCTCTTTCCCGCCCCCACCATCCTGTTTTTGTGTGTTCGAGTTCTAATTCCTGTGTTCGTCTTTAGTTTTTCTGCACAGTACTGCTGGGTTATGTGACTAGTGTCGGCACCCGTGACTTGTGCTGTACCCTGTTGCCGTGCCAGGTAGATTACTTTCCTTTTCTCTGGAAACCTGATCACCTAATGTTTTATTCTACAGGATTTTTCTTTTAACTGCGGTTCGGATTCCACATCAGCTGAGCTAGTTTATAGATCATGGCGTGTCCCACCATAGAAAAGAAACCGGGTAGTACAATTTGTGCTCACTACTAGCAATTGGTGATTGATATTTAACACTTGACGGTTATGACATATGTATCGTGTGAACGTGGAGAACTGACCTTTATGCACGGCTAGTTACCAGAGCTCAATTTAAGATTTTGAAGTGGGAGTCAGATTATGTTTAGGGAATAAGCCCATTCCAATTTAGTTTTTTTGGGCGAGTAAGCCTAGATTTTACATCTGAAGCAGGTAAAATTGTCATATCAAGTTTCAAGCGACCAGCCATCCATAAAAATGTGCATGCCGCATCAGTTCTACTAGTGCGCGCCATTGCGTACTCGCCAATAAAGGAAAAGTCTGACACACTTATTGTTGTTGTTTCAGCCTTGCCAAACCCATTTGTCCCATCGGTGTTGGAGGCATAAGAAGTAGTTATGCAGACTGTGGTGCTGTGGCGTGGCCACTAGGAAGTGCCTTACCTTGTCCCTTTTAGAATATTTGAGCTGAGATGAAAATCTTACTTGTTTCTGAATCCTTATTTAAGGGGCAAGTGTCCCATAATATTGCGTCAGGCAGCCTTACGGATAAGTGATGTATCCGACACCTTTACTCCCTAAAAATAGGCAAGCACTCTGTAGAGAGGAAGATGTATACGTCATCTATAGTTCCCGCCCCATCACCTCCGTCATACTGGAACAGCAGGAAGACACTGTGCATGACACTAGGTTTCATCCCAATACTTCATTGAAAGAGAAGACACAAGGACACACTGAAACGATATGCAAATACTTAAAGAATGAAGATGTAACTGAATAACAAAGTGAATATCTATGCAAATACGAAGAATCGTATATGCTGAGAAGATGAGTGAGAAGAGAACTAGTAAATGTTTATATTGTATGGAAGGCATGGTATCATTAGTAGACACAGACACAATAGATACAGGTTTCGAAAACCTTTTTTTGGTTGGGTTGGTAGAATTCCTAACTGGCACTAAGTCTAGAATGGGAGTAGTCTCGACCATTAAACAAATAACAAACAAGTCCAAACCAGTCTAGGCAAAATAAAAAGGCCTATACTAAAGAAACTTAACCTTGTCCTCTTTCTCAAAATGACAAATGTGTTAAGGAAATACAAAAGGAAAATAGTGTCTCAAAAGAAATGTCAGAATGGCTTCAGTACCAACTCCCTTCCCCACGTTCAACACCACGGGGTCTGGAGAGTTTCTTAAAGAGATCAGGTAGATGACACAGTCCTATCAGTCTTGCACACTTTGGCTTACTGGTACAGTTCAGGCTTGCGCTTCAAGCTTCTGGTAGTTCAATCACTTCCTTAGGCTTCGTCCGTCTTGTCATTAAAACACAGTTCTAGTTTGGGTCTTCATGTTCCCACAATTAAACACAGGCTTCCTTCCGCGGGGATCGAACCTGCCTCTCTTTCCACATTCAATTTCTCAGTTCTGCACAGGCTTCCCTCTGCCGGGCTCGAGCATGTCCTTCTCTTCGAGGGGGTTCCCTTCCCTATGTTTTGTCTTGTCTTTCTTTTCACTGTCAAAGATTTTCCAAACTGCAAGGATTTTATGTAGACCTCTGCATGCCCACTTCAATCTCTTTAAACGATTCCACAATATTCCTCATCTTGCAACACCAATGCCTCTTGGTACTTGTAGTTTCTTATTCTCTTTAATATGCCTTCTTTGCCTCTTTCGAAACTCATATGCAACACTCATACTCCTTGGTATTTCTTTCTCTTTACTTTGTCCACTTGGCCTCTTTCCAAGTTCATATACTTTCTTTCGGGATCGCGGTTACTTTCTTGCCTTTGGTTTCCGATGTAATACACTTTAACTAGGAACATTTCACAAGACATTTGAAGGTGAGATTTCGACCACTCTGTTACTTTGTATCCATTCCTTTTACAATTCAGCAATTCTCCTTTCCATTATGGCTTTTTTTGGCACAAGCGCAACCTTCAACGTTTGGGTTACAGTTACTTTTGCTTTAAACACAAACTGGGCTTTTGTTGCCTTTGATAACTCGCTGGTCGTGTTAATTGGTCTCCTTTCATCAACGCTCTTCATGCAGCAGTTCAGGCAGTTGCCAACGTCTCCACTGCTCCTACACAACTCTGCTGTTCACCCAGGAGGATCGTGGCTGCTTCCAAACACCTTGAAGGTTTCTCTCTTCCGCTCACTCGGTTTCAGTCTTGGAACGCTTACGGCTTCCCGAGTGTGGAATTCTTGTCTAGCTCTCTTGATTTTTTGCATCTGCCGATCAGCCCCTTAGCTTTTCAACTTCCATCGCCTGGTTCGCATAACCCCCGAAAGAGCTGTTCCTTCTCGTACCCAGCCTCGCTCAGAGTGTGCCTGTGCGTGTCACCTTTTATCCTGATGGGGCGTGCTAACAAGTGGCAGGTGTCTATAGTTGGATTACGTGCCTAACTCTGCTTGTCCTCATTACAGAAACAGAACCATTGCAAGTCAGTAGAGGTAATCTTTCTGACCTCATTCCGCCTCTTCCTCAGCTCAGTAGTATTGTGAATGTAAATTGGGGAGGAATTATGGGAGCTGTAGTTTCTCATAAAATAAGCAGGCATAGGGGTTAAATGGGTTGTGGAAAAAGGGGGATACCATGTCTCCCGATTGGGTGCTTCTCCCCCACTCCCCGAGGACCTCCTACCCAGGTGATCCTCCCTCACTTGTCCACCCCCAGGGTCAGGATCCAAAAGCGATGCCCTTTCACTGGCCACCTGAGTACAGGATCCCAGGGGACTAGGTTGTGCAACACCCTCTGGTTTTTCACAATATGCAGAAATGCAAGGTAGATGAGACATATAGAAATTTGCTGCAGTAGAAAATATAACCCTGGTAAAGCAGCCATGATGAGAACATGGACGATGATACTGTACGATTGGTAAGCGTAAAGCCTGAAGGAGAGGGACCATGGCTGCAGAGCTGATAGGCACTGGAAAACAGCATTGTTCAAAGAACAAAGGGTATTTGCTTGGCTTGGGATCAAGGATACCAACCACACCAAGAAGAAATTGCAGAGTATGAAAGTGGTTGAAGAGGATAAGCTACATACGCACAACATATTTCTCTTTGTTTTAAGCAAAGGAGTGAACATTTGCAAGTGCCAAGTATTGAACGATCAAAGATGCAGAAAGCATATACAAGACGGAGCAACTAAGTCTCCAGAGGCCAAGAGGAGTCGTAACAACCAGTATAATTGAATCAAATAGCACCAAACAAAAGGTCAGGATGGACAAAATCATGGTCTCTTCACACATGGTGCAAGATTAAGAAACGAGACCTATTCATTAAGCTTCAGACGAAGATAGCAATGTACCTTCACTCCCAAGTTCATAGGAAGAGAACAGTCAGCAAGGTCAACTAGAAAGTAGAAGCCTTGCCTTAGGGCCTAAATGATGACAGATGGTAGGCTAATTGGCCAAGTGGGCAGTTGTCCAACGTTGTTCCCTACACCTGGGTTTCGTTTTGCCTGTGCGCTGCTAACGAGACTAATGTCCAAGGTTGGGAGAAAATGTCAACCAATCATGAGGGCCTATGCAATGATGGTCTATACATTGTTACAGAAGCCAATCCGCTGCTGCTGTTCTGCTAGGATCTGTATTATACATATTTAAGAGGTCGTTTAAGGCGTGCCTACTAGATAAGGGGCAGCCAATTATGTTACTAACACCTAAACGAAATAAAGGTATTTATGTTCCCCTAACCAATCCCTCCTTTCGATAGGCTTTTACTGTTAGCCACGTAATCATAGCTGGCATACATCGAGTTATAA
Source organism: Ambystoma mexicanum (assembly GCF_040938575.1). Classification (NCBI taxonomy): domain Eukaryota; kingdom Metazoa; phylum Chordata; class Amphibia; order Caudata; family Ambystomatidae; genus Ambystoma; species Ambystoma mexicanum. The sequence goes on along the minus strand of NC_090939.1, from coordinate 231,409,987 downwards.
AGCTTTTGTGTAACTAAAACGTATTCAAGAGTGTGTGAGCTGCAATCTGTTTGTTCACCAGGTTTCACTACTTTATTGAGCTGATAAAGTAGCATTTTGCCATATTCTTTGAGTCTTTCTGGTTATTTGGGCCTGAGATCATTTATTGGTAATTTTATTCAGCATTTGGAACACTCCAGGTGCTCCTGCACAACCCTCAACAAAGAGAAATTAGTTAAAATATTCCCCAAAATGAAAAATAATATTCTGATAGTTAGCCTGCCCCAAATTTCACCTACACAGCTTAACAGATATGTTCAGAAAAGTATTCCACTTATGGCACCACAGGAAGATCTACTATTATTATCGCCTGATCTGAAGAGTAAAATGTATCTTCTTAATGTGCATGAATAACTGTGCAAAGAAATATTTATTAAAAAAATCAGTTTTAGAGTTAAAACATATTTTTATTTGCTTATAAAATACTCCCATTGGGAATGCCACTTACTTTATTTTACTCCCTACAAAATAATTGTACTTCCAACTTATTTAAAAAAATTGCTACTAAAATACTCCCACTTCAAAATATTATATGCAGTACTACCTACAGGCCACTGCAAATGTCTCTTTTCTAGAGAGTTAGAGCTGGATGTACTTGGGATGGCCAAATGTCATCTACAAACGAATATTCTCATCAAGGGCCGCTGATGAAGGTGATCTGAGCATGTTCATCATGCTTGATCTATCAGCGGCCTTTGATACTATGGACTTTGGTCTTCTGCTGTCTAGACTCTATGGGGTTTCCCCGGTCTCAGAGAGTGCTTTGAGATGGTTTTCCTAATTTTTGAAAAAACGTACTCAAGTAGTTAAACGTGGAAGCTTCTACTTCAACGCCTTATCGGTTTTATGTGGAGTAAGTAAGACGGGGTTCATCATTATACACTATCTTGTTCAATATCTATCTTTAATAACTATTTTTTCCAAGTTTAATTTGAATTACCGTTCCTACGCAGACACACAAATCTGTGTTAGATTGAGAAATGCTCTGCATGTGACTGAATGCATCCTAGCCTGTGCCAATGTGATTAAAAGCTGGATGACTGAAAGTAAGATTCAGTTTACCCCCTCAAAGACGACAGCTGTAGTGTTTGGGCCAAAACATCTCCTTAGTAATTATCACAGCACTGCTACTTGCCCAGCTATTTGTGATGCAGCGACATCTTTCTCAAACAAGGTCAAACCCTTGGCTGCGATTGGCAAGCATCCTTGGGCTGCAATGCCAATGTTTCAAAGGTGGTTAAGTCGGTGTTCTTTCAATTCACTGATAAAATCTATTCTGGCACTTATTCTGTATTGAGCCATGCAGTGGTCATAGGGACAATGTAAACTCTAGGCTCGACTACTGCAGCACTCTTCTCCTGGGAGCACCTGAGGGCCAACTCCAGCGGCTTCAGGTGGTCCAGAATGCCACGGTTAGACTTGTCTTCGGTTTGCCAAAAACAGTCCCTGTCACTTAGTATCGGAGGACACTGCACTGGCTGACTGGTCGGATGATAATTGAGTTTAGAGTGTTGTCTTATTCATAAATGTATCTATGGAATGGCACCTAAATATTTAGTCCTAAAACTGAAGCCCCACCAGCCTTTACGCGCCCTGCACTCATCCGATAAAAACGTGTTTGCTGTTCTGTTATCCCATTGTGTTTCCAGAGGGGACTGTTGTTTCTCCATTAGCGGTCCATCTCTTTGGAACACACTCCCTGATATCTTGCGGAAGACCAGCTCTATTAGTCTCTTCAGGAAGAATCTGAAAACGTTCTTGTTTCAGTAATGTTCATCACATTTATCGCAGGGCAAATGAATATAACATCAGCGCCTAGATGCAGGTCTACTGCTTGGTTCCAGTGGGATATGTGCAATATAAATGCTAAATCAAATCAACAAAGTAGTCTAGAGGGTGCATGGGCAAGAAAACATGGCCATTCGGCGGCGAGCCAAACTTCTCTGAAATGCAAATAATACATGATACTGAATATCTTCTCGCAGTTCAACTCTCCACCTCAGTGGTTTGATATAATATGGCTGGTGGATAATGGCATGGTCATATGATCACTATGGGTGAATGCTCACTGTAGCGCTACCAAGCAGTCGGATCTGCCTACCTATATACAGAGTTTGTATAGGACGACTCTTTAGAGTTCCTTTATAATGGTTGCCTGCCAAGTGAGGGCCTTGGCTAGAACCCCAACACCCAAGTGAAGCGAAAAGATCCCGCAGATGCTGACACCATGGGTGCCACTGCAGGGGCTACCGCAAGGAGACTCTTTGCGACTGCAACTTCAACAGCACTGATCCCATGTCCCCAACAAGGCAGCTTTGAATTTGTGCTGTCGTGAAATGGCGCAGCTGAACCATGTTCCCATCAGTAGGGGCTCGTGTGGGTGGTGATATTGCCACCCACTTGCCTGCCTCACATGCCACCACCATCCTCATCTGCACAGCACACCCTCAACAGCTCATATTGGTGTCACTTGTACAAGGAGTTTCCTTCTAAAGCAGAGCATTCGTCTGTCTTTTTTACGCTCAGTTGTCTCATGAGCCCACCCACGTTGACTCCCCTCGAGCACTGTCCCCCGATATGCACACCTTGCCGACAGGCACACAACATCATTAGGATAATTGGGCTTTAACCCCCAACCCCTCAAAAATTCTTGCCTCATACTGAGGGCATGCTCCCTTTCAGAGATGTCCTGAGCAGGACAAAATGCAGATGATAAACTGAACCCAGGACTCTTCACCCAACACCTTTAACAGTAGTCTCACAATTACTTATGTTAACAAATTAAATGTGTATCAGCAGCTCCTTTCTAATGGGTGAATGTTTAGTGAATTGGCACTGTGATGGGTAATTCCCAACTGAAAGCCCCTGCACTGCTCCAGTTATCTAACAAATCTGTGTCTGCTTCTAAGACAGTTAGTCAGTAACAAAATAAAGCTCTATTTTTAAAGATTAGTTTGCATCCATGACGTCTACTAGGTTGACATGCAAAAAAGGGTTGGCTTTTATGTGAATAGTCAAATGTTCTTAACATCCTGCAATAACCTTGAAGTTTGTGACAAATACTCTTGATATCTAGGTGCCATTTTTAGACAATGGGCCTCATTGCGAGTTTGGCAGTAATTCTGTTGTGTTTACCGCCAAACCTGTTTACCTTTACCACCACTCAGTCTTGCAGATTTATTGTGGAGAAATGGCAGAGTAATCTTGTTCTTGGACCCCGTGGTACCCTATGAGGATTTTGTTGGATTTACTGTGAGCGGTTATTCCTCCTGCAGTAAATCTGGCAATTTTCTGCAAGTGAAGTGGAGGTGTCATGTTTGCAGTATTTTGTATTCTGGGATTTGTAGTTTTCCTTTCAGGATGAGGAAATAAAGATGCAAATGTATAATTTTGGTGTAACATGGCTGTTTAAGAATGTACATATAGTTGGGTTGATTTACTATTTGATTTGTGTATTTTGCAACTAAACTCTAAGACAGTATTCTTGTAGTGTTGGCTTCAGTGTCTGATTGTAGGCAAGTAGTGTAATTTCACTGGACTTAATCACTTCTAATGACTCATATCTTTGTTAAGTTCACACAATACAAAAAAAAGACATATATGGGGCAGATTTAATGATTTTTTTTTGTTTGCGACAAAATCTTTTCCTCTAATATTTCTGTTAATTGCCTCTGAGGTAGTGACCTATAAATCTTTTATTGTTGCATTGGCCCTCCATCAGTTTCATATGACTTGAAAGACAGATATATAGTCTCACCAGCGAGGCACTGCACCAGACGTTCTAGTTTAGCTGCTGACTGCAGCAGAACCAATATTCATTTCCTCCCCACTTGTTTTCAGTCACTAAAGATGCTTGGGCTGTCCAGTGTTCTGCAGCAGAGGAGAATGAATGAAACTCTTTGCTTTGCCCCTTTATGCTATGTTTTTGAGTCTTGTATAGAACACAATCTGGATTGGCAAAATGTGAAGTTTGGAACTAAAGTCTGAACAGTGGGAGCAGTGCAAGGTTGCATTGTTGAGGTGTGCAGGTCTGAAACGATGTCTCTCTGTGGTATACATTGTAGACATTTTGTGAGTTGACTGGAGCAGTGGTACAAGTGCGCTTCAGGTTGTTAATGTAAAATAGCTTTGTGGTATTCCTCTGTGAGGGTATGGAGGTGAGCCCGCTCCGCAAGACCCTGCATAGGGGTTGAGGCAAGTGGTACCTCACCGGGAGAGACTCCCCTTTGGAGACAAGGACTCAAGTTCCGGTGAGGAACTCCCTTAGTCAACTACCATAGCCACATATATGGGACTATCTTCTCTGAAGAGTAATGTGGCAAATTTGATTGGCTGAAGACTGTGAAAAGAAGCTTATGCTGAAAACATAGGTTTATATTTAACTGGGAAGAGTGTGAGCAGAAGGAAAGAGAGTGCTATGTGCGGAGGAAGCCCCCTGACGACCTCACGCCATGTTAAGGTGGAATCAAGGCAGGTCGTGGAGCCAAGGCAGGGCATGGAGCCTGCAATTTTCGAAGAGCCAGAGAAACACTGGGAGACACTGGAGCCCCGGTGTATGCAACCGCAAAGGAAGCAATATGAGAAGGAACAGAGGAAAGAAATACCTGGTACTGGCGTGACCATACTTGCAGAGTGGTGGCCAGGAGAAGGGAAGCCAGAAAAAGTTCAGGTCGCCTGTATCTGGAGAAGACGGGCACCTTGTGAGGAACCAAGAATGAGAATTTGAGCAATGAGAAGCAGTACCAGAGTGAGAGCAGAGCAATGGCACTGTTCCCCGCACAACAAAGGGTACAGGAGGAATCGGGACTAGCGGGAGGCCGCCGGTGGGAATCATTATATGCGTGAAGCAACTCCTCCCAGTTATAAGGACTAGAACGAAAAGATAGAATTGAATCATTGAAACTGTAAAAACCAGAGAAAGCATACAACAAACAACCCGGTCGGGGAAGGCGGTGTTGCTTGAAGAGAGAAACTCATCCCAGTCCTGAGGACTAGTTAGTATTGAATGCAGTTTTCAAAGGAAGTGAGCAAAATATTTAAGCAACCCGGGTACAGAGCCAACAGAGACTGGGAACTAAAACCCTGCGGTGGAAGGGCAACCACCCTACATTTTTTGAGTTGAAGGCTAGAGAAGTGCAACCCAGAAACACATAAGGCGAAAGCGGAGGTAAAGCTCACCAGTGAACAGGATAAGAGCAGATTCCCTCCGAGAGAGAATCCTTGGCAAAGACAGCCGAAAAAGAAACCCAGGCAAACATAATTTAGGAAAGCTTGAGAAAACAGATTGAGAGAATATATATATATATATATATATATATATATATATATATATATATATATATATATATATATATATATATATATATATATATATATATATATAATGTGATAACAAGAGTGTGAGTATCTACTGGAGGGAAATGTACTCCAAAGATGGGGCCACAGAACGCATGAAACCCAATAGTCATTTTGAAGCACTACAAGAGTTGACTGGTGTGCATAGACTTACATGTGCCAAATAGAAAATGTGTCTATAAACACTATCCAAGAAGAAAAGACAAGGTGAAGAGGCATTCTTTTGGCCTATTTACTTAAGTTATATTTAGTGGTATGGTCATATAGTTAGTTTGGTTGGAGGACATATTTACTTGGCACTGCCTGAGATGTGACAAGCACCTTCAGTTCGTTTAGATAGGTAGGGTGTTCCCTTTAGAAGTGGGGAGGGATAGGCATTATTCTTATAATTGTTAGTAAAGAGTACAGAATGTCCTCAGTGTTCGACTCCTTCAGACCCACCACAGACAGCACACTGTGACCACAGTGCAAACAGTGGAGATTCCTGTGGATCCCCCACTAAAACCTTGCCTAAAGTCTCCTCCCAGGAGCCCTGTAGAGGGCAGATGCTTCCTGATCCCAATCCTGGGGGTGGTATAATGTGGTAGGATCACCTGGGTGGAGCTAAGGCCCAGGGCGGTGGGGAGAATTCACAGGGCGAGACACAGTATTTCTCCTATGTGAGGAATTGGCTTATTGCCATTTTGAGATATCTTGGCCTCCTCCTAAGGATGGGAGGGTAAACTCTAAAGGTGTAGTCCAACAAAGTGTTGTACCCAAAGAACCAGTCTTTTGTACCCCCTAAAATCCCACATCCTCCTCAAGACCAAAGGTATGCCAAAAGGAATAATGGAAATGTGACCTTTCCTGTCCCATCTGACTCTTGCAAGGTTCAACCATATAATCGCTCTTTCAGTAACATCAAGGGAAGACAAATGATCCTTAAACCTTCTTAATAAATAGGGCAATCGATTTCTCAAAAATGGACTACATGTCCCAGAGTCCCCCACGTACTGCGCCCTTAAGTCCTAGGGTACCTGGTGCACTATACAAATTCAATAACATAACACTGTGACAGGGCTGGAGAGGCATGTAGGAGCCAAGGACAGGCAGGCAGGTCGAATAGCTTTTGGCAGGGTCAGGCAATTAGCTCTAAGGGTATGTACCTGAAGCCAATTAACGCACCCGAGAGGCTTAAAAAGCTGCAGCAGGAAGGAGCAGTAGAAAAAAGCTGTAGCAGGAAGGTAGTCGGCAGTAGCAGAAGGAGCAGAGCATGAGGCTGGCGGTTCACTAGGAAGTGTAACCACAGAAGGGACGCCAGAGAAAAGGAAGAGCAGATTTCACCTGCAGGCTCTGAGTTGGTCCTGTGCTCACAAACCCTGTTTGGCTGTGGCTGCATTGGAAGAGACTGGGAGGAACCAGCAGTATTTACAGGTGCGCCCAATTGCTGTGAATGCAGAGCTGAAGTTGTGTATCCACCCGAGCCCCGTGTACAGAAGCAAGCAGAGTGAAACTGGAGAAAGGAAGACTCTCCAAGGCCAGATCTGAGACACCCTTGCTGCAGAGGGACGTGTCCCAACAGTGCCTGTAGCAGTAGTAGCAGAAGAAGCAGAAGAAATAAAGACTGGAAGTGGAAGCACTCGTGCTCCGAAACACTTGTGTATGAGCGCGATTTAAATATAATGTATCATATGCAGCCCACAACCGCTGTGATTGTGGAGCCGATTGAATTAAGTTCCGCTCTCAAATCATCCGGAATAACTTGCTGGTAACTGTAAGCAGCTTAATTAATGCTTGCGTGTAAGTAAAAGTGAGTAAAAGTTGTTTGCAGCTGTGGGAAGTCACTCTAACAAGGGAATTTTAACACCCGCTTATTTCACCAAAGGTAAAGTGTCTTTGTGACGAGAGCCTTTCTTTTTTCCATTGTACGATTTCAACTGATGCCGAACGGTTGCCTGTCTTTTATTAAGGAAGAGAATGTTACCGGTAAACCTTTATGAAGTAGAAGCTGACTTTCCTGCAGTGTTACAAGCCTATCTAACATCAAAGAATGGTCGCGCATATGAAACTGTTTCCCGATTCCTATTAAAGCATAACTCTGCCCGAATAAGAGGGAACGCAAACCTTTGAGTGGAAGTTGGTCATCAAAACTAAATTGCGTGTAGCTAAATTGGTTTCTACAAAGAAACCTACTTCTTGTGAAATCTTGAACAATTGTTTAGCAGTCGTAGAAGTTTCAGAAGTCGCAAGATGAACACGCATTACCCAAGCCAGTAGACCAAACCCTTTCCAGGTGAACCCAGCCCAATTGAGAACTGAATGCCATTGTTTTAAAGTTGTTGAAGCTGTTGTAAACCCAGAGTCATGTGATGTAAGGGTGACTAGATTATCCAAGGCTGGAAGAGTGCCAATACAGCTTTGGAGTACCTACTAGAGACGAGAAGGTGTACATAAAGCTGGGGAAGGGAGTTGGGTGCTCGTTAAAAGAACTACATTTTAATCTGTAGAGCTGAAACTGCTCAAGTTAAGAAAAAGAAGGAAAGCAGTCTGGAAGCTAAGACATATTTTGTGGAAGCTAGCTGCAAGAGCGAAAGGAAAGGCAGAGAGGCTGCCCTTTCTTACCATACAAGAAAGAGGAGTGCCTTACCAACCTGTAGAGGTCAAAGAAGCTTGTTTAAGTTGCACTTAAGTGTCAAGTTGCAGCAGAAGCAGTCTATAATTTTGGCAGAGCATTATTATTTGAAAAAAAGTAGAAGCAGTAGTAGACAGCGGGGCAAAGGAGCCTGCTCTCACAGTATCATTGGCAGAATGGAGTTGCTAAGGAGAGGGCAACCCCTAAGAAGAAGCAGCTTGACAAATTGTATTCAAGACACTGCAGAAGTTGCAAGAAGAGCTGTTATTAAGCAGAAGTAGTACTTTTCTTCAAAACTCTATCCATTCTTTCCTGGAAGGAGGTTATTCACGAATACCATTGATGCTGTTGTTTTCTTTGTGGAACTTGGAAACAGAATCTTTCTTTTCATCAAATGAAGAAGGAACTGTTAACAGTGGATTTTTGTTTGAGTGTACATTTGTTTCTTTTTATTTTACTTTTTTATTAATTTTCAACAAGCATAAACAAGTGCTACAGATACAACTCCAATGAATCCAGTAATTTCAGCCGTTGGGGGCACCATTGCACTCTGAAAACCTCCTTTAGAAAGATTAGGACCCACCCCCAGTCTCTGGAGATGCACGGTAGGATATTATTCATGGTGTACCTTGCCCATTCCAGGCCACAAAATCCCAAAACTTTCTGATACCAGTCTTGAAGCGTGTGGATGGCCTCACCCTTCCACCTCTGTCCAATTAACGGCATGGTGACCAGGGTTAGCATCGTCCTCGCCTTCCTGCAACCCAAACTCTTCCCCCACCTCTGTGCCATCATGCGTCCCCAATAGGACCTCCTCCTGTGGTATGGCCTCTTTTTCCCCAAAGGCCTGGACCTGAGCCTCCTGTACCTCCCTCCAGAAGCGCTCAAGTTTAAGGCATCTCTACCAAATGTGTGACCACGTACCCTCCCCACCGCACCCCCTACAACATTCCTGCAAGGCCCAGGGTATATGTTGTGGATTTGGGCCGGTGTATAGGTCCACCTATAGAGCAGCTTGTACCAGCATTCCTGTAACTGGGTTGCTTCAACTACCTTTTGGTATCTTTTTCCATAATCTCTCCCACCCTGTCCTTGAAAGGTCTCTCCCATTGTTCTCTCCCACCGTTCCATATAAGGCCAAACCACCCGGGGAATAGCTTTGTCCGAGATTTTGTACAGATTGGAAATGAGCCCCTTAGAACCGTCCTGTCACAAGGAATTTTCAAACTGGTTAAAGTCACGGCAGGCCACAGCTTTGACCACTGGGTCTAGAAGCCAATGCCGGAAACTGAAAATACCCGAGCCTTTCAATTTCACCCACCCAAAGCACTGTTTGCACTCAGTAAATGGCCTAATAGTAGTTCCCTGAAACATGTCTCGCAGTTTCCTGCACCCCCCACCCGCCATTTTTTTAATGCCCTTGCTTCTTCCACAGGTGAGAAGTCTGGGTTATTGAATATGGGAGTAAATGTGTACGGGAATGTCGTGATCACGAATTTCCCTGCTAGTTTGTCTCATGTTTCCCCCACTAGTCTAGTGATAGCGCTCATGTATATGTGCTTCAGCCTATGCTGTCGCAGCAGCGCTGCCTCCTGGTCATGCTTTACCACTGCCCGATCCATTGCTACCCACTGATTCACTGCTTTCCCGAGAACCATCCCCATGTGATCCGTAATTGGGACGCTTCCTAGTACAATGTAAAATTCGGGAGCGCCATCCCTCCTTCCCCCATCTGGGACATCAGCAGCACTCGACTGACTCTTGCCCTCTTGCCCTCACATATAAAACCACCTGTTGCTTTCCTAAGCTCGCAAATAAATGTATTTGGGACTGGTACCAGGAGTGCGTAAAATGTCTAGGGAACGTCACCATCTTTACCGCCGCCATTCTACCCATCCAGCAGATCTTAAGCACCTTGCCAGCATGGGCGGGTAGTTGGCTGCATGCCAACCAGCCAGGTTTGGAGTAATCCTAATTTCGAAGTATTTGATTCTCCCCCCATCCCCCCCGCCCCCGCCTTCCCTCCATGGCTCCATATAAATGGTGACTCAGCCTTTAACCCTGCAACCTACTGGCCCTTAACCGTGAGGTTCAATAGTTCCGATTTAGTTATGTTGTCATTGAGGTTCGAGGCCGCCCCAAAGTCCACTGGGATTTCCCTACTTGCCCTCAATGATTCGCCTGGATGTGCCAGAGTTAGGAGCATATCATCGGCGAAGGCTGTTACCTTCTGCAATATTCCGCCAAATGGTATCCCATGCACCTCCTCTGATTCCCTTATTAATTTGAGCAATGGTTCTAAGTATATTGCACATAACAAGGGTGAGAGAGGACACCCCTGCTTAGTCCCCCCCTGCTCAGTTGAATACCACTGGTCAGTGACCCGTTAATCAGGAGACGCGCCATTGGGGAGATGTAATTTGCCTGAACCATTCGCAGGAAGCTCCCTCCTAAACTCATCCTTTCCATCACACGGAATAGAAACGGCCACTCCACCCGATCAAAGGCTTTTTCGGCATCAAGGGATAGTAGGACTACAGGGACCGAGGATTTGTTCACCTTTTCTACCAGAAGTGCTACCCGTCTTATAATGTCGAATGTCTGCCTCCCCTGTACATAGCCAGACTGATCCGGATGGATCAGTGTGTGCACTCCCTCCACCCTCCCCCATCCCCCTAATCTATTGTCCAGAATGTTTGTGTACATTTTTGTGTACACATTTATTGGCGCTATTGGCCTATATGATGTGCACTTCTTATGATCTTTATTGGCCTTCGAGAGGAGAAGGATTTTCCCCGCCCCATTGATGCCGAAATTCTGCCTGACCTCCGGTAGCAGATAAATAGGCTAATCAGTTGTGGGATGAATAATCCCGCAAATGTTATAAAAATTAGCTGTAAAGCCATCCGGTTCTGGCACCTTAATTGGGGGAAGGTCCCTTTATAACCCTCCGGACCTCGTCTTCTGTGATCTCTTGCCCTAGCTGCTTGCTTTCCTCCACTCTTACTTTTGTGAGGCGGGTCCTCTACAGGATGGCTGCCTGCGCTATATCTGGTGGATTCTGAGACGTGAATAGGCCGTTTTTTTGTTGTTTTTTGGGGGTTTTTTGGTTTTGTTTTTTTTAAAATATATATATTTTATTGCCTTTTCAATAGTTTAACATACTTTTGTACAATACATGTGCACATCCTATATGGATCATTCTTAAACAATCCGCAAATTTCCCAACGTGTATTCCCTCTCCCTACCTAACCCAACATGTAACTCGTTACTTGCACAGTTTACTATTGTTTCCCAGGTCTTGCATGTGGACCATGTCCATGCAGTTCTACTAATGTATCTAGTCTTAATTTGCGCCTTTCATCCTAGGCACAGCCTACTGCTGATTGGTTTTAGCCGAGAACACTGCTTGTATTAACGCTTTCCATAGTTCCAGATTAGTAAAGCTGTCTGGTTGTGTTCTGTGGACTGCTTTCTGCCAGACAGAGGTTTCCGCCATTGACTATTTGTATAACTCTGCCCACCAGGGTTCCACCGACAGCTCTTTCGGGGATTTCCAACCCATAGCTATCCTTATTCTTTTTGCTAGGGTATTTGTCAGGTCTTTCAATTTGTCTATGTGCTTTGCAGTTTTTTTCCTTGTGAACTTCCCTAATAAACATGCTGGCGGGGATTGGATGTTGAGTTTTACCTCCGTTTGTAATCAATTTACTGCTATCCGTTCCCAGTATTTTTAGATCATGGGACCGGACCAGAACATGTGTAGCATACCAACATTTTCTCCCATACATTTGGGGCAGTTCTGTGTGGGTGCGTCTTTAAATTTCTATATATTTTGTGGTGTTCGATACGCTCCATGGGTGATAACCAGTTGTACCTGTTGCAGCCTAGCAACATCTGGATACCGATTTGTGGTATGCTAATTCCCTAAACCAACTTGTTTCTGTAAATGTCTCCTTGCAGTCTGTGCCCCACTTGTTTCTTATGTGTAGCTCTTTGTCTGCCGACCTGGAGATAAGCAGGTTGTATAGCCTGGAGATGCTATGCCCTCCCTCTGAAATCTCGTGTAGGGTATCTCTTACGCTATTAGAGTCCATGTGGTAGTTCAAGTCATGACACTTCCTCTTAAGTGCATTCACCAAAGTATTGTTTGTTTATTTAATAATTTGTAAAGTGCACCAAACCTGTAGGTATTGGGCGCATGGCATAAGTATATTGTTATAGTTGGATACGCGAAATAAGTTACTCACATAGTGAAGCAGATAGTTCCAATTGCATCCACAGATAAGTTACAAACAGGGAAGTATGCAAGGTAGCAGGATGGGCAAGCATGAGACGTTTAAATACAGAGGGAACCGGTGTGGCATAAGTTACAGGTCTAATATAGCAGGCTAGCCAGAGGCGGGTTAGTCAATTAAGGCTCAGATACTAGGCCTACATAAGGACCTGTAAGGGGAAAGGTTACAAGCAAAAATCGACATTATGGGTTGTCCTTTGTGTATTACTAAGTCAGAGAAGTTAGTTAGGGCACTGCCTGTGAATAAGTCACCTACTGTTACTATTCCACTGGGCTCCCAGTATTTGATTATGCTCAGTTTAATTTGCTGGTTATCAGCCACTACAGTGACTAGTGAAATTTGGGAGTAGAACAGAGTCTTTATTTTCAGCAGTCTGCAGGTTGTATCCCACATTTGTCTGCCTATTGTCAACATAGTGGGTTGGGGGGAGTGTTTGAGGTGGTTATCCTGAAGCCATACCACTTCTTTAAGGTAAAAGGGCTTTGCAGCAATGTACGATCTAATGTTGGTTCATCAGAGTGCCATCTGGCCACAAATTGGCTGGCTAAGAAGTACAATTCGAAGTTGGGTGCTCTGATTCCGCCGCTTTCGTATCGGTGGCTTAGTGTAGATCAGGCCAATCTACGTCTTCCGTTGTGTCATAAGAATTTCCTGCAAGTCAAGTCTAGGTCGGCAAAGAACATTTTGGGTATATTGTAAGGGACATTAGTGAAAAAGTGTAACATTCTTGGTAGTACCACCATCTTTAGTAAAGTGTCCCTTCCCATGAGTGCCAGTTGTAGCCTTACCAGAAGTCCATCCACTTTTGAACTCTAAGCAGCGCTTGATGCGTGTTATGTAGGTGTTCTCTTGAAGGATCGTGGTAGATGTCTATACCTAGGTATTTAAACATTTCACTACACCAGTGTATCGGTAACAGTGGCAAATTGGATTCTGCTATTCCTTTCAGCGCTTCTAGGGGGAACAGCCATGACTTTGCCATGGTTTATGGTGATGCCAGACGGTTCTGTGAATCTGTCTAGGATCTCTAATATGTATTTCTCTGTTCGGGTATGGCGGGACCCTTGATCGGCTATTATAGCAGTGATATTATTTTTACCAGATGCTCCCCTAAGGATTCTTGCTAGTAACTGTCTGCTTTGTTTGCTTTAGCATAAAATCGCTGGCAAACGAACAATAACCACCTTTCTGCTTTCTTGGTCCTTAAAACATTGAGCTGGCCCACTGCTTGACGATATTCCCTCAATGTTTTCCTAGATGGGGCTTTCAAGGCCTGTATCCTACTAACCTCAACTTCAGCCTCTAGCTGGGTTTTGAGGGCTCTCAGTTGTCTACCCCTTTTGTGCTTTTAGGGCGATGAACACCCTTCTAATCGTAGCTTTGGACGCATCCCAATGAACACTTCCCCCCCATGACTGAGGCTTTATTGAGGGTGAATAACTCCTTGATTCTCTCAAGTAGTTCTCCCCTAATGACCGGGTCCCACAGAAGCGCTCCCAGTATCTTCCAACCCCACTTCCTGGATCCCCGCCCAGGCAGCTGCAAGTCCATCGTGACCACTGCGTGATCCGCTATCCCTAATGGGCCCACCTCAATATCCGACACTGCACCTAATAAGGGGGCTGACACCCATATGTAGCCGATACGGGAGTGTGTCCTGTGTACATTGGAGAAAAAGGTAAAGCCTTCCCTATTCCCCTGCACTCCCCTCCATGCATCCCGTAGCCTGAGGGCTTCAAACCGGTCTCTCAGCGAGGCCGATGCCAATGCCCCCTATCGACCCCCCCCTTTTTTTACTTTTATCCAGTTCCCTGTACCATGCTACAGTGAAATCGCCGATCAGTATCGTATTGCCTTGGCCAAACCCTTCTAGGACCTCCAACAATTCCCTCAGAAACCCCTCTTGCCCTACATTTAGGGCGTAGATGGATGCCAGTATGTGTGTTGCACCAGCGTATTCCCCCACCACGATTATATATCTACCTCCTTTATCTGCCCGGGAGGCTTTGATCCTGAAGTCTACCCCATCCCTAATAGCTAATGCCACTCTGCACTTCTTTGGGTTTGATGCGTGACAAATAATTCGAGTAGCTCCTCAATTTTAATCGTGACTGATCTTTCCTCTGGAGGTGGGTCTCCGGTATCGCCAGCATGTCAGGGGTGTATTTCCTAGCAAACAGTCTCAGAGTTTCCCTTTTGAGAGAGGAGTTAAGACCTCTCACATTATGTGTGGACCACTTGAATGGTTACTCTACGGGGGTGCCCTCCCCCCTATTGCCCCCTGTGCTGCCACCTTATTTCCTCCCCCGCTCTGCTCCTTTCCCCCTCTCTCTTCCTCCTCTGTTCACTTTCCGTTGCCCCATTTCCATATCCCTCATTTGGCCCCTGCCTTAGCAACATAACCTCCTTAATTGGAAGAAGTGTCTAAGCAATAATGCCTAACAAATGTATGATGGACGACCAGGTCGCCACAGAGCAGATGTCAATTATCGTGGCTCCCCTTTGAAGAGCCGCAGAAGTTGCCATGGCTCTCGTGGAAGGAGCTTGAAGTCCTTCTGGCGGGTCTTTGCCCACTAACCTGCTGCATTCGCCAATAGCCATTGTAATCCACTGGGATATGGTTTGTTTAGCTATCGCAAGCCCCAATTTAGGGCTGGTGTACCCCACAAATAGTTGATCATCATGACGAAATTCTGCCATTCTCGCAATATAAAAGCTTAAAGCTCTTTTTGGATCCAGCCGATGCAGCCTTTCCTCCTCCTTACCTAAATGAGGGGGAGGATAAAAAGATGGAATGTTATTTTTTGCGATAGATGGAAGTCGGAGACTATTTTCGGCGGGAATGATGGTTTTACTTTGAGGATGTTTTATGAGGAGGCTTGTATGAAAGGGCCTGCAACTCACCCTGCGGGCTGATGTTAATGCCACAAGTAGTGCAGTTTTCAGAGTTAAGAGCCTTAACGGGCAGGAATGCAAAGGCTCAAAAGGGGAACAAATAAGAAACTTTAACACAAGGTTTAAATCCCAAGCAGGGACATTAAATGAGACTGGAGGATACACATTAGTGAGTCCCTTCAGAAATGGAACAATTAAGGGTATCTTGAAATCGGAGACCTCTTTTAAGGTATAGTTCCAATCTGTAGCCCCAGATTAGCCAGATGCAACAGGAAAGAAAGCTCTATACGAGTGCCACATTGAAAAGAATCCACATTTTTGTCCTTGCACCCGTTACTGAACATATTCCAACGACACTGGTACCAGGATTTCGTTGCTGGCCTTCTGCCCCAAAGCAAAATCTGCATTACTTCATCCGGAAAGTCCCATCCTTGTATCTCAGCCTCTCAGAAACCATGTGTGAAGCCTGAGTGTCTTAACCTCCGGATGGAGAACCCGACCTCCCTCTTACGAGAGAAGATCCTCTCTTTGTGGAAGACATATTGGGGGGCAGATGGACATATCCAGAAGGTCCGGGTACCACTTCCTCCTGACCCAATCCAGGGCAATTAAGATCATGGATTTCCCGAACTTTCTCAACCTCCTGATTACATGAGGAATCATGGGGACTGGAGGAAATATGTACAGGAGTGGAAATTCCCAGTACACTACGAACGCCTCCCCTGGAGCGCCTCTTGGAGGAAATTCCCTTGAGCAGTACTGGTCGCACTTCCGTTTGCGAACAGATCCACTTGAGCGGTTCCCCAAAGGGTGAAGATCTCTTGAAGGAGACTTGTGGGAGACTGTGCTCTGCCTGCTCAAAGTGTCAGCCGCCGTGTTCTGCTTTCCGGCTATGTGAACTGCCGACAGAGATTCCTTCTTGTATTGCCCAGAATCAGATCTGCATTGGCTCTCTGCTCAGGTGTAATGACCCTACGCCTCCTCTCTTGTTGAGGTAGTTCATGGTCACTGTGTGTCCGTTCTTATCGGGACATTCTTTCCCTGTACAGAAGGCAGGAAGGATTTCAGCACTAGTCTGATTGTCCTCAGCTCCAAAAGTTTGATGGGTAGTTTGGACTCCGATGGAGACCAATGACTGCTGATTGTCAGTTAGTTGGTGTGGGCTCCCCACCCCATGAGTGAGACGTCCGTCACTACTGTTATCTCCGGCCATGGTTGCCAAAAAGATTCTCCCTCGGGAACAAAGCCCACCAAATCAGGTCTTGAGCAACTCTGCTTGGAACTTGCAGTTGATCTGACATATTCCCTAAACATTGGGACCACTGAGTTCTGAGAGCCCATTGAAGGGATCTCATTCTCAATTGGGCCTCTGGCACCAGGAAAATGCAGGACGCCATGAGACCGAGCAACCTCAAAAAAATCGAAAGGCCGGAAGATGTTGGGCATTCTGATATTTTGCTACCATCTGCTGAATGTGTTGAGCTCTCACCTCGGGAGGCTTTCCCTGAGGAAGTATCCAAGACCACTCTGATGAACTGGACTCTTTGGAATGGTATCATATGGGACTTCTTGTAATTGAGGGAGAAGCCCAGTCTGTGTAGGAAGTGGCAGGTGATACAGAGATGTTCCTTGGCTTGCTCGGGTGAACGAACCCTGATCAACCAGTCGTCCAGGTAGGGGTAGATGTGAATCCCACCCCCCCTTCTCCTGAGACTCGCTGCCACTACCGCCATCAGCTTGGTGAAAACCCTCGGGCCAAGGTCATCCCCAATGGCAGAACTTGAAACTGATAGTGGGAACCGCGAACCTCAGGTACTTTCTGTGCTTGAGATGGATTGGCACATGAAAGTAAGCATCCCGAAGGTCCAATGATGCCAACCAGTCTTGGGAGTTGGAGAGCCTGGTGGATTTGAGAAAGGGGAATCATCTTGACCTTGTCCTTCCTGAGGAACTTGTTCAAGTTTCTTAAGTCCAAGATGGGTCTCAATCCTCCGTCCTATTTGGGAATGAGAAAGTAGGGGGAATACCAACCCTTGTTCCTCTGCGCTACAGGTACATGTTCTATTGCACCTTTCTCTAGCGGGGTTAAAATTTCCTGCACAAGGAGCGGATCTGGAATTTTGGCAGTTGGCTCCCGGTGGGTGATCCTGAGGCCTTTTTTGAAAAGGAAAGCAGTAACCTTGGCCTACTGTTTCCAGTGCCCAAGCATCTGAAGTAATGCCCCACCATTTGTTCAGATGCTGGGAGATTCTGCCTCCCACCGGGGTCTTGTGGGTCAAGGCCTCAGAGTGGCTTAGAGGCGGCTGCAGCAACGACTGCGGGTAAAAATGCTGCAGCTTGGGTTGATTTAGCACCCCTTCCTCGTCCACCATGAGGGAATCTTCTTTGCCCCCTTTGTCCGGGCTGTCCTCTCCCTCTACCAACTGAGGAATAGAAGCGAAATGAACGACCCTTCCAGGAAGATGAGCCCGAGTAGGGGTGTTGAGGTTGTCGAATGGAGGCGCTAAGGGACTTGGCCGCGGCTTCGGAGGACTGCAGCTTCTCCAGACTCTCATCCTCCTTGCTGCCGAACAACCTCGAACCGATGAAGGGCTTGTTGAGTGTTAGGGAGAATTCTCTCTTTAGGCTGAATTTCCTAATCTAGTGAGTCCCCCAGCAGCTTTGCTGGATTTCTGGAGTTTGTTTTTTTTTCCTCCTGCCAAGAGTGAGACTCTTTTTCTCCTACTCTTGGACATGATTTATGGTGTTCCTTTGACTGGTAATGTGTTTTATGGGCTATGGGGTCCTTTACTCCATAGGGTCTCATGTGTTTTTACTATGTGTTACACAGCACCCTCCGTGCAGTAACACAGGGGTGTCATAGTGATACCCCACCATAGGCTCCATACCCTGGGACTGACTACTGTCTCCCAGGGCATGTAAAGTCACCATTGGCTTTACTAGTCCCAAATTATTAACAGAAACCAGTACAAACCATCATATTGTGGACATACTGGACGGGGCAATTCGATTGGCCCGGGGTCTGTTAGTCGAGGGGGCACGTCTCCGTCCCCCCTGATCGAGTTTTGGCTGGTGGCAGTGGAAACTACTTTTTATATTCGACCGTGAATATTTTCCTATGGGATTTTCCCATTGTTCGAGGCTACCAACTTTAATTATTTAATTCTCATAGCCTCGAACATACCGCCGGTTTATTTAAATAATATTAATTCGCCGGTTGGTATTTTTTTGCCAGGACTCGATTCTAAAATGGCATTTGTGTTCTCTTCTGTGACTCCAACCCAAGTCGAGCCCTTTGTTCCACATTTTGGCGGGCTTCTCCACAGGAGCCTCCAAAAGTGGTGCCACTCTGTCTGGGTACCACAGGGGGTGCGGGAGGGGGTTTAAGCACCCTGGACTGAGTTACCTTGGTAACTCAAGTCGCACTCTTGTGTGATTGGCCCAACCACTTAGCATGTTTGATTGACAGCTAGGCTGAGTGAATGGGGGTATGCTGCATAAAAGCAGGGCTTTGGGGACTGGAACTTCAGAAGTCGCCACAGGACCTGGGAATCCGATGAGGGAGAAGCTGAGCCGACCTACCGCGACAACACCACCGGTGGAGCCCTGCGGAACCGACTCACCACTTCCCGACGACAGAGAAGATCTCCAGGCTGGAGAGGCTTCTTCCCCTGACTGGTGGGCACAACCAGTTTTACCTTCCTTCTTCGCACCCCAGACCGGTTTGTGGTCGAACTGCCCGTGCCAACCACCCCGGCGGCCGGATAGCCACTCAACACTGAACCGCGAATCAACGGACCGCTCCTTGTACCTGAGAAACTCTGCGGCTGGTTTCTTCCCTGGCAGTGCAACGGCCTCCTGTCTTCCTCCACGACGAGATCCTCTTCCCCCGGACGAAGCACCGACTTGCATCCGCTGCCAGGAACAACTGTCCCCGCTGGAGTGTTCTCACCACTTTAAGGTACCGCGTCCGCCAGGCCACCTTTCTAAACATTGCTACAAGGTAATAATAACCCCTTAACCTTCTGGACTGGGCTGGCCACCTTGACCCTCTAACTGGTCCCTTTCTTTGGTCCAACTCCTTTTTGAACCGTTACAAGACTTTTGTGCACTGCAACCGTGTAACCTTGGACACATTTCGTTTGATCCTCTGAAAGTGGATCCGGCCTATTGAACTCTAACTTCACGGTTTTACTTTGCCTTCCTCTCTTGTTATGTTCTTGTAAAAGTTTTGGGATCTGTTTCAACATATTCTCTGCTTTTCTCTCCCTTTTAAAAACGAACTATTAGAGTGCCATCTACGTTAAGCGCTCACCGCTGTCTGAAAATAAGTGGGGCTTTACTTAAGACTTGTCTAATATTCTTCTAAGGCAGTGTATATCTTTTAGTGACCGTGTTTTTGAATTGCTTTCTATTAGTGCCTGTGTGTTTTTCTATATGTGGTTTTAAATAAATAATTATCTCTTTTACACCAAGCCCTGGTCAGCGTTTACTTGTTCTATTGTGTCCTCTTGACCTATTGTGAATACTCTGTATACTGCCTAACTCTTCTTGAGGGAAGTCTGACTGCTCAGTCACAGCTACCAAGTGAATCTGTGTGGTACAGACTGCTACCAAGTGGGTTTACTGCCAAACACCTGTAGTCTTAAATCTTTTGCAGTGGTCCCAGAGGGAACTGCACAGGTTTCTGCCTAACATTGAGCAGTCTTGCGTGCACGTCCAGTGCAAACCCTGACTTTCTCAACCACGTAAACCTGTGCAGTACGCTGCTTGCAGCCATGATTCTGCTGATGCTGTCAGCAGTATCCAATCCTGATTGGAGACATTCTCCCATCGCTTCCTTACCATCTTTAACTAAATTCAGGACGCCGTCCCTTTCTTCGTCTTCCGGAATGTGATCAGCCGCCATGGCAACATAATCGCACAGGGTGTAAGAAAATGTAGCTAATGTACATGTAACGTTAGTAGACTTCAAGGCCATACTGCCTGATGAGAAGAACTTGCGAGCCCATGCATCAATGTTCTTATCGTCTTTGTCCGGGGGGGATAGAGGGATAGGCAGACTGTTTGTTTGGTTGAAGTAGCAGCCTTTACTACTAGACTCTCCAGGTAGGATGTGTTGTGAGATAGTCTGCATAACTGCTCAAGTGTCTATTCTTCCTAGAAAAGGTCCTGTTTACAACAGGCCCAGATTCTGGAGCTTCCTAATTGGCCACAACCTTCCTCTGAAGGACTTTGTGGAAGGGTAAGATTGGGTCCTTCTGAGGTCCCTGATCTAGGATGTCCGTCATGTCATCCTGCTCATATGCCGGGGAAGCCATACTCCACCCCATATACTCTGTGAATCTGTTCATCAAATTTCTATAACCGGAGTTGGCATGCTCTGAAGGGTCAGGCCTGCCAAACTCCAATTCAGGAGAAGTATCGAGTCCACTAGCGGACTGCAGGGAGTGTCAGAGGTCTTTCATCCTTGATTGAGGATCAATGAGCTCTTCAGGTAAAAAAATGTTGTGCCAAACTGCACCCCAAAAGATGTAGTCTCCTCATTAGAGGCACTTTCCTCTTCATATATGGAGGACATTGACTTGAAAAAGTTTTTTTGGTACAGGTTTAAAGATGTTCTCCTGAACCAATACGGTTAAATCAAAGATTCCATCGACAGTGTCGAAGATAGCTTCGATTAAGGGGTCGATTTTTCAGAAATCACTCTCGACTTAGGCGTCTATGTAGTCGCGCTGATGGCGTCGACACAATCATCGAAGGCTTTGACGATTTAGACTTTTTTTCGACGGTATCGGAGATGGATTCGATTGTGGAGTCGATACCTTCGACACCTTTTCGTCAGGTCGGGTTTCTCGACGAACAGTCGGCTTACTCATTTTTGCCGAGGTAGCCTTTGACTTCCCTAAGTCATCAGAAGGAGCGACCGGGGCATGGCTATTGCGTGACTCTTGAGGGGGTCAAGACCGCATTCTCAAAGATCAGCATCATCTCCACTCTGAAAGCGTTCCATCTATAAGGGGAATCTGATCTACTCGGGCACCTGATAACCTCCGTAGAGGAGTCTGAGGAAGAAGAGCGAGACCTATGGCGTCTCTTCTTCACCTTCTTTAAAGAAGACGATGACTGCCTTGATCGGCTTCCCGACCGAGACCTCTTCAACTGTTTATGCCGAGGGGAGTCTCTAGACTCCCTGGATTTCTCCTCTTCGAAGAAGACTTCGAAGTTTCCTTCCCCACCGCCAGCTTACCCCTGATTTCCCAGAGAGCTTTTTCCATCATGGACTGACAGGATCCGCAGTCATTGGTACGGTGCCGGAGCCCAGGCACCAAAGGCAGAAGCGGTGAGGGTTGGTTATGGACATTTTAGCCCCGCAGACCGACTTTGGGGTCGATGGTTTCCACAGAAAAACAAAGTGCACTGTTAGTGCTCCAAGCGAAAGCTTTTGGAAAAAATGGAACTGAAGCCAACGGGCACTGCATGAGCTATTTATACTACTGATGACGTTGACGCTCCACGGCGGCCCTTGAGGGACATCGACGCTACGACATTGTGCGCAGCGCCCTCTTCCGAGAATTTTCTTTTCCGAAGCAGCAAAGCTGGTGAGATACGAATATCAAAGATGAGGAATACGTGGGAGAACACAATCCATTCGAAAAGATATTATTTATAAAATAAAGACAAAGTGATCTACTTTAAACCAGTTCCTCTGCAGGTGAGTAGGGCTCACCATTTGGATATTGGAAGTGTCATTTCGTCTGAGGAAACAGTCTGGACTTCCATCAGTGTGGTCTACATAATGACAGATATTTCAGTCGATACATTTAAAAAATAACCAAAGTATATATACTGCGATTACATTTTTAGAAAGGCTCACATTGCAGTGGACATTTTGTGTATCCCAAAATTAGATATATATTCAAGGTCAAAGTCTAAAATGTAAAGATGTGTAAATTGAAACCTAATTGAAAAATGTACAATAGCATATCTATATCTAGATTTCCCGAAAACTTCAAACCTATCATACCATTAGCAATTGGCACACAAGTTCACTAAAAGATGTGATTAATTTTTATAAATATTTAGAAATGTGTATACAAACATCATGCTCACTACTCCCCTGATGAAACGCAGTTGGAACAGCATTGGGAAGTGACTTGCGAGTGAGTGTGGGGTGATGCTTTTTAGTGAACTTTGAAGTTTTATACAAATCTTCCTAGACGTGCATGCTGCAGATGTGGAATCTATCGCCCTTCACATCCTCCGACATCCTTTGCTACGCTGTCAATCTTGAATACTGGAAAGCCACAATTGCAGAACCATATTCATATCATTGACATATCCTTGCGGGGGCAAGGGGAGTGTATCACTGTACCAGTAGTTTTACAATGGCTGATATTGGGGCAATCCAAAACAATACATGCCAGCATTGTTTTATGCCCTGCAAGATCTATTAATAACATAAAAGAAAATAAGCATTAAAGTATGACCGGGATTCATTCACCAATAAAAACATTGCAAGGACAAAGCGCTTTAGAGTTTATCCTGTGAGCTAGTCTGACCCTCCAGGATAACCACCCGCTTTTCTGTCAATGGTCTTTCACACAAAGAAACGTATTACTGGTACTTTGAACATCAATTGTGCCACAATAAGTTAAGAGTGATGATAAAATATTACATTGTTTAAAAGAAAATGTATTATCATTTAATGTATTCAAAATAAAATATAAAATTGAAAGGTTGACAATGGAGAAGTAATTGCGATATCTGAAAAGAAAATGTGAATGTAAATTGAGTAAAAAGCTCTATAAATGTGGCAAGCTGAAAACACGAACACTAATAACCAAGAGTTCAATTACCTGTAGTTTAGGAAATGTAATTTATCCGTTGATTTGCTCAGAACACTCGTTAACGAGATTTTTTTTAACAAGATGTTTTCTGAATTAATCAATTATCTGATAAATGAGAGGTCACGTGCAGTATCTGTTTTCAGAAACTGCATTTTTTCCAGGGATAATGCTTACTCACCTGCACAAGAAGATGGAGGGGTAGCCTGAAACTCGCTCGTTTGCCTGTGACTATATTAGCCCCATATCTGAGTGAGGCCCTGCGTGGAAAAAAAATAGGTATCAACTCATTGTAAAAATAGGTGTTTTGGGCAATCGTTGGTTGTAGGGTCAGGTCCAAGTAAGAACTGTTATTGATAAAGGATGGGACTAATTAGGATGAAATCGGTGGAAAAGGTCCAGGGCCCCATGAATGGTGACAAACATTTTGATTACAGGGACAGGGTATACAAAGGGGAATACAAAGACACAGGGTCTGGGGTGGATATATGGCCATTGATCGATAGAGGCCATACCCCTTTGAGTTGTACATGGAGTCCTGCTGCAACATGAACTTGGTCCTCCGCACCCCAGGCCCCATTTCGGCGCACACATGAGTGATGGCTCAACTTATCTATTGCCTCCTCCAGCTATCTCCTTGAACCTTTACCTGTGCCAATCCTATTCTGCCATTCTCCCTTGACTGCCTCTTTTCGTCACTGCACTCTATGTTCTACAATTTGGTAAATTCACTCAAGTTGTGTTCACTCCTTTTCCTCTCTCATCCCTGTGTGCACTGCATTCCGATTGCATTCCGATTGTGCTTTTCATCTTGCATCCATTTTTGTGCACTGCTTGTAATCCTTTTTAAATCGAATCTAGGTGGGTGTGCTTTTCATCTCGCATCCATTTTGCTGTGCACCTCACTGTACTTTGGCTTTACATCTTGCATTCTTGTGTGCTGCATTGCATTCCTTTTGCACCTCACCTTTTGCTTCGCATTGTAATTGTGCCCTCCTTAACCACTTGTGAGTAAGTGCCCAAGACTGTGCAGTGCAGACACCCCCAGGTCCCTCTCCCTCTCGCATCTATCCTCTGCCACTGAGATGGCTCTCACCATCTCTCCACTCTTTTCTAATTGCTTCACTATCACCTATCCTCAGTCTCTCACGAAATATGGATGGAAAAGCACAGAAAAGATATCCTGTGTGCAAATCCAGGGCTGTACCATCGCAGACACCTACGTCAGTGCATTCATCAGAGAGTTCCTCACCGAAATCCTCTTCTCTGTCCCCTTTCCACTCCTATGAACTTCTCATCTTTGCTCTCCTTTCACATCCTCTCCCATTAATGGTGGCACCAAGTGGGAAGTCCTCTTAGCGGACTCATCACGCTGCATCATTAATGTCTACCACACTGGCACTGTCCTGGTTCAGGGTCCTCCGGTCAATCTCCTCTTTGACCGGATCCTGCCATTCCTCATTAACTTTATTCTCTTCTCCTGCCTCTTCCCACTACTTTTGCCTCTGTCCCCCCCCCTCTGACTGAAGTACCATGCCCCTGTACTCCACCACAGAAAACCTTCAAAGGCAGAGACTGCGTCCACCTGGCGATGCATACACCCGTTAAGCCAACAAGCACTTTGCTGACATCTGTCTCCTTCTTGAAGACACTGATCTTGCCATTCTCGCTCTCACTGAGACATGGTTCAATACCAGCTCAGTCACCGCTTTTGACTCCCTCCTCCTACCTGATGGCCTTAAGATAATTTCCAAGCCACTGCCTCACCATACTGGCAGTGGGGTTGCCTTAATCTTCCCTGAGTATGTACCCTCGTCCATCTTAGCCACTCAGCTCTACTCTTCCATTGAGAGCCTGGAATGGAAGTTGGTCATCTCTCCCTCCTCCACCCTGATCATTGCTACCATTTACCGGCCTCCTGGCACTGCCTCCCTGTTCCTCTCTGAAAACTCTTCCTTACTTTCTACCTCCTCCAAGCTGCTCCTCCTAGGGGACTTTAACATCCAATTGGAATTTCCTAGCATAGCGTCCTCTCTTTCATTGAAATCTGCACCTCCTTATCCCACTCCATTCTCCCTTCTGGTCCAACCCACTCTGCTGGACACACGCTAGACAACCTCATCCACTCTGACCTCCCTCGCTCATCTCCCATGGTCACCCCTCTTTCTTGGTCCTGGCCCTGTGACCTCTCCTCCAAAAGCGATGCCAACCTAGTTTACGAACATACACCCGATGAAATGAGTGTCAGCTGCTGCCTTCACTTCCACCTTTTATCCTCCCTTTTTATTTAATGTATGTATTTATTTTATATTTGTACCGCACTGAAGCCCACAGGCATCGGCGCAATAAAAAGACAAGGACATATAAATAAAACAAGACAAAGGGTCAGCACTCTAATGTGGCGGGTATATCCAATAGTTAATTATTTACTTGAAAAGGTGCATTTTCGCATTTCCCTTATCCCGCAACTTAAATTCTACCACCGACACTGCTCTCAGCAACTTCCACCTCTCCATCACCAACACCCTTGACATTCTTGCCACTGTCCTCAGGATCCGCTTGAAACCTGCCTCTAAGTGCAACACCTGGTACGACTCCGAACGTGCAGCCCTGAAACAAAGGTGGAGAGCTGCAGAATGGAAGTGGCAAACCTCAGGTACACCCTCTGACAAACTGGCCTGCCGCCTGCTTTAAAGGCAATACAGACTCTCTATCCATGCCAAGAAAAGGGCCCACATTCAGGTATCTGGCGCATCCAACAACACGGCTGAACTTTTCAAAATCCGCAGGGACCTAGCCAACCCTTCCACAGTATCTTCATGCCCTACTCCCTCTCGGGCCCTCTGCAATGCACCTGCCACTCACTTCACCACCAACACCCTGGACATCCTGAAGAGCCTTGTTACACACTCTCCCATCTCTCACCCCCTTGCACTCTCCCCTCCCTCTCCTCCTTGCCTCACCTGAGGAAGTCACCAGAGGTGGACCGCTCCATGAAGGTCTCTTCCAAACAGGTTTCCTCTTACTGTTCGAGAACCATCAAGGACAACTTTGGCTCTCTTGCCCCTGCACTTACTGATCTCTGTAACCACTCCTTTCCTACTGGTTAAGCACTTGTGTGTCCCCTCCTTAAAAAACCATCAGCAGACCCAACCTTTCCAGCCAACTACCGCCCTATCTCCATCACCCCCTTCCTGGGCAAACTGCTGGAGAAGTTGGCCCTGTCCCAACTTATCTCTCACACTGAACTTGGTTGTCTCCACAACCATCAATCTGGATTTCGAGCATCCAGAGGCATGGAAACTTCTCTTCTGAACTGCTTGCATCCTTGGATTCCAATTCCCCAGCTGTCCTCATCCTTTTTGAGCTCGCCTCTGCATTTGACATGGCCAACTACTCCATCCTCATACAAAGGCTCCACAACACCCTTGGTATCTCAGAGTGGGCACTGGACTGGCTGACCTCCTTCCTTACGTCCGCTCCTTTCAAGTCGCCCTTGGCAACTTTTCCTCTCCTGCTCCCTTCTCCTCTGGTGTTGTTCCCCAGGGCTCTATCCTCTCCCACTGGCTTTTTAACATCTACCTTTCTCATCTGGTACTCATCTCCTCATTCTCCCCCAACTTCGAGTTATGCAGACGACACTCAACTCTTCAAGCTTCCTGCTGACCCTCTTGCACCTTCCATCATCCCTGACTGCCTTTTTGGCGTCCATGCCTGGTGCACTTCCAATGTTCTCTGCGTCAATTACAGAAAAACAGAGATCCTTCCCATTGGGACCCCTGCTCCAGACTTCTCCCCTTCACTATGGCCTTCCTCCATGGGCTCTCCCCCTGCTCCCTCCTCTGAAGCCAGAAACCCTGGATTTATCTTCGACTCCTCCCCCTCCTTCCTCCCTCACACTCGGGACATTGCCAAGAAGTCCCACTTTCAGCTTTTCCTTCTCAAAGGAATTCTACCTTTTCTCACCGTCCCCCAGAAGCACAATGTTACCCGAGGTTCTCTCTAGGCTTGACTATTGCAATAGCCTCCTCCTGAATCTTCCTTCTTCCACTCTGCGTCCTCGCCAGATAATCCAGAATAGGGTCGAGAGACTTATCCTTGGCCTCAAGCCCAAGCCAAGGAATGCATCTCTCCTACCCTAAAGTCTTCACTGGCTCCCGGTTGCTTCACAGATTAAATTCAAAATTCACTGTATCATCCACAAGGCTTTCTGGGGCCGGGGATCACACTATCTGCAACTCTTACTTAATATTCCTCCTCTAGACCCCTGTGCCCCTATGGTACCAACTCTTTGTGTGTAAAGCATTTCGGTAAACAGAGGGCAGGAGGTCAATCTCTTTCCTCAGCTGGCTCCCTTCTTTTGGAACAGCCTCCCCGTTCCTTTTCATCTTGAGCATGACTTTCTTAAATTCCAGAAGCTCCTCAAGATTTTCCTCTTTACCTCCGCCTTACATCCACTTTCCTCTGCTAATCTCACAGTTGCTTGTTTCATGTTCAGGGCCCTTTTGAATCCCCGGTGCCCTGACCTCCCACACTGAATCTCCCCCAGCTTCTGTTAATCCTCAGAACTTGCCTCAGGCTCTCCCTCCACCCTGGAGGCTCGCACTTACCTTACATTGCACTTCACTTGTTGCTCACCCATGAAGACCACAGTACCCAACCTATCCCATTCGCCCTCCCTTCTGCACTTGCACGTTCTGAACACTCACAAGGCATAGTAGGTTTGCCCCCCACTGTATTTAATATTTTATGTATTTCAATCGTTATTTCCCCTTGTGCTCTCCCTGTTGCCTTGTGGGCGCTTTGAAACAGTATTTACTTACTGGATAAGCGCCTAACAAGCAAACAATAAATACAAATAAAATAACTGGTATGCAGCACCTTGTTCGTTCCCATGCGCCCAGCCGCCTTGCTAGCGAGAACTGCCTTTAATGAGGATATGGGATGGATGTCGACATGCCGAGCGCAATAGGCCTGGCACCTTGTCAAAGGACACATAGATATGTTGATTTCTTGGATAGATTGGATGATGCCAACAACGCTGGAAAACTCTCCCTCATGCTACTCGACCTCTCTGCAGCATTTCATCTGGTGGACCACAAGACCCTCTGCCACCACTGGATATCAATTGCACACTTCGCTCCAGAAGCAGCCAGTTGGGTCGCTTCCTTCCTCAAACAGAAGCTCACAAATCTTCTCTGGCGAAGCCGCAGCTCCACCCACCCCTATGCCATGCGGTGTGCCACAAGGCTCATGCCTCTCGCCTACCCTCTACAATATTTACACAAAACCTCTGATTGACCACTAGATTCCATAGGCATCTCCTTCACAAAGTACGCGGACGATACGCAAATACTCATCCCATTGTCAGGTTCTTATAACAAGGACTGCATCACTGTAGACACCATCTATGAGACCATCCAAATCTGGATGATCCAACTCAGCCTGTGTCTCAAGGACGAAAAGACTGAGCTACTCCTGATCAGCCCCTCAGCCCGACTCTCTAACCTTGATCCAACATATCAGCTATTCCCTAGAAATGGTCACAACCTCTCGGTCTGCTCATCGGTCAAAACACTGGGCATCTATCTCGACACCTCCCTCAACATGACCCGCCAAATCAACATTGCCTCTGCAACAGCCTAGACAATTAAACTCATTCGTGCCAGCAGACAGTTCTTATCCACCACAAACAGCCTTTCTGTTGCCCACGCCCCGGTGCTGTCCAAGCTAGACACCTTACCCTGTGGGACCTCCAAAAGAAACCTGTCCAGGTTCCAGGTCATCGAAAACAATGCCCTCACAGCAGCACTGGGCCTGACTAAATCTGAACACATTTCCGAGCTAAGGCGCTCAGTTCACTGGCTCCCCATCCGGGAAAGCATACAATTAAAAATCCTCACGATAGCACACCGGTGCCTGGCAAACTAAGCCCCGACTTGCCTTGCCCAGAGGATCAAGAAATATACGCCAGACCGCTCAGCTCTTCCAACAGCCAGCGCCTAATCTGCGCCAGATTCAAACGGACACGAGCAGGTGGCTCAAGTTTCCCCACTGTTGTAGCTAACCTCTGGAACAACCTGCCGCTCTACCTTTGCTCGGAGACATGCCAAACAAATCTTCCGAAAAGAATGAAAGACTCACCTGTTTAACTAATAGCCTCCACCACCGGCTTGACCTATTCCTACCATGAAACTGTACCTAGCTATGTAACTAGCGCCCAGATGCCCGAGGGCTAGGTGTGCTGTTATAAATGTGAAAGTAAAATAAATAAAATAGATGCAGGAACTCGTTGAGTTGTATATGGACTGGCACTGTGTTGAACCAGCTGACCCAAAACCCAAACCAAAGGAAAAGGCAATGAAAACATTATAATAGTGAATTGATAAGTCACAAGTGTTTGAATAGATTATGATTGAGTGTGATTGATGTTGGGAACATATTCAGGGCAGTCCCAATAACATTTGGTAATCCTGCTGCTGTAGCAAACAATTTGTATTAGTAGACTTGGTGGAGTTGGTGACTTGGACAAACACCTGTTCACTTGTCATCATGTTACTTTAGTGCTTTTATTTCCTATGCCTGTCAAAGTGTGCTAATTGTTAACATTTATAAAAAGACTTGTGTGTCCCTAAACAGAATCAAATTAAACGTACAGTACTGGAAACAAAGAATTCTCAGCCGAAGAAATAATAAGAATAGGACATGCAGTCTCCCTTACAATGCAAGCACTGAGTATTTGGTATTTTGACTTTACGGTTTGCGCCCTGTTGTATGTTGTTGTGGAACATAGGCGAAAAACATGAAATTCACAAGGAAAACCAAAAACATGAAAAGAAATACATGAACTTGAAATCATTTGAAAGTAAACAATGCAAAAATATCACACACCTATTCTTTTGTGAAAGTAAAATATTTTTATATAAACTGCTTTTTATTCAAAAAGGTTGATGGTATATACCAACTACAAGTTATAATGATCAGGTAGTAGTATTGTCTGTAAAAATCCAGTGTATTGACTGGAGGCACTTGGAAATTGTTCACAGATGGCTCAAACGACAAGGGTATGTATGACACGTTGAAAGCAAAATCCCAGTCTACCATGAAAACGCTTGATGGGCTACAAGCCCGTCCCATCTATGTAAAAGAATTAGTTTTGTTGAATCAATCCAATAATTGCAATTATCTATTTTGGCCTATCTTGTAAATAAATAAGGCATTGGTGGAATTCTAAAACGTACTTGCGAGTAAAGTAGTCACAGTTCAATACTTTTGAAATAAGAGCAATATAAAAATGTATACGCGCTTTGGAAAAAGAAAAGATAGATGTGTTTTTTTCATAGCTTGTAATTGACTAAAATGTTATTGTTGACTCTCAAAATAGAAGATGGAATAGTTTGCATGAACAAAGAAAAATAGATTTTGCAGTATATCAAAATATATTTTGTGCTATCACAATGGTCTAGGAGAATAACATGAATGGCTATAGTGCAAGGTTGACGCAGATAAAACGGATACACGCAATACATACTCATTACTAGGACTTTGAGGGTGAACAATTGCTATAGGTTTGCATCTGCACCATCCACATTCTCAACACAGATCTTGTAAGGCAGGCTGCCCTGAGGTCATTCAGCTGGGTCATGCATAGTGGTGGAGGGTCTTCTTTGGCTATGTAGGCCAAGCAGTCAGAGGTTTCTCAGCAACAACTGTCTTCCACTTGTTGTCCGTGCCAATGATGTGAGGTAATGCCAAATTTGGTATAGATGTCTTCCATGCGATGGGGATCAGGCTCCTGCGAGCGGTCATCACAACTTTCATTCGATTCACTATCTTCATCGACTTTCTCACTCATTTCCTATTCGGTATACTCCGGTTGTAAAGGCATGGTTGAATGGAGGCCCTAATGGAGGATTGAAGAAGCTAAAAATCCACTGTGGGAGCAAACCAAATATTAGTAATTTGGATAAAATAATGCACTGGTGTTTATTTTAAAATGGCATGCATTAGAAAATGATGAGGAGAACAAATGGACATGTTTTAAAAACACATGGTGCAAAGACAACAGCAATAGGCCCAAAGTTAGGAAGTTATCATTGGCCCATGAAAAAACAAACTGATGTAAATATAAAATTTAAATCTGGTTTAACAAAAAAATGTGACAATTATGTTATTTTCGAAAGTGAAAGCGCTTATAGCGAAAAGTCATTAGAGCTAGTCTAAGTCCTTATTCGGTTCTATTCGTCGTAGTTGTCAGTTAAATGAACAGAGCAAAAAGGAGTCGTGTAGGCTTGGAATGAAATAGACTGACACAAAGGCAGCAGAAACTCCAATGTTGCCTTATCAGAAAGGGGTTGTTAATACTTATCGAGGAAAAAGGCGTCTTGGAATTTCCATGGAGACACGTCAATAGATTGCACAAAGAGGACGTTTGAATGAGACGTGCACTGGCATTGTGATAAGCGGCGTAAGCTTAAAGTTAGCATCAGCTGATGTCCGCTTGAGGGGCGGGTGCTATGATTTACTGCCACAAGGGCACTTAAAATGTGTGCGATTGATTAACGGGTAAGATTATCGCAAGATGCTGGTTTACGACCTGGGAGGTTTGCATGTCTAAATGTCTGAAAATCTAAGGTAAAATGCACTGGAGAAAAAAAAAATCTGATCGATCGATATATGCGCAAAAATACATTCCCTATCCATTGGTCCAAGAACATTCCTGAGAGAGAACTTTCCCTTTAAGGCTTTTGTGTCATTGACTTCACAGCACACCATTTCCCCTGAATTTCTTATGTACACAGAGAACATTAAAATGTATATTTTGATTGACTTTGCCACCATACTATCTAAACCACGTTTTATTGTATGTATTGCTGTAGCTTTTTTTTTTTCTTTTGTGTTTCTGCAGAGTGTATGGTGACAATGTAAAATGGATCCGCAAGAACTGGAACTTTTAAGCGATTATAAATACAGAAATTACTCCTCAGTAATTGAGAAGGCTCTGAGAAACTTTGAGTCCTCCAGCGAGTGGGCCGATCTAATCTCTTCGCTTGGCAAGCTCAACAAGGTATGTAACTTCATGCTATGTTTCTGCTGTGGTCCTGTCCTACACAATCTAAGATCCTCTAATTTGTATTTATTTTTGTGCACCTTGAATGCATTGTACTGCAGCAGTTAACGAAAGGGCAGCCTCCCTTTCATTGCTGAAATGAAACCGCTATTGTAGCCTCTTGAATGGATGGTGAGGCCTGAGCGGATATTGCTAGACCTGTGCTAATGAAGGCTACACTGGACTATCCGGCTCATGACATTCGGGTTGGCTACCTCGCACCTTTCTTTTGTTTATTGTATTCCTAATCCGCCTCTTTCTGTGGCAGGGAAAGCACACCAAGATTAATGTGTATACCTTTACTGTGAGATAATAAGATGGGTGTTCCTGTAAGCCTACAATAGGAGGCATTGTACTAAAAAAACGTTGGATCACTTAGTTATTTGGAAAATCCCAAAACAAGTCAGCCTCCAGTCTGTTCAGATCCGTTGGTGACAGTTAAAATTGGTAAACAGTGGATTTTACGCAACATGATATAAGTCATTTATAACGCGCCTGTACAGAAGTGTTTCTAGGCGTGGCAAGACAAGGAGGGAGAAACGGCAGGAGGACAAACCACAATCTTACTAGGCCTTGTGTCATTCAGATGCACATTTGTGAATCGCAGGCCTCTAGTGGCTGGTTAAAAATATGATGTTATTTATATAATAGTCGGTTATTTATGTAGAGATTTCAAAAAAGTGTTTTACATAGAACATTTTTGTATACCATTAATATTAAGCAACGGAAATTGGTACTTTCGCTATCGATTTATGAGGTAAAATGCTGACTTGTCCTTGCTGGGATTGAAACAGGCTGATCGCAACCAGATCCAAGCAACAATCCCTTAACCCGTTGAGCTATCTTATATGATTTTTAAGCCAAAATGGATTCCAGTGATCAGGTGGTGCAGGTCGCAGGTTCTCGTTTCTTGAAGAAAGTTGAACCCACTGTGGCACATGCTTTTTTTCTTAACGCGGTTGTATTTAGATGTGTCCGATTAGCAGGTGATTGTGTTGCTCTTTTATGTAGGTATCACTTGTGTTACGTCGTCCAGGGGCCCGCCATCTGAGGGCATGTGGCCTTGTTTTATTTGCTTGATTTTTGAGTAGTCGATGGTCAGGATATCACATCATCTGAGACTCCTGCTAAGGAGGGAGGTGACTGGGTAGTCAATGTAAGTTACCAGCAGCTTTTCTTGTCCGCCATGGAGGTTGTTCCAAGTTCTGTTTAATTGTACTGCATACTCCACCAGGATCCCTGTAGTGCACCGTGAGAAATAACTAGGCAGTGTCGCTATTTTTAAAGAGTGAATTGAAGAAGATAGTAACTTTTTAAGAGGTTATCCAATTGAAGCTTATAATGTGCAGTCTCTCGTGGCATGATGAAGAACTTGAGTCTGTGGGGAAAGAAGACAAGGTAGATTGTAACGAATCTCATGGCCAAACGCTGTCCTTCTTTTAAAAGAATCCATTTATTCAAGAGAAATTAAAAACCAGTAATCGCCCTCCTCGGCGTCCTACCAAAGCCGGTTTCATATCCAACACAAGGATTTCTCAAGGCAGCCATGATCATTAAAGGTGCTGACTTAAACAGACACCTCTTTTTAAAGTCACAATGCACATTTTGAATGATGAACACATTTGTGAGGAAAGCAACTTATGGTTATCAAAAGGAAGCATCGGCCAAACGTTAAAAAAAATACACAAATGCATGCGTTATTTAAATGTTCATTAAATGGTCTCTGCTACATGCGCAACTATTCAGCATATGCTTTGCAACATAAACCCACGGTGCTTCAGTGTTGCAGGCGCTCCCAAAAGGAGCCTTGCATAAGCTACCACCGTTGATCAAAACAAAATATAATGCACAGCCCATGATTGTAGTTGTGAAAAGATAATTCAAAACGAATGCTGGTAGTGATGCAGCTAGGTTTGGCATGTACATTTTAGGTTTTTATTTGTACAAGTTGCCAGATGGTCTGGATCTTGCAAGTCACCCTGGTCGCAGGCACAGTTGTGCTCATCACGTGCTGTTGCCTGTTTGGGAACTTAGGAGGCAGTAGCCAGTATCTGGTAGTCTTCTTTCAAGTCTCTACTTCAGCTTCTTCCCAGTGTGTGCTTTGTTTTAGGGTGTTTCGCTTCCTACTGAATTCTGGGAACCTAGACCGTGTAAACCTGGAGTACACAGTGTTTCACTGAGGTATTGGGAATATGATCTTTGCGTCCAGCAATGCATGGTTTCTTTATGTGGATAGGTCTCCAGCCAGCCTCTTCCTCTGCAGGATTCGGAAACTGGACTTTAAGTCCCATGGTGCAACACTACTCACCTGAATTGGTATTGGTCATAACTACTTCAGTTTCTAAAAATAGCACTCATCCTTTTGTTTCTTTGTGTTTGTCTTTTTGGTGCACTGCCTGACTTCCTTTGACTTGTTAGACAATCTGTCGCTCCGATTCATTGAGCATATGCACGTTAATCCCCACAATCATACATTTCCTGCCGTTCATCAGCTTGATGGATAACTTCTCCTTTAGAAGTATCTGAAATATGGACATAGCTTTCCACAATGCAACACTTTTACTTCCTTTGGATCGTTGGGCAACTTCCCCTTCAAAAGTATTAAGAATACTGCCATACATTCCCTCAATGCAATACACATTGGTGCACTTAGGACTTCTACCTACGTCCCGCCAAAATAAAGTTGACCCATGGATGTTCTAAATGCGACACAGGCTACGGCGTACACTGGACATAGCGGAGGGACACATGGGGAGGGGCCGGTGACTGCTCACCCCTTCACTTCCCTCTCCGCCACTGGTGCATGCTTGCTTGATTCCAGTTGGTGATGTTAAGTGAGATGAACAATTGAGGGAAGGGGGCTCTAACAAGAGGGAGTGATCTAAAGATTAAAGACCATTGCCTAAAAAGGGTGGTGGGGGAGACGCATGCCCCAAACAATGAGCAAGGTCTGAAAACATGTATTTTTAGTCACTCAGCATAGTATAAGGTGTTGGTGTTTGTATACATTCTGCGTATTGTAAATAAATCCATATGGCTCCGTTTGTAAATAAATTGCTTTCTGTAAATAAAACGCTCTTTATATAACCAATTCACTTGGTGTGTAAATCGACCTCATTCTTTAGAATACATAATGAGAATGGCTTTTGGGACAAATGGCACCAATCAATGTAAGTTCCTGGCTTCTGTGCATAAAGTCAGAGAGCATTTTGGGAATGTAGGAATGACCACAGATTTTTATATTTGACAAATATATCTGAAATGGCGATTTTAAGCATGAAACCCTTCTGAGCTCGTAATGCACACTGGGCTTAGTGTTCATATAATTTGTCACAACACTCACTCGAACAGTAAAATGTCTGAAAACCACGACTAATTCTCAATGGAACCGTCTTAGCTCTTGGTTGTGAAGCTTGTGTCCTCCTGCTTGAATAGACTTCTGACCTCACGAAATTAATTCCTTTCACAGATTTTCAATGGATCGCTCCATGGACGAGGAGCAATCACCACAGGTGCTTATTAGTGGGATACAGGGGGATTTGTATCTCACTAATAAGGGGGACGTGGGGTACTCCAACGCCATTGCCTCTACTGATCGCAGCCCTAGAGTCCTCGGCCTGAATGGAATGTTTAGAATGAACAGCTTAATGGCTTCCACTAATTGTTACAAAGTGTAGAGAACAGAGGATACTTTTCAGTCCACTTTTTATTTTGCTGAAATCAGCCAGCACATGTTTGGTAAAGTGCACAGGTGTCAAAAACAGATTAAGCGTTGACCACACAAATAGTTTTGACTTTTGTGTACATAGTTTACAAGTATTTGCCTGGAATTCACAATTTGTCCGCTATTGTCATTATATAGTCTTGTTGTTGGCGAGGCATTGGGAAGTGAAAGACCATGGGCCTCATTCCGAGTATGGCGGTAAGGGATACCGGGCACCGGTAAGGAGACTGGTGCTGGTAATTCTTTACCGCCCTACTACAAGGTCCCTTAGCGGGTCCCTCCAGTAACACCTGGTCTGATCAGGCGTTATGGACGGGACCCGCAAAGGGACAGGGACGCAAATAACGTGCTTGACATGCGCTAGCCCGTTATTTGCGCCCTCCCCATTGCCATTGAGCCCTATGGGGGCTTGAATGGGAATGGGGAATGTTATTTTCATTGGGGACTTACCGGTCCCGCAAAGGTCAGACTACACCGGTAAATCCCCATTGAACTAGGCCGGTGCCGGACCCGTTATTGGTGGCAGTCATGGCGCAAATAGCGCCATGACTACCACCAATCTCTGAATGAGGCTCCATGTCTTCAAAGCTTCCGCAGCCCGCTACCCTTTTTTATAAGTAAGTGTGTCTGTAAGTGCCTTTCTGGGCATGAACTCCACACCACTTTGCATGCTGTTTTTATTTTTCCAAAAACTAGTTTGCATGCAGAAAGATACGCAGATTGTGTAATGTTTTAAATGAAGCACTTAGTCTCAACTATTTCTTCAGCCCTCTTCCATTACATGATACCAGTTGGCAATGGGTGGCTGCATAACAGCCAAAACTAAAAAAAGAAAACAAAAAAAGCTTAAAATAGCATAGAATGGAAAATTGTGCTGAAAAGCAACAATGCCACAGAGAAGGGAGACAAAGTGCAGTTTGGCTTTAATACATTTTGTGGGGTGAAATCTAGCCCCTGAAGGCCAGAAATAAAGAGGCCAGAGTGGCTTGGGAATGTCCATTAAAACCTCAGGCCTAACATCTAAAGGAAAGAAAGTGGGCGAAGATATGCGCAATGCCTTTCATGAAGGAAAAGAGAGACATGTGGCTGACAAATCCATGGAGAGCTGCTGCACTGACACATATAGATAAACAGCAGCGCATACAGTACCTTCAATGGAATACCAGATTGTGCTCCAAGCAGCCAAAGTTAAACGGAGCTCATTGCATGTCAAATAAATAAAAGAATGCCATTTCATTTTCCCTCATCCAAATTGACAGTATGCTAAGAGAAATGCTCACCCGACTTTCAAAGCTTGAACATGATGTTCTCATACAACAGCCCTATAAATATGTACAATCCAGAAGTGACGATCATGTATTTTGAAACTATGTGCCTTATAAAATGCCATATAAAATTGCAATTGTGTGGGAGTTTCAAAGGCCATTTGCTGCAGGATACATAAACTGTCATTTCTCCCAGCATGAAACTAACCTCCAAGACCTTCCCTCAGCTGCCCTGAAGACACAGGCCTTGTTGTCATGATCAATCAGGGCCTTTACTTAAAAATATAAGAAAGAAATAGATTATTTAGATGTAAACCACTGTAAGGACTGATGAGTCAATGTTAGTTCTTTCAGTAGAAGTGACCTGGAGTTCACAATTCCCATACGTGTCCATTGAGAGTTGCTATCGGGGCCTCACAGGCCTGGAATGGCTAAGCTAACATAAACATGAGTCAGGCTCTGGCTTGTCACATGCTTAAGGGAAATGAAACTGAAAGAGAATAAAGAAAAAAAAACAGCAGTTTGGTTAATGGAAAAATACTTTTTATCGCATAAAAAAGGGCAGCGTGCATGTCACAACGGTAATTCCAGACTTTTATTAAAGGTGACAGTCACCCCCGTGTAACCATGCTAAAACGATTTTGGTGTGATAAACAGAACTAAAGCTATTAATGAAAATTTGATCTGGGCCTTCCCTTGATTCCGAGAGATATGAAAGTTGGTATGAGCGTGCAGGTAATAATTAACATGGGAACTGTAAAGTGGCTTATTTTTCACTGATATGGCTCCTGAGTAAATGATGAAAAACTGTATCCCTGCATAGGAAGGGAGTGCTGACTTCAGACTGGCCTTCTATAATTTGCCTTAAAGTGTAGTTCTCAAAAATATATTCATACATGTAAAGATTTAAACATTTAGGGTACTTGCCATGTTGAGAGATTATTTTGTTTAAAACATGACTGAGCCCATCTGTCAAAGTGGCATGAGGAAGCTTTCTCCTCCCACAGCAGTCCCAATTCACTTCCTGTCCCCTTGTCCTATTAGCACACGGGTGGGAGGGGGTAGTGAAAACCAGCCAATCCCTTTCGCAAGAATCATGACAAGTTAGTGATGCATTTGCCCTATAATTAAATCAGTTTGCATTAGAACTGGACTTCTTCCGTTAATTCCGAGAGGCAACCTGCTGCTGAAATCTGGCGAGAAACATCCCAGCAGAGAGGCCTAAATCTTGCATTGGAGACAGGAACCAGGAGACCTAAAAGCTGATTGGGACCTCTTGGAGGATTCAGAGGAGACACTGGACTGACCCCCTTGCTGTGCCAGTGGTACCCTGCAGTCCCCTGGTGCCCAGTTCAAGGCCTCTCGTGTAAGTAAAACTACCCCAAAGCCATAGATTGTGTAGGCCCTATATTCATGCATTGTTTATTTCCCCATAGACAAATGTCCTGTCTGTGTAGATCCCTAGCATATTTAATCAAAGTAAATCAATTAATTCCCCTATAGTGATCATGGGATGTGTTTTGTTGGCATTCAAAACCAACAATCTTTTCCCAGTGTGTTGTGAGCTGGTATAGACAAAGATTTGCCAAACATATTGATCCCAAAACCCCATTTCCACGTGAGTGTGCAGGGTGAAAAAAATGAAATTCCCCATTGATTCCCTTTATTTTAAATCAGAAGGGTGAAGTCTGGTAGTGCCTTTGCATATGCACGGTGCAAAACAAAATTGCCCCTTTGTACCCATTGGGCTCTGACCAAAACCCCAAAGCCCTGCCTGTTCTTGTTAGGTGTAGCCAAACGAATTTCCTATTGCTT
The DNA here is from genome assembly GCF_040938575.1 of Ambystoma mexicanum. NCBI lineage: Eukaryota > Metazoa > Chordata > Amphibia > Caudata > Ambystomatidae > Ambystoma > Ambystoma mexicanum. The sequence continues at coordinate 231,371,029 of NC_090939.1, read as the reverse complement.
TTCTGTTTCCCATATTGTTTGTGATTTAAAAATCCCCAAATCAATTTTTCCTATTGTGTTCCCACTCTCTGCCACTCCCTTCCGTTCAGAGGAGTCAAGTCTAATTGATGTTTGGAGGGTGAGGGTTACTGGGAGAAAGTATAACAAAATCTGCAATCGCTGTGTGTGCTGAATTGTTCTTGTTCTGTATTGGTGGGTGATTTCAAACAAAATAATTGTAACTGCATATCTTAGTATTATCTCTGTGTTGGTGTCTTTACGGAAGCCATTTTTGTTCTTGTGTTGCCACAGCATTGGTGGCTGATGTTAATCTATGTGTGAAATTTGGGTTAAATACATTAAACATCTATATTAATACAGGTCGTCCTGGTTCGTAGCCCATTGTGGCACCGGGTACTTGTTGGGGGTGGGTACGAGACGGGTTGGAGGCCTCACCAAATATCATAGTGATTTGTTGTGCGCCACATCCATTGGGGGAAATTCACTCCCTGAGTTGAGTATGAACGCGTAATAATCACTCCATTTCATTTGCCTAAGCCCTTTCCCAAGTGTGTGAAGCCCTTCTTGCCTGCCGTTGTTTTTGCTTGCATGTCTGTTTTGTCAAGTTGCACACTGAGCCCCCCCTCATACAAATATGAAGAGGGTGGAATGCTTTCTCTAATAAGTGTCCAAAATTAAAATGTTGCATTTTCAATTCGGATGTTTGTGCAAGTTGTTGTTGGGCTCCTGGAATCCTCAGGGAGAAAGCACTATGTTTTGCGTGTTGAATAGTATTTGAGGTCATTGGTGTATGTGCTGGAGTTTGCCATCAACCCATTGTTCCGCCGTGACAGGTACTGTCATCTTAGGCACGCTGATGTATTTCATGGTGCACTAATCGAGCAAAGTGAATTTGCCTTGTTTTGCATATTATTTTCCAATGCCCAGGGCTGTATTACAATATTTTGACCCACAAAGGGCTTTGCATTTTATTTTTATTTATTTATTTATATCGCGCCGGCTGCCCGCAGGCATCAGGGCGCAACAAAGAGACTCCAACAAACATGATTTCATAGTTGGTTACCCATGGGCATGTTACTGTAAAAAGTTTTTTGAGTTGTTTGTTTTATGCCATAATTTCATGGTCCTTACTGAGAGTAATGTATTTATATATGAGAACCATTTTCATATATACCATGATGCTGAGGGTCTCCTTGAAAAGGACAGGGGAGCACCAATAGTGGTTTGTGTCAGAATCAGGAAAATCAAACTAGCACCATTCATCGCTCTAAATGCTCTCCAGTATTCTCTGCTCTGCACAGGGTCCATGCTGTGTTACACGTTTGCATGGTTCCCTCCTTTCCTCTAGTACAGTAATTTGCCAGAGTCTGAAATATTCAACGATTAAGGCAGGCAATGCAGAGATCAAGGAACCGATTCACTGACATGGGAACGTCACAAAGCAACTATATTGAGAGAAATCATACAATGCAGGCAACAGTGGGGAACCGCCTTATATGAAATTGTTTCATTATATTGAAGAAAGGAGATGTGGTTTTCTAAATAATTTATGAAGCAATTGCTCGCCTACCAGTGCCCCCCCCTAAGTTCTATCAGTTTATTCCGCAAACTACGATTGATGAAGTGGAAGAGGATTTTAAATAAATAGCTGCGTTTTCACTAATTTCCCAAAAAGTTTCATGGTGGTTCTAGTTATGCAGCAAGATAGGAAAAGGAGTTCTCTAGTAGTAGGGCCTGCAATGAGAAGGAGCAGCTTCAGATTGGAGTTTTAATAAAAGTGGAAGTGTACATTGTTTGAGTGTTTAAAGATAAAAGGATTTGTTTCGGCAAGTGGTAAGTCCGGCGTGACTTGAAGTGTCAATATGGGACTTCTGTGGTCTTTACTGGGGGGAGTTCTTAACCAATTGGCAGCTCCATTTTGAAGGTGCTGCTGTCTTCAAATGGACTTTTTGAGGAGACTCAGCTGCAGGCCATTGATGTGGTCTATCCAGGATAAAACTGATTGTGACATACATGTGCAGGGATTGAGGACAATAGCACCCCGAATTTATCATTGTAACAGTGGAAAAGCCTTGGACATTCAGCAACTTAGCAGCTTTGAGCGTCTAAACCACAATTCACTCGGTTTATTTATTTTTATTTAAAATGCATTTGGTTTATTTCTTAAACCTTACATTTGTGCAACATATTGGTACAATTTAAAGATAATATGAATGAAAACGGAAAAAATAAAAAAAAATCTCTAAACGAAAATAGCATAGTCTTTAAAATACTTATGTATAGTTTGCAGCAGTGATGTCCTTCCAAAAGTGGACGATTGAGGACACCATTTTTCTGTTTCCCATTAAAATATATCTCCACCGTGCCTCAGTGTCCAATGGGATGGTTGCAGACTTTTACTGTATGTCAGCCTTTTCTGATTCAGCACTTCACATTCCATTATTATATGTTTGATGGTTTCTTCAGTGGCTTTGCAAAATCTGCAGTTAGTACTGTTCAAGGGATTCAGAGTCCATATGCCTAAGATTTGTCGTGTCGGAAGGATGTTTAACCTAAATCTTAGGAAGGTGTCGCATATTTGGCGATCTGGGAATAGGTTGAGGTAATGGGGCAGTTGGTTTATTGCTCTTGCTTCTCTGTTAAGATTTAGCTTGTATTCATTCTTTTTTTCTGTCTCAATCCAGTCTAGTCTAGCCAGATTTTTTTGGCTTGTTGAGGCCTTTTTATCAGCATGTCGAGTGATATGTTTTTTTCCGAGCATATGAGCTCTACGGCTTCTCTCCATCTTTTCAGTACAGAGTTGTTTGGTGTTGATGCTGATGCTCTGAATATATCAAGTGTTGCGATGTTGTCTTCGTTATTCAGTTTCCTGTATGTGTCAAGGATTTTCCATGTGATTATGGATTGCAAAGATTGAAGGCCGAGCTCGTAGCGTATACGTGGCATGGGGGTTGATTGTGGCAGAGATAGGATTTTCCGCCAGTAGATGGCTTCAAGTTGGATCCATATAGATTGATCTATGTTAATCAGGCATCCCCCCCGTATGTCAAGATTGCTGTTACTTTTTGCTTGTAAAAAGCTAAGGCAGGTTTGATCGAGAACTTACCAAATTTCCGGTGGATGATTAAACCCTGTCTGGCCAGCGATTTGACTTTTGATTTTAAGTGGAGTGCTCAAGGAATTTCGCTCGTTGATTGATTTATCGAAATTCCTAGGTACTTGGATGTGGTGACTTGTTCCAATCATTGGTTTTGAAGGAAGAACACCGGGAGTTTCAATTTACCTTGGGCTTTCCGTGTTAAAGTCCTGACTTTTGTTTTTTTTATATTTATGGTGAGTTTGTTGTGATCCATGTATTTGATCGTTTTGTTTAGTGCAATCTGAAGACCGCGTGGCGTTTTTGCAAGGAGAATAATGTCATCAGCATAGATCAGACATGGTACAGCACTGTTGTTAAGTTTCGGGGGGTTGATATTAGGGGAGTTGATGCTTTCCTCATAGTCAGATGTGAACAGGTTAAATAGGGTAGCAGCCAACGGGCAGCCTTGTTTGAGCCTGTGCCATGTTCTGATTTTGTTGCTTACAATCTCATCTGCTGTCATTCTCACCTGGATCTTGGTGTTCGAATATAGGAGTTTTATAGGTGCTAGTATGTTGCTAGGACATCCGCATAGCTCCATTTTTTTCCACAGGAGGTCCCTGTTGATGGTATCGAAGGCGAGTCTTAGGTCTACGTATGCAACATACACTTGGGTGTTCGTCTTGTCCGCTTCATGTTTTAGTATGTTCAAAATCAATAGGTTTATGCTTGTGCCAATTCTTCACACAAATCCCGTTTGTCGAGTTGCTTGGTGGTAGGTCAGTTTTGACCATGCATTTAATCTTGTTAAGAGGTGGTTTGCGAAAACTTTCCCCAGAGGATCTAGTAATGTCAAAGGTCGGTAATTCATCGGATCTTTGGTGGATCCCTGTTTGTATATGGGGATTATTGTTGCCAACTGCCAAGATGTAGGTATCCTTTTGGTGCTGTTGATTAGGTCGATGATTGCACCGCAGAATTCCGCCCATGGTTTAGGATCCTTTTTGAGAATTGCATTTGATAGCCCATGGGTGCCAGGGGCCCGTGATGCATTTAGGTTCTGGATCGCATTTTCGAGATCTTTTACTTCATATACAACTTCCCATGTGTTTTCCTTTTGGGTGATGGTTTTTCCTTGGATTGCTGGTCTTTCTTTATATAACTCGGTGAAGTATCTGGTCCAGTCTTGCTCAGTAACCTCGACTATCATTGCTTCTTGTTTGTTAGTATTTGAGTTTAACAGGTCCCACAGACGTCGGATGTTATTTCTGAGAATAGACATCATGTTTTCTGCATTCTCTTGTTCTTGTATCATTTTCGCATTTTTTAACCAATTTTTGAATTTTTGCTTGGCTCTATGTATTTTTGTTTTTTTGGTTAAACTCGTTTCGTGTTTTGCTCTTCTAACTTCTCTTTGCATTTTTTTTTTTTTTTGCAGCAATCGAGTCATTATAGGTGTACTGATGCCTCAGGTGTTGAAGGTCTTTCCGGACGGTTGTCAGTTTGAACTAATTCAGTAGCCATCCGTAGTTTATTTTGCTGTTGTCTTTTAAATCAGCATTCTTGAGTGTTTCCGTCAAGGTTTTTAGTTTGTGGTGGGCAATTTTGAGTCGGTTCATTCTGGAGTTTACCGTTATTGGAGGGAAGAGTATTCTCCTTGGGGAAGTGCCGCTTGAGTCCCACGAACGCTTCAGGATGTAATGGTCGCTTAGGTTGCTGGATATGTTTTCTCCTTCCTTGATGGCTGCTGAAATTCTTTTCGTGACATAAAAATAGTCTATTATGGATTGCTTGTTTCCACATGACCAGGATGGAGTGGGGGTCAATGTGTCTTTGTTTATTGCATCCAGGCGGATGAAATTCCTATTGTCTAATTCAGCTGACCATCTTCTTGCACGGGGTTCAAGTCGATGTTCTTCTAGCTTTTTTCCTTTCGAATCATAAATATGGAAATTAAAGTCGCCACATAAGATGTGGTCTATACCTTCGTATTTCTGTGTGTTGATATCAATTATGGAAAGGATTGTGTCTCTTGTCTGCTCGTCGTCGTGTTTCTATGGGTTCCAATAAACGTTGGTAATGCTCAGATATTTGGAGGGATTCCCTACATCTTTTGTGGTTTGTTCCAGTTCCGGTGATCTTCGTTTTTTGAGTATTGTGTTTTGTGCGCAGGTGTCTAGGTTTGTGTATTCTATGACCTCATAGGAATGTTGTGTCTGATTAAGGTGATGTGCCCGGCTGATGGTCTACCTGCGTTTCCTGCAATTGCGGGATTCGTCTCCGTGAGGTATCCTTCGCAAATTGGAGGAACAGTGAGCCAGGTCTCTTGTAAGCATATTATGCTGGCATTATTCCAACCTGCATGTGCTTTGTGGAACACATGTGAATGACCACGTGTGTTCCATGAACAACATGTCACAAGCTGATTAATGTCTGAATTTCGTTGTTATAGTGAAGTTTTGTCATTGTAATCATTGGTGCTATTTGTTGAGTCGAGGTTTCTCCAGAAGGGGGTTTTGTCAATACTTTTCCTGGTGCCTGCTCTTCTCGGTCTCTGCTGATGTGTATCGGGGTTATGGAAGCTGATGTCACTTTCATTGGAGCTCTTGTTGTGCGGGTTCCAGAGCTTGGTGTATTCTAGGTCTTCGGTGCTGCTAATTTCTGAGCACATTTGGCTGTTTTCTAGAACGTGCTCGTGGTGTATGTTTTCATATTGCTGAGCGAAGCATTCTACTGTTGATGGATCGAAACCAAGGTATTTTATGTCTTTCTTGGATGAAGCAATTTTCCTCAGAGTTTCTTCTGTGTGACAATGTATCAAAATGTCATCCAGACTTTTGTCGTTAATGAATTCAATTGTTTTCAAATCTTTCGTAGTGATCGACTTTAAATTTGGGATGGCTTGAAATAGGCAAAGGGTGTTCGTCCTATTCATGATCAGTTTTACATCACGATTTGTTGTCCTTTCTAGTCTTAATATATACTGATGGATCTTGTGAAGTGGGTCAACAATTTGTGGGTATTTTAGTGGGCTCGTTTGTTCTATCTGACTAGATTTCCTTGGTTTGGGATGCATCTGGTCCTCCAGATTCAAGGTTTGGTCCGAGTTCACTGACTCTGAGGGCGTAGAGGTTAAAGAGTTATTTGACGAAGTTAGATCGCCATCTGAGATCTCCTCACATGATATCTCTGCAGTTATTATCGGGCTTTCATGGGTCTCTTCATAGCAGTCCAGTATTATCATTGATGACGTGTTGATTTGGTCTCCCTGTTCAGTTGGTTTCTCAGGATTTTCGTTCGCTTTATGTTCAGGTTCTTGTTCAGAGTATGTTGACAGGTACATCAATGATTCTATGTTTCCTTCGTCACTGTCCTCTGTTCCAGCAAATGGGATTGAGTTGTTGGTTTGTTGAATCTCTTCTGATGCTTTCTTTGAATGTCCTTGCAGATTAGATTGCACTAGTATGCTCGTTTTAGATCTGAATATTTTTGTTTCTTGACGCTGGTTTTGTATAGCTTTTTTATTTTCGTTTACACTGTGCATTAGATTTCTCAGAAATGCTCTTGAGCCATTTTGACGCTTTTTAGTTAAGGTCTTTTTGGTTTTTTCTTTTATTTTGGGTGCTTCACTTGGATTTTGTTGTTCAAAGATGCTGTCATTTTGCGTCCCCTTTTTTGGCTTTCCTATAGGGGTGTCTGTTTTTGGATTTTGGTCAGACGCTTCAGAGGACTGGATTTTGGCAGCATCACAGGGGGGTGAGTCTGGAGTTAGGTCAATTAGTAGAATATCGCTGTCGATGTTCTTGTTCTCCAATTGTGAAACCTTTTGATTTATCACTGTTGACTTCTTTTTTTGGTTTATAGTTTGCGTCCCATTATTAGTATTTTTTTTGGCTCCTTGGGTTCTGTTTGTGTATTCAAGCTTTTTGTTGCTGTTATGGCGATAAGAGCTTCGATTAGTGCGGCTTTATCCGATCTGTCTTGTCTTGCTATTTCAGCAAGTCGTTGTTGACAGTTGTAGCTGATCTCTGCTTCTTTATTAAGATGTTCTTGGATTTTTGCTATTATCACTTCCAGACTCTTTTGTTTGGCATATATTGAGGCCAGTAAGGTCGTGTGCTCTTTCACAGTCTCCATGTTCGATTCGTGGAGCTTTATGTATGGGATCATGGTTTGGGTTGTCACCGCCATCAACATGTTTTGGAGGTCGACCATGGAGGTCGATATAGACTCTTGGGGAGCTGTCAAAGTTGTTGCGCAAGTGCACTTTCTCTGTTCATTCGTTGGGTCCATTTTCTCTGGGCACATTGATTGGTTTTTGTTGGCCATAGGATTACCAGGTCTAGGGTTCATCTCGGGTCTGCTTATCAGAGGGAGCGTTTGGTTTGTTCTTTTTTTTGAGCTTTCTATTTTTGTCCTGTAATTCCATTAAAGCCTCAATTTCAGTCAGATTGAGTGATAATCGCTCGATCCGTTTAGCGTTGATGGGGAATGTATTTGTGGCTTTCTGTTCAGGGGTCCTTATGCTTTCATAACGATTCTTCCATTGAGTCTTTGCATGCATTGCTCTCTTTTTGTGAGAATAGGCTGAGAATGGATGATCGATCCTTTCCTCACTTCATACTCGCCACTGGTTCCTGACGACCATGGTTCTTCTTTAAATTCACTTAATGTGGTAGATGGATAGGTTGATTGGAACTGCACTCCCGTCGAGGCAGAGGAGTAGTTCTTAGGTATGGTTTGCTGTATATCTTTCAGTATGATTTGTTTGGTTTTCTCTTCTGTAAAATTGGTCACAGTGTTAGACTCCATCAAGCAGTGCTTCATTTTGTCTTTTGCGGTGGATTGTGTCTCAAGGCTGATTTCTTTGTTTCCATGGTGAGGATTAACGCTATCTAGCTTTGAGGCTGTTGGAGCATCTAGCATGTTTGTTTCTGCATCACTGTGACAGGTTCGGCTGTCTACATTTGAAATGTCGCAGTCCGCCTCTCTGTAGGAGTTTAGTAGGCTGTCAGCATCCTTGGCTGAGATAGGAATGCGGGTTTATATACGCATTTCCTCCATGATTTTTGTTTGCATCCTGGTATTGGGGTCTGCCATACTTATTCTGATTTTGTTTATTTTATTTAATGTTTTTTGGCTTGTGTCTTTTGTATGACTTTGGTCTTTGGTATCAGCTAATCCCGGATACAGATTCAAGCCCAGGCACACGGGACAGAAGAGAGCTCCCGGAGCCGCGTGACCAGGTAGTACTGGCGCACGTTCCCTCTCCCTCTCACAATGCTGGGTGCCAGAAAGTCAGCGGGGCGGCAGGAGAGGAAGGAATACCCGAGTTCGGGCTGTTAGAGAGACGGTAGGGTAAGCCGCAGGTTTGCAGCGGGGAAGGGAGGGGGTGTGTGGTCAGACGGCCTCAGGAAGGGTAGATGGGTGATCTTCTCACTTCTGATGCTCAAAAAGAGCGTATGCACCGCGCCGCACCATGGGAGCACCGGTGTTCATCAGCAGAGTCATGGGGGCGGGCCAAGGGTGCTTGGTGCCGAGGTACCAAGGCTGCCGATGCCGCTCCTCCACACCAAGCGGCGCGGCGGGCTAGGCAGGGCGGTGTCAAAGAACTGGTCGGGCTACTTCGCCTGAGTTAGTGTGACACAGTAGAGCGGGTTCCGGAGGTCTGGAGCCGACGCCGGTCGCACCGACCTGTTCACCAGCAAACAAACGTTCAGGACGGGGCAGGAAGACCGGCAGTAGTCATGGGCGGGTGGTAAGATTCAGTTGTGCTGGAGCTTCCTGCTTTCCGCGAGTCCCGCGGAGTCCTGCAGACTCCACACTCGACCTCCACTCTCAGCGGCCCGCTCCGCGGTCTGTTGTAGGTTTAGTAGAGGCAATAAGCTCCTCCGCTCCGCGGTCTGTTGTAGGTTTAGTAGAGGCAATAGGCTCCTCCTCAATAGAGCTAGAAAGAATACTGTGGCAGCTCCTGCAGACTCCACACTCAACCTCCACACTCCGCGGCCTGCTCCGCGGTCTGTTGTAGGTTTAGTAGAGGCAATAGGCTCCTCCTCAATAGAGCTAGAGAGAATACTGTGGCAGCTCCTGCAGACTCCACACTCGAACTCCACACTCCGCCGCCCGCTCCGCGGTCTGTTATAGGTTTAGTAGAGGCAATAGGCTCCTCCTCAATGGAGCTAGAAAGAATACTGTGGCAGCTCCTGCAGACTCCACACTCGACCTCCACACTCACTCGGTTTAGGGATTTCACAATCGCATGGTCTAATTTCTGCCTCAAATCTGAATCTCTTGACAATGATTTATTTTTTTACATAGTATAGGGGTCATAGCCCCAGTTTTAAAGAACGTGCACATTTCTGAGACCAGGCTAAGAGGACGAGCAAAATAATGAAGTTTGCCTTGGATCACTTGGTGTGTTCAAGAAAGGATGCATGGCTTTCAACGTGGGTCTTCTGGATCTAAAGTGAACAACTGAACTGCTGCAACACATGTCCCCTCCATCCACCAGCTAGGCAGTGAGTTGGATTTCAGTAACCAGGCCCTTTTTACCTTTGGCCCCTAAGTGACACCTGGGTGTTAGCAAGTGGAGCAAAGGATATTATTTTAGAAAAGGGAAGGTGTATACATCAAACTTTTTGATGTATTCCTAGTCCCTCCTTTTGTGTTTTTCTTTCCTTTAGATTTGCTGAAAGGTGACCATTATTTGTGTATCTTAGTTGTCATTTGTTGCCTCTTGGGTGAATGTAAAGGAGTGCCCCGTTCCCAGAGCTTTCCAGAGCATTGTTGGTTTGGGACTGTTTTTTGTTTGAAGTGTGTTTCTAGTTTGTGTTAAGTACTGCCATGATTGTCCTCACTTGCTATGTGATTTACTCCTGCCCTTTTAGTTGTGGTAAGGTTTTTATTTATTTTGGTGAATGTGCTGTGAGCAGCTTTTTTGTAACCATAAAAGGTAATGGGTGCCGAATCAGTTTATGAACAATTTCTGGGTTATTTGCAGATTAGCAAATGGAAAGAGGAACGTTAAGTGTCAGGAGTTTGTCATTAAGGCCTTGTTAATACGTGTGTTCCATTGAGAAAGTGGAACTTCTCTCTGCATCTGAAGGAGGCCTTTTGAAGTCTACGGGACATGTCGAGTGCAACCAAAGGTTCCCATTATCATAAAAACAGGACATTGAGATTCCTCATCGGATGTTTGCTGACGTTTAAACAACGTGAGCCACGTTTAACGGTCCACATATTGCAAATCCAAGATGTACGGAGTGGATGTGCGCTTAGTATTGGGAATAAATAAAAGTGATACAGTGGTGCGTGAGATCCTCACAGAAATCTCATCTGTATTACACTGGTCCCACTTTGACAATGTGGGAAAACATATTGTTGTGTAAAATGATAGGGGACGCATTTCTTTGAAGAGGTTTGTTTTTTGAGTGATGTGCTGCTTGCATGTAAGACTAGTGCAATGCTTGTTGTTTTGCCATTGTGCTGACCTGTCTTGTGAGAGTTGCACTGGCCCCCATCTGTGGGCAGCGTCTTCTTTTGGACAATGAAAATGCAAGTGCCAGACTGCCAGTAACCTTGAAGGAACTAGCCTTAAATGCACAGCCTTTTTTGCAACGGCTGATAAACGGAAAGTCGTGTTAGCCACGGATTTTAATTGCTTTTGTAATGTAACAAAATGCCTGTTCAGTGAAACATATTTTGGAAATAAATGTATTTGCACTTTCCGTGCACTTTATTACTTCATTATAATGAAAATGCTAGGATAGTAGTGCCAGCTACGATGCATGTGTTCATAATTGCAATGTTATTAAATGTTTACATTAACACTTTATTTCAGTAAGAAAATCGCGTTTGAGTTTATTATTTTATTTTAATAGGTTTGTTTCTTGGTGTAACAAGATGTTATTTCCCAACTCGTTGGTACTCCTTTCATCCATTTCAGGAGATTAAAAGGCTGAGTCCTCCTTGCTCACATTTGAACCTGTGAACTGTGTGTTCCACACAGATTTTTGCAACAGGACTTTTATCCTACTGAGCTCCCGCCTATCTTACTGGTGGAGTAGGAACGGTAGTGTGCCTCAAACTTCGCTTTTTGTGCCTCAGTGTCAGCTCCCCTCTAATCTCCCGAATGCCTCAAAGCTGCCTTGCGGTTTCAGGATTTCCGTGAGATTTGTGGCAGTTTGAGGGCAATTGTAAAGGTTCTTAAACCCTTGGTCTGGAACTTTGGAAGCAAGGGATGAGGACCAAAAATAAATTGATGAGAGAAAACATCCTTACAGAAGGAGTTTGTTCTGTGTTGATTGCAGATTTTGCTCTCAGCTATGATGAGGGCACCCCGTTTACACAAACTCCTGAGCACAGAACTATGTGCTCAATAACATTGAGTATGGTGAAGTAGATTACATATTTTCTTTCGGCCTTTGATTTAAAAAGACAAGGCTTAGCACCAAATAAGGCCTTTACCCATGTAAAAGATACACCCAAAACCGTTGAGTGCATTTACTTCCTAAAACAATTTATCAGGCTCAGAATGTTTGTGGAAAAACATGACAAAGCAATTTGTATTTGATATGTCCTGTGTAGAAAAATGTGTCTGCAATTTAAATGTGATTTGTATTCAATGACCATCTTCACTGTGTGTTATACATAATGTTCTAAATGATGAGGCCTATTGTAGCATTAAGTACAGGAAATCTAAATGACACTTGTGTGCCATAGAAAACCGTAAATAATCTCAATGACTGTATTTGCAGATTTATTATTCAAATAAGACTATAGAGCCATACAGGAACTAACATGAAAATGCTGATTACTTTCACTTGGAGTCCTTGCATTGGAAATTCAAAGGGATCTACCCGAGTCTGGTGATTGAAGGTGCGGTGGGGTTTTGAAACTACTTAAATAGGAACATTGAAACCCTTTACAGAATTTAACCCCCCCCTGGCCTAGCCCTGCCTAGGAATTTACATTAACAAAACATGAATAGCCTGCCAAAGGGCCTTGGGTCTGTCCATATTGGTTATGGAGGCCAGCCTGAGCCTTAGCAGATGGTCCAACTGATAACCAGAACTTCAGAGGGCTCTGCATAATTTTTCAGAGTCTAGGCCTGCAATAAGAACTGCTTTAGCCAAATGGATCAGAGAGGTTATCTGTCTCACACATTTATAACATGGAAACGGTAGCATGCAGGTGATGCATCCCTGCTGCCACCTGCAGGAAAATGTCAAAGTCCACACTAGAAAATCTGATTCATAGTAACATGATTGAAAATATTACATTAAATGTTTAATCACTAAATTGATCAATGCATCCAATGCAAGTTCTGATCATCATGACATTTGGATAGTTTCTAGATAGAAGGCATATCTAGTAGAATATGTGAAATAATTATACCGTGTCACATTTTGAAATTGCAAAAAAGGCAAAATTGCATAGCTGTACCAAATTTTATCATGGTGCGATCATTCACTTTTTTAAATTCGCAAATTGATGTACAGAATCTGAACATTTTATTTTTATTAAGCTACCTTATTTTAATTAGAAATGAGGGTCCCAAAATTAAATTGCCATTTTCTTCAATAGGAGAGGTTTCCCTTTCACCTTTTCTGTATCATGGGACTGGGAACACAACACCTCTGTCAGAAGGTAGAAGTGGAGTAAGAAAGATATATAATTCCATGCACACAGGACAGAGGGAGGATGATTATAGAATATTGGGAGATGAACATTAAGAATTGGAACACACTGGAGATGGGGGAACAGAGTTTGAAGGACTGGCCATAGGCATATGGGAGACCAGTCCATTGAGAGGATGACCAGTCTATGTTTAGAGGTTGATTTCCAAATGGCCAAACCGAAGGAAGGGTTTGTGAATGCGTCTCCAGTTAATTCTCCAAAAATCAGAAGGCACATCTCAAAAGGTAAATGAAACTCCAATCAATCCGTATAGATTGGCCAGAGTAAATCTGGGAAGACAAAGGAAAGGGAGTTCCGTGGATTACAATTTTGAAAAAGGAGCACAGGTGCTTATATACAGTGCCCTGTGTTTCCCTATTTATATGGGACACAAGTGAGTTACTCCTTTAAAGCCCAATATTCTTTGCATTGATAAACATAATTTAAAACAGAATGCATCTTGTTGCAACTTTAATGTGGAATTGCCTTTGTAAAATTAATGATTATTTAAAATATAGTTAGTGACTTAAGCTGGTTCAGATTAATTTCTGGTCATGGTATTGTTTCAAAATACCATTGCCTAGGGTGATATCTTGCATTAATGCAGCCATAGTCCTAGGTAGGTGTTTGCACAAACAAAAATGCATGCTGAGGGAAATCATTCTATTTTAATAGGAATTGTGCATGGTGCAAACCCCTGCAGTCCCCTATCTTTCAATGTGGAGACACTTGTACGTTGTGGAAGGCACTTTGATTTTAACATTGTACATGTTGGAGGGACATGTTAGAGGGGAATAGTGTATTTTCAGCCGAAAAATATATGTAGGCTAAAAATCATGCACAGATGCATAATGTTTTGCAGGCATACATAGACTGAAAAGTTGCACACACAAGTAGCTTGAAATTGGTATGCACATACACAAAGTTAAAGCTGCATATTTGGCCGTATTGTAAGTCACACACGCACACAGATATAGACTGCAAGTGACATACTCATGTTTAAGGAAAGTCCTACTTGCATGTTTAGAGAAAGCTGTACCCATTACTTTTGAGAACACAGTACAGTGGAGAGTTCAGAATAGAATTCTCAGATACCTTTGACTATTATTTCAAATTCAAATTTGTAGGAAACATATGTAAATTGGTCATTGCCTACAGTCAAGTGGCCTATACATGGCCAACACATTCACTACCTCACACCTGCATGGGGGAGTTGTTTATTTTGTAAATGCATTTTAAATGTTGTCGTCATGGAACTTTCTCTGATACCATGCTTGTCTTGATACTGGAAAAAAATGTGTATTCTGAAATGTGGTTTGAAAGGTTTCCATTTAAATATTCATACACTGGCTCAGAAGCGGCAATGTTAGTATTGAAGTAAAACTGTGTTTCTGAGACCAAAGATGTTATAGGAATAATTGTAATACCTAGTGTCTTTTAGAGTGATATATAATTTGTGGTGTGGGGTGAAATAGCCACGGATGCCTTGAGTAAAAAGGCCTGCCCTGAAATAATGTGGAAATGAGGCTATGCCTGCTCTTTCAAAGCAAAAAGGAGTGAAATTGGGCCTCAAAACATTAAGATACATAAAAAATGTCAATTGCCTGGCATAAGGGAAATACCTGTGGCAAGGTTTGCCAAATTATTGGAGAGCTGAAGTAACATTCTCAGAAACAGCAGTGCCCAGAATATTAAATGAAAATGTCGATGTTGTGTTTCAAGCCTTCACAGCAGAATTGCGCATTTTTACTGTGAAAGAAACAAATGCATGAATATTCATTTTCCCCTTTAAACTGAAGTAATGCCAGACTTAAATATGAACTTGTTTTTTGTCTATCATGAGCCCATCACAACTGAAACAACCATGCACAGAAGCTATAATGGCAGGCTGAACTGGGTTTAAGCAGCTGCAGTAAAATTGAGTTTCTTTCACTGGTGAAATGAATCCAATGCCCTTTTGTGTTTCCTCCCAAGTGACAATGTTCACCAAAGCCGCTAAAAATGTGATTATGATTTTCTTTATTCAACAGTTGTATGCAAGGGACAACTTTACAGTGACCATTATGTGTTGTAACTGTGTGCTTTCTAAAAAACCTTGTTTAAAGGTAAAATGGGTTTTAAATGGAGGCGTTGTGGTTTCTTCACATGTGAAACTAGATTCCAAGACCCCTGTTGTCATGGAGATTTAGGCCTGGCTCACTTCAAACATGAATGCCTTCTCTTAAAAATACAACTTAAATACTTGTAAGATCAAATTTGCTGTGTGGACGAGATAAAGACAGTTCTGCTCTCCAGTTTTATGTCCCAGGTCACACAGGCTGCAATAAAAACGTGCCTTAGCTGGCCATTAGCTCTTGGAATGTGCTAATTAATAATGCTAATCACAACACACAGCCCCTCTTGACATCACAGCCAGGAACGGGGACTTGCAAGGGTGGGGCGCAGTGGCCAAGGAGTGGTTTAACTGTCCATTGTGTAAAATGGGGAAAATAATTTTCATTGTGTAAAATCAATAATATTTATCCCACTAGTCATAGTGAGATTTCTGAAGAGGTGTCAAACCCTTCTGGGCAACCCAAAACTATTTTTGTAAGGTAAACACAACTGAAGTTGTTCAGGAAAAGGTGATGGGGACCTTATTGTGTTTAACAGGGATGCAAACATTTAATAAAACATGTAAAATATGATTCATATGTTGCCCACCAAGGGACACATTTTTCACTGACATAATTCTGGAATAAATGAAGAAAAACGGTATCTTTACACCAGTATGACGCATAGACACCTGAGGAGGCTTAAGTGATTCACTGAAAAAGATAGCGTTAAAAAATGCCTTCATATTTGTCAAAATATGGAGATTAAGGGCATTTGTCATGCAGTGATATTTCTTTGTCCCCAAACCAGACCAAGCCCCCTGTCGATGCAAGATGATGGAGGGGTCTCCTCCCTTGGTATCCTAAAGCAGTCCCACATTTATTAGACCTATCAGCACACAAATGGGAGTGGACTATTGAACATTAACCAATCCCTTCTGCGAGAACTATGACACATAAGTGATGTAATTAGCCCCATAACTAAGTAATCCCGCCTCGGATCAGGGGGCTTTCCACTAACCCCTGAGCTGAGTTACATGCTGAAATCTGGAGAAACATCCCAGCAGTGGTGCGCCGACGCTCCCTGATGACCAGTCCAGCCCTCTCCTCTAAGTAGAAATACCACAAGCCATAGATTGCATAAGCCCTATATTCTTTTAGCATTGCCGTAGAGTGTCCCATTGAAAATCATCTCCCCTATTTGCCCATGTATTTCAGTCACTGCCCCATTGATGAATCCCCATTTGCCTGTGTAAATACTTAGTATATTTTTTTAAGTAAATCAATTAATTTCCCCATTGATTTCACAGGATTTGTATTGTTGGAAATCAAAACCAACCATCTTTTCCCAGTGTATTGTGAATTGGTATAGTCCTAAAGTTTTGCCCAAAAGAATTCATCCCATTGTGCCCGAATTCCCATCTGCAATTGTATTTTCCCATTGCATGTCATCCTAGCCCAAAAACGATTTTTCCTCTTGTGAGCTACCCCATTCCCCAGAGCTGGTCGGTCATTTTTAAGCATCAGTAAAAACACATTTCCATTTGTCCTTTCTTTCCCATTGCCCATGTGTTGAATATCCTAAGACTGATTTTTCCCTAGTATGCTAACTTGTATTCTCTAAAAGCCCTGCCTGTCTTTCTAAGTGTAAGCAGAACATATACCCTGTCTTTCCATAGTGCTCTAAAAACGAATGTTTGCATTCTTTGCTTGCTCGCTATATTGTTTCTGTAGACCATATCCCAAAACCTTTTGTTCCCACTCCTTGCCACTGCCTTCCATCTAAATCTGACAAGCCTAGTGGATGTTTGGGGGTTTAGGGGGTGAGGGTTACTGGGACGCAAGCATCATTTTGTGTGCCTGCACTTTCCTGTTGTTTGCATTCATTTTGTTGGTGTTTTGAACTGTTCTCTGATCTCAGTGTACTGCTTCATCAAAAAGGATATTTTGTTTTTGTGTTGCCACATCTAGGGGTGAACTGGGAACCAAAAGAGGCTCTGGAAATAATTTTCAAAGTGGCCCCATATTACACATTTTCAGATAACCCAACCCTTTTCCTGTGGAAAAATTGGGAAATACCACACAAAAGAGGCCGAGGGGGCAGAGGCCTACCCGGAAATCCCCAGAGTTCCTATACACCAGTCCACCCCTGGCCACAACATTGGTGGCTGTAATTTGCTGATTCTAATTTGACATTAAATAATAAATTAATAAATATCTTATTGATGCACACCGGCCTGGTTCCTAGTCCATTGTGGCACGGGGTGTTTGTGGAGGTTGGGTGCAAGACGGGTTGGAGGCCTTCTTAAGAAAGGATCCGTATTGTAGAAATAAAAAGCATTTTTATTGTGCGCAGGCCTCCAGATAAGGTGCACACTAGGCCTTTTTATGCATGAAAATCTTGTAAATACGACCGCTTTATTATTCTCCTGTGCACATTTAGACATAAGTTTAGAGCAGAGGGCAGTGCAAAGGTCAGGTTACTTGACAGAACCCAGAAGGCGTCTTTTGATTTTCATCTGCATGGATGGAATTGCAAGCCATGGATAAACGCCTCTGAAACAATACATTTCTCAGAAGCCTTTCAAAAAAAGAAACTGCACACTGTAATAGAAGGAATGGTTTATTTCCATTTAGCTTCTGCTGTGTTGCTGCTCATGGAGCAAACAGAAGCACTGTGCATATTTTCCTAGCAATTTAGGATTGTAAAATTAATCAGATGGAAAACTAAGTTGCAATTGAGAATTAATATTTTGTAACAAATTATGCTTTTTTTACCAGTGAAAGTAAACCAGTATTGCACAATTGTATTCCTGTGCTGTGTGCCTAATCATGCGGAGGCAGATCATTTTTACGTTTATAATTTAAATTACATTACAATTATAAAAACAGTTTGTAAAATTATGACTATGCACGTTCTAGTTTACATCCATTCAACCTTGCAGTCAATGGGGTACATTACTATGAATGGTCAGTGGCAGCACAGTCTTTGTTCAAGGGTCATTGTCATTACACCAATCACAGGTGTTCTAACCTCTCAAATCTCCAAGACTACACTTAAAACATCCAAAACCTGACTCTCCAGGAAGCGCAAGCGCTGTTTAAAAACAAGCAAAAAATAGAAAGTCAGCAAAACCTGTCCCTGTGATAGACCAGATAGGCATTTAACTTTCTGTCGGGCATCATACATGGTTCGTCCAACATCTATGCACTGTGATTATTATACCTCAGTCAATATTGAGTTGCCCTACCTCTGAAGGATGTTAGTCAATAAGATAGCTCAGCCGGTTGATCACTCGCTGCTGCGATCTGTGCCTGATCTGTAGGTTGCAAGTTGGAATCCCGGCACGGCCAACTCACCCTTTCATCCTTTCAAGTTCGATAAAGGAGTACCGACTTCGGTTTGGTGATAATTGTGATCAATATGTTCTACGTACAGCGCTTTGCCAAAAGTGCTATATAAATAACCATTTGACCATGAGATTAGATATAGAATTTAGCATGGAGCCCTTGCCTCTCTGCACTGTTGTACCATAACATTGGCATACCATTAGGTAGTAATAGCTCCAGGAAACAAGGACTTTCATTAAACATCAAAAGACAATTCTGCTGTCGAACCTCAAAATACACAATACAAATCAGGTTTGCTTTACTATCTAATTGGCTAGTTTTTTGTGTTTAAAACATTTAAATATATACAGGAGAGATCAAAAGGCCAGACCTTGGAGAAATAATGAAAGGTGTATTCTGTCACAATGCAGAAAGCTGCTGCACTTTAATGATTGCCATACAGTTTTTGCACGTCTGTTGGATGCACTGATTGTGCAGCACTTTTCTAGTAGGGGAAGGAGGTCCCTGAATTGCTTGTGCAGTGTAATAAAGCGTGACAGTGGCAATATATAGCAAAGTATTGTAATTTTTGGATTATACATGAGGTGGCAACAGCTGGAAAATGGCGGTAGTACCAGGGTATATGCAGATGTGTTAATTTTATTAGCTGATAGTGCCTGGAAAATGCCTATCCGGTGCCTATATCTAAGAATCTGCAACCTGCGTTTCTCCAGCTAGTTTGGACTCGGACTCCCATGATCCCTCACCATTGACTGTGCTGACTGGGGCTAATGGGTGTTGCGCTCCAAAAACCTCTGATATCCAAAGGTTGCACATAGAAAGGCTGCATGTTGGATTGACTGGTGCTTTTTTTTTCAACAGACTCAGAGGGGCAAAATTAGGTGAAAACCAACCCCCATTCCTGGCCCAGCATACCATAAAGAAACGGCTACAGGGCGAGGCACACGCAGGGGGACAGCATCCACGCATTTTTTGAGAGGTTGGACGCTGTGTCCTTTACACACACACGCGATCCCCCGTGTGTTTATGGAATTAAGAAAAAAAAGAAATGCATCAATTTGAAGTGTGTAGTGCCGCGGCTGGGACTCTTAACACCGGTTGTGCGAGTGCATAACCAGACACTTCACCATAAAACCACAGGAATTGCCTATCCTGTATTAGTGAAATGTTTCACATTGACCTACAAAGATGCGTATATTGTATTATCACCAGCAATGCAATGGGGACGAGCATTCCGTTGGAAAATGTTTATTTGTCCTGTACACTTTCGTCAACTGTGAAAGACCAGTTACATGAAATGTGCATATTTGGTTTATGGTTGGTTCACTTTCTGTGACGTCACTTCCAAACGGGTGTCTCACAGTCCACGAAATGGTGTGTATTTTTAGGACTTGCGCCCTGAATAGATGACAACTGTGGGTAAATGCCACTTCCTTTAGCACCTGCTCCTCCTGAATGCACACGTATTGCACTACCTTGAACATCAATGTGGTCCGTCCTGCCCGTAACTGGTCCAGCAGGCGCACCGGGCTATACTCTGCTTTATTAGCGACGTGCCCTGACACAGACCTTTGCGTGGGGGCGGGGGGGAGAGAGAGACTCTTTGGAAATGACGAGTAAAGCCGCGTGCTTTCCAGCGGACTCTCCCTGTGTAAACAGCCAGCAGCGTGCGATGGCGAGGCAGTGGGCGGGAGTCCACGCTTATCTGGGTGCAGCACTGATGGCATCAGGGCAGTGTCGCGCCTACGCCAGGGCAGTCCGGCCCTTTACTTGCTTCTCTCTCTCTGAGACCTAAAACATAAGGAAAGAGTAGGTACGCGAGGGCGTTGCTTAAGCATCATTGAAGAAGCATTAGAAGTGTGGCATGTATACTTGGTGAGAGCTTGCCCTATTTCATGTGGACAATTACATGTTTCAGTTTGATAGATTCGTCTTCCTTACACATGTCAGGAATGTTATGTCCTGGCACGCGGTCATGCGGGCCAGGCTGACCAATGCTGGGGGCACCCAGCCGACTTCCAGGGACAAGGGGGTGGGGCTGTCAGCCCGTGCACACACGGGCGCTTCCGGCACCGGAGTTGCCCAGTAGGGGCCCCAGCGCCTCGATGCAGAGTTGCCCAGCAGGGGCTCTTCTGACATGGGCCGGGGGAGGGCATCAGAGACAGTGTTGCCCAGCAGGGGCACTGTCAGGGTGGAGGGCCCTGCAGCACAGGCACTCTGCCTGCCATGCAGCACCACTATCGCGCTGCAAGAAAAGACACACTGCAGGCAGGAGTCAGTTTGCATCGAGGAAACGGCTCGCCTCTTTTATTGTGTGTCTGTCACATGGTCACAACATGTGACCGTAGCACGAGCCCAGGGTGCGACCATTATCCCAGGAGGGGTGGCACACCACACGCCTCCTGTACCATAACAAAAAAAAACACAAACAACAACAACAACAGACATCGCACTAAACCCGCAAGTCACGAACAGCAATTCTGGCTCCATTTGGGAGTCACTGATGGAACAAAGAATCGAGCACTTGGACTCTGGCAGCTACCACCATGCAACATAGACTGAGCATTCTGTACATGTTGAAGGTGACAGTAGGGGCTGGTGGCCTGCTGGTGGCACGTTGGTAGTCCTGCCACTATTAGGAGACCCTTTATTAATCTGGGATGAGTGGAACTTCAGCCACCGAATGACACCATTTTCAGATAGAGCATGCCCGCAATATGAAGGACCCCTTAAGCATGTCCAGGGTCTGCAGGCTCCCAGCATTTACATGGTTGGCTACTGAATCCATTTGGAGCCCTTGCGGGGCTGCAGGAGACCCGCCCAACTTCCATTAGGTCCGTTCAGGACAGTCCAGTTAGCCGCTTCTGGGGGCCCCAGGGGCCACATCAGCCTGATTCATGGCTGGTGGGGGGCAGGAAGGGGCAGGGCACTGGTGGTGGGTGACAGGCCACTCCTTCACTTCCCCTTCCATGCATGGGCTGCTAGCAGGACACTGCTGATGGCAAGGGGGCCTGCAGGCACTCGCAAGACTTGCAACCGTCTTCCGCGCATTCCCTTTTGCTTTCTTCTTGGCAGTCACCACCGCCTGGCCCAGGGATGGCGCCGGCATTGGCAGGTGCGCACTGGCGCGGGGGTTGCTAGGTGGCGGCCATGCACTTTCTGTAATGCGCTTAACACCCCTCCTTTCTGGAGCCTGCAGTCAGCATCCACTTCATTTTCAGATGTGACTGCCCCACACCAGAGCACGACAAAGTGTGTTCTTTTGTTTTATTCTTTTAAAATTCCCTACACTTCCAAAACACCGGGAATTTCAGAGAACTATTGACATCTTTCCGCTTGCCTCAGCACGGAGCGATGTGCCGGTGTTGTATGCTATCCTGCGGGCCATGGTAGCTTGTGGGAGGCAGTGTTCGGCAATCTTCGGAGTCACGGCCACTTGATGGCTACAGCCATACATGCAGCCCGAAATGAAAAGCTAATGTCATAGCCCGCCTACAGCCCGCCCTCCAACAGCTCTATTCAGGGATTGGCCAGAGCTTCCATGTGGACGTTGTTTCAGGGCCTTCACTCTGTCATGGGAAGCCGAATATCATACAGCATGGTATAATATACAGCTTCCCATGTTGTTTTTTTTTTAATACTGTGCCAAGTCTGGGAGCCTAGCATTCGCTCAGTTGTACATTTGCGCACTTGTTATTTTAAATGGTATAATCATAAGAAAGGTTGTACTGTTACAGTAGATGGGGCACTTAAACATGTTTTATGGCATAATTAACCTTTCTATATTTTATTCCAACATCACACTACAGTCAAAATAAGAAAGGTTGTACTGTGACAGCAGATAGGGCGCACATGTTATTATTTTAAATGGTATAATAAGAAAGGTTGTACTGTTACAGTAGATGGAGCGCTTAAACATTTTTTATGGCATTATTAACCTTTCTATATTTGATTCCAACATCAAAGCACGAGGAATCACTCTTAAGGATAAAGGGGGAGGTGGGGCTCAGTCACACTACTCTGTCATAATGCAGGGGGGTGCACGGTAGGGTCTCCCTTCAGCATGTGTTATTGGGAAGGGAAGTCAACAGTATTTTACGTAATTGGTGTTAAGCTCCCTGTTCACCCGCGGCTTGGTAAACTGTGCACACTATCACACACTGCTGCAAGTGACTGGTATGGGCTGCGCTATGTCATGTATACAACACCACTGGGTTAATGAGGCTCAAGCCCCCTAGCTAAAGTTTGGGCTGTTTGTATGGGGATGAAATGCAGACTAATGAGAGTCTGTGTAATTCCTTTCCTTTTGTCCTCAGCAGCGCTGTTCTTCGGCATTCATGCATTCAGCCATCACACACTACAATGGGGCATTTCCAACCGAAAGATCCCCTTCCCCTTACAGCTACAACTATCAATTCTGTGTCTAGTTCCAAGACAGATCTATGTGATTACTGTGCCCCAATTACTGTGACCCCCAAAATGTTGACTTTTTTTATTTCAACCCCATTTTCACCTCATATATATGCTGGGAGAGACACCATCAGCCCCCTTACATGTATTATGGTAATTCGCATCCCCTGTCTCCCTGGGGTTAACTCTCAATGACGCAAGTCGTCATCCTGTTTTACGTTTAATCTGGTCCCTACCAATGTATCGGCACCACCGATCTCCTCCCTTGACACCCCCATACCTTTTCATTGTTGGGGTGCATGATATCATGGCCTGAACGCAACTATGGTAATTCACAAAACCTGTAACACACATCCTGTTTTATGTTTACTCTGGTCCCAAATGATGTAGAGGCACCACCTAGCCCTTCCCTGGATACCTCCATACCATTTGATTGTGGGGGTGCAAGATATCATGGCCTGATTGCACCTATGTTAATTTGCATCCCCTATTTCTCTTGTGGTAATTCACACTAACACATGTGGTCATCCTGTTTTATGTATAACCTGGTCCCAACCAATGTAGAGGCACCATCTACCCCCTCCGGAACACCCCCATACCTTGCGATTGTGGGGGGTGCAAGATATCATGGCCTGAACACACCTATGGTAGTTCGCATCCCCTATCTCCCTGGGGTAAACTCACACTAGCGCATGTGGTCATCCTGTTTTATGTTTAATCTGGTCCCAATCAATGTAGATGCACCATCTAACCCCTCCCTGGAGACCCCCATACCTTTTGATTGTGGGGGGTGCAAGATATCATGGCCTGAATGCACCTATGGTAATTTGCATCCCCTATTTCTCTTGGGGCTATTCACACTAGTGCAAGTGGTCATCCTGTTTTATGTTTACTCTGGTCCTAACAAATGTAGAGGCATCACCTAGCCCCTTCCTGGACACACCCATACCTTTTGATTGTGAGGGGTGCAAGATGTCATGGCCTGAACACACCTATGGTAATTCGCATCCCCTACCTCCCTGGGGTTAACTCACACTAGTGCAAGTGGTTATCCTGTTTTATGTTTACTCTGGTCCTAACCAATGTAGAGGCATCACCTAGCCCCTCCCTGGACACCCCCATACCTTTTGATTGTGGGGGGTGCAAGATGTCCTGGCCTGAATGCACCTATGGTAATTCGCATCCCCTACCTCCCTGGGGTTAACTCACACTAGCGCACGTGGTCATCCTGCTATATGTTTAATCTGGTCCTAACCAATATAGAAGCGTCCCTAGCCCCTCCCTGGAGACCCCTATGCCTTTTGATTGTGGGGGGTGCAAGATATCATGGCCTGAATGCACCTATGGTAATTTGCATCCCCTATTTCTCTTGGGGCTATTCACACTAGCGCAAGTGGTCATCCTGTTTTATGTTTAATCTGTTCCCAATCAATGTAGATGCACAATCTAACCCCTCCCTGGACGCCCGGATACCTTTTGATAGTGGGGGTGCAAGATATGGCCCAAACACACCTATCGCAAATTTAATTCTATCCGCCGCTCCCCACAGTAAACCCTGTGATCTTCCGGCTAATGGCGAACGATGCCCGATCGTCCGAAACTCTGGAGACAAACTAGTTTGGATCTTTTTAAACCATCCGCACCACTCCTACGTGAGCATATGGCTCTTTAGTAACGTGCATGCAATGGATGGGGTTGCAGAATAATTCTGAGTCCAAATAATGGAACCAACTCGAAAAGATGGCAAAGGTACGGTTTTATTAACAATTATCCAAAACAGGGAGGTTACAACGGACATCAACGGACGTTCGCTCAGGCTCTTGACGATTTTCTCATAAAAACATCCTTATATGCAAAGAATACGTCCGACGTGATGTCATACTGCATGGCAAATAATAGGAAACCTATCAAAGGCTGTGATAGGCTTAAGGGGAACAACTAAGTATACATTGCATAGGGACTAGGATTGGGATTTGCTGCCCACTGTCAGGTGGAAAACTTATGCCTACCTCTTAAAACTTGTAAAGTACACAGTTTATCATTGGTCTTCAAACTAGAAGGCCCTTCACTATATGGCCCTCTACAATTGGTTCGCACGCTCTTTTGTTTGTTTGTTTGTTTGTTTGTAGTGCGCCGACCGCTCACAAGCATCGGGGCGCATACGAGGAGACAGAGACACAAAAGAGGATAGTACATTGGACGTGACAGATTGACACATAAGGAAGTTAGCAGTAGGTGGCGAGGGTTCTAATCGGGGATTACTTGAAGAGCAGAGTTTTAAGTTTTTTGCGGAAAACATGGAGATTAGTTTCCAGTCTGAGACATGTCGGAAGATTGTTCCAGAGGGTTGCCGCGCGGGTAGGGAAAGCTCTTCCTAGACCTAGTTCTTTTTTGAATTTAGTAGTTATCAAGCCCTTAGCTTCGGATCTTAATGTTCTGGTCGGGATGTAGGGTGTAAGTTTAGTCTTAAGGTAGGCGGGTGCTTTTCCATAAAGGCATTTGTGGGTTAGACACAGGGACTTGAATTGTACACGGTCTTCCATTTTTAACCAGTGCAGGTCACGTCTGAAATCGCTAATGTGATCTCTCCTGGATTTTTGTTTAATGATTCTTATCGCCTGATTTTGAATCAGTTGGTACTTATGCAGGTTTTGCTTGCTGGTGCCAGCAAGGAGTGCGTTACCGTAGTCCAGACGTGATATGATGGTAGCTCTGGCAATGGTGGCACAATTCTTTTCATTAAGAAGAGGTCTAATTGCCTTGAGTAATCTAATGTAGTAATTGCAGGTCTTGGTGACGTACAAAGCTTGAGCATCAGCGTTGAGTGAAGCTTCGAGAGTCATACCAAGTGTTTTGACCTTATCAGCTACTTCGATGTGGGATTCCTTGATTTGAAATGCCTTGTAGTCGGATGTCAGTATGGCGTGCGCCTGAGAGGATCCAAATACCATCAACTCAGTTTTATTGCTATTCAGACACATCCAGTTGTTGTTCATCCACACTTCGATGTTCTTGTAGAGGATGTTCACTGTGATGGCTCGTGCCATGTCTGGAACATTCGGTTCACTTAGCAGCACGTAAACTCAAACCCAGGTGCCAGGAGGTGGACTGGACATTACCTCCCCACCCAATTAGCCCAGCATCTCTCATCAACCATGGCTTCTGCCATGAAGATTGTTTTAGAAATTGGCCTTGCAAAGTATCCTTGTCTGTGGGAATATATGGGAGTGCAGGCTCTCACTATCGTTGTTCTAGGACTCCAAGCTGAACTCTATTTCCATCCTAGGCTCACATGACAGGAGACCATGAATTGGCCCATTTTGCTGCAGCCAACATGACCTCTGACCCTTTCAGTACAACTCACACAAAGGGAACTGATGTATGTGTTATTATTGTGTTACAATGCAATAATACTATTATGTCCGTGGCACTAAATCATAGATATGTACTGCGAATCATTTAAAATTCCAATCCAAAGCATATGTGATTGTGCACTTCTAACAGGCAGGGGATTGGCGTGCAGGCCAATGGTGGTATGTGGGTGGGAGCATATCTATTCTCTGTCTTTGCATCAGGTGGTGTGGGTTTTCTTGACTGTGTTTGTGCTTCTTTTTGTCACTTTGGTTGGGTGCATTCTGGTACATGTAGTGATTTTCGTATTGGTGTACGGAATGGATGTTGTTACGCATGCACTGGATCATTTTCTTCAATTGAGACACACCTGTCAAGCCCCTGCACCCACGCATGCTATTACTGTGTTGCACCTTGATTTCCCCCTCTACACTTGCACGTTCAATGCACTCACTAGCAATAGTAGGTTTGTCTCCCCTTACCTTTTTTTTATCATTACTTGTTGTACTATTGTAGCAATTATTGATCCTTGCTCTAATTCATGGTCTACCTTCCCCTTTACCCACCCTGTCTGCCCTCTGTGCGCTTTCAGCGGGTTTTGCTAATTGCATGAGCGCAGAATATTTGAACAACAAATATAATGCATACACTGCGCACACCCACTGCTGATCGGTGTTATACATGCCCATAATTCAACAGTGCACATGCCCTTGTAGTTACATCCACCCAGCATCCAGTTACACAGTCCACTGTGACGTGCCATGTACCCAGGCAGCATGGAGTTGCGCAGCACCGTGGAGTCGTGGGTTGAACCAGGACATCTGGCACAGCAGTGGGTGATGAGGTGGCGGGCATCACACACCATCTGCATGTTCAGTGAGTGATAGTTTTCTGTTCCGGTAGACTGCCTCCACAGCATGCCTGCCCACCAGCTCCACATGTGTTCCGTCCAATACACCTATGATATAATATGGGATTTATAACGCGCCTATACACAAGTGTTTCAAGGCGCGATGAGGCAAGGGAGGGGAAACAAAGGGAAGACTAAGACAATGGTCTTACTAGGCCAGTTGACATTGAGATCGCGCAAGTGCAGGGGAGGTGGGGAAAGGGAAAAGTGCAGGGGAGGAGGTGGCTGTGCAATACATAGGATCAACAGTAAAAAATAAATTAAGTTAAAAATAAAAGGTAAAAGTGCAGCCAGCTTGTGGCAAGTGCAGGAGTAAGAGCAGACATCAAGTGTCAAGAGCTTGTAGGTGACTGTAAGGATACAGAAACAGCCACCTAAGTCCAGCTGTTGCCTGGGAGGCAGTGCAGGTGTGCAACTGGCGGGGGAGGGGACCTGGGCCCGAGATCAGAGGCTAGCCAGGTGACCAATGCAGTTTCAGTCAGGAGTTCAGCAGGGAAAAGGGGGAGAAAAGAATCAAAGAGGAAGGTCTTGAGGTCCTTCCGGA
The DNA here is from genome assembly GCF_040938575.1 of Ambystoma mexicanum. NCBI lineage: Eukaryota > Metazoa > Chordata > Amphibia > Caudata > Ambystomatidae > Ambystoma > Ambystoma mexicanum. Next base: position 231,343,613 of record NC_090939.1, on the reverse strand, counting down.
ACCGGAGATCGTTCTCAAGTTTCAGGGAGGCTGTTCCAGAGGGAGGCCCTATCCGAAGAAAGAGATCTACCACAAACTCGTTGCTTGGAGAAGCGACTGACCCTGAGGGAGTTCGAGGCGGATGAGCGAAGAGCTCGACAAGGAAGATATTTAGGAAGAGAGAGTTGAAGGTATTGAGGCCCCAAGCCTCAGAAGGCCTTGTGGACAATGCAGAGGGTTTTCAACTAAATCTTCGCAGCCACTGGGAGCCATTGCAGAGATTTCAGTCCTGGAGAGATACGATCCCTGGGCTTGAGGCCAAAGACAAGTCTTGCAGTCCTGTTCTGGATGAGTTGCAGAGGGTGCAGAGGAGAAGCAGGCAGATTTAGAAAGAGGCTGTTTCAGTAGTCCAGCCTGAAGAGAACCAGAGCTCTGGAGACAGTGAGCTTCTGGCGGAAGGAGAGGAAAGAAAGAATACCTATGTGGAGGTGCAGCAGGTAGTGTAACTTCTTAGAGATCTCAGAGATGTCAGGAGAGAAGGAGAGTGGGGAGTCGAAGATGACCCCGAGGTTTTTAGCCTCACAGGTGGGAGCAGAAAGAGGGCCAAGAGAGGCTGGCCAGAGAGCGACAGTAAAGGAGGGAGCAGGTGTGCCGATGAGGAGAACCTCCGTCTTACTGGCATTAAGGCCAACACTGGGAGTGTCGATCGGAGAGGAGAGAGGTCAGCCAAGCCAGGGCCTGATCAGTGATACACAGGTTATCACTGAGACAGTTGACTAGGATGGCATGGTTGAGGCAGAAGAGAGATCCAGTCATACCTGCAAGGGCATGGAAGGCAATTTTAGTGGCATTGACCTGGTCAGCAGTCCTGGGTAGGATGATGTGGTCTCCAACCTGAAACAGGACATGCGAAAAACAGGATTGCAATATCCCATGCAGTTCACCCACAGTGTGTTGGTATGTGCCCGTGGCTATGAAGTGTAGCACAGACACTACCTTGAGCAAGTGGGGGGTATGGCTGTACGGATATGGATCAGGCTGACCAAGTCGTCATGGATCAGGTTCGCTATGGAAGTGATGTGTCCTGGTCTAGCTGGTTCAGGGTGTGGATCTGGCTTTGGCTCAGGTTGAAAGGTGTGGCCCTTATGCATGGAATTGGTGGCTGCTTCAGCTTCCTGCAGTGTATTTCATTCCCTTCACAGGGGGTGATTCCAAGGAGCACAGACCAACAGTTGCCACCAACAGATTGTGGTTGCTGCAGTCCAGAGGTAGGTGCACAAAACACAAGAATTCCCAACAAGTAAATCTGGAGAAAAGCGCTTGGGTTCTACTAGGGACTCTGTTTTTGTTAAAAAGTCCTTCTCCGTTTGGCACAGGCTTGAAAAGTCTGCGTGCGGAATTTCATTTGGAGCTCCCTGGTCTTGGTTAACTAATAAGCCCAATTTATGCGGTTCTTGCAGGTTCTCAATGTTCTCAAAAGCAAAGAAAGTAGTTATCTTTGCATACAACGCTGTCACAGTTCCTGCGATTGGTGTCCTGGGCCCTTATGCATCCTCGGGGCCCTGATCTCCCACAGCAATCTGCCAAGCTCCTGTCTCTCTACAGCACTTGCATCTGCACACAAGGTTCGCACTCCTGCGGCCCCAGTCCGTGTAGCACTCAACATGCCTAGCACTTCATTGGTGGCTCACCCATGAGCTCGGACTCCCCTCATTTAAATCCCTTTTCCCTCTTCCTTGCTGCACTTGCACATTCTGAATACTCACAGGGCATAGTAGGTTTGTTCTTTCTACCTCCCCCCTGCTCTTAAATACTGTGTTTTTTTTTATTGTGTTTCCCACCCTTGCTCCCTCCCTGCCCTGTGGGCGCTTTGAAACAGTATTTTCTTACTGTATAAACACCCAACAGTCAAAAAATAAATAAATACGTCACTGTCACAGTGACAGTTAATGAGGCAAGTCTCTTAGCACGGGTAAGACAAGCCTGTTTGGCTGCCATGGCATTACTCAGCAATTTTGGAGTCGATACTGTAAGGGGTGTGGAAAACTTGGTCTTCCCCCCATTCCCGGGGAATTTTCTTTACAGGTGGCCAGAGAAGGGCCATCACTGTTGGATCCCGACCCAGGGGGTGGACGAGCGAGGGAGGATCACCTGGGTGGAGGGTCCTTTGGGATTGGGGAGGGATTCCCTGAGGGCGAGACATGGTGCACCCTTTTTTCCAATGGCCCCCTAACCGACATTCCCTGCTAATACATGACCGCAGACTTTTCCCTTTGACAAAACTCCCCGCTCTGCTAGAACACAGCGAAAACCAACCGAGGCACTTTTTCATTTCTATCCATGTCCAATGAAGGACAGGCAAGGTCAGGCACTGAATACAGAACAAGCACACCTGAGAACTGTTAGCATACCACAGGTGTATAAAAGGAGTGAGCCAAAGAAACAGAATGAGTGAGGTGGGGCCTGAGCTACAGGAGTCTGAGTACGAGAGCACAGGCGAACTGGGATGCCCAGAGAACCCGAGACCTGCTGAGAGTGAACTGAGGGACGATACGCTGGGAGCCTATGGTGTAAAAGGGCTAACTAAAGCGTTGCGAGGGAGCCGGATCTTCAATGAGCCAGGAGGGGGGTTGAGAGCAACACTGTTCTCCAGAGTGAGGTCTGTGATGGGTGTTCGTTTTCTTGGGCCAGCTAGGCCGTCTGGGCCTGAGGAATACTGGGCTCTGATACCCCAATACACCAACCTGTTGTGAACTAAAAAAAAAGTCTTGTGAATTAATGAGAAGTAGCAGACTTCCTGAGGAGAGGTGACACAGAGGAATTGTTGCCTAAATGAACTTTGAACTTGTGCGACCAGAACTGTTTTAACTTTGTAAAAGGAACTTTATGCAGTGCTTTTGAAAGCCAGGGGGCGCATGCTGAATCCCAAGTGGCTCAAGACCTGGGGTAGGGAGCTTTGGACCAGCTCCACTACTATCCTGACCTTTACTTTGAAGCACCCTTTTTATTTAGTCCAATCCAATGCACATTATTGTATTAGAGTGTGAGGGCAAGCATAGGTTTAACACAGACACTTTTTGTTTTGACTAACTTGACTGACTTTGGACTTATATTTTAGTTGATGGTCGAGACCATTATAGACGTAGGGCTATTAAGCAGTCTCCAAACCCCTTTCTTTACAAAATAAATGTTTTCATAAACTTGAATCTTTGTGTCTGTGTTTCTCTCATGATACCATGCCTGTCTCACAGAGGTCAGAAATGAAAACCAGGCACAACGTTTCTTTTTTAAAACAATTTTAATAAATGTTTCCAAACAAAATAACATACAGACTTTATTAATAGCTTCCGATGATACGTCACATTGTTGTCTGTTCAACCACCCAACACCCTTCCTTCCTCCCTCCCCTCTGCCTATTGCACTTGCGATATCTACCAAGGTATATAGCTGCTTGCTTGAACTTCTCTCCATATCTCTATTTCCCCCTTTGTGTGTTGGTGCGGGTGTCTGAGTGTCTTCCTGTGCAGAGGGCATCAATTCCTTTATCATATGTTTCCAGGCTGTTAAGTTCCTGTCCTGCTCTTCCTGACCCTGACGTGGACGCCTCTTGCCACACCGTTGTTTCTGCCAGTGACCATTTCAGGAGGTCCCTCAACCACAAACGTATGACTGGGCCGCTGTGTGCTTTCCACCCCATTGCAATCCTATGCTTCGCCAAGATGTACGCTATATCTCTCAATTTGCTGACGTGTCTTGCCTGCTTTGGTCTCTGAAACATACCCAGCAGGCACGCCCCTGGGGAAACCTAGTCTGACGATAGGCCAATCCTGGTTAAGGTCTGGGCCACTTCATCCCAAAATCAGCGTATTTCCAGGCAGGCCCAGAACATATGTACCAGATCTGCATTGATCAGGCCACATTTCAGACAAGTTTGTTCTGTTGCCTTACTAAATTTTTCGATTTCCTTCGGAGTTAAATATGCTCTGTGTGTAACATATAATTGGATCAACTATTTTCGCATTTCTGGATACTTTCTTATGATACCTCATGGTTCTACTCCAGGCTGCGTCCGACAGTGGCTCTTGCAAGTCTGTTTCCCAGCCCTGCCTAATCTGTATCGAAACCAGACACAAAGTTGTCATGTTTTTGGTTAAAGACTTGTATTTAAAGGAAAATGGGTTTGGAAAATGCCTCGCTGGCCCTATTCTAAAGAGGAGTTTCCCTACCTAAAGACCACAAACTGTCTGTGTCAGGGTGTCAGAAACTAAAAAGCTGTCCTTGTTTCCAAAACGTTGAAAGCAAGCGTCCCCAACAAGCACGATCCTCCCCGCAATGAGAGACAATGAAGGACTCTCCCAAAATGGGAATAAGGCCAAGACAGAGTGCGGGTGAGCGTAAATGGGAGTTTATCAATCAGAATAGGGCATGCAAAGAACTCTGCAAAACTCCGAGAGCGCTCTGTCTGACAATAGCAAAGACAGGCGTATATATTTACAAAAAACGTCATAAGAACCTACACACTATAGGGGGCACAAGTTCATGGGGATTGGGTGGCGACGACTAGCTATAGGTGCTGCTGTGATGTGGTTGGCTTTGGCTGGAAGACGTCACTGGTCAGCCTCGTGGGTTGGGCTGGGCCTGGCAGGGTGGCGGAGTTCATCCGGGCGGTGTTGTCGTGCCATCACGGCCAATGTCAGAGATGAATGTCCTTTCCTGACTTATTTGCCCTAGGCCATGCACACCGCAGTCATTCACTTGCTCCAATATTATCTTCTTTAGTAAATCTTCCAATAGGTTATATTACTGGTCAATGCAACACAGGAGGAATGCACCTTGAGAGGGGTCTGGAGGCAATACGTCAGGACATAGTTACCCGTGTCCTGTTGACCGGGGCCATAGGTCGAGGGGCTAAGCTTCAGGGCCTGGGACGGGCGGTACAGGTCTTTCTGCCTTGTTAGAAGTTGTTATGGATGTTCTGCTGTGTGTTGTCAAAGTGTTGGGTGTCCTGATTGCACAGGGCCATAAGTCTGAGATGGTCCGGTGGGTTGTGAGGTTTACGAGGGGGCGCGTGTGTTCAGGCAGAGGTTTACTGCTGTGCTGTAAATAATGCAGGTGGCGGGTGGCGGCCTTGGGTGCTACAGAGGGGGCTACAAGTCCTTGAAGCGGCTCCAGTCTGGTTGGGGGGAGGTAAAGCAGCGCGGCGCGGTCTCTGCTCTCATGCCTTTTGGCAGCCTTCGCAGGGTGGGAGGGGGAATGGCCTTGCACGTATTTCACAGAGGTATCTCCCTCGTGTGTTGCTGAGTTAGGTAAAAACATCAAACATTTGAACATTCTATAATACTTATTCAAGTCATTTTAAAACATGCATTTCAACTCTGCTGGATGTGTCTCGATTATACCCAGTCTAAACACCGTATTCGTACACTACGTTTTAACAACTACAGTATTTAATTATATGCATATACAGTTGCAGTAAGTGAGGTGGTAGTCGGGTTGGTTGAGTACATAGGAAATGTCTCGCCACTGTACGTGACGGTGGTGGCACATAAGGGGCTTAGACATACACACATAAGTGCATCTCTTGCGCATCCTTCACATGAGTTCCACAGTATGGTTACATTCGTTTTCTCGTATACTCTAGCAGCATTAGTTCAGTTATGGCGCGAGCCCATGGGATGTAAGTTTCTCAGTAATACCCGTAACAAATAGATTCTTGGTGCGTTCCATTATTATTAGCACCCAACTGCAATGGTGTAGGCTCACCATCGCTTATATCATAGAAGCATGATTTCTGATAATTATACATTTTACAGGCTTTTGCAATATAAAGGATTTTGTGGAAGAAAGCATCCTTTGAGTAGTTTTAACATTAATATATAAAGATTGCCTGTCATCCAATGACTATTTTACTGTTCTTTTCATTGCCTAGGCCTGCTGGCCGGGTCATGCTGGGAGCGATGATACACTGCGGGAGGTGAACTGTTACAATGTTAGTGTATCACACTAGCTCATGTCCGTCTTATTCGTGGGAACGTGCTCGCAGCGGATCTGCCAGGGTGCTGCGGCAACACGGATGACCGAAGCCCTTCAAGGGTGGGGGCCGCGCTACAGTGTGCTGAGCTCACACCATCTTTATCAGACAGAATGGTTTCTAGGCCTAGCTAAATTTTAATACATGTGGGCAATTAATACGTGTGGGCAATTAATACGTGTGGGCAATGTCTCCAGTGGGTGAACCCTCCACCACCTGGGCCCGGGTGGCATGAGGGGACGCCCAAAGGAGCCATAGCCCTCACCTGGGGAGAAAGCGCAGGTGAGGGGGTCTTCCTGGACCAGTCCTCCCCTACAACGTCCTATCCTGACTCTCACACTATAAACAAAATAACAAAGTGAGAAAGGAAATGTCTTCAACCTGATATTGGCAAAAAGAGTTGATGAATGAAAATTAAAATGGCGCCAGCAAAAATGTTCTCCAAGGTGAAAAGAACTTTGATCCAGAAGGTGGTTTCCTTCCCCTGGATTCTTAAATGGGATGGCAATGTCTCTTTACTGACAGATCCTTTGTGTCTTTCCTTGATTAACAATACTCCTGTTGGGCAACAAGTTCTGTGACCGACTTTCTTTAACACAAGTTTCTAATTTGTCTAACAAACACTGCCCTTCTTTAGCATTTCTTGTAGCTTTGCAAATCGCCTGGTATACTCCCCTGCCAGGACTCTTTATGCACTTCCAACTGTCTGGTATACTCCCCTGCCAGGACTCCACTTGTGTTTCAATTGCCTGGTATCCTTCGCTTGCCAGGACTTCTAATGTGTTTTCAAGTGCCTAGTATCCTGTTCATGCCAGAACCTCTTATGGGATCTAGCGATTATTGCAGCGTGGCAAATTTCGAATCCGAAAATTCTAAATTCTAAATTCGAAAACTGCATGTTGCAATAATCACATAGATCGCCCTTGCCAGCATTCCCGCTATCCACCACCCCTAAACCCCTATGTAAGGTGGGAATCACTTACCTTTTTTACTTACCTGCGTCTGTTTCTTCCCTCTGCGTGAGCTCTGCCTCCCCATTGTGGGGCGGAACTTCTGCTGCAGGGTTTTACTTTGTTTTTCCTCCGCTTTCCTTGTTAGGGAAGCGGGGGACACCCGCGCAATACCCTGCCCTTCGTTGGACACTATGGGAATTTGTTATTTTTCCCATGCCAAATGTGCCTTAACCGCGCATTCAGCATTTTCTTTCGGTATTTTTTGCCAAAAGGCTTCTTATGTGTTTTTACAGTTCCTCGGTATCACCAAAACTGCATATTTAATTCTTGGCTCGGTATATCTGTCTGCTTCAATGTTCATTCAAACTTTGCCCTACACTTCCATCTCATGCATTCATATCTTATTGGGGTTTGGATCTGTACTTTGCCTTTTCTGCTTTCAAACAATCTTCTTGTGGTTTCTGTATTGGCAATCTCATAACATTCAAAATGTTGTTGGTGCGGTCGCCGGAATGCCCCAGGGTCCCCACTTGCTTTGGGCTGACTCACCAGTTCCCTACGGCATCTCTGGTCTTGTTCAGGCTTCTGCTGGTTCTCTGCAGCGTCTCCGGTCTTGTTAGATTTTTCTGTGGCATGGCTCCCCCACTTGCTTCCGACTCTGGGCTGTGCAGACGTCCTTCCGGCTTCCTTCACGGCTCCACTGTCACACACCTGCTTCCCTTCAGGTCCCAGTACGGAGAATGCTGCCTCTTTGAGCTGCCAAGCACCCAGGAACTCTCTTGCGTCTCCACAGCACACCCTGCTCGTGAACTGCATCCCTCCTTCTGTCCTGGAGGCCAACCAACACTGCTCCGCCACACCAGTTAGTGTCTCCAGCATTCACAAGCCTCTGCGGAAGGTCTCACGCCTTCTCCTGAACTTCCACACACCATTGTGCAGTTGCCATCTTTAAATGTCACACACAGGTGTTTCGTTAAACTAGTATGTACATTGAGCTTCAGGCTCCTGTTACCTTGTACCAACTCCATCATCCTCGTCTCAGTACTTAGGTGATTATGGGAGTTGAAGTGCATGGTTGTGATTGGACATACAGTATTTGGATAGTCTATCAATGGTTTTACACGAAAGAGCGGTGCACCAGAGGCAAAAGAGGCGAAAGGTTTTTTTTGGAGCTTTTATTCTTCAGGTCATAGGTGGGAGTTTGACATCAAGAGTATTGGGAAGAGGTTTCTTTACTTCCTCTACAAGGTGGAACAAACGGATGGCAATAGGCCATTAAGGTCTTGACCCATTAGAGGGTATTTCTCCTGGGAAAAACCCACGTCTCCAATTAAGTCATGGTATCTCCCTGGTAGTTGTCTCCTCACATGTGATCCTCCCTCATATAGCCGCCCCCAGGGTCATGATCAGGTAGCGGCTGCCATCACCTGGCTACATTGGAGGTGTACACCGCCGGGTAAACAGTGATGACTCCATCTGAATCATAACAATAAGCATTGCCCGTTTGGTGCTTGGATAAGATCCAGGTTGCCCAGACTTGAGAAGTTAGCGCAGGTAAGGCAAGCCAGTTTGGCTGCCACGTTCTTGCTTGTTAGTATTGGAGTCAAAACACTTTCCCTGTTTAGTGCTTGGGGAGAATCCAGGTTGTCCAGATCTTGGTCATTAAGCTTAGAGTCTCTAATTACATAGTCCTTGCTAGACAGAGTTCCTACCGTCTTGCTTCTAAAATCATATGATCATGGCATAATATGACTCTGGGCACGCATTCACCACACTTTTGGTCCAGCGCTGACTCTCCTACTGGCTGCTTCTCGCTACGGACTGCAGCAACCTGCACTCTAACGCACTCCAGCACAGGACTCAGCGCTACCAGAGGTTTTCAAAGGATGGTGCGACTCCAAAACCAGCCCTCCAGCAACCAGGTCCCAGGGAAACAGACAGTCACAATACTGCAGTAGACTGCACTTGAGCGCACTCCCAGAAATAATTTGGATTAGATTGGCTTCCCCTCTTCATTGTAATTGGCCAGCCCTCTCACAGTATACTATTCCTAGTGTTGGCCACCCATAGTTTACAGACCAGCATTATGTTCCCTTTATTCACTTGGGTGCAGTAATATTGTCTGGTTCTCATATCCATGCCAGCTGGGCTTTTGGCTTGGATATGGCTATTCTACGATCTCTTAAAGCTTTCAGTGATGTTTATGTTCCTGTTCTTTTTGTTGTTCCTCTTCTTCCAGGAAAGGTTTAAGTGCCTTGCTTTTTTTTTCCTTCATGACTCTTTTTCCTTAATCCCTTCTACCTCATATTCAGTTCTTTTTGACCTTGGAATAGTTGTTTAATGTGGTGAGAATTTCTGTGTTGATTTCTTTCTAAAATGTGAAACTGGTTTAGTCACTGTATGGATAAGCAACGTTGGGTGGCATGGTTGATGTTTGGAGAGGTTTTTTTCTTTTGATCTTTGCTGTCTTTAAAGGTGGGTAAGGGCCAAAGGTGAAATTCTCTATTTCTGTAGCAGACCGTGAACCAATAATAAGATTCTATCCAAAATAAAAAAAAAGATGCCTATTGGTACAAATTTACAACCATTTGCTTCTTAAATATCCATTGTGAAACATGTTTAAAAGTTATGGAGGGGGGTGTGGCTTAGGAGGCCCACACACGGATGCCTCCTTAACAGTCTCCGGACATCGCCGGGCCTTCAGTGTTAATGGCGCCATCATAAGTGTCGCCAGAGCCTAGAAATCCTCACTCTAGCTAGGTGAAGCCTCGAGGCATGCAGGGACTGAGTTTCGGCACCTGCAGCCCTCGCTGGACAGGGTTGGGAATCCTGGAATCAGCGGAGCGGGGACCGCACCAATTCCAACATGGCGCCTGCAACCCTTGCTTGCCATAAACTGAGCAGCTGACCCTCTTCTCCAGGGTAGAGATGCGTGGGTCTGGGTCTGTAACTTGCACTAAGCTGTCTGACCCGAGCTTTTCCTTTGGGGTACCTGTTGTTTTTTCTCTGCATCTTTCTCCGCTCTTCCTTTGGGAGCTGCCTTGAATTACATGCTTTCTGCCCAGCTGGTGAGTGCTCTGGCAGTTGGAGGCTTCCCGCGAGGACTTGCCAGATGCCTGACTCATTGCTTGATGCATACGGAGCATCTCCTTGAGGGCTTTGGTTGGTCCTAGGTGTGTGGTGCCTGGGTGTGTGGTGACTCTTACTACATGGGTGATAGTGGTACCTGTTGGAGTCCCTGTGCATGGATTACATGCTGCCTTATCTCTCTTCACGAGCATTGTAGTTAAGAGCCCTCAGCCCCTGTGCACAGATCACATACTGCCTGATCTTTCTTTATTGGTGCTGGGGCTACCTGCGGTCCCTGCATTTGTTACCTGGAGGCTGTGATGGCAAAGAGGGGAAATACCCCTACAGATGGTGATATTGCGTGCTTGGTACATGCCTGTGAAGGATCTAAGAAGATTGACAACGCTGTCCTGCCGGTGCAGTGTCCCCAGGAGAGGGGAGAGGACATGGCTCTACCAGCTACCAAACCGGATCTGGCTAACCTGCTGAGGGAACTGAAGCGGGCACTCCAAAACAGTGTTGCCGAGCTCTCCTCTAAAGTTGTGACAGTTGACAAACGCGTGACGGAGGCAGAACAGTGTATTAGGGACATTGAGGACTCTTTCTGAGCAAACCTTGGAGTCTTGCGATGCTTCCCAATGCCTTCCGAGGTGTGAGGCCCTGGAACACAAGCAGGAGGACATCGACAATCATTCACGACGTAACAATGTCAGGCTACGCAGCATACCTAGATCTGTAAGTGACTCAGATTTGCTGAATTAGGTCTCCACCCTCTTCCGGTCTCCTGTCTGAGGATGCCAAGGTGGAACTGGACCATACCCATGGTCTTTGAGGGTCTCTCTGGGACGGATCAAGCCAGCCACCTGATGTTCTCAGTAGAGTCAATTTCCTCACGTTTAAGCAGCGCATCATGGAAGCAGCACGTGCAGACCAGCCTTCACTTTTCGGGGTGCCGACCTTCAGATATCCCAGGATCTGGTGACTTTCACAATCCAGAGGCGCAGGATGCTTTGTCCACTTACTGTGTGGCTCAGGGAGGATGGTATTCACTACAGATGGGGCTTCTCTACTGCTCTGTTCTTCACTTTGGAGGGGAAACATTGGTCAATAACATCACATCAGGATGCTTAGGATTTACTGTCATCATGGCCATCTGGCCCTCATGAGGTTGGGTCCCTAAGCCACAGAGGGGATTGTGGTCAAGAGCTGGTAAGGCGCGAAACCATGGGGGCCCCTCGGGAGTAAAATGAAGGTGATTGGCCCCACGCAGGTGAAGTAGTTCTGGATGCTTTTTTTTTTTAACTTATCTCTATAGATTCTGGTTGAAATTGAAATTGATTTTATTTCTATCGCGCTCATACACAAGTGTTTCAGAGCGCGACAAGGCAAGGCAAGGGAAGGGGAACAGAGGAGAAACAAAAACAACGATCTTACTAGGCCCAGTGACATTAAGAACGCGCAAGTGCATGGGAGAGGGAGAAGTGCATGGAAGGGGGATCAAAAGGAGAGTGCGGAGCAAGGAGGAAAAAAAACATAAATAATAATAAATAAATTAATAAATAAAAAGGCAACAAACGGAGAGAGTGCAGCCAGCAAGTGGCAGTGCTGGGTTTAAGGCAGCAGGCTGGGTAGGTCTGATAAGTGCAGGAAGAACAAAACAAAGGGGTAGGGGCTGTATGGGTACAGATACAGACCCCAGTGCAAGGGGTGGCTCTGAGGCAGTGCATGCGGGTGGCAAGAGGAGCAGGTACCTGGGCCCGGAAGAAAGAGGGTGGCCAGGTGCATGGTGCCGAGGGAGAGTAGAATCAGCAGGGGAGAGGGGGGGGGGCAAAGGCAGAAGCAAAGAGGAAGGTCTTGAGGTGCTTCCGAAACCGGAGATGGTTCTCCACAAGTTTTCTCAAGATGGTTCTCCTCACTTTAACTGTTTGGACGATCTAGACTCTGTGAGCGGATGGACTTGGCGATGGCATGAATATTCTCTCTATTGATTTGCAACTGTGTTTTGGTCTGGCGACAGCAGGCAATAGCCCCGGTCTGTGATAATAGCTCCTTTTCTGAACCGTTTTTTATTTTTATACAAGTCTTTCTTGTTGGTGGGTGTGGGATGGGCTTTTTTGGAAGGGTTCTCGAAAATGTTGAGGTAAAATTGGATGCGGGATGGTAAGAGTCATGATCAGTTTGGTACTTGTAGAGTGTGACACCTGCTTATTTTAAGCTTATCTCTTATTTCCACTTAGCACTGAGGTCGTGTTAGCGGACTCCCCGTTGGGCCAGAGTTAATGTACTCGCTCTTAATGTGCACGGATTGAACTCCCCCTTAAATCTGTGTTGCAGAGATTGAGGGACCAGGAATGTTCCATAGCCTTGTTACAGGAGACGCACCTGTGTCACACTGATTTTCGTAGACTGCGCAATAGACACTTTGCTAAACAATATCTTGCCTATTTCAGTACTAATAAAGGTGGAACAGGGATCGTATTCTCCCAGGGAATTCTCTTAGTTGAGTTGGGAGGGAAGAATGACCCGGGGGGTCGGTTTATAGGGGTCAAGGGCATGTTAGGCGGTCATCTGTTTACTGTCATAGCTCTTTATTCCGCCAGTGAGAAGCAGGGTGGATTCCTGGTGGACTTTCTGTCGGAAAGGACTGCTTTTGCAGATGGACAAGTGATCTTGGTGGTGTGGGTTGGGGGATTATAATGTAGTACCTGTCCCCAATGATTAATCACACCCACCCTCTGCTACAGACTTTAAACTGGCCCAGTCTTTAATTAAAGTTCTGAGGGAAACTAATCTGGTGTACTTGTGGAGGCTATTGCACAAGGGAGAACTTGATAACACACATTTTACACGCATATAGAACTTTCTCAAGGATCGATCTCTGGCTCATATCTCCCTTTCTCCAGCATGGGGTCTGGCATGGACTCACATGCTCGTGAATATTCCCCGTTGTCAGGCCGGGAATCCTCGGTAAAAGAATAAACTGGTTGACTTGCACTTAAAAACTGTCTTTCTTCTATACACCAATCACTGATCTCTGGGTCATACTGCCCCCAGCCAATGACTGCCCTCTCCCTAAGCCCCTCCACTGGCAGCCATCTTCACATTTTACCGCACGTTCAAGTGTTGGGAGTCCTCGTGTTGTGCTCAGAGAGCTTTTCTACGTTTTTGCGCTTTTTCGATAAAAAGTTTCTATTTTTGTCGAATAGAGCCTGTGTGTTCTTTCGTTCCTTTGACCGGCAAGCAGGGATCCGTTTGTCGGCGTCTTCCAACGCCCCTTGAGGGCAAGAATCGTAGAGAGTTTCATGGAAGATTCCAGAACGCCATTGGGCCTACATCGCACTCCGGACCATGTCGGAGGTGAAGAAAGAGGGAGGCTCCCTCTTCAAGCTCTGCTCCAGCTCCGGATTGAGGAACTTGTTTGTGGAGGACAAACACTTTCAGTGCCTCTACTGTCTCCATCCGGATCACAGTGAAGCATATTGTGAAATCTGCCTTGGGTTCTCCAAGCGAACCATCAAGGACAGTCACAGTAGGTTGGCGGCATGGCTTAAGGCCAAGGCCTTTCCCCTGTGCGGCAAGCAGGGACATGCCTTACCCAGGACCGGCCGGTCCAAAGAGCTGGCTTCTAAGTCCTTTGAGGGTGCTCGATCCGCGGGGGCCCAAGACTGTTTCCGTCTGGGGTTCCGCACAAGTGGGTCCCACGATACGCAGCACACGTTCATCTTCGCCATCTGCCTCCATCGCCAGTCATCGCTCCAGCTCCTCCTCGAAGAGGAAATCGGTTAACCCAGGGAAGCTGCGGGAAAAGCCGGAGAAGACCAAGGCGCAGGGAAAGGTGTCCGACCTGCCCCTGAAGGCCCAGGTGGTCCAGACTAAGTCATCCTTGAGGATCTAGCTGGTGGCGGCCCCCCTCTCGAAGGCAAAAGTGCTGACCTGGTCCAGCGAGTGGGAAAAGATCTCCACCGACCGATGGGTGCTGGACGCTCCCACCAACGGACACTCTCTAGAGTTCCAGCAGAAGTGTCCGCTGATACCACTGGTGGCCCGGCAGGAGCAGCAAATCCCTCCGCTCCTGCGGGAAGTACAGGCCATATTAAAAAAGGGGGCTATAGAGCTGGTTCCAATGTGACTGCAGGCTCTTCAGTCTACTGCAGATACTTCTTGGTGAAGAAGACTGGGGGCTGGAGGCCCATTCTAGACCTGCGGCGCCTTAACAAATACCTCAAGTCCCATTCATGATGGTCATGTTGCAGCACGTGCTCGGCCAACTGGAGGAAGGGGACTTCTTGTTGTCGCTGGATCTGGAGGATGCATACTTCCACATCCCCATTCACGAGAAGCATCGGAAGGTCCTGTGCTTCGTAGTACAGGGAAGGCACTACCAGTTCAAGGCCCTTCCCTTCAGACTGAATTTGGCACCCAGTGTGTTCACAAAAGTGCATGGCACCAGTGGCGGCCCATCTGCGCCTACAAGGGATACATGTGTACACGTACCTTGATGACTGACTCATCCGCGCCAAGTCCAGGGAAGTAGTAGTTCAACACACGGAGAGGACCGTCCAGCTGCTGACAGATCTGGGGTTCTCCGTCAACTATCCAAAATCCTGCTAGATACTATCGCAGAACGTGCTATTTCTGGGGGCCAGGCTCAACTTGGTCTCCTGCCTGACCGCCCCCTTGGAAGAGAGGATAGTGGCCATGCTGGGCAAGGTGCAATGGCTGTTGACACTGAAGACTGCCACGGTGCGGACCATCAAGTCAGATGGGGCATGCTTGTATTCAGTGTTCTCCAAATAAAACTATAAAAATTCTCTTTGGGTATCGACCTCCTGGCCCAGCACAGGCTTTCCTGGAGAAATTAGAATTATTTCTGGCAGACACGGGGAATAAGCATGACAAGCTGTTATCTTTGGGGGACTTCAATATATGGGCTGAGGAGGTGACATCTGGGGATGGGAGAGAATTAAAGGAGACCCTGGAAGCCCATGCTTTGGAACTTCTAGCATCATCCCCCTCACATTGCCAGGACCATTGTCTTGATGCCCTGCTATATCGAGGGAAGATAATTTGTTATGTTGAGACAATCGCAATATCATGGACAGACCACTATGCCATAGTATTTGAACTGAGAATGCATAAGAAAACTCTGGAAGTGCACACACAAAATTGGATGGGGTAGTTCCGCAAGCTGAAAGATTTATTGAAAATCTCAGGGGAAACTCTGAAACATGCTTTGGCACAGATTAAAGAGGCTCTTCCATGTGAGGAGTTCTTCAATAAAGGCATGTAAATCATGGCTATGCTATGTAATGTACAGGCCCCTCTCCAACAAAACAAAGCCATGTAACCCCTGGTTTTCACCAGATTTGGCCAAGAAAAGGGTACAGGTGAGATCTTTAGAGAAAGAAATGGAGAAGACATCGTACAGAGAGCATTTTAGAACAGGTCAAGAGCGCCTGAAGAGAATATGGAAAAGCCATTTTTGATGCCAAAGCTAAATTTATAACGGGGAAAATTGACAGTCATGAACAGGCCACAGGAATTGTACGCTGCTATTTCCCAGTTAGCAAATCCTGGGTGTGCGTCAGCAGCACCTGAATCATCACAAGCACAGGCGAATGCTTTTAATAATTACTTTATGAATAAAATACAGCTAATACAAGGAAAGATTATGGAAATTAAACCATTACATCCCCAAGAGGATTTGGAAGTAACAGAGGAGATTAGCCCAGAATGCATATCTCATGATGAAGACACTGGGGCAGATCAGAAGCTATTTATGTTTACGAAAGTATCTGAGGAAAGGGTCTGCACCTTGCTCTCTGCGTTGAAGGCTACTAATGATGTACTCTGTTATTCCATCTTCAGTAGCTAAACTAATAGCTCCAGATATTACCCCATTTATCACAAAATTTGTTAACAAATCTCTTACATCAGGGGTAGTACCGATGATTCAGAAGAAATCTGTGGTCACGCCACTGCTAAAAAAAAACTAATTTAGACCCCAAGAATTTCCAGAATTACAGGCCAATGGCAGGATTGTCATGGCCATCGACAATTCTGGAAAACATTGTGACAGCTCAGCTGCAGGAACATCTGGATCAGGAGAATCTGAAATCCAGGTTTTGGGATGAAGATGGCGTTGCTGACAGTCTGGGACGATCTATTGGAGACGGCGGATCAGGGGGGCGTGTCCCTATTGGTCATGTTGGACCTGTCCGCCGTCTTTGATACGGTTGTCCATGGGACCCTGCTGAAACGTCTGAGAGAAGTGGGTGGAGTAGGGAAACAAGCTCTTCAGTGGTTTGAATCTTTTCTCTCTAGAAGAGAACAAAGAGTAGGATTTGGAGATTTCTTGTTAGACTCAGGATTACAAAGCTGTGGAGTCCCGCAGGGATCGTCCCTTGTCACAGGTTTCCCCCTTTCTCACCTGCTTTCGCTGCTTGATGGAATCCAGAGGAGTTTTCTTCCGTACGGATCGGGTCTTGTACAAGCCTGCTCTGCCGTCTTCGGCTTCCAGTGTTCGTTCAGCTTTAACGTCCGGGAGAAAATTAGGAAACTCCAGGAAGACCAGGAAAGGAGAAGTGTACTCGGAGGCGGGTGCACAGAATCCGGGAAGAAGGCTAAATAGGAGGAAGGAGGATAGAAGGGAAAGCGGAGGGTCCAGGAATCGGGAAACTACAGAGTTCCGCAAGGCGAACTTCGGAGCACACGTCTAGCCACAGCAACAGTAGCGTTGAGACGCGCGGAGCCGCGGGGGCATGGCCATTTTATAGAACATGCTGCCTCGGACGTAAAGACTGGTAGGCTGCGTTCTGTGTGTACGGCCATGTTGGAAGTAGTACAGAGTGTAAGCCCCGACGCGTCAAGGACCAGGAGGTCCAGAAGGCGCATGTCTGATGGTTCATGACATCCCTCGCCCCACTGCTTTTTAATTGATATGTTAAACTACTCGTGGACATTCTGAGGAAGCACGGCATACAGTTTCACTCATACGCAGGTGTTCTTGAGGATACAGAATCTAGAGGAGACGTACGAAATAGTTGACCGGTGCCTACAAGAAATACAGGCTTGGATGTGTGCGATCCAGCTACTGCTGAAGGCCAGCAAAACAGAAGTGACTCTATTTGCTTCAAAGCACAATCTGCAGAGGGAGCATTTACACTCTCTATGTTTCCTGGGGACACAGCTGAATTTCTCCAAGAAAATAAAAAATGTAGGCTGTGTCTGGGAGGATAACATGGGAAGTGGAGCTCAGGTTAGTGCGAAGGTACAAGCAGCTTTCCACTCACTAAGCCTATTGAAACATATCCTACCATTCATTGCAATGAGGACAGAGTGATAGTCATTGGCACTCTGGTCAACTCGAGGTTAGACTATGGAAATATATTGCTGTCGGGTATAACAGCCTATCAGTTGCGAAGACTGCAGGCGGCCTAAAATGCAGCGGTTAGGCTGGCGTAAAGGTAAAAAATCAGCTCCAACCTCTAACTTAAGAAGAGCCCTACATTGGCTGGCAGTAAAGGAGATAATTGAGTTTAAGGTACTCTGCTTGATTTATAGGTGCGTTAACCAGACAGGAACAAGATATCTATCAGATAAAATCAGGAGACATGTTCCTACCCGACAATTGCGCTCATCCGATCAAAATCTGCTTCATATACACCACACCAGGTATATGAGCAAAGGGGACCGCAGATTCGGCGTCTACGGTCCAAAAGCATGGAATAAACTACCCAAAGAAATCTGTGAGATTAAAACCTTTCCGGCATTCCGGAAGGCCGTGAAGACCTATCTGTTTTGTTAGAACTCTCCTAGACCTTAACTGGTGTATTTCCATCTCATATGATTAAGTGGATTAAGACATGGGCCTCATTACGAGTATGGAGGTAGCCATGCCGCTTTTAGCAGCATGGCTATCGCCATACCGGGTACCGGGTCCGGGTTCCTGGAATGGGGAAACACCGGGCCATTCCGACCTTGGAGGGCCCGGTATTCCCCCATTCCAGGAACCCAGACCCGGTAAATCCCCATTCCCATTTGAGCTCCCATAGGGCTCAATGGGAATAGGGAGTATTCTAACCACGGGCCCGTTAATGACGGGCCTGTTGTAAGCATCCTGGTCTGCTAGCGGGTCCCACTAAGGACGCCTGGTTTTACCAGACTTCCTTAGCGGGACTCAAGAGCAGACCTCGTAATGAGACGGTAGAGGGTTAACGGCGCTGGCAGCTCTACCAGCGCCGTTAACCTGATCCGATTCTGCACGTTGCGGATAGGACCCCTTCAGGAATTCCTGGACGCTTGGTGGATCCAGGTGTCTGGAAGCTTTGCAGACAAGGTTGTTCTCGACGAGGAGTTCCGTCGAGCGATAAGGTGGTGGGGCGTGTGCTCCAGCATTCCCGGGCCACGGATTTCCAGAGCCCCCCATACCAAGAGACAGTCACCACAGACGAGTCCCTGGAGGGCTGGGGAGCCCACACCGGACGTCTCCACGCCAGAGGCCTGTGGCTACCATAGGAGAGGGCTCTCCACATCAATGTCCCGGAGCTGCGGGCAGTGTTCTGGGTCCTCAAGTCGTTCCTTCTGTCACTCAAGGGCAAGGTGGTGAGGGTCTTCACGATACAATACCACCACGATATTCTACATCAGGAAGCAAGGAGGTACCAGATACCCGGCGCTCTCCAGAGAGGCGCAGGACTTGTGGCACTAGGCCGTCAGCCAAGAGATGTTCCTCATTCCTTTTCACCTGGCTGGAGTCAAGAACACCATCACCGACTCCCTCAGCAGGGAGCTCCGCTTTTGCCACGAGTGGGAACTCCGACATGATCAAGTAAACAGCCTCTTCCTCAAAAGAGGCAGACCCCAGATCGATCTGTTTGCGACAGCGATGAATTCCAAATGCCAGAGATTCGCCAGAAGGTTCCACCAGCCGAGGAGCATGGGGGGACGCGTTTTCCTTTCTGTGGGAAGGCCTGTTCTGCCGGCATTCCCCTTCCCCGTTGCCTCTCCTGCTGCGAGTCATCAATCAACTCAAACGGTGGCGATGCAAGATGATCCTCATCGTCCCGGCGTGGCCGAGTCAGATTTGGTACCCGGATCTTCTCACCCTGTCAGTGTTACCCCCGGTCAAGCTGCCGGTGGTTTGGATCTGCTCGCCAGAGAAGGAAGCGCAATCCTACATCACGACACAGGATCGCTGAACCTGAAGGCTTGGCTCCTGCAGCCTTAAGGTTTGGAGTGTATGAGCTGCCGGCGGACTGCAGGGAGGTCCTTACCAGGGCCAGACCGTCGTCGACTCTTCATTGCTACGGGCACAAGTGCAAACATTTTGCAACGTGGTGCCGGACGCAGAAGACCAACCCTCTGAATATCTCAGCTCTGCAGATTTTTCTGTACTTGTACTTGGTCAAGGCAGGGCAGACGCACGCCTCTATCAAGGTGCTTCTGGCGGCTATCTCCCGCTACACCAGGTCTCCAGGACGGTCTTCTCTTTGGTCCCACCGTCTAGTAAAGGAGTTCCTCAAATGACTGTTTCCATCATTACCGCCGGTGAAGGCCCCTACCCCGGCGTGTGAACTCAACGTGGTGCTGACGAGGATCATGGGGGCTCCCTTCAAGCATATGCATCAGGCCCCTCTCAAGTTCCTTTCGTGGAAGACAGCTTTTCTCGTGGCCATCACCTCTGCCACGAGGGTAGGTGAGATCCAGGTCCTTTCCTGCAAACAGCCTTAGCTGACTTTTCACAACACAACGGTGGTGCTGCGGATGCACCCCTCCTTCATGCCAAAGGTTCTGTCGGAATTCCACCTCAGCAAGCCTTTGGTGTTGCCTGTGTTTTTTCCAAAACCTTTGTCATCGGCTAAAAGGACTTTGCACTGGCTGGATGTGGCTTGTGCGCTGAAGTTCTATGTGGCACGCACAAAGTGTTTCCGGAAGACATCTCAACCATTCATGAACTTTGGTCCTGTGAACCATGGGAAGGCCTTGTCCAAGGCTTCCATCTCCAGGTGTCTCTCCGGCTGCATCACACACTGTCACTGGTTGTCAAACCAACCACTGCCCGGCCGTCCGAGAGCCCATTCTACCAGAGCGATCACTGTGACGACGGCGTTCCTGTCTGGTGTGCCCCTGCTGGACATCTGCAGGGCTGCTACGTGGAGTTCCACACACACCTTCACAAGATTCTACTGCATTCACAGGGATTCCAGAGAGGAGTCCAGGGTTGGCCAAGCAGTGCTACGCAACCTGTTCGCTTGAAGGTGAGCCTGTCCCGGAGGGAAGAGTATTTGCTTCTGTTGAGCCTTGCCACCTCTTGTGGTTGTGTAATGTTGTACTGCTATGTATTCTTTATTCATGAGCATGTGAATCCATGCCAGACCCCATGCTGGAGAAGGATCAAGTTGCTTACCTGCAACTATTGTTCTCCAGCATGGGTCTGGCATGGATTCACATGCAAACCCTCCCTCCTGCCCCTCTGTGGTTCTTCTTGGTCATACTGCCACTTTATGGGCTATTAAATCTGAAGATGGCTGCCAGAGGAGGGGCTCAAGGAGAAGGGCAGTCATTGGCTGGGGGCAGTATGACCCAGAGCTCAGTGATTGGTTTATCGGAGAAAGACAGTTTGTAAGTGAAAGTGAAACTGTTTTTTCTTTTTGATTCCCGGCCTGACGAAGGGGAATATTCATGAGCATGTGAATCCATGCCAGACCCATTCTGGAGAACAATAGTTACAGGTAAGTGACTTGTTCCTTCTGATTCCGTTTGTATCAGAGGTACTCATTGCTACCCATGTACTCTCAGATCATGCAGCAGTTGAGTGTGCACTTTCAGTTGATAGGTTGTCCCCGTTAGCAGGCCCCCATGGAAGCTGCACGACCCGGCCCTCTCAGATTTGGTGTTGAAAGGACTCCATAACTAAGGCAATAACTGCTTTCTTTAGGGAAAATAGCACTGATACCGTTCCGACTGCCAAGGTATGCGACCCTATGAAGGCAGTGATTAGATGGGAACTGATTGCTTACACGACTGCTTGCACTTATAGGAATAGAACCCTAAGGTAGGCACTTTAGGGGGAGATGCGCGCTTCAGAAATACTTCATAAGCATTTCAATTCTGTCATGGCCAGGAAGGGCCTACGGGTAGCGCAAAATAAACTAGAAGCACACTTAGCAGGACATACGGCCAAATCGATTATTCGTGCTAAGAAATCTTATTATGCCATGGGTAATATGGTGAATACATTTCTGGTTCATAAATTGAAGGCCATACATACAACGAATACTATAGCAGTGCTGGTAGACTCAGACATAAATATTCAGTACAGGGAATCGGCGAAAAGGAAGGTTTCTGAATGATATTTACCCACATAATCTGCAGCAGGCCCACCCCCCCATCTCTGCGATTTACGCCAGACTACCAAATCAGGCTCTCGTCTACTGGTCAGGAGACCTTAGACACTCCTGTAACCACGGAAGAGGTGGCAATAGCAATATTTTCTCTTAAACACAGGACCCCTAGTCCGGATGGTTTCTCAGCATCGTTTATACAATTTTTCAACCACAACTACTCAAACCTTTGACTAACTTATTCAATTTGTTCCCGGAATTTAGGGAGGGTTACTCCTTCGATGGAGTCAACTACAATTTTAATACTTAAGCTGGGGAATCCCACACAGGATTGTCACCCGTACAGGCCAATTTCTTTGAACCTGGATGCCAAGTTGTACTCTAAGGTGTTGGCCTCAAGGTTGGGGACGGTTCTACCCCAACTGATAAATCAGGATCAGGCTGGGTTTGTTCCAAAGCGAAGCACACAAGACAACATCAGATGAGTCTTGGATATCCTTGACCTAGCCAGGAGGGGATAGTCTTGCCCTGGGAGTACTCACACTGGATGCTACTAAAGCATTCACAGAGTGCACTGGCCCTACCTTTGTGATGTTCTGCTTGCTTTTGGATTTGGCCCGTTGGCTAACTACCATTGACCTTTTACTCGAATAAGGGTTAATTGCCCCTGTCCCTATCGCTCATGGAACTAAGCAGGGTTGTCCACTGTCTCCTTTGATTTTTGCTCTTGTAATGGAGCCATTTGCGCAAAGGATCAGAGACAACTCGGAGATCACAGGGACTGAGGTAGCTTGGGTGCAACACAAAATGCCTCTTTATGCAGATTATGTCCTGCTCATGTTAACTGATATACCAACCTCACTTGAGGCTGTCATGTCTGAATTAAGATGATTTGAACTGGCTTCTCTGTCAATTACTGGAAATCCTTGCCATAAGTGTGCAATTGCCCAAGCAAAGCAAGTCATTGCCGCTGCGAGATCCACCTGTGGGCACCTGACACTATTGAGTACCTGGGGGTGAGGATTCCTATTTCCCCGCAGGATGTATATTGGGTCAACTTCCCAGGGTTGCTTAAGGATCTTGCTGAAGATCTTAAACGTTGGAGTAAGCAGGAAATATCACTGATGGGACGAATCGCTGCAGTAAAAATGAATCTTTTACCCAGATTCTTGTATCTTTGTCAAGCGTTGCTAGTTAAGATACCCAACCTTGAACTACGTATGCTGCAGCGTAGCGTCCTACAATTTATCTGGGTTGGCAAAAAGCCTAGAGTTCCAAAAGCTGAGGTTTTAAGCGATGCCCGGAGGGGAGCAATGGCGGCTCTGGACCTTCTCAGGTATTATGTGGCTGCTCTGGTTACGCACATTTTGGCTTGGAGGTCCCCTCCCAGATGGGTAGCTCTTAAGCAAGCCAACTCCTCCTGCGGTTATCTTTCTTACCCTTTATCGACAATACTAAACTCCCCGATCTGACAAACACTAGAGCTCGACAAAGATCTTGCTGTATTACTGGCACGTGGCTTTTATGAAGAAGTGGGTGAATCGGGTTTCAGACCGTGCTCTCCAGTCTTTGGTAATGCAGAATTTTCCCCAGGATTCTTAGGGAATAGTTTTTCAAATTGGCATAATGGGGGTCTGCATAGCTTGCATCAGCTGTACCAGGAGGGCTCTCCTCTCTCGTGTCTGAATGTAAGGCTCAATTCTCACTAACCGAAGGCGAACCATTTAGATATGGTCATATTCGGCACTGGATTTCACAACTGTGAGGAGCCAGGTGTCCCGCGAAGGTGAGAGTATTGGAATGTACCCAACAGTATGGCATAGATGGGGGTAGAATCTCGCGCTTTTATACACTTTTGGGAGGCAACTTACTAACCGTCAGATCCTCCTACATTGCCATTTGGAAAGCGGATGTGGGACCTCCTGTCGAGGATTTATGGGAAGAGATCTGGGCTAGAAACCACGCCTCCTCTAGATGTGTAACCAATAGAGCATGTATGCATAAACTTTGCTACAGATGGTACCGGCCTCTGCTAACTTTACATAAAATGAATGCTACTTTGAATTCGGCTTGCTGGAGGGGGTGCGGCCTCGGGAAGCTACTTTCATATGTGGTGGTCCTGTCATGTGATTCACACTTTTTGGGTTGCTGTACTGTCTCACATTAAGGAGAGAACTGCAGTGGACTTACCCCTGGTTCCACTAGTTGGCCTATCGCGTCGCTCAGTGGAAGATGTGTACCCTAAATCGGGTTGCAGAGCACAATCGGCGACACACCAATATTTAGCAACTAAAATATCAATAGCACGATCGTGGAAGGCTCCTATGGGGCCAGTAGTGGCACAATGGTGGATGGAGGTATGGGACATCTTGGTTGACGAAAAAGTTACAGCATGTGTAAAACAATGCGCTGCCTTGGTATCTAGATTTCTGGCTCCCATTTGTTGACTATTACCAGAATTTTCCCTCCCTAACTTTTAAACCGTCTCTTCTTTCAAACTATTCCCTGATGTGATGTCCTTGGTGTGGTACTTTGTTATTTTAACAGGGTTATGCATTTTCGCATTAGCGCCTCTGTGGTGGGATGGCTTGTTGGACCCGGGAATGTTGTGCATTATGCATTCAGCCATATTTTACTGTCTATGTATGTCTCGCATCCTTGTTTGAATAACAGGTTTGGGAAAAAAGTTATAGAATTTTGCTTTTATACTTAACAGATACTTCATTGTTCTGATATTGTGAAATGTGTAGGCTTAATTGAGCTGCAACAAGAATGCTGTGTGACTTGACTAGTTTATATTTGTGTATGATTTTGTATTATCTGGGGAGATGGTTTATATTTATGGCCTGTATTGTTTGTCTAATTGTGCATAGGAGACTTTTAAATATTCATGTTTGTGTGCAAGGTTTGTTGGTAACCAAAGCACAAATGGAAAAATAAATAAAAAAGAATGCTAATCCATGCACTGGGAGAAATTGTTAACCCTGAGGTGCAGGCCCGTTTCTTGGCCCGGGAGAGGCGGGCAGCTGCCGGGGGCGCAACCGCCAGGGGGGTTCGCAATTAACCCGCTACCCTGGAGCCTCTGGAGGGGATAAAATTCCCCAGTTTGTGGGGCGGCGCATTGCCGTGGGGAAAGTTCTGTGGGTCAGGTACTGGCGCTGCCCCTTCCGACTGTAATGTCACAAGTACTACGTAACATTACAGAAGTCAGAGGCTTCCTCTGACCACTTTTGCGCCATTTGGGGTGGGGGCATAAGCGCAACAATTAAAACACTTCAGGTCCCCCTGCAGCTAAAACCAGCCCCTCCCATCACAATGCAGGCAGGAAACTGCTAATGGTGGGCCATTAGTCACTGAATGGTTTCGTGCTGACATTGTGTTGGGAGGGGAGGTAGTGTGGGGCGTGGGCGTGCACTGTAGGCAGCTTTGCCTCTCCCAAAATAATAGTTTAAAGCGGCGCTATTTCTTTCATGCTGCTTCTTTTCCAAACTTGATATCAATTCCACTTTAAACCACTTCCATGGCACTGGTGAGGAGTTACTTCATTATGCTGATAATAGTTTTGATCAGTGTTGCTGAGTAAATATTCTTTAAGCCATGACCCGGTTCATTTATTTATTTATTTATGCAATGTTTGTCGGGTACATAAATAAATAGGTACCCGACAAACATTGCATGAATAAATAAATAATCCGGTTCCATGTCTCCTTATAACAAGTCAACAGTCAGACTTTACTGTATCAAAGCATACACTTGATTCCCATTGAAAGAATTTTAAAGTGATTGTTTATTGTGTTCGGGTGTCTCCTTGTCATTGCCCTTTTGGCTTAGGTTGCCTCCAAACCCCCTTCAGCATCTTGTGTTCTTTGTTGGTTGCATATACTGCATCCTGTGCCATATTCATGTTCTCTTGTTGTGCCCAGTCCTCATTATCTGCAGCCTAAGTGGGACTAGAGCATACAATTGTCTTGGGCACCAATGAAAAAGTGGCCCACTGTTGCAAATGGCAATTCATTCCTTGTGTAACGGACTGTTTGACTTTGGGTAGGAGTCCCTTAATGGTGTAGTTTGGGAGTGGGGTGGGGTGCGATGCAGTGGGGTTGGCGTGCGGGAGGCGTTGGGGTTGGCGTGCGGGAGGCGTTGGGGTTGGTGCGTGGGGTGCGCTGGGGTTGGCGCGTGCGGTGGGGTTGGCGCACGGGATGGGATGTGGGGGGGTGTATTCCTAGTGTTTCGCTCTGGGCACCAAATGGATTAGAAACTGCCCTGCTGAAGTGTGTTATAATGGTTTTCAAACAGGCAACATAACTGTGGAAACCATGATGACCATTCTCTGTGATAAAGAGAGTGGAATTAACATGCAAGGAGGATTCATGACAAGTGCGAGAATGGCATCCATCCTGCCACAAGACTGCAGCCTACCTTGTGTTCACTTATTTACAGGCACGCCTGATGCAGACAGGTGTGAAACCATTGTTCGCTAAACACTCCTTTTGCTTGGTATAATATTTCTTTACATGAATGTTTTGGCTATAGAACAGTGATAAAACACACAAGTTATGAAATAGTTAGTTGACATTCATCACACAATATTGTCCATGCACGAAGCCCCCTAAACAGACCACCTTGAGTTAAGCATTTCCATAAAACATTCAGGTGCTTCGTTTCAGCAATATGGTGATTAGCCCTCTCTTAATATGGCATTCTTCCGTGTTGATGTGTCTACGTACATGGGGGAGTAAACAATGTTACGTTGGTGTCATGAAACAGAAAAGTCAAAATGTTTTTCATTTATGTGATTTTTTATTATTTTTTGATCCCAGCAATTAAACCACTGTACAGGGCTTTTATAATCCTTGGTAGCCTTTCAAATACTGTGCTTTCGTTATGTGTCGGTGCAGAAGAGTCCCTCCTTTGTTCTTGCTCAGTCCCGTGTGTGCCTCGAGCTCCTGTATTCCCACCACAGCCCCGCAGTGTAGAGCTTGGTTCTACTCCATGCGACTTAATTTCTTCAAACCCCCTCTTTCCCAGTCTCCCGTTCCTCTCTCCACGGCCGCTCAGTGTTGCCAGGTCAGAAGGAAAAAATAAGCTGAATGTTCCTTTAAAACAAGCCCAAAACAAGCTGACTCCCAACCAAATAAGCTGCAAAAACAAGCGCACCTCTAAAATAAGGTGGAAAGGTCTCAGAAGTTGAAAAATAACTATAACGCAAAGAATACATACAGAGAGTTCAAACATGTGTTAACAAAAAGCATTTATTAAAATTGTTATTTTCTAACAATTGGTGTCTATTTTAATTTTTTGTATGTGTGCGACTTATAAAAGCAACATTATTGGCTTTTTGGATCCTTGGCTGCTCTGGTCCTTGATTCGTCGCTCACCTCTGGTCCTTGGCTCCATTGCAGGTACCTGCCAAGTAGCCCCATGTACTTCATGACAATGAGCCAGTCCAGGCATTTCCTATTAAATGCTAGGACTGGTATTTTACTTCCCATTATAAGTATGGGCCTACAAGGACCAGTATGCAAAGTGAAAATCCAGGACTAGCTCATGGTGATAAGCGTGACATGCCCCCCCCCCCCACTGTCGTCCTTCTGGTATTGGGAAACCTGGTTGATTGCTCTCCTCTGGTCCTTGGTTCATATAGTCCATCACCCCTCTGGTCATTGGCTCCCTTAATGACTTGCTCCTCTAGTAAATCACTAGCCCACCCATTGACTGTTCATTGCCATGCTAATCCCCAACCCTGTTCTTGCCCCTCCCCGCCCAAAACACCTTCTCATGGGAACTCTTTGAGCTCTCTTTAATCAAGCCTTAACATTAAACTTTGCACTCAATGCTGACTTAATTTGAGCTGTAAATGCTACTGGTGTGATAGAAATGTCTTAACCTGGTCTGCGTTCAGCCAATCAAGTTAAAAGCACTGTGTGTGTCCTTCAGTGAAGTCATGTTAACAGTTTTTGGCTTTTGCAAACTTATCAGGCATTTGCCAGGCACTGCCTTTAGATGCCCTGGTACTTGCACCATTTTGCACCTGGTGCCGTTCATACAACTAAAGACAGCAGTGCCTACCAAGGGCCTTTCCCATGCCTACACAAAACCCTAAACTATTGTCATTGTCTATGCTTGTTTCCATCATGACTAAACTACGTGTTGCTGTAAATACCCTGTGTTTACCTCTTGGCTAGGTAATGCGTCTTCAAAGGGTCTCTCATATTGAAAGAGCCCATCAATGCAAAAGAAAGGAGTACTTGCAGGTCGTTAAGGGGCTGCAGACAGCCCCGTCCAGGACGCTGGATGGGGCTTCACATCAGAAAGGCAATCGGCCCTAGCCTCACAGCGTGTGCAGAACTGCTTACGGCAGGACGGCATGTTCGCCTTTCATATTCATTTTTCTTTTTTGTAAAAGGGGCCAAGTCAGACAGACTGGCAAACAAGCGGAACAATAAGCACACAATTAAGGAAAAACGCAGACAAAAACCGCAACAAGCAACCGGCTAATATTATAAGCGACTTTGGGCAAAAACAAACCCAAAGTCACTTATAATAAGCGGACATGGCAACACTGCGGCCGCTACAAAAGAAGAAAATATGAGAACTGCTTAAATGATGAACACGGGCTCTCTAGGACAGGGGTGGAGCTGCGCAGATCCCTGGCCAATCCCAGGAACAGAGATGTAGGAGGGCGGGCTATGATATTAGCTTTTCATTTCGGGCTGCATGTATGGCTGTAGCCATCAAGTGGGCGTGACTCCGAAGATTGACGAACACTGCCTCCCACAAGCTACCATGGGAGGCAGGATAGCATACAACACCGGCACGCATAAGATCTCTTTCGGGGCACAGCTACACACCAACATGGATGGTGCCGGAGCGCGGGAGACCACCAACAGCATCCCTCCTTCTCACCCAAAACTCGGATCACGGAGCATACACAAGTTGCTGGACGCCGCGGGGCACAGTAGGCTGCCGTGTGGCCGCATCACCATCACGGGGCTCAGAACCCTTGTCGCCATTATGTCCTGGCATGCGGTCACCCAGGCCAGGCGGACCAATGCTGTGGGCACCCAGCCGACTTCCATTGACAGAGGGGTACCCTGTCAGCCCGTGAACACACAGGTGCTTCAATGGCCTGGGGGCACCCAGGCCAACACCAAAGACGGCACCAGAGTTGCCCAGCAAGGGCACCGGCACATCGATGCAGAGTTTCCCAGCAGGGGCTCTGCTGACATGGGGGGGGGGGCATTAGCGACAGCGTTGCCCAGTAGGTGCACTGTCAGGGTGGAGAACCCTGCAGCAGCAGGCCCTCTGCCTGCCACTCAGTGCCAGCATTGTGCTGCAACAAAAGACACACAGTTCACCTCTTTTATTGTGTCTGTCACATGGTCCCAACATGTGACCTTAGCATGAGCGCTGGGAGGGACCATTCTCCCAGGAGGGGTTGCACACCACAAGGAATACATGTGTCACGGTAGTTGCAGAATGGTAGCATCTCCCCTCCTCATTGGATCACAGGAACTCCACTATTTTTCTTGCCCAAGATCACAAGGCTTCAGTACCATGAAAACTCTGCCTACCAAGTGCACATAGAATTCCTCCACTGGGGACAGATGAGATCACAAAGCTGCACTACAACACCTCCCATTGCCCATCGCTATCCTCCCCATAAAAGCACAAACATCTGTTTGACCAAGATCACAAGGTTGCATAATATTCAAACTACGACTGCACACACAAAGCTGGCCATGAGAAAAGCAGCAAACGGATGCAGTTCTCATGGAATGTGTGAAATGTTGTAACCGAACATAAAATATTAAGATTGGGAGAAGGTCTGCAACCTGAATGTCTCAATGTAATATCGGTCAACCAAACGAAGCGTCTGCCCTGCCGCTACCCACTGTTCATTATTGATTTATTTATAGAGCGCTTTATGCCAAAGCGCTGTACATTGTAACAACAAGTACAGAGAAATAACAATTAACATTGTGAGCAAGAGTTACAGCATGAATCATTCCACAAAACAGTGCAAAGAGCAATTAACTGAGGGTGGGGGAGTGAAGTGAGAAGTGGTGAGTTGAGGGGAACCAGGAGAAGGATTGAATACAAGTAGAAGGAAGGGGTAGAAAGTGAGGGGAGAGAGGAATTAGAGGGAGGGGAAAATCGGGGGATGGGGAAGTTGAGAAGGCAGGGAGTGCTTCACGGAGGGGAATGAATGAGAAGGGATTTAAGGGAAGTGCGAAATGAGATGAGGGTAGTGGAGGAGCGGATTGGGAGGGGGAGAGAGTTCCTGTGTAGAGGAGCAAGAAGATGAAAAGAGCGGAAGCGGGAGGAAGCACAGGGGGAATGGGGTACAGTGAGCAGGAAGTGGTCAGCGGAGCGGAGAGAGCAAGAGGGGGAGTAGGAGAGGAGGGAGGAGAAATGAGGAGGAGCAAGACCATGGAGGGATTTGAAAACGAGGCAGAGAAGTGGAATTTTAGTTGTAGGTGGAAAGGTAGCCAGCTGAGATGAGGGAGCGAAGAGGAGATAGAATCACGGGGGTTAAGGAGACAAAGGGTACGAATAGCAGAGTGGTATATGGATTTGAGAGGGGTAAGCTGAGAAGAGGGAAGTCCGAAGAGTAGAGTGGAGCAGTAGAAAAGACGGGAAAAGATGAGTGAGGAGATTAGGAGTTTAGTAGCGTGGAAAGTGAGGGAGGGACGGATTTTGCGAATGTTGTAGAGGTGGAATCGGCGGGAGGTGAGTGAAATGTTTTGCGAGAAGTTGAGAGAGGAGTCAAATAGAACGCCTAGGCTGCAAGCATGGGTGGAGATAGGAAGATCAGTGGGAGGAAAATGGATAAAAGGGGGGGGGAGAGAGGGAGGGTTAAGAGTATTAGAGGGGAAGAAAAGGACTTCGGTTTTATCGGTGTTGAGAGAGAGAGAAAGCGGGAAGACATCCAGTTCTTAATGGCTGTGAGGCAGGAGGAGAGTTTAAGATGGATGTCGGGTGTGAAGGAGGAGAATGAGAGAAAGAGTTGAGTATCATCCGCATAGAAATGATGGGAGATACCAAAGGAGGAGATAACAGGGGTAATGAGGGAGGTGTAGAGAGAGAAGAGGAAGGGGCCAAGTACAGAGCCTTGAGGAACACCGTAAATTAACGGGAAGGAAGGAGAGGTCTGGCCACCCCATGAAACAGCAAAGGAACGGTTGGAAAGATAAGAGGATAGCCATTTTAAAACAGGGCCTCTGAACCCGAAGGAGTAGAGGGTATGGAGCAAGAGTGGGTGATCAACAGTGTTGAAAGCAGCAGAGAGATCAAGGAGTATAAGAATAGAGGATTGCTTAGCATGATGAGCAGAGAGGAGTGAATTGAGAATAGAGATGAGAGCAGTTTCAGTGGAGTGTTTGGGACGGAGGCCAGATTGAAAAGGAGGAAGGAGAGAGGAAATGGAGACAAAGGAAGAGAGTTGGGAGTAGGCAAGGCATTCAAGGAGTTTGGAAAGGTAGGAGAGAGATAGGTCTGTAGTTATGTCATCCACCGTTATGGCAGAGGACGAGATTGGCGGATTCTTGCTCATTGGAATTGGCGAAACCAACATGGAGGGTTTTAGTCCCTCTTTTGTTTCCTTACGCACCGCTACGTGCATTATTTAAGCTCCACCCACAGGAGATGTGTTGCGTTGCAACCCTCGATTCAGGACGCTTCCTGTTTCCGGGTCCCTCTCGCTTTGTGTTTCTGGCTTCCTTCGGTTCTGCCAGTGACCAGCTATTTCGCTTCGGCGATACTTTGCACTGTCGTGCTTTCCTCCCTCCTCTGCTCCTCCTCTCTCTACGGCTCTCTGCCGTGCCTGGCTTATTTACTGTTTTCTCTCGTGTTCGGTTCCGGCTCTACGGAGCCTCTCTTCTCTCTCTCTCTCTCGCTATCTCTCGCTCGCTCTCTTTTCCCTCACCCTCAGGGTCTTTCCCTTTTTCCCTAGTCTCCGTAGTGCCCTTACCTGCTCCCGGCGCTCCTGGACCTGGTGCATTCACCGCCTCCTTCTCCTCCCTGCACAGTAAGGACGGCTGCTTCTTCCGGTGGAGTCTTCTACTCCTTTTCACTCGTGCAGAATCTCCATCCATTGGACTGCAATTTACCTTCTGTGACATCGCTCCTTACGTCCTCCGGTTGGAACTTTCTCCACCTCCTCCAGTCCGCACCATTGGGGATTTGACTTCTAAAGAAGAGCCTGTCCTTCATCAAGGGTTTTTCCCTCCAGGGTTTTTTCCCTTTCCGGCTTGATTCCGGAAGGGGAGCCACAGGACAGCTGTTCCTTAGCTGTCACTGTGGCTTCTGTCCGTGATAAGCAAGTGAATCCCAAAAAGAAAAGAGACTACCTCACCCGGCGACGCCTCCAGGAAACCAGCGAATCCAACAGCTCGGGTGAGGAGAACGTGGGCATAGGGGAGGAGGGCAGCAGGAAGGAAACCTCGGCACAAGTTAGCAGTGAGCAGTGGATCAGCGGAGGGTTTCTTGAGAATAGGAATTATCGTTGCATGTTTGAAAGCAGAGGGAAAGGTAGATGAGGAGAGGCAGGAGTTGAAGAAAGAGGAGAGGTAAGGGATAATAAGATGATAGACCTTAGGGATGAGAACAGAGGGGAGGGGGTCAGACGGGGCAGACGTGGGGTGGGCTTTGGATAGAAGGGAGGAGATATCAGAAGGGGAAACTGATGAGAAGACAGACATGGTGGAAGATGGAGGAGAGGGGGGAGGAGAGAGGGAGTTAAGTTTTTGCTTAAGTGTGAAGATTTTGGAGGAAAAGTAGTTGGCAAAATCAGAGGGAGAAAGTGTGGAATTGGATGAGGGATCGGGAGTGGGAGGAGAGAGAAGACAGGAAAGAGTTTGAAAAATCCGACGAGGATGGGAGGCTTGAGACTGAAGAAGGTTAGAGTAGTAGGCGTATTTGGCTGCAGTAAGACAAGAATTGTGAAGTGTATGGTAAGAGAAGTAAGAGGTTTGATTAGGAAGCGAGGGCGTTTTGAGCAAGAGTCTCTCAAGACGTCTGAGAAAGCGCCTCATGGAACGGAGATGGGAAGTAAGCCAGGGTTGAGAAGGTTTTTGAGTAGGGTGGAAGAGAGAAAGGGGGTAGAGTTGGTCTAGGGCAGTGGTGATTGCAGATGAGAGGGAGGAGAGAGCATCATCGGGAGAGAGTAGGAAGAGAAGAGCAAGTGTGGTAGAAGAGGGTAGTATCAAAATCGCGTAGGTCACGACGTGAGTAGATTGGTAGGGAGGGGATTAGTGTTAGAGGGTGGTGAGAGAGGAGAAAGTGAGAACGAGAGTAAGGCATGGTCAGAGAGATAAACAGCAAGAGAAGAGACAGGAGAGGAGGGATAGGAGGAGTTAAAGATGAGGTCAAGAGTGGAACCAGAGGAGTGCATAGGGGATGAAGGAAGGGGGGAGAGGAGGTAGGAATCAAGGATGGAGAGGGGGGGAGAAGGAAAGTGAATATTAAAGTCACTAAGTACAGTTAGAGGACAGGGGGAGGGAGAAATGAGTGAGAGGAGTTGATCTAGGTCTTCAAAGAAGGAGGAGATAGGGCCAGGAGGTCGATAGATGATCAGGAAGGAAATAGGAATGGGAGAGGAGAAGGACTTGTAGAGGAATTCAAAGGTAGAGAAAGAGGGGAGAGTTGGGGAAGAAGAAGAGGAGGAGATGTATTTGGCGTGGTACAGGAGACCGACACCACCACCACGACCGGAGGGGAGGGGGTATGAAGAAAAGAGAAAGAGGAGGTTGTGAAGGAGGCGGGGACAGAGGTGTTATGAGGAGGAATCCAGGTTTCAGTAAGGCAGAGGAAAAGGAGGTTAAGACGGAAGAATAGATCAAGGGTAACAGCGGCTTTATTACAGACGGATCTGGCATTCCAGAGAGCAATCTTCATAAGGGCAGCGTGTTTGGCAGTAGGGGGGTAGAGAAGTGAGGACGGTAAGAGGGGAAAAGGGGGTGATTGGGGGAGAGGATGGTAAAGGGGTCTAGTCATAAGGAGGAAAGAGGAGAGTAGAAGGGGGGAGGAGGAGGAGGAGGTGGAAGGGATGGGAGGGGGGAGGTAAAATGAGAGGGAGATATGGCGTATCGTATATGGTCGGTGGGAGCAGGTAGTAGAAGTCAATTTGGGGGTAATAAGGGATGGCGTTAAGGTATAGATGAGGGTCCAGACACAATGTGAAGAAGAGGGGTTCAAGGGCTGTGCAGAATACGTTGGTCAAGAGAGCTCGCAAAGCTGGACAGTTATTGGTTACGAGGATGGCTGCGGCACTCAAACCCATGTCCAAAGGGAGGGGCAGCTGGAGGTAAATCAGATGTATGAAGTTTCCAGGGGTTGCTGCCGATCCGGAGTGTGGAGTGGTAGGAGGGGATGACTGCCGCCCAAGATGAGTACAAGGCGGGAGGCTCCCGCAGTGCCGACCCGATTTCCGAAGTCAGTCAGTGCTAAACAAATCGGAACTGGCCCTCCGGACTTATCAGGATCCTATGTGTAGAAGAGGAGGACCAGATCTGGTGCAATGAGGGCAGGTAACCACGGGCCTCACAGGGTCAGGTAGTAGGAGACTCAGAGGTTGGTCCAACAAAGGCTCAGTGGACTGTCATATATGTGCCCAGGCCCGGAACCAGGAGAGGGAGTCCCAGGATGTACTGTGCGGGTGGAGGAATCCGGTGCCGCCGCAAGCGCCGGGAGTGAAGTGCCAGCAGGGAGGACCGGCGCCTCAGATGGCCGTGAGGCAGGCAGGATCCCGCAAGGTTGGTCCGCAGGCAGAGCGGGAGGAGGCCGACTCTGAGGCCCGAAACGATGCTGAGTGTGACAGCTCACAGCACTCGCCGGGACCCCGCAGTCAGCAGAGGAGATCAGGATCCAGAGCAATGAGGGGATTGGCGGGCCTCAAAGGGTCCAATGGCAGAAGAGACACAGAGGCTGGACCAATGCTGTTTCCGCGGACTACTGTAAGGGCATCCAGACCCCGAACCAGGAGAGGGGGTCTGGGCTGGAATGAGGTGGGCCGAAGGCGGGCCATTCAGGGTCAGGCAGCTGGAGAGAAACTGAGGCCGGTCCGATGCTGGCTCTCTGGTCGACTGCTGCGGGCCCCCGACCCTGAGTAGGAGAGGGGGTCCTGGACACAACGAGGTGTGTTGAGGCGGGCCGTGTGGGGTCAGACAGAAGGAGAGACCCTCGAGGCCAGTCCGGCACTGGCTCCCCGGATGGCCGCTGAGGCATCCAGACCCCGAGCAGGAGAGGGGGTCAGGCCGCGATGAAGGCGGGTTGAAGGCGGGCCGCGCAGGGCCGGGCAACAGGAGAGACCGTGAGGCATCCAGGAGATGGCCGCTGAGGCATCCAGACCCCGAGCAGGAGACGGGGTCAGGCCGCGATGAAGGCGGGTTGAAGGCGGGCCGTGCCGGCCGGGCAACAGGAGAGACCGTGAGGTACGTCCGACACTGGCTCCGTGGATAGACGAGCTGTTCAGGGCAGGAGGAGGGTCCGGGGGTTGCGGCCGACTTCAGTACTGCTGCCGACTTCAGTACTGGCTCCCCGGATGGCCGCTGTGGCACCCAGACCCCGAGCAGGACAGGGGGTCCGGGCCGCAATGAAGGCGGGTTGAAGGCGGGCCGCGCAGGGCCAGGCAACAGGAGAGACCGTGAGGCACGTCCGACACTGGCTCCGTGGATGGACGAGCTGCTAGGGCAGGAAGAGAGTCCGGGGGTTGCCGCTGGCTTCGGACGAACAGCGGCTGGAGGGGATAACTGTCGCTAATATGTCCGCAAGCCGGGAAGGATTTGACTGGATCGTCCCGATGAAGGAAAGCGCGGGAGGAGGCCGTCACGAGTCCCCAGTCGAAGTCGGTCAAGGCAGATCCAATTTTCGGTGAAAATGCAGCCGGAGGAGCCTCAGAAGATGAGTATCAGGAACGGAAGAAAGAGAATTGCAGAATTGGAGTTTAAACTGCTTTATTTTTAGAATGAGTCAGCCTGAGTGAGGAGACGAAGTCTCAGGCAGCCATGCTCATGCGTCCCCTGGTGGAATAATCTTTATTTATTGTCGGGCATCTCTATTGTGCACAGCTTGAGTCAGTAAGCCAACACATGCAAGGACGTCATTTCCTTTAACTTTAAATGTTATAGGTGGCCTCAAAACAGGGCTGCTATAAAAGCAGATTAACAATTCTTTTAGATGGACAAACTCGAGCTCTGCAGCAAATAAGGGTGACTGTGTCCTGTGGCCTGTGAGCCTGGAGATTCCCTTGAGCAAGAAATCTGCCTACCCACACTGCTTTGCAACTGATCATAACGTGTGCAGGGCATACTTATAAGGCCTTGTCACTGCTGCATGTAAGAATGGAAAGTATTTTCCTTATTACTACCTCGTTCAGTGCAAGGCATTGTACATGCTTTTTACGTAGTCCTTGGCCAGGCTTCACCTCCATTGGTTCTGACTTATCTTTGCCGAGTGTTGGACCTATAAGGTCCACCCACCCAAAATGTCCTAGTTGTGTATGTGGACTAATGACGCATATAATTAGCTTTTAGTAAGTTAAGAAGTGTTTGGATATACACTATATTACTTCAGGTACTATTTTTATACAATCGTACACATGGTTTGAATGAGTTAAAGGTTATTTTATTTTTTCAAACCCTCCGAATGTTTTTAGCTCATGTACTGAATCCAGCCAAAGTTATTTAAATATGCCGTGACATGTTGTGCAGTTTTAGTCTGTTAAGATTTGCATGTTTTTTTTCTCAATGC
This sequence comes from Ambystoma mexicanum, assembly GCF_040938575.1. Classification (NCBI taxonomy): domain Eukaryota; kingdom Metazoa; phylum Chordata; class Amphibia; order Caudata; family Ambystomatidae; genus Ambystoma; species Ambystoma mexicanum. Next base: position 231,307,485 of record NC_090939.1, on the reverse strand, counting down.
ATCTTTGCCAGAAAGGTTAACATGGAAATGTGCTTTTAATTTCCTCTCCCTTTGCTTTTATGCAAACCACAGTTCAAAACCCGTCCTCATTTAAGAGTGCCCAGAATCTCTCCCAGCTTTCCTTTCTATAGAAGTTGGCATGTGTGACCGTCTGTAGCCTAAGGAATAAGTAGAAGAGTGCTTGCTCTCCTGTTCCTGTTGGTCACACCCAGACAGAACAGGAAGTCCTCAAAGATTAGCCATCCCTGAGCAAAGGTATACTCCACACTGAGACATTTCACACAGAGGGTGCCAGATTGCCACTACAATCAGGCCTTATAATATAAGGGGCAGTTGCCCCCTATAGTACTATCCTTGAGTGAATAGTTCATTTGACTTCTCTTTCCCAGAATACATTATTTGACAACCCTGCCTCTAAATAAATTTCTCTCCCAGTGAATTTGCTGCAGCCCTCTGGGAGTATAATAAGTGGGCCATGTATTACTACATCATGTAAGATACCAGAGCAGCACAAACCCGATGCACTGATGTAGTCTTTCCATACTTGCTAATAGTTCCTATTGGAAATGGTGGGGATGACTGGATTGGACTCGAGATACTAAAGAAAAAACGTATGTGTACAGCGCTTCATAGATCACTTATGACAGAATATTTAAGATCACATTGTGCTCCCAATGGGCTGATTATCCATATTGAACCAAGATTCTTTCTAGACCAAGTCCAGTTCGGAAAGGATTGGAGTTTAATTGCTAAAAAATGCACCAATGTTGGCTAATATTCATTATCAATACTGCCAAAAGAATATCGGAGGAATTGCTAAAATAATTACATTAAAACAAGAAACATTATTTAACAAACGGCTGATTGATAACTTCAAGAAAGAACTAGATGAACAGGAGGCAGCTATGAAAGAATTGAAAGAATTCAATTTGAATAAAAAAATTAACAAACTGAAAGAAGATTTTGCGGCTTTCTCACATGAGAAAATCTACCCAGATATCTATCACAGGTAGTTATTATCAAGAATCAAATAACCACACACAGGACTCCTATGCACAGAGAAATAAGATGCATGTAACCAATCCAGACCCGATAACTGCAGTTTCTCCAGTAATAGCTCTGATGAAGAAGTGAGAGCTGGTCCTTCAAATAGTGACAGCACAGGAACTAACTCCGGGAAAACGAGAGGACAGTACACTTTCAAGAAGGTACGTTGGGTCTGACAACACCCAACAATGGCCCATTTATGCAACCGAGGGAAAGAGGCAGAGTTATGGTAGGACAACTCCCTATGAATCACTGGGAGCAGCAAGGTTTACGCCACGGAATCTTTAGTGGTTAATCTATCTGATTAACAACTGAATAATGATAAACAAAAAGTACTTGGAAAAAGGTTTATCCTTTGTTCCCACTGCTGCACATGATCCACTTGCTACCAGGATCGGAATCTCTCAGTTAATCAGAAGGACCAGACTGAAACAGTTCTGCACTGACATGGGTGGGATCTTCACTGATGATCTGACAGGGCTTCAGAACCCCATAACCCCTCTACGTTCTACCAACCAGCATTTACCTCAATCGATTACTTTTGAGAAAGCACTTTTTAAAAAACTTGGAGAACTAGACACCAATATGAAACCACCCCATAGCTGTACAAGAAGTGATCTCAACGCTATTAATAATCAAAGGAAAAACTCCAATATCATTAAGCCCGAGGATAATGAATTCTCCCTGCTGACTGAGATGGATCTTCTGCACGCCCATTCCTTCAGTTCCGCTCCTCTCGTCAAGTTACAAGTGCCACGGGTGTTACCTTTGGCATTCATTGGGCCAGCACAAACCCTGCCCACGCTGTTCTTTATAGCTTAAGATACTTTATTTCTGTAAAAATTTAGTTTTCTGTGTTATACTTTTCATTGCTTAATGAAATATGGTTAAATCGCCCCATTTTGTTTTGTTTTGCGTGAACATTGGCTCTGCTCTTTATTCACGGGATGATTCGGGTGGGTATTTACATGTGTTTGAGTAACATGCCTCTAGGCCTGGCTCTACGGGACACAGCATGAAGAAGTGAGCTAGAACTTCTGCGACTGGCACTGAAATTCAGATGCTGGCTTAAGGGCGGCCATTGGGGTTAAGGAGGTTTTGAATCTCTTGCTATAGGCTTGAGGGCTCTTAACATCTGCTCAGGGCCACGCCTTGAAGCAACGTTTTAATGACTAGCCTTCACACTGTCCTTTGGTGGCAACACTATTGCCTTCTGCAGGCTGATCTTGGGGCTTGCCCTAGGACCACCATTTTGCAGCTGCTGCTTGGGAGACTTCCCTTCTCACAGCTGGGTGCCCTGATAGCATGATAATGTTGTTCCTGTATCATGTCAAGGGAAGTGACACTGAGCCTTCTTTTTGGCGTCTGTCACAAGACTACATACTGAGTAGTATCCAGAATCTGGATGTATATCTATTGCTCGAGGGGGAAAAAACAACACTTTAAAAAAAAATGTTTAGCTTATTTAATTTGCTAGATTTTTTATTTATATTTTATTTTTATTTTTTTACCACGGTGTGCATTAGGAGAACGCCAAAACTATTGCAAAGCTAAAAAACGAATGAATAAGAAATTGCAGTGTACCAGTCAACGGCAGATCGTGCAAATGCTGAAAGAGATCCAACCACCTAGAGGGTGGCAGAGAAGATCGAGCCTGCATCGTGTGTCCAGATTGGCAGAGAGTAGGTCTCAAGCAGGGTCTGCCTAAAGACCTGAAAGGTGTGACCGGGAGGCAGACCTGCGGTTTCTAAAGGAACTGTTGATTGCACGTTGTCCCTGCGGCAGGAACAAGTGGTCTGGGGACTAATAGATCACGCTGGTTGGATTACAAATAGTGAGCTGGTTGCTTTATTAATGCGACTGTCGAGTTCAGCAAGGTGCACCCAGAGATCCCAGGTGCACCTTGATCATAGGAAGGGCGCTTGGTGCCCAAAAACAAGTTACACTAAAAAATAAAACGGAATAAAAAACCTTCCAGGGCGACCCGAGGTACATCGAAAATATTGAGTACTCTCAGTGCTGGCGCGCCCTGGTTGATGTGAAGTAGACTATGGGGCATACTGCACGCGTTCCCAGGAACTTCAGGGAAATATGTATTTAGTTAATGTGCATGGACTGTAGACCAAACTGACCAAATCAGTGTACTAATAACTCCTACAAAACCAATTTGATTTTTTTAAATTGGGTTGCACAGTGTAACCCAACCTGTTATTGTAGCAACATTTACAAAATATAAGGCCCTTTTGGGAGAAGTTAACTTCAATTTTTGATGTAAAAGTAAAATAGCTACAAATATATTTGACAAAATTGGGTGCCCTTTTGAGAAATGTGCATGAAAATATTTCAAACCTAAACATTAGTTTATATCTTGATGAGGATAGAGCACAACGTTTGAGATCTAATGGCTGAGGCCCCTTAACAAATATGAACTCTAAGGTGTACTCAATATAACAAGCATGGCGAGAGACGGAGAGAGAGAGAGACAGAGAGACAGACTCTGATGGGAGGGGGGCGAGGGAGGCAGATTTAAGTGATGAGAGGGAGATTAAAGTCACCAAGAGGAGGGAAGATGATGGGGAGAAATGGCATACGAGGAGGGACACAGCTTGTTTGTAGGTGTTTGGTTATTTGCCCACACATTGACTGCTCATGGCCATGCTAATCCCTACGGCTTTCCCCACGCTGTTCCTGCTCCTACCCGCCCAAAACACCTCCTCATGGGAACTCTGAGCTCGCTTTAAACAAGCCTTACCATCAAACTTTGCACTTGAAGTGCCTGCCAGTGTTTTCTCAAAGTGGTCTTCTGAGTGTTAATGACAAAAGAGTGGCCTCCGAGTCAAGAGAATTGGTGGACCAGGCATGAACACTTTCACAACCGTCCATCTCTCCATGCAGGAAGGAACTGTTGAAGGACCTTACTGAATTGGCTTCAGACATATACTCGAGCAAGATTTGGATGCAACCGACAGATGCAGGACCTTATTGCACAAACTTAAAGAAGCCCAAGTGCAAAGACAGGGGAGGTTGATGGAGGACGAGTTGCCAGCCTGGCACACATACCTTGGATCGACATTTTTAGGGCAGTGGGAGGTCACAACCCATATCTGTCGACAATTGTCCACCCAAGGAACCACTTGCTGTACAAGCACCTTACTAATATCATGCAGCATTCCCAGAATCTTTGTAAAATTTAGTGGAAACTCGAATACTATCTTGAAAAAACCCTAATCTGTAAGCGTAAATGTTTTGCTAATAATATATTTAATAATACAGTGATTTATATGCTCCGAAGTATCATTACATGTGACTTGTCAAAGTTGTCACACACATGGAAAACGCACCCTGAATATAAGCCCAGCACTGACACACAATAAAACACAGGTGTGACCTACCTTTCCAAGATGGTGCCTGTCAAAATACTGCTCCAGTTAAGACGCTGTTGTCTGTGAAAGGTGCAGGTGCCATTGTAGCACAGCTGATTGTTATGAATTGGGAGCCTTGTTATTTTCTTTTAATGCAGCATACACGTGGAAAAAATATCAATGTTGCAAGCAGCACAAAGATGAAAGACGGCCTTATAAACAGCATTTTCCCGCTCTCACAAAAGCACACAGGGGCACAAGTGTCTGCAAAACAGCCACCACTATAATGGGGATTTCAACATGGCAACCCTTTGTACAGTGCTGCATTGCTTTTCAGGTCGGTCTGCACATGTAATCCTAGGCGTGCATATGATGCTCTCTTTCTGTAGTTGATTGATACTGGCTGCCCTCTACATACTGCTGTAAAAGGTCTGGCAGAGAGCTAAGGCTCAATACAACCACACCAGAAACAGGTTGACATTCAATGGGCAAGCACTGTGAAATGGCTCCTAGGAGTGCCTCGCCCATCCACAGGTCATTTCCTATACATCATGGATCACCGCATAGTCTTGCCTATGGCAATGATTTCCCAAGAAAACCGATATGACCTTTTACATACGTTGCTGCTAACTGCTGCACTTGGATTAGAGCACGATGACTCGTTTAAGCAATTTAAAAGTAAATTGCCACTCTCTCCTTTTTGCGTTCTTTTCATTGTAGTTATTTCATATGAAGGAGTCGTTTGTATTAACTTGCTCCTGTTCTCAATGGTTTTCGTGTTGTAAACTGTTTCAGCCCAGATATTATGATCCAGGTGGAATTCGTCCGCATAGAACAATCATTTTTTATTCTTGATCTTTTATGTAAAGTGCGTAATGTAATTAGTCTGGGATTTGGTGACCACTCTCCCCATGTTCTTCTTTTGGCTTAGATTTCTGTGTACAGTAGCAAAGGGATATCTCTATCATGGTTTACTTAGTGGAGACATAGTATGTGGAGCATAAGCTGGATCTTGAACCAGTGACTATATATCCTATTTGATTTCATTCCTCAAGTGTTGAGTTTTTTACTATAGGAAAGGTGCTTTTATTCTGTAAATCGCAGAAAGCTAAGAAGGGGTGCCCAATTCATGGTGTCATGCCCCTTGCTTATCATTTCCAGCCCCCCCCCTTCAGCACCAGCTGCGAATGTTCAATTGCTATTAGTGAGCCAGCTGCGTAGGGGGGCTATCGGCATAGCTTAAACATGGTCCTAAATGTGTCTGATTTTGAAGAAGCCATCCGGGGGTCTTGTTGGTTGCTTGGTGCATGTGGCAGCGTCTAATGGGAACCTTCCCTCTCCACAGGGAGACGGTGTACATCTATTGGGCATACTGGGAAGATGCATTGCCTCCTGGACTTCCATAGACCGTGGTGGACAGTAAAATGAGGCACTAGGAGAGGTCCTTTTTTATCCCACACACCTGCTCTGGCAGTTTTTCCACCACTTTCTGTAATTGCACTCCATCGAGGCCGAAATAGTTGCCATCCACTTTGGAGTAGGATCATTTTATGTAATGAGAGCCCAGATGTTTCCTGTGGTATACTTTCTACTTGTGTTATTTTGTTATTCTTTAACAGAGAAGGGAATTCTTGTGTGAACAACGTGTGGCCTTGCAACCAATGTAATTAAATCCTGCTAAAAGGTTTGCTGTTGGAGTTTTCTTGGACCGTCCTATGGCCTATATGTAATGAGCTTATATAGTTTCCTGAACATCTTGTAGATAAGTGAGCTTTAAACTGTGGGGGGAGGAAACCCCCTCAAGGTGGCGGCAATCCCATTGCTTTAATATTAATTTACATCTGCTAAGCATAAGCAGAGCTTAACACAGTGTGTGCTCTTTGACATAGGACCTTGGGGGTTGGAGGTAGGGATACGGTTACCTAGAAATAAATTCTACCTGGGAGTTCATTGGTGAGTGTTTTTCGGTATGCACTGATAAAATATTGGCAAAAATGTTGCCTGTCCAAAAAAATCGCGGCAAAAATGCTGTGATTTGACCCGTTAAAGGTGTACCCCATTACACCATTTAAGGGGGCGGGGATTGCGGGGGTGTCCCCTGCTCCCCTTAAATGGTATAATGGGTCCATGGGTTGCGGGGGGGTCCCCCGCATCCTTTACATGTATTGCGGCGGCAAAACCACAGCCTTTTTGCCGCAATATTTTGTGTCCATGGCCATTTTTGCAGCGATTTTAAAACGTGGAACCTGTTTTTCTTAGTAAATGGCGACAACACTGCGTACAATGCAGCCACAGTGGCCTCTGCCCTCACCCTGGGACCAAGAAAGAAAATGGGAGAGAGAGTGCGAAGTAGAAGAGAGGAGTGGTGGGGGAGCTGAAGGAGATTTGATGGGATGGAGGGAAGACTAGCACAACCTATCCAGGACTGGTGTGCCGCCAATGACCTCTGCCTTAATGCCAGTAAGACTGAGATTCTACTCATCGGCACACCCACTCACTCCTTCCCTGCAGCTCTCTGGCCGGCCTCTCTTGGCCCTCTTCCTGCTCCTACCTGCAAGGCAAAAAACCTCGGGGTCATCTTCGACTCCACACTCTCCTTCTCTCCTCACATATCTGACGTCTCTAAGAAGTCACACTACCAGCTACACCTCCTAAGAGGTATCCTTCCTTTCCTCTCCTTCCCCCAGAAGCTCACTGTCTCTAGAGCCCTGGTTCTCTCGAAGCTGGACTACTGTAACAGCCTCCATCTAAATCTGCCTGCCTCTACTCCTCGCCCTTTGCAACTCATCCAGAACAGGACTGCGAGACTTGTCCTTGGCCTCAAGCCCAGGGACCGTATCTCTCCAGGACTGAAATCACTACACTGGCTCCCAGTGACTGCAAGGAGCAAGTTCAAAACCCTCTGCATTGTCCACAAGGCCTTCTGGGGCCTTGGGCCAAAATACCTTCAACTCCCTCTTCCTAAATATCTTCCTTCTCGAGCTCTTCGCTCATCTGCCTCCAACTCCCTCAGGGTCAGCCGCTTCTCCAAACAACGAGTTGGTGGCAGATCTCTCTCCGCTGCAGGGGCCTCCCTCTGGAACAGCCTTCCTGCCTCCCTGAAACTCGAGGAGAACCATCTCCGGTTCCGGAAGCACCTCAAAACCTTCCTCTTCGCCTCCGCTTTCTCTCCCCCTCTCCCCTGCTAAAGTGACTGAAACTGCACTGAATCTGCAACTGGGCCACTCGCCGTTCTCGGTATTTGGCCCAGCCATTCTCCCCTGCACTGCCTCCCTGGCACCCCCTGCACTACGGGACTGTGTCTGTATCCCACAGCCCCCCCTTCCCAGCATTATCTGCACTTACTCGCACTGCCACTAGTTGGCCCTTGTTATTTCCTGTATGCTATTGACCCTGTAATGCACTTTCCCCTCTCCCTTTCCCCCTTGTACTTCTCCCTTTCCCCTCTACCCTTGCACTTGCACGGTCTGAATGACACCTGGCCTAGTAGGATCGTTGTCCGTCTCCCTTTGTCCCCCCCCCTTGCCTCGTTGCGCCTTGAAACACTTGTGTATTGGCGCGTTACAAATGCCATATCATATATCATATCATATAACCAGAACGAGAGCGAGAGATCAAATGGATGGAGCTACAGAGGATCTAGAGGAAAAGGAGACCGAACAAGAAGTAGGCCAAGAAGAGTGAATGGCAGTGCTGTTCTTAAGGAGGGACCATTACCATACCATTTAAGGGGAGCAGGGGACACCCCCGCAATCCCCGCCCCCTTAAATGGTGTAATGGGGTACACCTTTAACGGGTCAAATCACAGCATTTTTGCCGCGATTTTTTTGGACAGGCAACATTTTTGCCAATATTTTATCAGTGCATACCGAAAAACACTCACCAATGAACTCCCAGGTAGAATTTATTTCTAGGTAACCGTATCCCTACCTCCAACCCCCAAGGTCCTATGTCAAAGAGCACACACTGTGTTAAGCTCTGCTTATGCTTAGCAGATGTAAATTAATATTAAAGCAATGGGATTGCCGCCACCTTGAGGGGGTTTCCCCCCCCCACAGTTTAAAGCTCACTTATCTACAAGATGTTCAGGAAACTATATAAGCTCATTACATATAGGCCATAGGACGGTCCAAGAAAACTCCAACAGCAAACCTTTTAGCAGGATTTAATTACATTGGTTGCAAGGCCACACGTTGTTCACACAAGAATTCCCTTCTCTGTTAAAGAATAACAAAATAACACAAGTAGAAAGTATACCACAGGAAACATCTGGGCTCTCATTACATAAAATGATCCTACTCCAAAGTGGATGGCAACTATTTCGGCCTCGATGGAGTGCAATTACAGAAAGTGGTGGAAAAACTGCCAGAGCAGGTGTGTGGGATAAAAAAGGACCTCTCCTAGCGCCTCATTTTACTGTCCACCACGGTCTATGGAAGTCCAGGAGGCAATGCATCTTCCCAGTATGCCCAATAGATGTACACCGTCTCCCTGTGGAGAGGGAAGGTTCCCATTAGACGCTGCCACATGCACCAAGCAACCAACAAGACCCCCGGATGGCTTCTTCAAAATCAGACACATTTAGGACCATGTTTAAGCTATGCCGATAGCCCCCCTACGCAGCTGGCTCACTAATAGCAATTGAACATTCGAAGCTGGTGCTGAAGGGGGGGGGCTGGAAATGATAAGCAAGGGGCATGACACCATGAATTGGGCACCCCTTCTTAGCTTTCGGCCCGGCAACGGGCGGAAAGTCCGAGCGCCCAATCCGACCCTGCTTTTAATGTTACTTGCTTCTAACCTCTTAACAACGTTAGACTTCTATTTGACAAAATCACATTAACGATTATTGGATTTGTTTATTTATTGATTTCATCCCATTCCAGCAACTTTTAAAAAACCTTTTATAGGACTAAAATATTTTCCCAGGTTTGTTTCGGTTCTGTCTGTGTATACACATTTATAGGTTGTTTTGGTCAGGAGTTTGACTGTCATTTTAAAGAGCAGGCCTTATAGTCCCGGCGTCTAATTTTAAGCGGTACAAACAAGTTAGAAGGACATTTGCATTGTGACGTTAAAGCTTTGTTATGTTTGTTGTCATTTTTCTGTTTTTTTGTGTTCTTTAGAACGAGAAACAGAACTTACTAGAACTTTGTATTTGTTGTGTCTGGCACGCTTTGGATCCGGAAGCAGCCGAGCTTGCCCACTGTCGCGCAGCGCTTCAGAAGCCGCCTTATCACACAACCAGCAGTCATGCAGGCTCATTCCTTCTAATTTTCTTTCTCTTTTTTTTGTTGTGTGGAATCCTGGTTGATTTTTGTTTTAAACATGCCTGTCCTCCTAGGATTTAAGTTCTACTTTTTGGATAACCCATCTAATGTATAACCTTTTTTCTAAAGTTCTTTAGCATGAATACATTTTGGCAACTGAAAAGCCAGTGTTTATCCTTAAACAAATATCCGTGCTGCGTTCTTTGGCAGTAACCTTGTGTCCTACTTTGCAAACAAACGGCTTGTATTAAAAAGTAATCTCCGATTACACGAGCAGGATCGCTACTCCATGGAGCAAAGAAGCTAATCGTGCCAACTATACTCCTTCCGGGCGTGCTGCTGCCCCCTTGTCCCGTTTGGGCTTCACTTCATACATTTTATATTTTATTGGGTTTTATGCCAAACATTGACCATTTTGGGAGCTCACCAATTGCCTGGGTACTTTCCAACAGGTGCTAGTTAAAGCAAGTCTGGACAAAATGATATGTTATTACCTCCGATCCTAGAACATTTGACCACCAATTGATAATTAAACAAGGTTTTTTACCAACTGTGCCTTTTTAAAACATGTAACACCATTACCACCGCTCAGCCGTTTTGCAATAGGCAACCCAAGAATCAGATAGATGTGTAGAAAGAATATACATTTATTGTTCCTTTAATTAATACAGTATCCATAATTACACCATAATTATCACGAGACACACCACCTTACTCCATGGCACAAAACCATTCCTTCCTGAAAAAACTCTGTACAGCCAAGTTGAAAACGCATGTGGTTTTTGGTAACAAAAATCACAGCATCTCTAAAGCACAAAAACATGTACCGTTTTCATGTCTGCTCTTTAGTCCCCCTGGAAGCATGTAAAGAGGAAGCACAGGTCTAAAGAATTCTTCGGATTCTTGGGTCACTCACAATAATGTCACCCCTAATGTAAAGATAATTAATGTAACACCCTAGAACCTAGCAGTAGAACTGTACTACTGGACATGGTATTTGCAAAGAATTATTCCCAAGACATGGTTAACTTCTCTCTGTCCTTACTGGGACATGCAAAACGCGCGTAGGATTGGAATGCGAGGTTATGAGCACAAAATGTATGCAATACATAGTTTCATGGGTTCCATGTGTTAAAATCGTGGCAAAAATGGCCGTTTACACAAACAATCGGAGAAGCACAGCGGGCGAAAGGCGGGGCCAATAAGAGCGCGTAGAACGGGGCACTTTAGCGCCTATTGCGGCTTTTGGCTTGAGACTAGATTCGGTAGAGAGTGCCAAAACATTGCTTCTGAAATCGGGTCCCTACTCGAAGACTCTGACCTTGCAGACGCAGGTTGTAAAGGAATCTGCCACCGCCAAACCCCATAGGCTGAAATCTCTGCACTGCCCTGTGTTCTATACAGGATCCAATTGCCCTGAGGAAGGCTCTTCAATCAATGCCAACATTAATGGCCACAAGCCGAAACGTGCCCTTAGCACAGCCCATGTATTTTTGATTGTAAAACTGGGGATCTGTGTATGCATTTTCTATCTACAGTTTAAAAACTGACACGTAGGCAGCTTTATTCAAAACATGATTAAATGCTGATCATGAGTACATACAAAGGATAGGTACCTTTGTCCACAAGAAAGTTTGATTCAGTATTTCAAACATTGATTTTAATTGTGCATTTTGTTTGCTTTAATATGAAAGTATTTTTTCCTTTGTTTCTTTACCCTTTACTGCATTTATATCTTGAATTATCCTGTTTGTAAACATTAACCATTCAAGTGGTCACTCTTTTGTTTTCCCTTTGTTTAAGTTTTTGTCTGAATATTTTATGTGTACATTTTCATGGCACTGTTCAGAACCATTACTCTTTACTTAAATTCAATGTATAATGAAAACATTTTAAACTTCCCTTCTTTTGTTTACATTAATAAACAATATGTATGACTAAATATATACATGTAGTTTGCCCTAATTGTTTATTCTGGAAGTTTCGTATTTTTTTCTGACTTCTCAAGAAGCAGAACATTCATTGTTTGGGAAAATTAATATATTAACCTAGACCATAAATTGTTTGGTCTTATGATAGTGAGAGTTACAACCCCGTGTTTATTTTTTGTGTTGCCCCGAACTCTCACTGAACACGCAGGGGGCTTCCCCTTTTTTGTAAAATAAAATACACAAACAATCGCGGCAAAACGGCTGTGGTTTTGCTGCCGCAATCCACGTAATGGATGCCGGGGACATCCCCACAGCCCCTTGACCCATTATACCATTTAAGGGGAGCGTAGGACACCCCTACAAACCCTGCTCCCCTTAAGTGGTAAAATGGGTACACCTTTACCGGTTCAAACAACTATTTTGCTGCAATTTCTTTTACAGGCAACTTTTTTGCCGTGATTTTATTTCTTTTTTTTAAGCTGAATTTTTTGCCGTCATTTTATTACTGCATACCGTTTCACGTTAGTTTAGGGTGAAAAAGAAAGTGGATTGAAGGGGTGCAGCCTAGATGGAGGAGGATGTAGGCTCCTGGTGCGGCCGAGTAATCCGATGGGGGTCACTTTACAGGTCATGACCACCCTCCCTGATGGCAAGTGGGGGTTGAGGGCATCTTCCAGGGCAATGCATGGGCGATGCAGCAGCAGACATCCTGATCATGGCAGCAGCATGATGAGCATCTCAACGCTCCCAACAAAATGGTGCACCTTTCCAGGGAACTGAGGAAGATGTGGCCTGACATTGTTTGCCACCAGGAAACGTACCTTGGGCAGGCAAATAGTGTGAGCCTTCCTTCCAGGGATTATCGCACTCGGTTACGCTCCTGTGCTCCCAGGAAAAGGACAGAAAAAGCTACCCCTCCGCTGGGCTGGCCCTCTAAGCACGCGTCATGATCCAGAGAGCATAGTCGCAGTCAAGTGTGATATACCGGGCGTCAACCGATAGTGGCGTCTGTTTATGCTCGATTCAGCATTAAGAAAACGTGTTCACAATGGTCCTAGGCAGGTAGGAACATCTGAGTGAGATGGACATTAACTTTGCAAGGGATTTTACTCTGGTGTACTACTCCTGAATTCTTCCCTCCTACTCGTCACATAACCAATGCTGGGCGCTGCCTCATCCAGACTCATGAACAGATAGTCCGGCCTTGAGTGATGGCTGGTCCTGCTCGGGAATAGATATGGTGTTGTTGAGCCAAGGAAGGTGCCATTAGCATAATCTTCTTCTCTGACCATGCACCAATGTCCTCAAAGCTTATCCGGTGCTTCTATTTGGAGGTTGCAGGCCACAAAGACTTGGAGGAGTATCTCTTAAGGCACAGGCAAAATAGACATGAATTTGTGGATACAATCAGAAATATCTTTGCAGAAAACTCCTCTAAGAATACCCCTGTGACTTTTGGGACACATAATAATTTCATAATTTGTTTTTTATATAATGCTTTAATCTAAAGCGTTTTACGTAGGACACATTTACATACATTACTATTGTTACCCAATCGAAATTGGTATTCAGTTATCGACCTCTGAAGGATGAACGGCTGAGTTGGCCTTGCCGGGGTTCGAACCTGCAGATCACACACAGATTACAGCAACGACCGTTTAACCCGTGGAGCCATTCATTTTACGACTAGGTAAGCACTGTTGATGACGAGCTGATTGCGTTTTGAAGTGCAAGGAAAATATTTAGGAAAATAAACGGCTGATGTGGGTCCCAACTGGGATGGACATTCACTACAAAACCCAACACTCCTTTTGGATTGTGTAGGTAGAATGGTGTTCCTTGAAGCTCAGCAGCTGAAAGCCCATGAAACCTTGATCTAGTCCATCAAGGGACCCATTGGAAAAGTGGGCTCAGAGAAGGACACATTAAGGGAATTCAGGGATTTCTTTAGCAGTTGTGCGTAGAAACCCCTCAAGGAGTAAAGAAGAATCCAGGGGAAGGGAACTACCCCCTAGTCAAGAACTTCAGCCTTGAAGAAACCTTTGCGTCATATTTCCTTTATGAACACTTTTCCAAACCATTGAGTTAGACATTTCGCCTTTTTCACCTTAGAGTTTAGTTTTTGTTTTGACACCAACAGATCCTTAGTTTTGGTTTTAGGTAGGGAAAATCCTCTTAGTGCAGGGACAGAGAGGACTTTTCCCAACCCCATTTATTTTAATAAAACTCTTTAACCCACACTTCATTTATTAATTCCATGTGTCCGACTCTCATTTCGGCCTCCTCACTCTCCACAGTACCTGTCCTCCTCAAAGCAAGTAACCATACAATAATTGGCACCCAAACCAGTTTAGTTTAGTGGGCAACTGCTTTATTTTGCTATAGGTAACCTAGAGGTGATTTGTATTTATCTACCCAGCCACAGGAGCTGCACAGATTGGCGTCAGATTGTGCTTGCAGAAAGGAATAGTGATTCCCTCCATAAAGCATGTGAATTTGATAGTTTCTTAATCATTCAAATTTGCTTTTCTTGCAACAGCAAGTTTTTCTCTTTGATTTTCTTTCAACAAGAAATTCTTCTCCTTTTTATTTTCTTGCAATGGCATCGCCCACGCCCCCGCCCCCGCCCCCATTCCCCTGTAACAGCAAGTTATTGTTTTGTCAAAATTGTTTGGAAAGGCATTTCCCATTGCTCCTCCCTGTTCCGCTCCCTGTTTGGTTTGCCCACCCTAGGCTTCCCAAAGGTGTGCCGTATGCAGAATTAAGACCCCAGCGGTGGAGTCTTGCTGCCGTCCAGCCAATCAGGAGGCTCAGTAACAGGGTCTTTACCACATGGTAAATCCCCCGCTCTGAGCCTCCTCGAAAGTGGTAGGTTGCCATCCTCCTCGCTAGGATGAAGGTAAGTGCACCCACGTGCTGCCCCCATGTACCCTTCCCCTCACCCCAATTTCCACATCCCTAACCCACCCCCGACGTCGTCCCACTTACCTGGTGCTGTATTGTCCTGTGCTGGGAACACTTAGTGTTCCAGGCACATCACTGCTGTGGCAATGGATGCCATGGAAAGGGAGAAGGGACTGTGTGTAGTTCCCTTCTCCCTTGTCCACTGTGGCCATCTTGGCTTGTAGTTTTTTTTCTTCATTTGCCAGTGCTTATTTTTAATAGGACTTCAGTGAAGGACACGCATAGCACTTATAAATAGTGGCTGAAGGCAGACCTCGTAGGATATTTCTATTACACCAGTAGCGGGTTTACAACTCCAATTAAGTAATTAACTCTCAGACTGCTTTGAAGAAAGAAAACATGCCAGGCAGTAAGCATGTAAGGTTTTAAGGCAAGGCTTGAGTAAAGCGAGCTCCAAGATTTCCCATCAGGAGGTATTTTGGGCAGGGAGGGCCAGGAAGTGGGTGAGCATGGCCATTGGCTTGGTGTCTCTCCTGTCCTCTCTCTCACTCTGGCCACCATCTACAGGCCCCCTTGCCAGGTCGCCCTCTTCCTCTGAGTGGTCTGACCTCACTTCTTCTCTCCTGGCCTCTACCCCCAAGCTTCTCCTCTGAGACTTCAATATTCACCTTGATTCCCCAGATGCGGCATCTGGACTTTTCCACAATATCTGTGACTTTCCCTCTCCATTCTTACCTCCGGTCCGACGCACTCAGCCAGACAAACCTACCTTGGATGCTCTCATCTCTGCAGACATCCCCATCTCTAACCCTCTCATTACTCCTCTCTCCTGCTCTGATCGTTCTCTCCCGTCCTCTCACCTTGACCTCCTGGGTCCCCCGGCTAAGCCCCCGCCCGCACTGCGAGTCTCCGTCATTCGACCTATGAAGTGAGTGTCAGTTGCTGCTTTTGCCACCACCTTCACTGCCCCTCCTACTCCTGCCATTGACCCTCACTCTCACATAGCCCTTACTAACCTTCAACTCCACCTCCAACACTCGTCCTTGCCCCTGTCATGAGGATCCTCATGAGACCTGCCTCCAACTGCAACTCCTGGTATGGCTCTGACCTGCCATCTCTGAAACGCAAGTGCAGAGCAGCTGAGTGGAAGTGGCAGACTTCAAGCACATCCTCTGACAAACTGGCTTGCCACCTGCTCCAAAGGCAATACAGACCTTCCATCTGCTCGAAGAAGAGGGCCTATATCCAAGCCCGCATCTCTGGGGCCACCAACAGGACTGAACGTTTCAAAATCTGCAAGGATCTCGCCAATCCTAATGCAGTCTCCATTTATCCTGTGCCTTCCCTGGCCTTTTCGTTACTAAAGCTCAGGACATCATGTCCTCTCTCTCCTCTACACCCCACCCTTCTCCCTCATCTGCTCTCAGACCTCCCTTGCCCCCCCCTTTCTGCCCACACTCCTCTTTCTCTCCCATATCACCTGATGAGGTTTCTAGACAAGTCCGCTCTATGAAAGTTTCATCCAAACAGGTTCTCCCCTTCTCCTCCAGAACTATCATTGTCTCCCTTGCTCCAGCCTTGGCTGATTTCAGCAGTCACTCCTTGCCACTGGATCCTTCCCGTCACCCCTCAAGCACTCCCTTGTGCATCCTCTCCTTAAGCCTTCTGCCGACCCTTCCTGTCCGGCTAACTACCGCCCTATCTCCATTACTCCCTTCCTGGGCAAACTCTTGGAGAAGCTGCCCATCTCCCAGTTTATCCACCATGCTGAATCTGTTGGTTGCCTCCACGACTGCCAGTCTGACTTCAGAGCTACCAGAGGCATGGAAACTGCGCTCTTAAACACCTGCGAAGACTTGCTCTCTAATCTCGACTCCAACTCTCCTTCATTTCTCATCCTTCTTGACCTCTGCCTTTGATATGGTCAATCATGCCACCCTTATAAATTGGCTCAATGATACCCTTGGCATCACAGGCCTGGCTCTGGACTGGCTGACCTTCCTCTTTGAACGACCTTGCCAGGTTCAACTGGTACCTTTTCTCTCCC
This sequence comes from Ambystoma mexicanum, assembly GCF_040938575.1. NCBI lineage: Eukaryota > Metazoa > Chordata > Amphibia > Caudata > Ambystomatidae > Ambystoma > Ambystoma mexicanum. Next base: position 231,290,924 of record NC_090939.1, on the reverse strand, counting down.
CATCTCACTCGCCACATATGGTGTCTCTCAGGGCTCTATTCTCTCACCTTGACTTTTCAACATCTACCTTGCCCTCTAGCCCATTTTGATTTCTGCCTTTTCTCATAACTTCCAGTGTTATGCGGATGACACTCAACTCTCCTTCAAGCTTCCCTCATCTGCCGACTCCTCGTCCTCGCTCATCCCTGACTGTCTGTCTGCTATTCAGGCATGGTGCACTGCTAATGATCTCTGCCTTAATGATTGCAAGCCCGGGATCCTTCTCATTGGGACTCCAGCTCCATCCTTTCCCCCTACATTCTGGCTGCCCTCAATGGGGCCCCTCACCCTCCTGTGAAGCAAAAAACCTTGGTGTCATCTTCGACTCCTATCTCTTCTTCTCACATCACGGACCTTGCCAAGAAGGCTCACTTTCAGCTTCTCCTCAGTGGCATTCTTCCTTTCCTCACCTACCCCCCAGAAGCTCAAAGTCTCCAGAGCTCCTTTCCTCTCCAGGATGGACCACTCTAAAAGCCTCTTCCTCAACCTACCTAACTCTCCCTTTGCCTCCTTCAATTTATCGAGAATAGGACTGCGAGACTTATTCTTGGCCTCAAGCCCAGAGACTGCATCTCTCCAGCCCTAAAATTGCTCCACTTGCTCCCGGTTTCTGCAAGGATCAAGTTAAAAACCCTCTGCATCATCCACAATTCTTTCTGGGGTCTGGAACCCTGCTACATCCAACGTCCTCTCCCTAAATATACCTCCCTGCTAGAGCGCTTTGGTCCTCTAGCTCCAACTCTCTGCAGATCAGATGCTGTGGGCAGATCTCTCTCTCCTCCGCAGGTGCCTCCCTTTGGAATAGCCTCCCTGCTCCTCTCAGACATGAGCCGAATCTCCTAAAGTTCCAGAAGCCTCTCAAGACCCTCCTTTTCTCTTCCTCCTTCCCCACCAGCCCCCTGCTAATCCCCCCCCCGCCTCTTGTATGGCTGTTTGATTCCTTCAGATTCTTACAGGGCACCAGCCATCCCCTACCAGTCTACCCCTGCACTTAGTCTTTTTTGACCCCCCAACCTGCAACTTGCTCTTCTGCACTCCCTCCCCCTACACTAGTCTGGCTGGGCCTGCACCCCCCTTAGCCCTTCCAACCCGTTCCTCGCACTTAGCACTTAACCTGCCCTTTCCTTCTCCTCTCCCTGGGCTCTGGCCACCGCGGGCACTTGCTTAACCCACTGGCACCCTTCTCCCCAACCCCTTCCCCTGCACTTCTATTACTGCACTTGCACGTTCCGAAAGTGACAAGGCCTAGTATGACCGTTTCTGTTTTGTCATCCCTGTGTCCGCCCCCTGACCCCCACTTGTCTTGTTGCGACTTGAAACACTTGTGTATAGGTGCATTATAAAAACCCAGCAAATGCAAATAAATAAAATGGGGATTAGCATGGCCATGGATGGTCAATGGGGGGGCACATAACCAAACACCTACAGGCTGCGTGTCCCTCCTCCCATGCCATTCCTCCCTATCTGTACTCTAATGCAATAGTTTCAGCTGAGAAGTGTGAAATAGCCCAAACTAAAAAGATGTTTGCTCTGTTGGGGTTTGTCTGAATTGTTTGTATCCTCATATAAAGTGACTGAAACGGATATAAGGGGACTGCTCTTTAGGTTTATTTCATTAAAGAACAGGGGCGTGCTCCGTAGCTAGAAAAGTGCTCAGTACAACATTTTTAGTTTAGTCTGCAGTGCATCAAGGATAACTACCGAAGTTGGCTTGACAACATTCGTAGGTGTTGTCAGTTATTCGTTCAGAGGGCTAATAGTCTACGCTCCGCGTCCATAACCAGTAAAGGCAAATATAGCACTGATCATAAGACTGGTTCAACCCGCGTTTCTAATGGTACCTCAGTTGAAAATTCAACACACTTTCTATTTTTTTGTTTTGTATTAAGATCCTTAAGGAACAAATATTTAATCCCAATGCTAAGGAGAGGGAGGTGGGTAATCCTAGGTCAATTGATGATGCAAAAAGTATTTGTTCTTTAAACTTAGACATGTTGCACTTGCTGTCTACTCTTACATTGAAAGAGCACGAATACGGAGGGAATGTGCTGCTGTCTAATTAGTGCCATCTTTTTTTTTATTGTTAATAGTAAAGTTTGTAATATTCTTTTATTAAGGTTTTAAGTTTCAAAATAAAGACGGTGACAGAATGAGCTCACTTTTACCGCTCTGTGGGTACTGGAAATGTATATATGTATTTTTTTTATTTTGCATCATTCCTGTGGGGCAATAACTTCATAGTTAGTTGGACAGAAACTATATACCATTCTAATATACTGCACACGTATGTAGGCAGGGGATTAAGTACCATGGGATATTAAGCTGGGGCTCATTTAGGGGGCGTGGCCTCCAAGGTGGAATGGGCTGCCGACTACCCCCTCCATGCAACCCTTGGCAGAGATCATCAGGTGCTGATCCCTGCATCTCTTCATTAGAGGGATGCCTGGCGGGAAGTCGGCACCACCCCTTTTCTCCCTTAGTGGTGGCGCCAACCCCTTCCAGGTGTCCCTTTTAACTAAGAGATGCAGCAATCACTCCTGGGTGATTGCTACATCTCTTAGTTAAAGGGACACCTCTGCCCAGGCTTTTTATTTTAACGCCTGAAGCTCTTGCAGCTGAGTGGGAGCTTCAGGCTTTTGAAAAAAAGGCACTGGCTTTTAGAAGCTTACCTTTTCTTCCATAATTGTGATGCCGCTCCCACCAGGCACGGAGTGGAGGCGGGCTCTTCAATTATGGCTGAACAGGATTTTTTTCCGAAGCCTGAAGCTCTTGCACACGAGCGAGGGCTTTGGGCTTTAATAAAAAAAGCCTTGAAAGCTGGCCTGGGTTTATCGACTGGGGCTACCGGGGCATCAAGGTTTTCAGAAACTGCTGGGGCTCTGCCCCTGCTAGCCCCACTAGCCCAGGCCACTTAAAGCTCAGCATGTAGGAATGCAAAGTTGTTGGGTGGCAGGGTGTGTGACGAAAGATGGCTGCTCGGTAATAGTGCCGTGCCCTTGCTCCCTTGCCCAAGTATCCAATCACTTCCCTTTAAATTAACACATGTTCTTCTACTAATGCCTGCATTGCTTTGAGTTGTCCTAGTGACCACTAGGGATCAGGTATTGGCAACATGGATCAACTGTACCTTATGAGCACTAGGCTTCAGACACCCTAAAGGGCCTACTCCGCATGGCCAGTGGTACAGCTGAGTGTGGACATGGCCCTGCAAGCATTCGGCTTTGATGGAGTGCTCACTTGGCCTCCCCCCACTGAGGAGGGTCTGTAAAAGATGCCACCTCAAATACTGGCTACCCACCCTCTGTACAGCGCTCCGCTGCTCCCGAGGTAGGTCTGCGCTTTAAACAATAAAATACAAATAATTAAATAAGACATTTGTTGACTGTTCCCACCTGAAGGCTGAATACAGTGCTCAACTCTGACTCAGCATTTGTATGTAGGGTGCACACTGAAAGAAGTCATTCTATTGCTGTGAATTTGCACCCATTATTTTCCAGAGGCACAGGTTGGGAAGCCTTTAAGGTATTCCTCAGGGGGCAATGTCATGTCTATGCTTTGAGTGGAATAGAGAAGACGCTTCATATGGAAATAGAGGAATTGGAATACAAAGTCACAGAGCTGGCTAGAGTACACATTAAGGACGGTTCAGTGCGGTAACAACTGGCGTAGGCACGCACCACTGTATCTCAGACATTAGACAGGCTTGGGAAATTTGTTTATGCAGAGTACACTAGAAGAAGTTACAGGGGTGCCTATTATCAGAGCAGGGCCTTGGTCAGGTTAACCGTTGGAGTTCAAGGTCCTAAGCCTATTTCATTCATTTGAAACTGGCCAGTGATGATATACATATCATTGACGCGTTAAGGATGTTTACTGTATGTTGTATGCACAACAGATTAGAATGAGCAAGTATCGATTATTGGATTTCTTAGATGAGACTAAGTTGCACCATTTTTCTGCTGCGGTTAGGAGGAGTCATTTTGACACACCATTAGACCAACATGATGTTCTGTGGGCCTTGAGGTCAAAATGTAAAGTTACAACCTACTAGCAAGGCCTAAAAAAAAAAATCACTTGCCTCCTCAATTCTCCATATGCAGACAGTACACCATTTCATACTCGCCAAGGGCTAGTCGCAAGAGCAACATTTTGTGGCTTGTGTGGGGCCATGCAGAACTTGACGGGGCGTTAGCTGCCAGGTATTGATGGGCTGCCTGTCTTGCCTTTTTATGTAACATTTGCTCACATGTTGATGCCTCATCTCTTTGCGGTGTTGGAGGAGGCTCTGTTACGTGGCAGCCTGCTGCCCTCTATGAGGGAAGCTCTTGTTATACTGCTTTTGAAGCCTAGAAAGCCGGATATGAAATTCAGTTCATAGCGGCTGCTGTCTCTTATAAATACAGATGTAAATATCCGTAATAACATTTTGGCGGGAGGCTGTCAAGTGTAGTTGCTAAACCGGTTATGGAGGGCCAGCTTTATCCCTGTCAGTAATACTGTTTTGGCTGTATGAAGACTTTTTTTTTTATACAGGGCCAATCAGGATACAGGGCTATCACCAGTCTAAATGCACAGTAGTCTTTTGATTCTATTGATTGGTAATTTATGCTTTTGGCTGTTTCGCGGTTTGGCTTTGGTCCTCCGTTCCTGAAATGGTTAAGGCATTTGCATAGAAATCCAAAGGTAAGGCCAAGTACCAACAATTTTTTTTCCCCCCCGATTCCTTCAAGATTGGTAAGGGCACTAGAGAGGGGTGTCCATTTAAAAAAAAAAATAAGAAATTTGTTGCACTAATGGCTCCAGCATGTGCTGATTTCAAATGCTGATTACGTATTATTTGGGAGGGATCCATTGCGCAGGGATCCTGGGGATGCTTCAGACGATATAGTATGGATTAGTGTCAGGACTCAAGATAAACTGGCGAAAGTCTATTCTATACCCTCTGACCGTTGCAGAGCTGAATGTTTTACCAATACAGGTGTCTACTGAGCCCTTAATGGTATTTGGGGGTACTGGAAAATATTTATTTTTTATTAGGTTATATCACCAAAATGTGGAAGCTTTATATATGAAATTGTCGAAGGTGATTGAAATCTGGGCAGGGCTCTCATTTTCATTAATGGGGAAGATATCGGTGGCCAAAATTGTAATTCTTCCTAAATGGTTATACCTGTTTCAGGTCATTCCTACGTTTGTAAGTGGTGGACAGACTGCTGCTTCAGTTGTTTTCGAAAAATATTACTCCCACATTGATTTAACTATGTTAGATTGTTGTATGCATTTGATGGATTGGGTGCTCCTGACTTCATCTATATTTTCTGTGGCTCTACTGCAACATGCTTCCCTTGGTGGGAGGGCAGTACACTCGTACCTGGGAAAGTGATTTGCAATATAATGCTCCCAGAGACCTTGCTTCATGCCTTATGGCCTACTACATTGCAATGCCACAATTCCCAACTCCGGTTTGAACCTTGCTTAGGGTGTTGGCCCCTCTGGCTCTGCGTAGTGCAGGGCCTCCATATTTGCATTGAATGTTCCACTATGGGGGAATTGTATAGTTTGTGGTTCCATACATGCATCCGAGAGCCATTCTTGGGCTAGGATGGGGTGCACCACAGTGGAGTGTTAATACAGAGATGGCAAAATAGTGCCATTTGGGGATTTTTGTATTGAAAGGCTTCACGAATTGTAACAAATGACCAAGTAGTATTTTCAGTTTTGTTTTCTTTTATTAAAGGGGTCACAATGGTTGGGGTTTGTTATGGTTTACAAGGGCACTGTATGTTCTTCTTTCGTGGGTTAGTCGCAGAGGGGACCTTTCTACTTGCGTCACCTCCTCATCAGTTTCTCTCTCTTAGACCAGGGTCTCTACCCTTTAATTCTCTGCCACTTCTGGGGCACTTCCTCCTTCTCTATGTTCAGCGCATCTGCCCTTTCTTTCTCGTGGTATATCTGCCTTTTCCTGCTCTGCCTTATCTTTGGTCAGAGCCTTTGTCTTCACATTCTGTCTTTCCCTCGTCTAAGATCTCTGCCTCCTCTTCCCTTTTCTTGACTAGGGCAGTGACCAGGTATCTTTTTCACCTGCCTTTTCGTCTTTCAATCACCTTCCTCTTCTGTATTTCTGGTCCCCAGGTTTCAACCACCTCTGGTGAAATAGGTTTCTCCTATCTGGTCTTACAATCAGCCACTCTTCTCCAGTTTTTAAATTCACCACTCCTCTCCATGTCTTACAATCTGCAGAGCAATCTTCCTCTACTCAATGGGTCTTAAACTGTCCTTCCACTCCAGGTTTTACAAACAGCCCAGCAGTTTTCCTCTAGGTCTTACGGAATCCGTATAAAAATTAGCAGAAAAGAAAACGAGTGGTAGATTTGATCGAATTTCGGCTGAACGAAAATTTCGAACAGCCAAAAATGTAGATCAAATCTAAAATTTGATGCGATTTCATAGTGAACAAGGGGAGTGGGAGTTGTGGGGTTGTCGCCTGCACCTTTATTCACTACAATCGCATCAGGGTTTGGGAGGTTGTCCCAATGCGACCTACATAATAAAGTTGATGGAAAAATAAAGGACCCTGTGCCGCCGGTTCCTATGCATGTAAGTGAAGGGAACCGACATCGCAGAGGGATGGTGGAGTTGGCAGCACACAGCGAGGGGGCTGGGGGCTAGCGGGTTGCAAGAAATGTCTGCGGGAGATAACAGCGAAAGTTATTTTCAGTAAGCAAACTCTCGTTTTTTTTTTCTTCCTGGAACATTTCGAATTCAACCAATTCATAGTAAACCAGGTCTTGGAGCCAGCCCGTCCGGCAATCTTCCTCTCTGCTCCAGCAATCTTCCTTCTCTTCTTTAAAACCAAAATTCTCTTACTCTGTACCACAAAACTCCTTTCCACTCTTGTCATGGGAGCTGACCCTAATATCATGCTTGGACTGTCTAGCTTCCTGCTGATTGGCCGGTGGTGCCACATGCCTGCTCTCGACTTTCTCCATGACAGGGATGCTTTGTAATCCTGAGTTCGTGGGGGGGGGGGGTAGTCTTGAAATGGGGAAGCCGCCATCTTGGATCCCACCTTAGTCTGTGTTTGTTGCTGGCTGGAATGGAGCTGTTGGTTTGTTCCCCTTCTCATGCTGGAGTTTCCCCTCTTGATTTGATGGCCCCCTGTGGCAAAAAGTTCAGGGTTTATATTGACAATACTCCTGCAGGACGAGAGATTTTGAAAGACATTTCTTCTTTGTTTGGTACAGTACTGGAACCCGTTCACTTGCATGTAATGAAGAAATTAGCTGCAGGTGATTGCGGTGCTTGTTCCCCCAGACTGCCTCATTTGTGGGTGGAAAACCCTCCTGTGGGTTACCCCAGTCTTTCCCATTCGCGTCCCGATTCTAAATCTGTAAGTACATTTTGCTAGTCCAGTCGGGTTTCCTATGTTGGGAAAGGGGGATTATGAGAGATGTAGTCCATTTTTTGTTGGTTGGCTAATATAGTTTGGGCTGCCTGGCACAGGGGTGTGTTTTCCAGCCTTCCTCCTGGCAAAGGTGACCTCACTGCCTCTTCTGAATGGTTTATCCCCTCCCTTCTCCTTAATTCCACATCCTGGGATCCAATCCGGATTTAGTTTTCGTTCAAAAGGGAAATTATGGAATATGTAGTGTCTTCTCATTTGTTTTTCCAAAGGGGGATCAGTATATCCCCAGGGATATCCTTTCACGGCACACAGACTGTTGTGGACCTGGGAATACCATACCCAGATTGATGTGGTCACTTGACCACACGGGGCAATTGACAGAGGTACATTTCTGACATATGCTGCGACTTTGGCTGTCCTTCATGAACACTGGGCAAGTTTCCCTGATGTGCCACCTGAACTCGCTGTAGTTATTGCCCTTAAAGGACTGGCGAGTGCAGGTAGACGTTTATTTGGCTTGCACCAAGCTGTCAGTCCAAAAGCCATTGAGGACAAACTGAAACAAGCTAATGGAATACTAATCTGGTGGGAGACTAAGTGGACGCAAGCGTCGTCATACAAAAGCGCTGTCCGTAAACACAGTTTAGGTGTGTACATTTTTGCAGAGAAACGACATGTCCCCAGCGATGGTGCATTAGTTTGTACCTGAAAGAAGGGTGATTGCTCCAACAATGTTTTTTTTTAAATTGTGTTGAAATTATGCATTTTACAGCACACAGTAAAAAAAACAAAGAAAATATGTATATATGGTTCCTTGACGGCGCCGCATTAAGTTGTATCCCGCTTAACATCTTTTCAGATGATGGTGTCTGCCACAGCTTGCAAGTCGTAAGAGAGTTGCACTTAATAAGATGATATTTTGCACATTGGTATGAGAGGGCGGCCGCACGTAAAAATGTTATACAATGTACAATCTGTTCTGTATGGCATCACATGAAAAGGAGACGCCACACATGGCAGGGCATGAACCGCCGGAATACCATTATTGCTGTTGTAAAGAACAAAAACATTTCCTGCTGCTTCCATCCACTATAGGCCTTTATTGCCAATGTTCTGTTCTTATTAATATTTTTGGATACAATGCTACTGTGCAACTCCAGACCTTTGTAGAGAACTTTGTAGAGAACTTTGATATACTGAGCGATGACCAGTCTACAACCAGCAAGAGGCACTGAACTCTCGCTCATGGATATCAAAGGCCCACTGCCTGAGACATTGGACTTCTCCTGATCATAAACCTCACCTCTGCAGACCCCTGCCCTGGGGTATCCAATGCAAACTGCGGCTCTGCAGATTTTATGGACTGCAATTCCAATGATTCCTCGCCATTGACTAGTCTTGCTGGGGCAAATGGGAGTTGTAATATAAAACATTCGGAGAGCCATGGGTTTCAGATCCCTGCACCCTAGACCATGCTCTTCTGATTCAGCGACTTCAGGACTTTGTCGGATAAAGTGGTCTTCTGGATCACCTCCTTCCTCTTTAATGAAACCTCGAGAGTTAAGGTGGGGAATTGGTTATTATCACAACCTTAAATCGTGGTCTGTTTTGTATCACTGGGCTCATGAATGTTGCCACTGTTATTCAATATATCTAAAAGCTCTCCATGACCTACTGGTAGATTTGCGAGTGGTCTTCTAGAATTATTGTTATATTGCTTTATTCAAAATGTTTTCCTCCAGCATACACAATTCATATACATCAACATTCAGCACAATTAAAGAAAAGCAAACCATTTTATACACAGGACCGATAAAAACTACAGTTTAAAAAGTGCTAGGAATCCATAAAAATTACTCCATTACAAGGCAGAGATTTCCGACGAAGCCACGCACGATGTCTGAACTTTTCTACAAATCAAATGTCATTAACAGATTCCATGGACTTACATAGTATCACTGCTTCTGCTACATTATAAACACAGGCTTTTTTTTTAACCGAAATACATTTCTCAAGCCAGTAAAACTTGTGCAGAAGAGCAAAAAATGAGTAACTGTCTCAATACCTACACCACATATTGGGCAGATACCAGAAGAATCAGTTTTCCAACTGGAGGTAAAAGGCGCACCCTTAAGAACACCAGACCTAAATTCCAGAAATAAAGATCGTGGATAAGATAAAATGATTAGCTCCAGATATCTCTCAGCACCTTGGTCAAGTTTTGAAAAACAGATAATCTGGCCGTGTCTTCAAAAATCAACAGGAACTTATAAGATTTTCCTGAAAATTGCGTTTAGCAATCAATCTTATCTCATTTTTAGAACTTTGAGTCAAGGCCTGCGGGTTCTGCCACATGTATCCTAAGCCCATGTTATTTAACTCTTGCTTAACGTGAATCACCCAATGTAAAGCGCAACCCCCAGGATGATTGGATCACTATAAGCATCCCGACACTTCCCAAGCTCTGGGGTCACCCAAAGTTTAACCCAATAGAGTACAGGTTTCCAGGCTAATATAGAAGCATTAGCTGCTAGGCCACACTCCATCAGTAAGAGGGTGCTGAGAAAACTTCTTGGTAATCTCAAGAGTTTAAAACAGTTAGTATGGCCCTATACTTCAGCTCCATACGTTACAGCTAATGTGGTCTGGATCATATAAATGTTAATAGCAGGCGGTACAGTCCTCACTTCATGTACCACCAAGATATTTTTATGCTGACTGTGTTTCTTTCCGTAACCGTCTGAGATTTCTCTGACTGGGATACCCATGACCCTGTAGTGGAAAACCGAAAACCAAGATAATTGTAATGACTAACTTATTCCAGGGTGGTTGCATTGATCTTCAGAGAACATACACACGGCATAACCCTCCTTGGTCCAAATGCCATCATCTTGGTCTTGCTCTTAAGAGTTAAACCCAATTCAGAGCACTTGGTGACAAAGTAGCCCAGGCAAAGCCCAATCTCCATAGGAGTTGTAGCCAATAGGACTGCGTCATCGGCAAAAATGAAGGCCGGGTAGACATCAGTACCAAGCCTCAGAGGATCGAGCCCTCCTTCCGGACAGCTTGCCACCGAATCCAAAACAACTTAATTGATGTACAGACATAACAGGAGCGGGGCAAGGACACATCCTTGCTGCATGCCCCTGTCTGCCCCAAACTGCTTGGTGGTTTCCCCTTCCAAACCCTACCTCCCCAACCCTGTGTTTCTTTAATACAGTTGGGAAACCATAGAGACTAGATCAACCAGCACCCCCCACTTCAACAATGTTTGACACAACTGGGCTGTAGGTACACTTTCAAAAATAGTTTGCAAGTCCACATAGACCTGCATTTTCTTTAGGATAGTATATTTCTGGGTAACCACAGACAAATGGAAACATTGATCAACTGTACTCGGTCCGTGCTGAAAACAAGCCTGAAATGAGATTGTTAGAGATCACCCATTCCCGAAGCTGATTTAATAATATTTTATCAAACATTTTACCTGTAGCGTTGAGTAAAGAAATAGGCCTATAAGTCGCAGGGTTTTCTCTTCCAACGTTTTTATATACAGAGGCACTATTTCTGTGCTATGCCAGGAATTGGGGGTCTTATTCAGCCTAACAGCTTGAAATAATTGCAGTAATATTGGGGCCAACACATCAGGATCATCTCATCAAATCGGCCGCTATTCTATCCAGGCCAGGTGCTTTCTCACTCTTGCTGCTCAGTATTATATCCTTAACTGCTGTCAATATTAAGGTAATAGAAGATCTACTCTGATCGTTATTCTTCAGGTCTGTTGCACCAAGCCCTTAGTGCCGAGGCACTCGTGATCTTCGTCCTCTTTATATAAACCGCAAAAATTAGAATATGAAGCATCTGCCGCAGTAGGACAGTGGATTTTATGATCTTATGATTCTTTTTGGTTCAAAACTAGTGTCCAAAGTGCCTCATCTTGTGTTATCGTTGCTACTGTAAGCTCTTCCCATTTAGTCTTATGGCACTGCTCTTTCCTTTCCTTCACTTTATTTCCATAGGTGCGCCTTTTACTACGCAGCACCTCCTTATCCACCTTCCCTTCAGTTGCACGATATCCCATTAGAACACGTTTAAGCTGTATGCACTCGTTATCAAACCACTAACCCTCCCACACTCCTTTCCGGTTAAACTAATTCCCGGGTCTAGTAAAGAAGGAACAGAGTGCTGCTATCAAATGCTCAAATGTGCCCAATACCTCACTGTCATTGCTGTCACTTCTGGAGATGCTCACAATGGCCGGTAATATTGTGTGGTAAATAGCCTGTTTTAACCGAGTGGTCAATATTTGGTCCCATTTAATAGTCCGCTTGGCATTCCCAGAAATTCTAATTGGAATCATAGACACAGTAGCATTGCATGTGCTACCTCTTATTCTTGTTCTCAGCTGAAGGGGTTTGTGATCACTATCCATATGGTAGATTACACTAAAATCCTCCACTGTGTCCCAGTCAAACACCAGGACTAACCTATTTTAAATTTGTGAGGAACAATTAAACCAAAAGAATGTATCCTTCACTGGCCGATTGCCATTGCAACTACCATTGCAGGCCCTTAGATCTAAGCATTGCAATAGTCGAGCACTCTCTAGCGCATATTTGTGTTCCCGTGGGGGAAGACCTACTTCTAATGAGGGAATATCCCAGATCAAATCTACTTCATCCCATGACCCTTCAATTTCCAAACTGCAAGTCTCCTCCAATTATAACTATAATATGGAACTTCTCGAACTCCTTATTGAACCACTTACTTATAGGATTGTGTAATAATGTTAAAGTCCCCAATGGGTTTCACCCATAAGGTCGATTATAAACATTTAATACAAGTAATGTGTGGCCTTCCTTGTTTTCACAGATTACCAATAGCAGATCTGGGGTACGATCCCTACTCATACTTGCTATCCCCCCTGAGCCACTAGTTTTAGCAACCCCCAAACTCTCACGTCCTTCCTCTAGAACATTTATCCGCCGGATATTGAAAGCTTTAAACCCCTGGATCTCAACTGCTATCAGGGCACTGCTATAAGGGCTGAGGTTTCCTGTGTACATACAATGGCATTCCCATTGATTAAAGCCATCCAATCGGTATCTATCATATGTCCAGCTATCTCAGCAACATTCCAAGAAAGCACACTAGTGCTACTTGGATCAGTAGGAATTTCCATAATGGTGGTGGGGGATGTCCATCAACCTCCTTGAATCCTTCTCCTACTGGGGACTGGTCAGACACTTCAGTATTATTTAATTCCCCAGAGGATTTCTTCTGCCACCCACTAATGGCAGAAGACCTAAAAGGGATTGATGAACCAGAGGGTGGGTACGTTTGTGCCTTGATTGTAACATGCCCTCAACCAGCGATGTATCTGTCACCAACAGTTCAATAGTCATTTTGGCCAGTTGGCATCTTCCCTCTATTAGACTTCACGATGTCCTCTCTAATAACCGAGGTGCAACCCCTGACATGACGAATCCAATGCATGCTCTTGTTGGGTAGCATATCCTCATTTTCAAATGCTTCTTGTTTTAATTTGGGGACATTACACATGAAAATGGTCTTGGGGTTCTTTCCCCTCTTTGGATTAAAATTGCTCGATATGGGGCCGGTTCCCAGAGGCCCCTGTGGGAACCTTTGTCCTCCTCTATCAGTAAGCTGTACTGGATAGGTGGCTATATTTTTGTTGATGGTATCCATTATTGGTGTAACCCACACAGGATCCTTTTTTAGCCTTTTAATGTTTGCAATCGGCTTTGTACACCCTCTATTGTTACTATTGCCACCAAATTGACGTGCCGGCGGATGGGTCCCCCCATCCTGCACATGGTTAGATTTAGTTATTGGCTGGGTAGAAGGCATAGGTGACAAATGTTCCTTCTGGAACTGTACATGCTTATTCCCCTGTTCATTAACGATATTTAATAACCGGGTTACCATTTCTTTAAGTTCACCAACCTCTGCCGTCAGTATTATGTCATTTTTCAGATTGCATTTGCATTCAATAGATGTATGTCCTATCAGCTGTTTGGATTTGGGGAACATTAGCAAACCATCACTTCCTGGTGGGGCATCTGCTTTATGTTTGGGTAGTAATTTCTTTAGGCTTAGTCTGCCTCCCAAAGCCTGACTGTATTTACCCACATCACGGCAAGGACCTGCTCTTGTTTTAGAGCTGCACTTTACCTCTCTGTTGCTTATCCCCACTGGAGCCACCCGCCCGGGGTGAAAACCTGTTCTGTAAAGTGATGTCTGGGGCAATAATTGGGGGAATCGTTGGGGTCAGTAAAATCTATTAGTTGAACACTGCTTTCTCCTACTCTCGTTTCAACATGTTCCTCGACAGTATTTGGTATCAGATCTAGTGAGGACAACTCAGGATTTACGAGGTTTTCATCTGGCTCTCGCTGAGTGTACTAAAATCATACTATTAGCCTGGGAACCTATAGTTTTAGTACTATGTATTGGGATTAGGTAATTCTCACCTCCTTCCTGGCCTGTAACATTTTCAACTATAAATTTATCCAGCAGGTCCACTTTTCCCAGTTTCGTTGAACAATTTATAGACCAGGTTCTCTGCTTGCTACAAACAACTTTACCCTGCCAGCTCAATGGCTCCAATTGCGTTGGCCCCCCATCTGAAATTACGTAATTAAATCTGGGAATCTTTTGCGTTCCCTTTTCCTTTCCCCCTCCTCCATCTATATCCTGTAACAACCCCTCTAGTTCAGATGTAAGTACATTAACCTCATTAATGGGTTCAAAGAGTTTATATATCCTCTTGGGACCAACCCCAGGCGAGATGCACAAGCTTGCTTTACGCTTCACCATTCTCACTATCCCACACAGAAAGTGCTAGTGCAGATATACAGTGCAAAGAGCAGAAACAATAACAAAAAAGGAAACGGAGTGAAAATGCTAATGTGCAAATATGCAATGATCAAGGAGAGAATGTGGTTAGAACACAACTTTATAATCCCTTGTTGCAATCCAATTGTTATTCATGAAAGGAGCTGCAAAATTAAGAATATAGTGTTCTAAAAACCTAGTTAAAACAACCTTAAAACCAATTCCATAAAAGGTTCTGGGTGCCGAAAGCAAAAAACAGCAACCCAAAATTATTCACAGTTGTTCGATCACATCAAATCAATTAATTAAATACAGTTGATATCAAACATTATCAAAGATAATAAGTCTCTGTATAACAAATATGGTAACCAAAGCAGCCGATATGTCAGCCCTTATATCAACTGTACTCGGCTCCGGGGGAGGCACGCCCGACAGCTCAAGGGGCCACCAGAGTCCGTCCCTGCCCCCCCAACCTCCTCTCACCCTGACACTTCCTCGGGCTGTTACACCACAAAATTAAGTTGGGCAAATCGTCAGAGTGCTCAGTCTCTGAGCTTCTATAGCCTTCATGGAAGTTAAGAAAAGAATAATGGTCTTCCAATGGCCAGAGAAAGTCGGAATGCACAAGTACACAAAGTAGCAATCTAATCTCTCCTGGGCTACAATCTGGCAACAGTCTGGGCGTTCTCAAAATAATATCACTAAACGATAGTCACAGCGCACTAGTGCTGCACATACAAGTTGAGTGGACGGATATCTGTAGAGCATTAAGACTTGTGCGGCTGCAACGGAGAACAAAACGCACTTTATAAAGGCTCCAGCTTCTTCAAACTTAATTCGGTTTCAATTGCCTCCTTGTAACCTTATTGCGCCATTGTCTGTGTTAGTGTTCAAAAAGCCGAGAAAACCACTCGCCACTCGCTGAAGACGCTGCAAGGGACCATCGCGATGAAGCAGGGTGTAAGGCCTGCCGCGCCCCCTGAAGGTCGCGGACACGCTGCGGGTCGCTGACGCCCGCACCCTTTACCTCTCGCGGGCTTCCAGAATGATGCTGACGATACACAGACCCTATTTAGTCTCAGGAGAGATCAGCAGTCTAATATAACCTGAATGCAGTTTGCTTTCAACCAGGTTAAAAGATGGATGGATGGTAGACAACTGGTTAGGGCTAAACCCTAATAAAACAGTTATTGCTTCTCTCTTCTACAAAGTCTTTGAACGCTGCCCTCCATAAATAATCAGGAATACCTATTTCCAGTTCTACACTCCCTATCCAACAGGAGGTACAATCTCTAGGAGTCCTATTTGACCAACTCTTTCCTCAGCTCCACTAATTGCTCTCATGCCGCTGAGACAACTGCGTCCCAAACATGTGCCTCAAGTGCAAGAGCACTCCTTGGCTTCAAGACTTATTGCAATGCTCTGTATGCAAGCTCTCCTGACTATGCAGTCGAACATCTTCAAATATTGCAGAACATCACAATTACCAGCACTCCGAGAAACAGGCACAAATCTCCAATGATGAGGAAACTACACTGGCTCCCATTTACATCACGGCATATCTTAAAACCGCTTACCCTTACTCATAAATGTCTCTATAGAAACTGTCACCAGTATATGAAGGCGCACCTTAAACATCTTACTTCTACCTGCACTTTAAGAGCCAGTCTGCAAAATACCATAGACAATCCTAGATTCAAACGCACTTAAGGTCTTGGCTAGCCTTGCATGGGCCTTGCCAACAGATGCTGGAACATTCTACAGGAAATTGTCTGTGGCATAAATGAGCGCCTAACGTTCCGCAAAATTAACTCTTAGTCACACTAAGTTACAGGGGTCAGAATGTTTCATCATTGCTGATCTGTCTAGAAATCTGTGCCTTTATTTTATTTAATGCGTAGTTGCTGTTTGGCTGTAGAGCCTTCTAACAAGAACAACCATATAACAATATAAAATACATTTTAACGGGGGCGTGGCCTGGAGCCGATGGCGCGCAGAGGCTGATTCGCCGAGCTCCGGCCGAGACGCCGTTTCCGAATCTTTTTTCTCCGGCTTAAGTGGGACACCAGCCCGCTGAGAAGCACGCAGCGGTGCGAGAGGCGATCCCGCATGAAACCTGCTCGAGGGGTCGAAATCTCCGGCCCCCTGGACGGCAGCGCAGGTCCTGAAACGCGCTCCCTCCCCCTGCCGTGCCTGGACCCAAGATGGCGCCCCACACAGCTTAGCGGGGCCTCCGTGCGGAGTACCCCCACCAGCACACTCGGCTGGGAACACTGAGGAGGAGTATCACAGCGGTGCTGGCCTCCTCGCAACATCCGACTGTGGTCGGCACCGGACCCTCGCCCTTCTCCCCCCTCACCACGCCGGACGGCTCCGGTCGACACTACGTGCCGGAACCTCGCACAGCGAGAGCCGCTGTATCCCCGGAGCTCCACTGCGGCACAACACACATCCCGGAGATGGCGGAGAGGGTCTCCACGTAACATCCGACCACAGCCCACACCAGACTCTCGTCCTTCCTCACCTCCGCCGGCGACCTACAAAAAAAAACACGGCACACATCCCGAGGACGGGATCACGCGGAGGCACCACCAGCCTCTGTCCCCCGGGCCCACATCCAACTGCAACGAGGCCGCCGCCTGAAAGCAGAGCCGGAGGAGCAACAGCCGCTGGGTCACTGCGATCCGCCGCCTTATCCAAAGGATCGGATTCCGGCTCAGAAACCAGAAACGACTCGGAAAGCTGCGACGGCGGAGCCCTGGGAGACGAGGTGCGTCGAACCACGGAACAACTGTGAGTGCGGCCCCTGTTGCTCCCCCCCAGCTACAGCCTGCATTAACCCTGCGGCTGGGCCACCCAATAAGACTCACACACCAAGGGGTGACAACTCCTGCCCTCTGGTTGCGGCACACGGCTGAGCCCTAAGAGCTCCAACACTAACGCCCCCGAGTCCAGGGGCAGCGACATAGGCGCCAAGGTAGTGGATAAAGCATCCGAACGCACAGTGGAATACAGTGGAATACATAACTCCAGGGAGCTGCGCCCCGGACAGCTCCTAACCACTGACAATATTACACTTTTGGGGCACAGCCCACTCTAGAACTCCATTCCAGGCCACATAAGCGAGTGGCCCTGACTCCCACCAGTTTCAGAGCTCCAGGGCAACCGCTATTGCGCCTCTAACATGGCCACTAAAAACAAAACCAGAGCTGCCACCATGGACTCCTTCGTCTCAGCCCGGGCAAAGACTCCCACCCAAGCCAGGGCTGGCTCCACTGAAACCATTCGCTCGCATGAGACGGAGCCCAATGATAATCACTCCCAGATAATGGACGCTATTGCCTCATTAAAGACTCATATAGACTCCAAGATAGACGAGTTCAAAATAGACATACAACTCATTCGCCAGGATGCCCGCAACTTAACGGAGAGGGTGACGACCATGGAGAAATTCACAGAGGAAAAGTCCGGGGCCACAGCAGCCCTATAATCCGAAGTCTCGAACCTGAAAAGGAAGGTCGCATTCCTAGAAGAAAGGGCAGAGGAAGCCGAAGGTCGGGCTAGACGGGGGAACATCAGGATCCTGGGTATCCCGGAGGGAAATGAAGGCCTGAATACTACGTCCTATGTCGAAACCCTGCTGCTACAGGAGATTGGGGCCGGCAAGTTGACTCAGGGCTTTGCGGTGGAGAGGGCCTACAGGTCCCTCCAGAAACGACCTCCCCCCGGCTCGCATCTACGGCCAATAATAGCCAAGATACTAAATTTCCAAGACAGAGAAACTATATTAAGATACTCCAGGGAAACAGGCCCTATCGTACAGGGCGACTCTAAGATTTCCATATACCCTGACTATACCCAGAAAGTGCAGAGAGAGAGGAACTCGTTTGTTCCGATTAAAGCAAGGCTTCGCCAACTGAACCTTAAATATAGGTTGCTGTACCCGTCCCGCCTGAATCGCCAACTGAACCTTAAATATAGGTTGCTGTACCCGTCCCGCCTGAAAGTCATCCACAAAGGGCGAGCAATATTTCTCGAAAACCCGGAAGCAGCCAACATGTGGCTGGAGGACAACAACCTCGCCGACGGTGGGGAGGAAGACTGAACCCCGGGGGAGGAAAACTGGACCTCAGGGACCCTCCGCACCACCCACACATGAAGCATAAACAGCCGGACCCAAGAAGGTAATCCAATTAACAGTATATCGTATGGAAACGACCCTCGTTCGGCCTCGCCGCCTCACAGCAGCCCGCCCCCAGCGAAAAATCCAACCGGGCTAGTTCGGTCTTTTTTGCCCGACCCAGCTCGCGCCCGATTCCCGGATGGGTTTAGACGGCGCGGGAGCGCCTGAGCACCGCAACAGTATTGTAGTCGCTGGGCGCACCAGTTTGAGTTATGTTATTAGTTTAGTTAGTTTTACAGTCTTCGCCCCATTGACGCTTGAAAAAATCGAGATGGCCACAAGATACGCTCCAGGAATTGACGAATCCGAGGTCCATCGCCTACAGCCTTCCAACCACGCCTTGATGCCGCACCAGGCCATCGTGATTGTGCCTCACGCCAAACCCAGAACAGTGAACCAATGGCATCACAACTCAACGTGATGACTTGGAACGTAAGGGGAATGGGCTCGTACCTCAGGAGGAACCGCATACAGTCTTATTTTAGGAGGAAGAAAGTCTCGATTGCGATGCTACAGGAGACGCACCTCACCGAGGACGCTCTGTCCAAATTGGCAGACCGATGGGATGGGACTGTGAGAGAATCCCCATACTCCAAATACGCGAGGGGTGTGCTAATATGGGTAAACCCGAATGTGCCTTTCCAGTTACACGGATGTGAATATGATAAGGACGGAAGATACGTAATAATGTGGGGAACTATAGAACAGACCCCGATCTGCTTGGCTAACACATACTTCCCACAACATGGAATCCCGTCTTACCTCAGTACACTGAGCCCCAAGCTGGCACACCACCGAGGCCAAACCTTCATATGGGGAGGAGACTTTAATTGTGTCATGGGTACAGCTATGGACAGATCACTCCCCCCCCTCCCCCCCCAACCGAGCAATCCCGCAACCCGTACTATGGCGGAGACACTAGACCAACTCAATCTAGTGAACATCTGGAGGATACAACACCCAGCTGACAGGATCTACTCACATTACTCAGCCCCACACAGCGTCTATACAAGAATAGATTATTTGTTCATTGATCGGGACCAGGTCCCGCTGGCGATAGCCACAGAGTACCTGGGGAGATCTATCTCCGACCACTCTCAGTTAACCATGCAATGGCGGCAGAGGGGACCCAGACCCCCGATCCCCATGTGGAGAATGCCTTCCGCGACATTAGAGGACTCACAGTTCAGAGAAGACCTTGCCGAGAGACTAGAGGAGTACGTCGAAATCAACAAAGGATCCGTGTCCACCTGGAGCACACTGTGGGAAGCCATGAAGGTGGTTACCAGAGGAGAAATCATATCAAGAGCTGGTGGCACCCGCAGACAACTAAAGACGTCACCTGAGGCCCAAGAATCAGAGATCACTCGTCTGGAGTCCACTTCTGACGCCTCCCCAGAGGTCGAAAGGAAACTGAAAGCAGCCTGAGAAAAATGTCAGCTCTCCTGGGACAGGCTAGAAAAATTTGACTTTGCCACGTACATCGCCCGATCCCACAGGGAATCAGACAAACCAGGTAGGCTGCTGGGCCTGGTTGTGCAGAAGAGAGCACCCTAAACACCTACCAACGGAAATAATAGACACAGAAGGTGTATCCCACAGGACACAGATGGGGATCAACAAAGCATTTGCTAAGTTCTACTCAAAACTATACGCTCATGAGGCCCAGATCCCCACCACAGAAATAATAGATACCCTGGAAGAGATTGGTCTACCCCAAATATCCAGCGAACAAAGAACTGAACTGGACATGGAAATCACTCTCGAAGATGTAAGATGGGCCATCAGGGCGCTTGCTACCAGCAAGACCCCTGGCAGTGACGGACGTACGCCGGAATTTTATAAAGCATACGAGCCCATCCTCACCCCCATCCTACACGAAGTCTACCAGGAAGCTTACGCAAACGGGATCCTCCCCAACACCATGAGAGAAACTATAATCATCCCCATGCTTAAGCCCCACAAACCGCCCACTGATTGTGACTCATACCGACCCCTAGCCATGCTCAACTACGATAGCAAGATCCTCACCTCAATACTGGCCGGCAGACTTGCCAGAGTGGTAGGGTCTATAATTCACGAAGATCAGAACGGATTTGTTCCAGGGCGCAACACCACAGCTAATTTGAGGAGGCTTCAACACATCATGGCCGAAACTCACGATTCTGTGGAAGAACTAGCGATATTGTCGCTTGACGCCATCAAGGCCTTCGACTCCATCTACTGGGAGTGGCTAGTGGAGGCCTTGCCGTCTTTTGGCTTCGGAGGTGGCTTCATCAGATGGGTCCAGGTTCTCTACAACTCTCCAGTGGCCAGGGTCAAGACAGGCGGAATAGTCTCGGAACCTTGGGAAATACAGAGAGGCACGAGACAAGGATGCCCACTTTCGCCCATGCTGTACATACTGGGACTGGAACCGATTGCCATATACTTCCGTCAACAGCTCTTCGACGCCGGCATTAAGGTGGGCAACGTTTATAACATAATATCATTGTACGCAGATGACGTTCTCCTGTATTTAAAAGACCCCGAGATCAACGCACCGACAACACTGGAGGTACTCGACAACTACGCGAGATACTCTGGAATCCAATTTAGCAGACACAAATCCTCAGCATTCCCCCTAGCCGGATTGAGAGACGTTTTAGCAGAAGACCTCCCAAATATAGGGATAAAATGGCAACCCGAGAAGTTCAGGTACTTGGGGATTGATGTCAGCCACACCCCACAGCTCACACATGAGCACAACACAGAAGTCGCTATCACCAACCTCCGGCGATCTATAAAATTCTGGTCCAAACTCCCACTGGCAATGGTGGGGAGAACGGCGATTGTCAAGATGATAATCCTCCCCCGTTTCTTGTATTTCTTTGTGAACATTTGCCACTATGTACGGCCTCCCTTCTTCAGGAAACTGGAGGCCATCATTAAGGACTTTTTGTGGGGGCCCCACAGGCACAAACTGTCACTAGCTACGTTAACCCTGCCGCATAAAGAAGGTGGAATAAAACTTCCAGATCTCCAGCTCTATTACCTGGCTGCCCAGCTCAGTCACATCACGAAGTGGGTGTCAGACGAACCTTCAGCTGAACTGGGGCTACTGAAACAACCTCACACCAACCTAATTCCTAAAGAAACCCTATGGAACCCCCCTTGCGGCTCCCCGGAAACCCCTTTAGTTGTGGAGCTTGGCAGACAGATATGGGCCAGGACTTGCTACATTAGGAAGGTGCAACACCCGTACTCTCCAGACCATCCCATAATGGTAGACGTGTGCTAAACGGAGGCAGACCTTCCCATAGCAAGGAGGTGGGAGGAAGCTGCTATATATACATGGGGAGACTTGTTTGAAGGTGGAGTGTTCAGGGACTTTGAGTCGATACAAGTTATCGAAGGACTATCCAAAGGCCAGTTTCTCTGGTACCATAGGCTCAAACAAACCACCAAGAAGCAGTGGCACTCCTGGCCAGAGGAACCCACCTCTGACCCTCTACTACAGGAAATGTATGACCTCTCCGATGGATGGAGACCGGTCTCCAGGTTGTACAACAAGCTCATCGACAAACCTAACCCTAAGGGAGCGGCGCTGAGGGCAAAATGGGAAGCAGACCTCGTAGCCCCACTCACTGATAAGGAATGGGAAAGAGCATTAATATTCCCCAAGAAAGTGTCAAGAAATTCCAGATTTGGCCAAATACAGCTGAATGTCCTTTACCGGACCTACATGACTCCCCACAGAGTTGCCTCGTTCAACGCGAAGGTCCCACCGGTGTGCCCCTGGTGCGGGAACGACAGGGCAGACATGATTCACATGTTCTGGACCTGCACTAAAGCGATGACACTCTGGTCAAAAGCCAAGCAGTCCTGCAGAGACGCCGGAATGGAGAGATACGAATGGTCACCCGGAGAATGCCTACTGGGTACATACCCCAGACCAAGCAAATTCAAACACCTTGTGAAGCTAATGGACATTTCATGTATACTTGTTAAAAGAACCATAGCGATGGCCTGGAAGACACCTGCAGGCCCCAGGCACGAACGTTGCTTAACGAAATGGCGAGATGGACAGCTGCAGAAACCAGAGCCTGGCAGGAAGGATCTACATCCAGCGGGGACACCACAAGCGGCACCCTGGTCGCCTGGAAGGCTCTTCTGATGGATATGCACTTCGACGCAGACCATAAGCCCCCCTGAGCACCTGTAGTGTTTTGTAGTAACAGGTTCCTTGCATTAACACAATGCAGATGTCCCCTGAAACTGTTCCCCTCCACTTTCTGAGAAGTCATAACCTGGACTGAACCACCATCTCGAACCCTACATGTTACATCACACGAAGACTATTGTTGTTTAAGTTGTTTTTCTCTTTGTTTGCTTTAATCCATAAGTTTGTATTGTCTCACTTTTATCACAAAACCAATAAAATACTTTGGAAAAAAAAAAAAAATACATTTTAACGATGGCACTGCTCTACATATGCCAGTATATTTGATTGCTGTATAGGCTTAATATATGCCAGCATGCCGCTGTAAAACATTTTCATTCATCCAATGTCCAATATATGTTAACGTTGTCCCGTGCATTACCTTTGCAGCTGGCTTCACCATAATATGCCACTATAAAACATGTGCATGCTGCCTCCATCCAATATATGCAAGCACGTGTTCATATTGTCCTCAATATCACCATGCATACCACTGTAAAAACACTTTTTCCTGAAGCCAGTGTGAACCGAGTACGCCATCATTGTCCTGTAAAATTAATTTAAATAGTCCCTGCCCCATACTCGAGCACACATGGACAGGCACACAAGTGGACATACATTCACAATCACAGAAACTTGTTTACACAGCATTATCAAAGACACACAACCGCTTTTTATTTAACACTTAAATGTTGCCCTCTGGTACTCCTGTCCCCTTTCCTCTGCACTTTTGGTATATCATCCCTACCGAGATGCGACTGGAGCACACGGAATAGAAGATAATCTAAGAATTCTGAGGGCACAGTCCTGGAACACACTTGCCGGCCACTCCTATGTGTGCTCCTAGGCTCCCAATCACCAGTCCCTTTATCTGCGTGGCCTGGTAGGAAGCACTTGCTATGGTTCGCATCCTCTGACCTGACGCAACAATTTCTACCGGACACCCAAGTGTTTTCGTTGGTGTTCTTTTGCCGATCTGCCTATGTCCCCTTACTGGGGCTGCACTTGCTGCCATTCTTGCAGCAAAGATGTTGCCGTGGCGGACTCCTACAGCGTGTTCTTGGCCTGGATCACGAGTGGCCGCTTTGTACTCCGTGTGATGTGCTTTTCCTGCGGATGCTCACGTCGTGACAAGCGTGCCAGGGACAGCTTTTTCGGTGTCTGGTTCCGCAGTATTTGCAAGACTTTGTCAGAAGTATGGCACATCATCTTTTCAATCTGCTCCCCGCAAGGGTGACGAGATCCCAGCCCTCCAGCTGGGGGTATGTGACCCACTATGCACTTCTGGCAGTCCACTACCAGCTCTGCCAAGTGATCTACTCTGGCTTCACTGGCTGAGTTGGCCTCTGGACACACTGTGTCTAAAGGGCTGAGGTGGGCCTATTAAACCCTTCACGTCCAGCACCGGGACTGTTTCCGAGGGGCAGTCCTCTAGCCAGGCCCATCTTAGTATTTCTGATCCGTCTTCTGCCTCTTTTGGGTCCCCTCGTCTGGTGTTGGAGCTCCGCTTAGCGGGCACAGCCTCAAATTGCACTAGACTCCTGAACTTTCCCCAAATGTGCACTCCCACATTCTAGGATGAAGGCCAAAACATTTGGCGGCCTTGAGGAGAGCACCAAGCCCCCAGAATGTGGGCAGCAAGTTTGTGTCGGCAAACCCTCAACAGTCACCAGGCTCTTTAGAAGAAGCTTCAACCTCCCATGCTCCAGGGCCGCCGGAGACTGGGCTGGGAGAATCCTTTGCCGGAGCTCTTGTGCCCAACCGGTTGGTTTCTACAATGGCTCTCAATGGCTATCCCCTAAATGGGATTCTACCTGACTGTCTTGATGCCTGTGCTGTATAACTTCCCTGAATCAGCATAAACTCCTCCAATGTCGTCCCTCCCTTATGGGCCCATTCCCGCAACAAGGCAGGTGGCTTCCTTGACAAAGAAATACTTCCTTTTGCGGCCAATCTTATACAGTTCAAGGCTACTCCTACCATGAAGGACTTCTTCAGCGACATAGTCAAGGACATGATTTTGCAAGCTCATTGGGACACGCTGCCTGATAATGAAGAGGAGACTCAATCAGTGCGTTCCATGATAAATTCATTTGGTGAATGGAGTTTTTGAGCCTACGCAAGCAGACCACAACTCCTCTTGGATCGGGGGGCAGGGGATCTCTGCTTCAGTGCAACAGAGAAACCTCCCTACTTGACCCCATGTTACAGTAGCTAGTGAGACGTTTGGCAGCCAAATATAGGCTCTTGGAGGGGTACTTGTGCCTTTCCTCACATCTCCCTACCAAGTCCTTGTGGTGGCAGGAGGTGTGGCTCTGTCTGTCAAAGCACTCCACATCGTTTTCCTTGGTCCCTTCTTGGAAGGAGGAGAAAATCCTTGACACTATGGGCAGGAAAATACATGCAAGTGACTCACTCCACCTTTGACAAGCGAACACAGACTCTGTCCTTGAGATGTGTAGCATTCGTTATGTCGTGTTATAGCCAAGTTTGCAGAATGGCTCCCAGAGGAGAAACACAAAGTCTGTGGCAAGCAACATGCTAGGGTCAGCGGCTAACCACGCCAAAACAGCCTCCAGGGTCATGTGCCTTGATGCAGATGTCAGTCATCAAGCTTGGCGAAGAAGCATAAAGCTGTTTCAGGATTCACAGGTTAAGCACCTCAACCTTCCCTTTCATGCCACTGGACTGTTGCAGGCCACAACTGAAGAGGTCCTCGCTAAGAGAAATGCCATCGCTTTAGCTGCCAAATTTTCAAGCCTGTATCAAAGGCTTTTTCTTCCACCTTGCAGCCTGTGAACAGAGCCTTCTTTGGTTTCTGGGGGTTCCAACAATGCTCCAAGAACGGGAGGGAGCAGCGGAACTGTTCCTCCTTTGGAGGCCTGCCTCAGAAGCGGCCCCCAGACAAAGGAGGTTCTTCCCCCCTCCTCTTCGGCCTCAAATTCAAAAGTGTAAAGCAGTGAGGCCCAGTTGCAAATGACCCACCTCACTCTACTCGCAGGTGGGTAACTCTGTACATTGACCAATGGAGTCCGATCACATTCAACCCTTGGACCTTCTCAATGCTTGAGGGTGGGTACAACCTCCCTCTTCCCTCCATTTTCTTGCATCTGGCCCTCTTTCCACTAATCCCTCTCTTTCATTAGAGTTGGAGAATGCTGACTGCTGGATCTCGGGGTGGTAGAGAGGGCCCACAGGGCAGGGGAAGCTTCTATTCCAGTCTTTGGATGCAGGCGGATCCTTGACCTTTCCCGGTTCAATCTTTGCCTCCCTCCAGCCCCCGAGAAACTCAAGATGGTTACCCCTGTACAGAAACTCTCCTTTCTGCAGAAGGGAGATTGGATGTGCATGGTGGACCTGCAGAATGCCTTCATGCATATCCTCACTTGACCTTTGTATCAAATGTAACCAAGGTTCTCCATGGATTCTTTGCACCTTAAGTGCAGAGTGCTTCCCTTCAACCTCAGTATAGTCCCTGGATCTTTTCCAGTGTGGTGGACTGTATCACAGCCACCCTCAATGGGGAGGGATTCTACATATATTTTTATTTTATTGTTGAAAGTGCTGTCCGAGCTCGAGAGCAGCGGTGTACTACTGTACATGGTGAGGTGTGATTAATCTCATGATGTCGCCACTCCTTTTCCAGAGGTAGCCTCTTATGTGGCCAGGGGCCGGCAGTCGCTACCTGATCCTGGCCCTGGGAGTGGCTATGCGAGCGAGGATCATATCAGGGGAGGTGGCCCTCAGGGGGATGGACAGATGAGACCTGCTATCCCGCCTTTCATTTTAGGGATATCCCCTCCCTTCCCCATGCCTTAATGGCATATTGTGAGAACCCCTTCAACATCATGTAAGAGCTGCTGGCAGAACATATGAACATTTTACATCTAGTAAAACATGTACTGAGATGAGAAAGAGGACTGCCATGAGAAAGGGTGTGAACCATAATGCGCAGTCTAGTGTGGTGAAGAATGTGATTGGTCCAAGATACTTTCCAGTCTGGAGCAGGAGTTTAAATCAGCCGCCACTGAAAGATGGAGAGAGCATCCTTATCCAAGTGTTGGCTTGGAGACCGACAGGAGACACAGGTTGCGTTGCAAAATAGACAGCGTCCTAATCTGGGAGCTAACCCCAAATGCAGACGAGTGGGGGTGGTGAGACAGGGAACCGAACCAAGCACTCCTGGTCGGGTGGGCAGAGCAGGAAGCAGACTGGACCGAGATCCGTGGCCACAGAGCATTACAGCGAGAAGAATGGTGCAGAGACTAACTTTAGACCGGCTGCGTAGTGAAGTGGTGCTGGTTGATCGTGGAGTCGCCCGACGAGGAAGAAGTCACAGAGGGAACTGGAAGCCAGGACAGGCTTAATTCCGATGCGAGGAGCACGAACGCTTTGTGCATGACTGGGGAATCGCTCGAGTCCAGCAAGTATCGAGGTGAGTACCCGAGTTTGTACGATTGGAGTGAGAGAACTCATGTTGTCAGTGAACCCAGAGGGGAGAAGGGGGGCGCCGAATCTGAGGCAAAGAGGCCCTGGAAGAGTGAGCTAGTTGTCAAGAGTGGGGAAGAGTAATCTTCATTGGAATCCATGTCATCTTCATCGTCGCAGTACTTTGCCATAAAGTAAAGTGGGTCAGACCCATGCCCCCCTTGTATTGAATGAGAAACGGAGATTGCAACATAAAGTCCTGTCAGGGGAGTATACCAGGCGAATTGTGGATCTGGGATTCGCACCCATAAGGAATTGTGCAAGTGAACCTGGCAGGGGAGTATACCAGGTGTTTTGCGAGTCTGGGACCTGCACCCAAGTTGTTAGCTTGAAAAAGGAATTCTAAGGAAGACGCATACCCTGAATGGTGTTGAATGTGGAAAAAGGCCTGGGGAAGGGAGTCATTTCCCCTGCAGTGAATTGCAACACAAGAGGAGGGAGTAACTCTTGAGCTATGAAGCACTTGGTTATTCTTTTTTGTTTTGGTGGATAGAATCCTGGGGAAGCAAGTAATTCCCTTTGGAACTGTGAACTTTGTCCACTTGGAACTTTTGTCAGAGTTGTACCTTTTGTTGAACTTGAATATTTGCATACTTTCTAATGCAAAGACAATATCCTTAACACATAGTACGTTTTACAATGCGAGGGATAGAATAGGATTTCGGATATAGGAAATGTTCGCTTTGGACATCTTGACACTTGACAGACCCTGAGTTTTGTTTGAGGTAGGGAAATACCTCCTAGATTAGAGACAGTGAGACATTTTCCAACCCCTTTGTTATTTACTAAGAGTCTATATCAATCATTATGAATCATGTGTCCACGTCTCATTCCTGCTTCCTCAGTCGGTAGCCAGTGTTTGGGCTGGCATCTTAACAGTAGTGCACTTTTTAGTTGCGGCCTCGACATCCATTGGTATTACTCCTTGGTCAGCTGGTGTTGGAAAAAGCCACATTTTGAGAGATTGATGAAACTGAACAACATCATATACCCTTTGACTGGCTAATGGGGGCCCATTCACATGCTCAAGTGTTGAAGGCTATGGAGTGGGTACTGAAACTGGCCTTTTCCCTAGACTTGTCCATTAATTGGAGAAAGTCGAGACTTTTACCAAACCAATGCCTCGCCTTCATCAGCTACCTATGGGGTACAAATCTTGGGGGAAGGCTTTTCCTCGGGAGGCTAGGTTGAAGGATATCACCTAGCTGTGCAGTAAAATCAAAAAGTCCCTACCAGCGCTGTTGTTCCAGAGGCTCCTTGGCCTCATGTCATTGTGTGCACTCATGGTCCAATTAGTCAGACTCCATATGAGGGAGACAGTTGCAATTGGTCAGCCAATGGAAACCCGTTGTTCGCCCCCAGTTGGCCTTGGGACCTATTTTTTGCCAGCTTTGTGGGGGATGAGGGGCGATGGGATCTCGATTGGTAGGCACAGGAATCTAACCTCTTGGTGGGGATCCTCTTTCACACCCTGGATCATTCCCGCTCGATCATGACAGATGCATCCCATTGGGGCGGGGTTTAACTGTAGGTCATCTGTACATTCACAAGCTTTGGTCTACATAGGGCAAGTCCCTGCACATTACTGTGCTTGTGTTGAAAGCTATCTGGCTGGCTCTTTAAGATTTTCTTCTTTCAATTTGGGGTCACCGAATTCTAATCCTCCCAGACAACGTGATAGCTTTATACTATGTCAACAAGTGGGGGGCGGGGTGGTGGCAGTTTCCTTCCCCATGTGTAGGCTAACTCTGCCATTGTGGCACTGGGCCATTCAGAATGATATGTTCTTACAAACCAGTCTTTTGGCTTGCACTCTCAATGTCCAGACATAAGCCGTGAGCAGAATTGACAGATCTCCTCATGAGTGGGAATTCAAAAAGCGAGCCCAATGCGAAAATATTTTGTTTACACTGCCAGCCATTGATGGACCGATTTCCCACTGAACTTGCTCAATGCATCTCGGGGATGGGGCTTGGAATCCAACTCTCTGGTGGATGCCGTTCTTGTATGCCTACCCCACCCATCCCTCTGGTGAGCAGTCATCCACAGAGTCGGGAAGGCCCAGCACTACAGATTGCTTCTGATAGTCCCTTACTGGCCCAAGAGATTTTGATTCTCACACCTACTGATGCTATTGACATGAACTCTTCAGAACCTACCGATTAGGCACAATCTTCTCATTGGTTCGGCTTGGCTAGCCTAGGCTGGGCAGATGCATTTGTGGTGGGTGGAGGCCACCAACCGTATCTGTCCAGCATTACCAACCCCCAAATTGCACGCCTCTTTGCCCTGGCAAGATCTGATATTCTAACTTTAGCCCATACCATCAATAACTGGCTCGAGGCCAACAAGCAAAATGTGCGAGGCAGAGGCGGAAAACCAGCCTCGTTTCATTCTTATATGTCCAGTTTACGACGCCTTAAGGTCTTATAGCATTACGCGTTTTCCAAGGAGAGGGTCTTGCGGACAATCCAAGTGCTGCCCCGTCCTTTCTTCCCGGGGATTTTGAGAATGACATTACCCTAGCAACTGCAAGATTCATCTATGGGGACTTGTGGCGAGCAACTGGGCGTTTTTTTTGGCTTTCAGGGGCTGCGAGCTACGAAGCTATAGACTCTCCCCCTCCCCCCCACACACACTACCCCGTTCCCCCTTTTCTCTCCCTAGTAGTCAGTAGTTGTTTACAGGGAGGGTCATGGTTGTGGTCTTTTTATTAGTGATTTTAGATTGTTGTGTATGAGGTCGTTCTTTGCATTTTAATCTTTGTATGGCCGTTTATTGTATTTTAATCGTATTTTATTTGTGCATGTTTTACTCTTTGTATTTTGTTGTCACGAAAGGCCTAACAAGCGGAAAATTGTAAATAAAATGAAATATAAATCAGCCTGTAGGATGGGCAGGTTCTTTACCCCTACCCTCCCTTTTTCCTTGGCTCTTTGGTTTCTAAGGACCTAGTCTATGGGAACTTTCAGATCTTAGGGAGAAGATGGCAACTCTTTAAGCAGCATGTAAAGAATCCACTGAAAAACAGCCTGTCAGTAAACGGATGAGATTTTGCCATTGGTCACTGGTCAGGACTTCTAACCCTCTGTCGGCTGCCTTTAGTTGACTTGCTGCCTGCCGTTTGCGTGCAGCGTTGCTGATTTTGCATTACATTTGGACTCATAACATACATACCAGTTCACCATCTGGAGTACCTTAACTCTGGAACTTCCAGAATCTGGTTGTGAAGCATCATTTCTAGCATGGTCTCACCAGGCTAAAATTATAATTGTTTTTTTTTATAAAGGACGGGATTCGAACCCGAGTTGCTCTGCATCCTCTAGTTTTCAAGAAGAGCGCGCTGCCGCTGAGCTATGCTACCCGTGCATATCCTCGGGTACTCAATCTAGGAACCTCAATTTTGTTCCAGTCACTGAAATGCATAAGTCCTTTGAGCCCACGGCCTCAGAGGAATGAAAGTTCCTTTCTTGGAAGACCGCATTTTTGGTTGTACTTCCTTCGGCCAGATGCATTGGAGAACTACAGGCTCAGGATGGAGGGAACCCTTCAGTCATGTTTTTAGGTAAAAGATGGTGGTACAGAATTCCACATCAATTAGGAGATTTCCATGACCTTTTTTCTTTTTTCCCCGGGTCATTGCACAACTTGGATGTAGCAAGAACTCTTAACATAGCATTTTTTTTCTGGAATGAATGCAAAACCTCAGATTGTCTGAAATACTTTTTGTCACCCATAGGAGTTCCTCCTCCGATTCACCGGCAGAAAAGGCTTTCATCGCAAGGTGGTGTAGGGGTGGTCTCCCATGACACCGAGAGTCCGAAGGCTTACAAGTCTCTGGGTAAACCTCTGCTGAAAGGCCTTCACACCCATCAGGTTAGGATCAAGCCGGCTTTGCTTGCATTTGAATGTCACACCCTCTCGAAGACATGTGTAGGGCTGCCACATGGTTCACTCCTCACACATTCTGTAGGCTTTACTCCCCGTACTCAAGTTGCCGAGCGAATGCCTGGTTTGGTCAGGAGGTT
The DNA here is from genome assembly GCF_040938575.1 of Ambystoma mexicanum. Lineage (NCBI taxonomy): Eukaryota > Metazoa > Chordata > Amphibia > Caudata > Ambystomatidae > Ambystoma > Ambystoma mexicanum. Next base: position 231,259,719 of record NC_090939.1, on the reverse strand, counting down.
TTTTAGGAACATTTTTTTGGTTAATCTCCAGTCCCTGTTCCCCCTGTGGGAGTGGTTGTTTCAGCTGTCATTGCCTACCTGGATTTTCTTTTTCTGGCCAGCCTGCCTTATTCACGTTTGTTTGGTAGTCTTCCAATGGTATGGGGAAAAGGGGACAGGATGTAGGTGTGAGCTTTTTACTCCCTGTAGAGGCTACTGTACTCCCGGACCATAGTTCCCTTTCCTGCCTCCGACATTCCTGCTATAACTGCTAAGAAAGTTCCCCACAGCCGCTACTGCTTGCTGCGAAAGGGGCTGGTGATTGGGAGCCAAGGGAGGGGCCAGTGCATGGGTGTTCAAGCACCCTCTGCGTCTTTTTAACTATTTGCTGTGCCCAGTGTTCCAGTCCAATCCCTGTACGGGCGACGTCCCAAAGGAATGAAGAAAAGGAGGACAATGGAGTAGGAGTACAGTGGTCACTATGGTGAAAAACGTTCTTAAACTATCCTCTTCGTTGCACGCACAGGAAGCAGGGAGGCTAGCTGATGGATAACTCTGCCCCTTAGAAGGACACAAGGAAATCATCAAACTAAATACACTCATGGCCTCCTATGGGCAGGGTTGTGAGCACCAGTTGCCTGCATTGACAAAGGCCCACGTGAGGGCCTGCGGGCGTTTGGTTAATTGCGTCATGCAAAGCAGTCTTTGGCAGTGTGTAGTGATTTGGCTTCTCCTGTCATCCTTGTAGAATGGATGGAATGTTGACTTGACTGACGTCAGAATGTTACTAGGTAGAATGTTGTGGTATGAATGGTGTTTTCAGAGAGTCTGTTGAGAAGTGAGCCCAGAGAGAGAGGATGCCGGTGCTTGTCATTGTACCCTTGAAGTTACCATCTTATAAATATGACTCAAAGAACTGGATGTTATGTACAGGAGCTTAATAAAGAAGTCACCTATACGTCCTATGATGTCGGAGTCCTCTTGCTTGAACCCAGATTTTTACCCAGTGCTTTGCATGATGAATATCACTGACAACCTTTGCATGATGGGAGGAGCTGTACTTCAATGAACGCGTTTACTCCGTCGACCCAAAATAACTTGCTCTAGAACTCTTATGAGGGTAAGATGCGTTATTACTGTGTTAGAGTGTGAGATACTTAGCTACTGTTAGAAGTCCATAGAAGTCTTCTTTTCTTTAGTGATCTGGTCCTCAGTGGATGCAGGCAAAGTGAGCTAGGTGTGAAGATGTTAATGGTGTTGAATGGGGTTTGGCTCAGTGGTGGCTTGTGTAGCCTAAATGCTGTCCTCCATTTGGCGCAAGCAATCCCGAACCGGTTTAAAAAACGATTCGAAGTAGAAAACATCAATGGTGCCATCGTCAGATTTACAAGCAGTTCTCCAGGGGAAACGCATGAAATATTCCAGTAGTCCGGGTTTCATTGCCTCCTGTTTGTTCCAATGATACTCCATGCCCCATGTGGATGCCATTTCTGTCTCGCGTGAGACTCACAGCAGTGTGGCTTTCACGGCCTACCTCTGCCCCATGTGGCTCACACTACCTTAGTTCTGCCCTGTGTGGCTTTCATTGCGTCACTGCTGCCAGCCTGTGTCTGACGTGCATCTTACTCGCCCAGTGTGGTTCCTAGTACACCAGTTCTGCCGCATGTGTCTCTCACTGTCCCAGTTCTGCCCCATGTCACTGCCTAGGTTCTACCGCAATGTCGTTTTTCAGTGCCCCGAAAACGTCCTCATTGAGTACCACCCCTCTGTGCACCTTTGCTAGACTTGTGACTACCTCCCATGGACGGAAGGGCCTGTTTATTTCTTTACTTCTGAGGCCTAGTTGACACGCAACCTACTAGGGCCCTCATGAAGCCCTCATGAATACAGGAAAACCTCACACTGCATTCTAAGGTTTTATCTTCTGCTCTTTGCGTGCATTTACTTTAACCTGTATTTTGCAGCTGGACCCATATCCAAAATGCAAGGTACACCCACGTGCACGTACACACACATACGCACACACTTTTGCGTTTTTTCTTAACACACCTTTTTTCCAGGCAAGTCCTGCAGTTCCTTCCTCGGTCTCCTCGCTTGCTCTTGGCTCTGCGTTCAGAAAAAGGAAGCAGGGAGAGAAGTGTCACCACTTGCCTCCCTGAGACCTGCCTCACTGCTGCACAGAGTCCTAACATCTTCTACATGAAATGCTGTCACTTCTTCTTATCGGGACGTGATGCCACCATCTCCCTACAGGTACAAAAACCCTTCATGCCACCATGTGTGGATGGAAATCCATCACCAATGAGGGCCTACTCGGCCTCCGTACCTGCAAGCAGAAAGAATGCATCACTGAAAATGTCATCAAGGAAAAATATCAATGATCAGGTCTCCCTTCTTATCAAATTGAAAATATACTTTACCATCCTAGCGCCTTGCCGAAGTATTTCAACCACTTCCAACCGTATGCAAACATACTGGAGAGTGTACAGGTGCAGGATCCACTGGGAGATGAATAGCCCCCTGTTTTAGATGTGGGGCATGGACAGCATTGGTCGATGTGTCCATGTTCATCTAGGAAACTGCATACTGGCACCTATGGGGTTAATCTTATCTTTCTCCGGTCCTGCCAGTGACCTCATTCCCTGTAGTCGGTTTACTGGTCAGCTGTGTCACCTACGGTAGACCATCCTTTCCTGTAATGGGCAGCGCTGCTCACTGTGGTCTTATTCAACTTGCAAGGGTTTATGTAGATTGGCAGATGTTGGAGCCTATTGGAGTAAAGCATTTTGACAGTTGGTCTGACAAATTGGAGTTCCTCGAGTTGAGGTGAAAGAAGTGGGTGCACTGGTTTTCCTGTGTGACTAGCCCCAAGACTAGGACTATTTTATATTCCTGACCTGCTACACCTCTCCCGCCCCCTCCGTCCTTCCCTCCCCTGCATCCCTTTCTTCTGCTTTTGGGTTGTAACACCAGACTTAATATTACTGGCACCATTACTGCCTCTTTAATGCAGGGATTCTGTTGGGTTGAACTCTGCGCACGCAATGGCATTCCAACGTTCTATTGTGGAATCCCATCGCGTGCACCTTATGAAGTGACAGTTGTAACCGTTAATGTTTGTGACATTTGGGTCCCGCACATCCAATCGGTCGGAACTGCTTTGGGGTCTTTATTTCCCATTAGTACCCGGCACGCGCGGCGCAACGGGAATACAGTGTGGTGATTGGCTCATTTGCGAGCCATACCACACGGTATTCCCTTGTACGCCATGCGTGCCGTGTACTCTGCTCCCGGCGAGGGGCGTGGCAGCCCCTCAGTCAATGAGGAGGCTCAAAATGGGGCAATCCCCGCTCCGAGCCTCCCCATGGCTGGAGGCTTCCTTCGTCCCCCACCGGGGACTCGGGTAAGACAATTTTATTTTCCGCTTTTCTCCCTCCTCCGACCCCACCGTACTTACCTTCTATCCTGCAGTCTCCGGCGGTGGATGATGGAAACCTCCAGCCGTGTGGAGACTCAGAGAGCGGCCATCCCCTCTCCAAGCCTCCACACGGCTGGAGGCTTCCATCATCCCCCGTCGGAGACCGCAGTACTTTTTTACATTTTTTTTAAATTTTTTGTTCTTCCTTCCCCTCCCTTCTGCCCTCGCAACCCCACTTACCTTCTTTTTTTCTTCTGGTCTTGGGAGCGAACGCGCTAGAAACACTTCTGTTCCCAGCGCGTCAGCTCCCGATGGCCGCCATGGAAAGGGAAAACTGACTACTTTACCACTACTTTACTACTACACTTTTTTTTCTTTTTTGAAACGCGCAATCTAATGGGCCGGGGTACTAATGGCACCTCGGAGGCGGGCCAATACTGCCCACGGTAATGCCCCAGGGGCACTACCTGGGGCCGTATTGGCCCGCCGCCTCGGGTCTTATTGCCACAATAAAGTTATTGTATATAACCTCTTACCTTGGTTCATCGGTTCATCATGACGGCAGATTCCTTTATACATTTCAGGAGGGGACTCTCGGGCATCACCCAGTTGGGCGATGCGACCTCAAGAGAGCAGGAAAGTAGTAGTACATAGTGTGCTGCAAATCTAACTTGTGCTTGAAATGCAAAGAAACTTTTGTGTCCATGTTATGTGTTCCATTATGCTTTGGCTTGTTTTTTCTCCGTAAACGTACAGTGTTTATAACAAATCGGTGTGTTTGTATGGTGCTACTTAATCTGGGGAGTCAGAAGTTTGTATCAAGCAGGAGCTAAATGGCTTCCAGCAATTGCGAAACCTTTGTTCTATTGGTTCCTTGTCAGCATTTGCCATGGCAAGACTAGTTTGTTATTGTCTCCGCTTCTGTCCAATCTGCTCGTTCTTGCCTGCCATGGTATCTACTTTCTCCATCACAGTATGCGGTTCTATACGGATGTACGTGATGATTTCGAATACGAACATTTCGAAGATGAAAATGTTCAATTCAAAATGTTCTTATTCAAGCTAAGCACCGCACTGCTAAATGGTCTTTCTACACCCTGCCCCCAGACCCCCTTACTTACCTTTAGGCAGCACACTTTGCTGTGTGCCACCGAGTCCCTGCAGTGCCAGTTCTGGAACAGGTACTGCAGGGATCTTTTTTTAAAAAAAATTGAAAGTTTTGTTATTTTGGATGCAGGGGACACCCCCGATTCCTCCATAGTGAACAAGGCTGCGGGGGACACTCCTACAAACCCTGCTTCCCTTGTTCGCTATAATGAAAACCGTATGGTTGAAATGTTCGGTATTTTCGGCTGTATGTAACTTTGGTAAAGCCGAAAACCGAACATTTGAACCAATTTATTTTATTTACGATATTTACGGTCGATAGCAGACACCTTTCACTCATTTTTCACCAGCTGGAAAATCACTTCCCTCCCTCACCTCCCAAGTCAGATGTTAAGTTACTAGCCCATCAATAATATTGAGTTCAAAGAAGACGGTCGCGTGTTGGTCCTTGCTCCTCAAAATGTGTTAATGCTATGACTGGTGGAAAACGGAAAATACCACCAGAGGTTAAGTACTTCCAATTACAGAAGGGCGGAAACACACCGAACTGCCAAATCTGCTCTGCTCTGCTGATATACTGCAGATGGTAAATGCGTTACCCCCTCCAATCACCACCACAGTAAAGTAAGACTTCTTGAAATGAAGTAAACGACCTCAAAATAAGATCAGGTGTGTGATAGTCGTAAACATGGTCTTAACTGTTAACTGTGATGTTGTGTGTGCTGTGTGGTAAAAAGAAACTCAAGAAATCCTGCAGAAGTTCTTTTCAGTCTGTCCCGTACCTACCTCTGCCTGAAACATTTGCATCTGTTTACACCTGCTTTATTTTTCACCACTGAAAAATGTATTCAGCCAGTGGTATTTTTACATCCAGCAGTAAATCGGCTCTGCGAGGGCTTTCCTCAACAATGTTTAATTCTGGAAGTAATGATTACTTTGAGCGGTAATACAGAATACCACTACTGCTAATGTTTACCGCCTGGCACAACAGTCAATCTTGAGGTAATGGTAGTTAATCACTAGTGGTATTTCGTAAAGAATTATGCCACTGGTGATGCTTTTGAGTTTCTCACAAATACACAATTCCCCCTCGCTAGACTAATTAAAAAAAAAAAGTTTTTTTTTTCATGGAAAATTGTGCATTAGTTTCATTAGCTTAGAAGTAACTTTGGACCAGGCGCTAAATGACCAAGGCAAACGTAGGCAGTAATTAAGAAAGCAAACGCGCTGTCTCGTTTTAAGGAATTCGGGGACTTGATGTTTTTAATGTAGGGGCTTTTGATGCCTAAGAGAGTGAGGAATGTAGCAGACGAGGCATCTGAGAAATGAGGAAATGTAGGCCGCAAATCTGGGTGCGTTCCATAAAACTAGCAACGGAGCAGCGTATAGGGAGCAGGGCAGAGAGAATGTTGTAGTACAGGATTGGGCAACGGTGCCGCAATCGGGCCATAGTATGTAGGGAAGTGACAATACAGGAGGCTATTGCTTTCGCTTGCAACTCCCGAACCCCAGGACGAAATCGCATGGGCACTGTCATGGCCATGGACTAACCGAGAACTCTTGAACAAGTAACATTTACAGTAGGGCCATATCAGCATCTGTAGTCTCATGGAACTCTCTGTGGACAGTGGTCCTAATTTCATCTGTCGCCCAAGTTAGAAAATGCCTTTCTGGGTGATGAAAAACTCCTGGTGCTCTGGGATGACTCGATATATTTTAGGCATCTGACCCGTTCAAGGATATTGGACCCAAGGTTTCTCAGTCTCTTACCCTGTACCACTTCTGGGCCTACACTAGCCTCCAAATTCCACCAACATTTTATTAGTGCTCTTGCCCTTGCCATGGTCCTTTCTTCTCAGCCCCCGTTCTCGAAGTTTGGCTTTCTCACTATTATTATTTTATTATTATATTTATTGAGCACAGACCTAGCTTTGAGAAGCAACTGAGTCCTTTACAGAGGTATACAACAATACAGATACACAACAGAGCGCTTTTCAGAGGTAACAGAACAGATGGATAGTGGGGTGTAGGATACAGAGGGGCACAGAGCAGGGGTACAGCTGTACAGAGTGGTGGGGAGGAGAGGGGCAGGCGGCATCTAGCGAGACGGGTGGCACGGGGGCGATGTAGTGGCCTAGCTGTTGAGGAGAAGAGACCCATTGAAGAGGTGGGTCTTGAGTTCTTTTCTGAATTATGGGGGCAAGTCTGATGCTGACAGGGAAGGAGGTTTCATAATCTTGGGGCATGGGCAGAGAAGGCTTGTTTTTTCTTTTTTGAAGAGGCAGATTTAAAGTCTGCACGTGTCCTGGCTTATGTTGGTACTCTGTCCACCGGAGATGCTGAGTTTCTCCATGAGGTAGCTGGGTGGCTTGAGGGTGACTGCCTTTTAGATGATGCAGCAAGACTTGAAGGTGATTTGTGCGTACAGTTTGGAGCCAGTGAAGGTTGACGAGGGCCGGGGTGATGTGGTCGTATCTGCATAGACCCTTGATGAGGTGTCCGGCCGCATGTAGGACACTTCTCGGGGGCAGAAGGGACAATGAAGATGGAAGGCCTTTGAGGTGGGCATTGCCCCAACCAGGTCGGATAGAAACAATGCTGGATCTAAAGCTATCCGGAAGGAGGAAGGGCTTAACTTTCCACAGGAGGGAGACCGGATACCAAGCTGCCTGAGTTTTCTTAGGTATGCGTGTCTTGAAGGAGAGGTGTTTTTTGGTGTGGAACTCAAGGGACTTGGCACATGACGTGAGCTCAGTTGATAATCAGGTCTGTATGTCTGGGTGTTCAGTGTTGTTGGTGAGGAGTAGGAATTCGGACTTGGAGGGGGTTGAGCTTCAAGTATGCACTGAACATCCAAGACTGGATCAGCAAGAGACAGGTTTTGAGCCTGTTGATGTCCTTGATGGAGTCGATCTTGAGGTATAGCTGTGTGTCATCAGCATATTGGCGGATGTGGTCTGTGGCTAGGAGGGATCTCAGTGGCTCCATGTATAGATTTAAGATCAGTGGGAAGAGGATGGAACCCTGCAGGTCTCCACAGGTGATGGGTAGCATTGGCGATCTAAACAAACTTTTGGCGGTTGGCGAGGTAAAACTTCACCCAGTATAGAACAAGGATGCTGATCCCCATGCACCGATATAGGGTGTCCGTGAGCGCCTGGTGGTCTTCTGTGTCAAGTGTCCGACAGGTCGAGTAGAACCAGGAGGCAAGGTTGGTGATCGTCAAATATGTTGAGGGCATCATCAACCACCTGTATGGTGCTGTCTTCGTGCTGCATCTGGGTCTCAACCCAGATTGGTAGGTTTGGATGAGATTTTTGGTATCAATGTGTTGCTGCAGTTGCGTGGCTACCGCTTTCTTGATGACTTTACCTAGGAAGGGAAGATGGGTGATGGGGCGCAAGTTACCTAGGTTGTCAGGATCCAGAGTGGGTTTCTTTAGTAGAGGGAGGATTATTCCTCTCTTTAGGGTCGATGGAAAGGTGTCTTGAGTTGGGGGAACTGTTGATGATCTCCAGGTAGGGAAGGAGAGCTGTGGGGAGAGTCTTGATGATGAATGTTGGTAGGATGTTGTCTGTATAGGATGTGATTTTGAAGGGGGCCAGGCTTTCTACAAAGTCCTCTGTAGAGAGTGTCTTGAATGTTGTCCAGGGTGTGGAGATTTCCTGAGGAGGGATGTAAGGTGGGTGTGTGGATGCATAGCTAGTGTCTGTGCTGGTGAATCTTTCTCATTTTGTCAATTTAAGAAGGTGTTTATGGTGTGGACTTTTCAATGGAGTGTGGTATGGCAGGGTTGTGTAGTGGGTTGATGCAGCGTTTGACTGCTTTGAAGAGGGCTCTGATTTTGCTGTCTGTTTCTGCAATGGTGTTCTGATACTAGGAGGCCTTTGCTGTGTTGATTCGTTTTTGGCGTGTTGTTTGAAGTTCCTTGAGGAGTGCCAGGTGGGATGCGGTCCTGGAGCAGCGCCAGGTTTTCTCTTGTCTCCTGATGACTCTCTTGCTGAGGTTGAGTTCTTGTGTGTAACAGAGTGCTGATGATTTTGGTTTGCAGGTGTTTGTTTCAGAGGCACATTTCAATCGATGGAGGTTGAGAGGGTGACATTGAGTGCTTCCAGTAGAGCGTTGCAGTTCGGTTGAGGGTGTTCAGTCCATGTGGGGTGGAGGTTGGCAAGGTCTTTCTTGAGGGCTTCCACCGGGAAGTTCTTGAACGACCTGAACTTTTGTCTGATGGGTTTCTACTGGGAGTGTTTGACTGAGGTGGTGTGCGGGATGTTGAAAGGCACGGCTAGGTGGTCAGACCAGTCAAACGCGAGAGGAGAGCTGTAGTTGAGGGAAGGCAGTGCAGTGATGATTAGGGTGAGGATGTTATCTTTCTCGTGTGTTGGGTCTTTCATGTGCTGTGTGAGGTTGAGGGTGTCGAAAAAGCAGAGGAGAGCTACCTTCATCGGATTGGTAGCTTGTTGCATGGTGGTCATTCATCTCTTTTGTTGTTCTCTCCTTTCCTTTCTTTACCTCCTCTGCTTCCTCGCACCCCCACTACATTCTGATCTGTCCCTCTGCATTGGCCTGTATTCTACTCCCTCTCTTTTTCCCCTACCTCCCATCTTCTCTCCCCCTTTTTGCTTCCTGCACTCCTCCTTTCCACCTCCTCTGCTCTTCTCCCCAATTCTCCCTCTTGTCTCTTCTCCCCATCCTCCACGCACTGCCATGCTATACCTGAAATTTACACCCACAGTCCCCACTTGTCTTGTCTTTTATAGTTCAGCAGGATTAGCACCTGTGGGAATAATTGCCTGAATTAGAAAAATTGGATGCCTAGAGTGAGTGTGGCCTGTAACTGAATGCAATTTCCGTGAACTGCAGATTTACCAGTTTTGTTTTATCATCCACTAGTCCCACCACAGCTCCGCAAACCGAGGACTGTGTCTTTATCCACCCTCTTGGAATCATTCAGTCCATGTCTGCACCCTGGCAACGTGTCATGCAGTTTGCCACCTTGTCTAACCTACAGCCTTTAGGTTGCTATTCCTAATTTCATTTCTTAGGTTGGGGCAGCAATAGTAGTTATCCATTGGAAAGGGTGTCTACACTTGAGGTTGGGTATGGAGTGGGAGGCCGGGAACATAAAGGATCCTTTGTATAAATGATCTGCGGCCTTCATCAAAGAGTGGGTGGTAGCCATCCGCCTCACCCCACTCCCATCCTCCAGGCCTTGACTTCATCACCTTGCCCATTATCAAGGTTTTTGATTGGTAAATTTAGAAAAAATGCTAACAAATAGCAATCCCACATATTAGCAGCTTGCTAGTTTGCTTGACTCAGAATCTAACCCCGTCTGTCCACTCCCTGATCTCTTATCACAACCTTTCAGCACACTGCCGTGGCAATTCTTTTGACCTGTTCTCTTTCCTTAGTCACGCTGCCTTTTGAATCACGTACCCCTCTACTTGTGTATCTCAGCCCCCTTTCCCGCAGTTCTCTTCCGACCATCGCTATTGCCAAATACAAATTAAACCTTACTCTCTGCCCCTTTTTTTTAAGTCTGGTCTTAACTCTTGCTCCACCCCAACGCAACTGCTTTGAGAATGTCTTTGCAGATTCCTGCATCCCCAATCACCCTACTGATTAGGTAACTGGAACAGCCATGGACTGCATCTCCATCCTACTGTCCTCGGTCCTTGCTACCTAAAAGGAATCACTCTGTCTTTTGTTTTAGACTTCGCTAACTACATTCGTGAATCTGGAACTTGTGATGCACAGGTATTTCAAAGCTACTTCTAGCTATGTTTAGTGTTTATAAATGCTGTGCCCCATACAATATATTTATAATCTGCCATGACATGAGACTAAGCATTAATACATGGCCTGCTTAAATTCAATAAGCAATATGGTGGAGATCAACTAAGAAAAACAGAGTCGCCATGTTCCCTGCTCTTCTCTATAGCTGTTGTATTTGGTTAACCAGTGACTTATCTATTGTAAACAAATGTAAAAGTTGGTGTTGGCTGAAGGCAGGCGGTCTGCCTCTGTTATTTTCAATTCGATTAGATGTTTTGATTCCAATAAGGCTAGTGATCCTTAACTTTTTGTAAATTGACGAGCTCTCTTCTATGCTCACTGCAATCTAGCTGCCGTTAAAATTGTTCCTGTAAGCATGAGCCAGCAACTGAGTCATTCCTAGGAATCTGGGTGGATCGTGTCTATTCATGTCTGTACATCTTCATCGTGGAGGCATTGGAGATGACCGATTTCCAGCAAGCATGCACTTTGCTGACATCAGCATTCCATCTGAGTGATACGTTCTCGTTTTCTGGCGAGTGTTGCCTCCCACCCTTGCCACCCCTGATGTACATCTCACCAGTTTATTGCTAGGGTATTGCTCCCACTGTGGTATGTTTGGGCAAGTTGAAAGGGAATTAAATATCCTTGAGGGTTAGCTTTAGTCCTTTTGGCCTAAAAGATTATTTCTTGCATGTGGTGTGTGCCTGTCTGCAATTTGGTAGCATTCTGCATAAATATCTTCTGCAAGCTTTGAATAAATATGGCATGCAGTGTGGACAAGAGGTTTTTGAATCCATTATACATTGGTGATGATATGGGATTGGCTTGGCAAAGTGTCTCTTATTAGTTAATATTAATGGATCTGCATGAAGAGGAAACATGGACTAGAGCGCCATAGTTAATAGCACTTTAACAATAATAGAACGATGACATTAACTGAGAAAGAATCCACTCTCAGTTGTTTTGTATTGTTTCATGGTCTTGGTTGAATATATATTAAAATTGTATCTTCATGTCAGTACATATCGGGGGTCTGATCTGACGAATTATTAGTTTTGGTAATGCTTAATTAGCAAGTGAAGAGCGGCTTCACCAAATTATCTAGGCTAGCACAGATTTATGTGTTTAAATGGCCAGGTAATGTAATCTAAAGAGTTCTTGTATATGGCATCTCTACAATTTTGTCGGTCCACGTGGTGTTCTTAGAAAATGCCTTGATGCTATTGTATGCAAAAAGGCTTTTATTGGGTTTGTGGAACACTGTTAAAATGGAGGTCATATTGACCTATCACTCATGTGTTAGTCATCAAAAGAAATGCCAAGGAGCCACTTAAAACTCCTCACCTAGGGTGCACCATATTGGCCAATCAGATATTAAATCTAGCCAAAAGCAAGGGAGGGGACCCTAAATGGCACTTCACCAGAGACTGCATAATCCCTTGTTCCGGCTTTGGCTTGTGTTGTGATTGAGCTGAGAAAATGTTCCCGAGCTCTGAATACTGCTTGGAAGCATTTCCAGTCTGTTAGAAAACAAGTTCTCCTTGTTTGTGAGAGGCTAATGACATGCTGCAGCGCTGCCCTATAGAATGGTTGGCCTGGCCGCCGCTTCAAGACTGTCAACGGAGAAAGTCGGTGCAAGCCACGCCAACAAGAGAGGGTGCATGTATTCTTTAAAGGGTCAGCGTTTTCTGTCTCTTTCCAGGGGGATCACAAGGTTCTTTAGATAATCTGCTTTCTGTTCTGTTTACTGGTTTAACTGCTTTTTAAATAATTCCTACATGGTATCTCATTGTTAGGCGTTGACGTTTGTGTTAGTTGTTTTCTTCTGTTGATTGGATGTTAACCAATAATGCTTCTGGATTAGTATATCGTTATTGAAAAAAATGTCATGTAGTTTGCTTTGAATGGCCATTAGGCTGATTAAAGTGCATGCTTTTACTCACTGAATTACATACTGCATACAATGAAACGCTTGTTGAGTGAAAAGGTAATTTTCATATACTGAGAATAGTCGTCCCTCACATGACCCTGTCTGTCCCTTTTGTGACCAGGCACCTTTACTCTGCTCCATGCAGTCCATTTTAACTTTGGAGCCTGAAAGGTGAAGCAGTGGTTTCTTTGGAGAAGGAGAGATGATTTTAATTTTACTGTGCAAGTCAAGTTGGCCACATATTAATGTCATTGTCCTCTTTTTACTTTAAAATCAGTTATGTATTCCATGACTTCAGCCATGTCCCCAGCACCACCAACACCACCTCACCTGCAAGAGCCGCTAGGCCTTGGCTGGGCTTTGGCTTGGCCACTAGCAGGATTCTGCAGATGCACCATGGATGGCTGGGCAGAGCCACAGCCCTAACAGCCTTGCTCAGCGCCTACTGTACATATGATATTGTTTGTCATTTAAAAAGATATTGAAATTCAGTGAGCAAAGTTGGTTAAAGTAATGTCATGGTTAAGATGGCCATTTAAGAGACTCTCCTAGGCCTAATGCTGCTTCAGAGACACAGGTCTGCTAGTCAACTGCTCCCAATTTTCTATGTACTCTAAGAGAAGCAGGTGTATTTTTCAATTACCTGGAGTATTCACCATTAGGGTATCACTTATTTGCCTTGTCAAAGACCGCACGGTGGACACATGCGTTGACAATCAACTCAGGCAATCGGTTTAGGGCAACTACTTGGATTAGATTTAGAACAACTATTTGTGAACTCAACACATTTTCTTTGACACTATTTACTTATCTGTGTAGTCTCTGAATCTATTTGGTAAATCCAATATTGTCATTGTGTACTTTTGTGTATATTATGTGTTACGTTTTGTATTAGAAATATGTTTGGAAATGCTAAATGATGTCCCTAACAGGTACTTAGTGTTCCAGGGTTCTGTTCCTTGTACTTGTCGAAGAAATATTCAGTAATCTGTAAATGATTGCCTAAAGTATGTACATGAGAAATGTAATTGCAATAAGTGGTTAAAGGAGCAGGATAAGTGTTGGGATTGCTTAGGGGTTCCGTGTGGTCTGTTCCTGTGTTCATGCTGCAGTGCGGCTGTTAAGAATTTACCAAACTAACCTCACCCTAGATTCAAGTTCAGAATTTGATTTCCACTACATAACTTCCCCCTCCCCCCCTGGACATTGTTTCACAGACCTAGTTTCCTCCTTTGGGCTTGATAGACACTTCTAGGTGGATGATACACATACCTACTTTTTCCATACATTTTTGTGTTAACTGTTTAGATTCATTTCTCCGTGCTTGTTTAGCTTGAATCCCTGATGCACATGGCATTCAGGTCCAGTGTTCACCTCAAGAGTCATTCTTCATCTTTTTAAACTACCCCGCTTAATCCTTCTTTTTGTTTTGGCTCAACCTCCCTAATATGTCTACAAAAACAAATGTTCACAGTCTACAAATCTTAACACTCTAAACCAGTGGCATTCAAACGTTTTGATGCTGAGCCCCCCCCCTTGAGTAAAATAAATGGTTGTAAAGCCCCCCCTGAGTAAAGAAGGTGTTGCCATATCTTCCTATGTTTTCTATTAAAATCAGTCACCATACTCCATTTTTGAAGAGGCGTGTGTTTGCCCTAGCCATCCTTCAGGCCCACCAGGGGGACCAGCCCCACAGCTTGAAAACCACTGCTTTAAACTGTCCTATACCTTTTTTTTCTTTAATTCTTGCCACAAACGGTATCACACCTAATTATTTGTGGTCCTTCTGCAAATAGGTATATTACTTTACCCTCCTCTGGCCATAGCACTTGCTCTTTTGCTATGTTTAGGTGGATTAATGCCTTCTTCCAATGTCTTTTTAGTTCATTTAAGGCCTAGATGCATACACTAGTTTCGAGGGGATTGGGTCCTCCGACTTATTCCATATCTATGACAGTAATCACCGCAGCTGTGCTGCTTCGGAAAATCTTTCGGCGTCTGCGTCCTGTGTCGATGACATTGATACGCTGTCCTCGAGGGCCTCCGTCGAGCCGACGTCACCGGATGTTATAAGTAGGACGCACGATGCCCGTAGCCTCAGTTCTGTTTTTTCTGCGAACGTGTTCGCTTCGGAGATCTTGACGCGCCTCGATTCTACTGAATCCTGTTCTTTCGGTTCTTCGAACCTGTTTCTTCGTTGCTACTTGTAAGCATGATGTCTTCAGCTTCTTGCACCCCGCGGCCCGGGTTTAAGAAGTGTTGGGTGTGTGGGTCCAAGATGGCGCTGACGGATGCGCATGATGCTTGCCTCTGGGGCCTCGGGGAGGACCATGATACGGACGACTGTGTCGACTGCCAATCGCTCACATCAAAGGCCTTGCGGGAGCGTAAGAAGAATCTGTTGGTCGGTAAGGTGGACAAGCCCCGGAAGTCACGTTCCACTGGTCTTTCGACGGACGATTCGAGGGGTGACTCTCCGCATCGTCGTAGTAAGTCCGGGGGTTCTCGTTCTGGGAGTCGGTCCCGCCATTCCTCTGCCTCGTCGAGGCACTCCAGGAAGCGCCGTCACAGGTTGCCTTCCCCATCCTCTTCCGAGGACTCCGCCAGTCGGCGGGTTGCTTGTCTCAGCAAGCATTCCACTCCTGAGGAATGGGATTCCTTCCGAAAGGAGATGTTGGCGATTTTTCAATCGCAGGGCTCCGGTCCGTCCGCGCCGTCTGAGGACGCCGGTCGTGGCCGTGCTGGAGACACCGCTTGTCCGCCTTCGGGCTCGAGCAGTCGAGAAGTTCCTGCAGAGGTTCCTGATGGCCTCCTTTCTGGTCATAGCCAGCTTGAGGACCTGTGCCAGTCCTTGCATGACGCCAGTGGGCTGGACACCTCCGGAGGTGGAATTTGGTAGGCCTGAGCCTGGCGCGCATGCCGACTCCTCTCATCGGCGCCTGATGTCAAGGGTCACGGATTACCTGGGGTGGTCTGCCCCCCCCTGGGGATTTTCAGCAGGATGATCTGACTGATATCCTCGACCATGGTCTTCCAACTGACCCAGTACTGCCATTCCATATGGCCTTGCAGAGAAGGGTGGCTGTGGCTTGGACTTCTCCGGAGAGTCTCCCGGCAGTGAGCAAGTCCTTGCCGAAGAAATATTGCCCAGCAAGTGGCGACCCCTGCTATTTGACCAGGCACCCTACTCCGGAGAGTTTGGTGGTGCAGGCGCTACGGCCCCAGCTAAGCAGACGTCGTACCCTACCATCCCTCCTGATAGGGACGACAAACGTTTTGACGGCTGGGCGAAGAAGATATTTTCTTCTGGGCGTATGGCGCTTCAGGCTGCCAACTTAGTTTGTGCCTTGTCTCGTTTCACGCACACTCTGTGGAACTGTATTTCCCTAGCGGCTGATCATATTCCCGAAGGGGAGGAACGGGATGGTTTCCTTGCTATTGTGCAGGATGGCAAGGATGCCATGTGTGAGTCCGTTCAGTCGGGTCTGGACATGGTTGATTGCGTCGGCCGGTCCATGGCGGCGAGCACCGTAATACGCAGGTTTGCGTGGTTGCGGAAGTCGGGGTTTGCATCTGATGTGCAAGCCCGGCTCCTCAACATGCCCTTTGATGGTGACCATCTTTTTGGCAGCAAGGCTGACGAGAGCCTTGAGAGGTTGCAGACCTCCAAAGCTGCAGCAAAGTCGTTGGGCGCTGCAGTTCGCCAACCTCCACCTTTTCGTCCTAGGGGACAGCAATGGAGGGGAGGTTCCTTTTGATATTACTCGTCCTTTAGTAAATCGAGAGGAGCTGCAAGTCAAAGGGGCAACCGTACGAGTGCCAGAGGTGTAAAACAAGGTACTCGAGGTGCCAAGGCCGTGTGAGCAGTTGCCTCTTTGCCCTCAGGCACTGCCGCAGCTGCTTCAGCTCAGTCATGAGGCCCATGCTTCTCAGGTTGGGGGAAGGCTGGCGCAGCATCTTGTGGAATGGCGTGCCATTACTTCAGGTGTGGGTTCTGGACATCATAGCCCACTGCTACTGTCTTCCTTTCCGGCAGAGGCCTCATGACAATCCACCAGGGAATCTCTTTGAAGAGTACGGATCCGCTCCTTGCGCAGGAAATTCAATCCCTGCTGGAGAAAGGCGCCATAGAACTGGTGCCTGTAGCGGAGAGGAACAAGGGATGGTATTCCCCTTATTTTTTGATTTCGAAGAAAGACTGGGGATTGAGACCCATCATGGACTTGCGCGGTTTGAACAAGCTCCTCAGGAAGGAGGAGGACAAGTTCAAGATGGTTACTCTTTCTCAAGTCCTCTAGGCCCTTCAACTTTAGGACTGGTTGGTGTCTCTCGACATCAAGGATGCTTATTTTCATGTGCCGATCCATCCAAAGCACAAGAAGTACCTGAAGTCCGCGGTTGGCGACTCGCACTTTCAGTTTTGGGTTCTGCCGTTCGTATTGACCTCTGCCCCAAGGTTCTTCACCAAGCTCATGGTGGTGGTAGCGCATCTCAGGAAAGGGGGGATTCACATCTACCCTTACCTGGATGATTGGTTAATCAGGGCGCGCTCTCCCGAGCAAGTCCTGAATCATCGGTCTGTCACCTGCCCCTCCCTCCACAAGCTGGGCTTCTCCCTCAACTTAAAGAAGTCCCACTTGACGCCAACACAATGGCTCCAGTACATCGGAGCGGTGCTCGACACATCCCTGGGGCAGTGTTTCCCTCCCCAGGTAGGGGCTCTTCACATTCAGCAGATAGTGCACAAGTTTCAACTTGCCCAGACGCTCCTGGTGTTTGAGTTCTTGAGGTTGCTCGGCCTCATGGCATCCTGCATTCCTCTGGTGCCAGAGGCCAGGTTGCAGAGGAGATCTCTGCAATGGACCCTCAAGCTTCAGTGGTCACAGTCCTCTGGCAGGTTGTTGGACCCCGTTCAGGTGCCGCCCTTGGTCGCCCAGGACCTTCTGTGGTGGGCCGTCGAAGGCAATCTGATGAGGGGGGCTCCATTTTGGCTGCCCTGGCCGGAGGTGACAATCGTGACGGACGCATCCCTCACGGGATGGGGAGCTCATGCCAACGAGCTGACAGTCAGCGGTTGTTGGTCTCCGTCGGAGTCCAGACTCCATACCAATCTGTTGGAGCTGAGGGCAGTCAGGCTTGCCCTGAAGGCTTTTCTGCTGACTGTGCGAGGGAAGAATGTCCTGATTCTGACGGACAACACAGTGGCCATGCACTACCTCAACAAAAAGGGGGGAGGCGCAGGGTCACTTCCTCTGTGCAGGGAGGTGATGCAGCTCTGGTTCTGGGCCATCCAGCAGGAAATTTCGATCTCGGCAGTTTATCTGGCCGGAGACGAAAACGAGACGGCGGACGCTCTGAGCAGGCAGAGCACGATCTCTCATGAGTGGGAGCTGGCTCAGGAGATTCTCCTGGAGATCTTCGCCCTTTGGGGTCCCCTCAAGTGGATCTCTTCACCTCTAGTGTCAACCGGAATTGCGAAAGATTCTGCTTGCAGGAATTTCCTCCAAGAGGAGCCTTAGGAGATGCGTTCGTAGTGGATTGGTCCTTCCCACTGCTGTACGTGTTTCCTCCAGTCCCCGTCATCCCGCAAGTGCTGCGGAGGCTACGGAGGTTCGGTTCCCGGATGATCCTCATTGCTCCGGCATGGGCCCGGAGGACGTGGTACCCGGACCTTCTCGACTTGTCCATCTGCCCTCCACGTCGTCTTCGCTACCGAGACAATCTGCTCTCACGGGAGGGGAGTCAGGTTCTCCATCCAGAGGTCAGATCCCTCAACCTTCACGATTGGCTTCTGAAAGGTTGTGGTGTAAGGATTGGGACCTCCCTGAAGACGTGATGGAGGTGTTGCTTTCGGCCAGATGGCTGGCAACAAAATCCCTGTACATTTGCCGTGGGTGAAAGTTCTGCGACTGGTGCAGGGTTAAGAATGTGGATCCTTTTTCATGTGACATTCCTGTGGTTCTGTCATTTTTGCTTTCTTTAGCCCACAGGGGCTTGCAAGTTGGTACCGTTAAAGGTTACCTGGCGGCGCTGTCCATATTTAAGCGCTCGTCTGGGGAGTGTTCTTATTTTAAAATTCCTTTAATTTCTCAGTTTCTGAAAGGGCTCACTAATGTGTTCCCTCCGTCACCTTTCCAGGTGCCCGGTTGGGATTTGAACCTTGTTCTGAAATTCCTTATGGGTGCCCCATTTGAGCCTTTGCATTCTTGTCGTTTGAGACTGTTGACCCTGAAAACTGTATTTTTAGTTGCGATCACTTCTGCTCGCAGAGTGAGTGAGTTACAGGCACTTTCAGTTAAGCCACCATTCACTATGTTTCTTAAGGACAAGGTTGTCCTTCCAGTTTGTCCTTCTTTTCTTCCAAAGGTGGTGTCGGAGTTTCATTTACGCCAGAAGGTTATTCTTCCGGCATTTTATCCTCCTCCGCATCCTGGTAAGGAAGAGGAGAGGCTCCATAGGCTGGATCCTAGGAGAGCTTTGAGTTTCTACATTTCACGCATGTCCCGGGTCAAAGTGGACGATCAGCTCTTTATTGGTTACGCTGGATGGCGTTTCGGACAAGCTGTGACTAAGCAGACTTTGTCTAGATGGATTATCTTGGCAATTTCTGAATGTTACCGTCTGGCGAGTAAGGACATTCCGGTGGGCTTACGGGCCCATTCTACTAGGGGTATGGCTGCCTGTACCGTCCTGCAGAGGGGTGTTCCTATTCGTAACATCTGTGATGCAGCCACATGGGCTTCGGTCCATACGTTTGTACTTTTGTACGTCACTACTCCCTAGATTCTATCCATGGCCAGGATCTGGCCTTTGGCAAGGCGGTCCTTTACTCTGCAATTTGATTGGGTATTCTAATCATATATTCTAAATTCCTTTCCCTCCTTCTGACATTGGTACTGCTTTGGGAGTCTGTCATAGATATGGGATACATCGGAGGACCCAATCCCCTCGAAGAACAAGTTACTCTCTTACCATATTATGGTCCGACGACGTATTCCAGATCGCTCCCTCCCTGCCTATCCCGCTACAGAATTTCTTATGCGGTTGCAGCTTACATTTCTGCAAGGCTTTCTGTGGTCATACTGGCAGAAGATTGGTGCCACACGTTCTGGGGAAAAAAACTACAACTGAGGCTATGGGCGTCGTGCGTCCTACTTATAACATCCGGTGACGTCGGCTCATCGGAGGCCCTCGAGGACAGCGTATCGACATAATCGACGCAGGACGCAGAAGCCGAAAGATTTTCCGAAGCAGCACAGCTGTGGTGATTACTGTCATAGATATGGACTACATCGTCGGACCATCCCATCGAAAAAACGTTACCAGGTAAGAGAGTAACTTGTTTGTCTCTTCTGTATCACTGTTGTGAACCTCTTGCATGTAAATCCATTGGATACAACCAGGGTGTTATTTGCAGTGCAGTCACAGAAACAATATATTTTCCCACCTTCTATTAAAGATATTAGCTGGAAGGAGAAGCGCTAGAGTGCTGCCGGCTTTCCATCTCTCGTAGGCCTCCACATACAAAATGGATTTGGGAGAAGAGCATGCACCCCGCTTCCACCTCAAAGGCCATCCCTGTTCTTCCTCCATTATGTGAAAATACCTGAGAAAAAGATTTAGTCATTCTCGCCACTGGCCCTGTCAACTTGTCAAAGCTGTTGCTGAGCCGAGTACTGCTCCAGCAGAAACGGCACTCTGCCCATCAGCGGTTTTGTTATTGAGCTTTTTCAGCTGTGTTGGTGCAGCATGAATGAGAGGGGTTTTGGTTAGGGTGACATCATAGAGGTGGAGGAGGGTGACAGGTTGGCTTGAGGACTGCTCTTGGGGCACTAATCTCCTCCTTTGGGTCCTCGTACCAACTCTCAGCGCACGATACCCAAATCATCTTCTCATTTTTCTGAACTCTCCTCTGGTCCCTCTATTAAAATGTCCAACTATCTCTCTGCCATTATATATTGCATGGCTTTGTACACTCTGATGTTAAACTCTACCGAAACTCTACTTCCCTGCCACAGGCTTGCTCTCATCTCTTGCTCTACCTATCAAGTTTCCACATGACCCTCTCACATACTCTTCAGCTAGAAACATTGGCGTCATCTATGACCCTTCTCACGCCTTCTCTACTTATAACTCCAAAGCTGGAACAGCAGCTCGCCTCAACCTTCTAAATACTAGGAAAATCAGGCACCTCCTTCCTTTTAACATCGCTAAGTATCTCTTAACAACTCTTGTCTTCTCCAAACTGGTCTACTGTGCCAGCATCCTCTATCTTCCCAACTATGCTTTCTGTCCTCTCAGCAAGATCATTAACTTCGCTACCAGGACTCTTTGAACTCCCTCACTCACACCTATTTCCTCGTACCATCACTAGGCTGGATGACTGATGCAAAACAGGGCCATATTTAAATTTCTTTTCCTGGTTCACAAATCTATCCATGGTAAGGCACCACTGTATCTGTCCTTCTCTATCCTACTCTACAATCCTTCTCGTACTCTCCATTTTGCTTCTTCAACTACCCATGTGTTCCTCGCCCTCCCTGTGCTTCCTCTCACTCTTTCTCTCTTCTTACTCCACTTCCATGGAATTCTCTTCCCCTGGACATTCGAGAAACATTCCACACAGATTTGTTCAAAACCAAACTAAAAGTCTACCTCTTTGCCTCAGAGTTACCCTCTTAACCTACCTCTCATCTGCCGGCTAGCTAACCTGTTTCCCTTGCCTCTAACCTGCCTCTGTCCCTCACTTCCTATGCTTCCACTCTAGCACTTCACCCGTCATTGTCACATCCCAAACACAGCTGGCCGTACCACCTACCTTCACTTAAAAATATCCAATGCTGGTTGCCCTTAATCTATGCATGTCCAGTTATGTCTTGTGTTCCGAGTGACTGTTCCAGTTACTCCCCTCCACAACCTGGTCAGAATGTCCCTCAAACTCACCCCATTGTAAAAAAGCTCACGGTTTCCCATCAAATCTGATTTCTTATCTATTGTACATTCCTTTGTGATCAAAAGTTTATTGTTCCTCCTGTAGATGCATATTTGGTGCATTCATGAAGGGGTTAGCGGGGGAACCTCATTAGGCCAGTGGGAGGAGGTATTTTTTATATCCTTTGGTGGAGGAGGTTGATTAAGGAGGTAGGAGGCCATTTATCTGTATTTGACCATAGTGTATTCAGTTTGCATGTGGCCCACCTTTGCAATTTTGCACTGATTTTCGGTGGGTACATTGTATGGGGTTGAAAGGACCCCAAGGAGATGGACACACACAAATTGTGTCAGGATAGACCACAGCAAAGGGACATTCTCCACCTTCGCAGTCCAAATGACATGACTCTCTTACTCTCATAGTTTGTGGTCACATAATCTCCTTTACTGGGAAATAACCTTGGAGTTACCCTTCTTAAATTCTACCTATTAATTTCCCTCAGAATACCCTGATCAGTGATAAATTGTCTACGGATGCTAATTCCCAGTCCTCTCTTCTTCCACACTACCTCATCCCTCATCCTTCTTGGCCCCTTTTCCTACTGATGGCACTGCACATCCTTGACCTTTCTGTTTACGTTGTGAACTGATGCCTGATGTCATTGCTATTCTTGTGCAGGTTTTTTTAAACATGTTCTGTGGTTTCCCATAGCCTTCTGTGAAACCTGTGAAGTGATAGATATTTAAATCCAATAAAAGTGCTATATAGTTGACTCCATACAATAATGTAGACATGTGCATTGCAACCAGCACCGTGACACGTTTTTCAATCAGCCTTTCATCGGAAAGATTGAGGAATGTTAGTCATGCTGATTAATGCCCACAGTGAACAAAACATTCTCTATTTTTATCATGAATTTTACGTTTGTACATTTGCTACCAACAAAGAGAGAGTGCAGTTTTCTGAATAGCACCAAATGCATCTTTTTCTGCAGATTCTGTAGGTTACTGTGGGGTAAATCGAGAATTATATGATATATGGCATTTATAACGCGCCTATACACAAGTGTATCAAATGCGTGTTGATGGCATTTATGGGTCTTTTCCATACACCTGATGCAGAAAGGAAAGTAGGAAATATGCAAAGTTTTAAGTTGCTTTGTGTAACATTGTTTCTCACTGCAACCTTTACACAACCTTGTGTCATGGCAATCTTAACGTGTTCACTCGAGCATGGCTTGACAGTCCTCCCAGACATTGTAAGAAGCTACTTCTTCTAGCTCAGAACTATCCATTGCATCATGACATACCTGACCTTCCTGCACACAACCATGGTGGTCATCTTCAGGCTTTACTATGCCAATAGCCTCCACCAGAGCCTCCTGAAATGCTTACAAAACAGACTACAAAGAGGTCAGAAAGCAGAAGCCAACAAATCACTCCAGCATTCTGAACTGTTAAGGATTTTATAGGCACGGTACATTCCAGACCAGGACTCTTTCTATTGGCCGGGGATGGATGCAGCGCACAATTAAAACACTTTTATTACAAATTCAGTTTAAGAAGCTAGCCAATCAGTCTCACACCCCGCTTAACATACACCCTGTGTCACAACGGACCATGAACAAGGCCAGTGTGTGATGATACAAATATTTCTTTCTTTTAATTTGGAATAAAAATCATATACATTCAATATAGGGCAGCAATCACCAGTGTGGTGATAATAACACTGTAAATAGATAGAATACACTTAGTTTGACCTATATAAATAAGATGTGCAGTGCACAATTGAATAAAGGCAAGATTACTTTTTGGGTGGTATTTTCAGATAGCACCACAGTTAATGTTTCCCCCTGCAATACTCCCTCAAACCCCTGTTAACTGAATTTTGTGTTGGTAGAAAGGAGTAGCAAGGAGTCGGGTATACTAGGCAACAAACAGAATGAAAATCCGACCTTCCACCCCTGAATGGGAGGCAAAATTGGATAGAAAACCTTTGAAATTGAACAAAGTAGCACTTGGAATTACTAAATAGTTATTTTACGTGTGCGGTTGAAAGAATGAGGTAAAAATGAGTTTGGCTGTATGAAATAAGTGAGGGCACTAGCATACTACAAGGCAATGTACTAACAACGGGCATACAGTTCAGAAAATCGTTTTTTGGAAGGAAAGACAGTGCAGCAAAATCACACGTGGAGAAAATGCAATTGCTTATTTTCAAGGGTTTAAAATAGCAAAACGGCTTGGAAAATAGGTTAAACAAACAAAATCAGAATGCAGTTTTGATGCTATGGTACAAAGGCATGAGACTACAGTGATAGGGTGAAAATTGGATTTTATAATAAATGCAGGACAAAGGGAAAATAGATTTCAAAAGGAAAATGACCAGTTCTACTAAAACTATATTTTCGTGACTAGATTATCAAAAACAGAAATGCTGCCCGTGAAAAGGGTTAAGCTGCAGTTTTAACCCCCTCACGCCATGTGTCTCTTTATGTGGGAATTAATTAATTTATTCAAAATAGTACTAAGGACTTACACAATGGACTAAAAGGATTGAAAAGAATGGCGCTAACGCATGGAGATTAAAGGACAGGATACACAGAGGATTCTTATAATTTTAAGAAGTTACCAGGATACTGATAGGATTTCTATGGGATTGGACCGAATACAAGGTAACTAATCATGGGATGCAGTTTGTTGGTTACTGGGGAAGGGAAATACAACAAGCACTTGAATGGGGTAGTTGGGACAGCGAACCAACATCTGATCCCTGCGCAGTGGGCTCTCCTGGATGGGGACAGTTGGGCCTAGTCTGGTCACTGGGGACATCGTGATGCATCAGCTGGGCAACCGGGTAGCGGGGCAAAAGTCGTCTGGTCAATGGATCATCCCCAAAAAAAGGTTCCACAGCCTTTCCCCCCTTTCTCCCTGAATTACTGGGATTTCTGTATGGTTTAATTCTGGATGGTGGTTCTGCAGTTTCAGGAGGTACTGCAAGGATCAGGATTAGCTACCCCTAGCCTGGCAGTGGCATCTGGAATCTTGCAGGGTGAATATGGAATGTCTGGATCTCTGGATGCGCGGGAGCTGGAAAAGTCAGAAGAGAGTCCAGAGCTCCTTATACCACCACCTTATATAAAGAGCATGACATCAGAGGATTTTACTATGGGGGCTGACTCAAGCTGGACATACCTCCTTAAAATCGGATAAGTCCGCTGTGGATGTCACCGCCTCCCTGTCAGCCGGTTGGATTCAGGGACATGACATCAGTTTTATGGTGTGTGCTTTATGATGTACATGACCATCCCACAGTTACTTTTGCCAAAATCAGTTATGACCCAAAAATGCACCTTTTTACAATTGTTACGCTTTTGAAAATCACATAGGCAGATTCCATATTTTACACAGGACCTGCCATTCCAATTCCCAAGTTTGTACGAGGTTGTTTAGTGCTTCTAATAATCTTTTGCAATTTTTGGTGGGAACCATTTCCCCGAAAAATCTACACATTTATATATGTATACATATTATCACAGGGCATGTTTTCAGTAATTTTCAAAGCTGTACCATGTATGCTTTTCCCAGAAATGACGTTTTCCTGGCGTTTGCGTCCCCAACATGCTAGGAACATCTATAACGTCTTATTTTAATGGCACAAACATGACATTTAAACAGTCATAATTTCACATTAATATGTCTTTTGATTACTGAAATAAATGACATGATCTGAACAGTCTCTGCAATCAAAAGGGCTGGCTTTGTTTTCCATATATGGGCATTCCTTCCAACCCCCAGCCAAATGTCAGGCTCTGGTCAGCTTAGCCCAACGTTGCCATGGATTCGCCTTTGAAGGCCTTCAGTTTGAGCTGAGTGGAGGTGTCACCAGGAATGCACACCTGTGTGCCATGGCAGTCCATTGTCTCATGCTGGAGCAATGCCGCTCCATCTGACGAGGGGGTTAGATTCTCCACCTTGGCCCATTCATAGTTTCCAGGGCGCTGGTCCACTTGGGGAGGGTGATTCTGTTTTCAGGGGAGGCAGGGCCCTTTGAATGCAGGGCCGGCCAAACCTGTTCTGCTGGCCTCAAAGTACTTTTAATTATTGATTTTATTTATTTTTCTTTCTTTAACCAGAATGCAAGTCTTTTGGGAATAAATATCATATTTTACAGCAAACCCCCATTTCCCCTCACATTTCTTTGCAATCACAGGGTCTTAGTTTAACATTTCACTTTTTAAAAGGCATTTTCTTGTTTGGCAAAAGCACCCTTTTACACGTGGGTTAATTCTTCTTGGAAGCCACTTTTACAAATGCAGTTCTTTCTCGCATCTATATTCGAAACATAGCCGTAGTCAATTTCTAATACACATCTGTCAAACCAAAGGATTCTCTGAAACTGACATCAAGCAAAAATAGAAAGAGAGCTTTTTCTGAAGAGTTTGACTGTATTCGATTGTTACAAAAGTAAAATGTTTGCTGTGCGGCCTGGAGTGACTTTCTCTGCTATTTCACAGATTTTCCTTGATACATAATGCCTTTCAGGGAGGACTGCCCTCCTTTGCTGGTGTATAGCCTGAAGATAGATGGGCATGAATGACCCCACTTACCTTCTGCTTCTTTTTCTTTTTCGGGAGCGTCCGCTCCCAATAGCCGCCATTGGAAAGGGAAAATTGACTCCGTTTTCCTTTTGCATGGTGGCCATTTTCTTGGTTGTTCTTTTTTTAATTTTTTTTCTGTCCCGAAACGCTGCAGCATTTCGGAACAGAAGAAAATGCTTTTAGTGCCCCGGTCACGCACATAATGCAGACTGGGGTACTAATAGCAATGTGACCCTCATGGCGGGGGCATTACCGACTCGGGTAATGCCCCGGGGCATTCGCTCGGGCCTATAACTATGGACCCCGGGGCATTACCTGAGTCGCTAATGCCCCCGCCGCTCGGGTCATATTGCTTAATTATACAATTACATGTTTGTATGCTTATTATTATTTTATGAAAATATTGTATGCGTTTAAGTTTGTGGGTGAATTAAGGCTACCAAATTTGATTTTAATATATATTTGTACATATTAATAGTGCATTATGATAACTTATTTCTAATGTTTGTAGACTTTTGTAGACTTTTGCTGGTTTAACCTTGACTAGTTTGTAAAACAAATGCTAATTGCATAGAAGGTGTGCATTCATTCTAAGCATCTGTAATGTGCATTTCGTGTACTTTAGTTCACAAGCTGTACGTTTTAAATAGAAGCTGTACATTTATTCTGAGCTTGTGTAATGTACCTACTCTACATGTCTGCGTACATTTTGAGTGTAAGTTGTACATTAATTCTGAGTGTGCTTAATGTTACATAGTCTACATTACTGTGTACTCTTTGTATAGAAACATTTGTGCTGAGTGTGCGTAACATGTATACTCTACCTGTCCATGTACATTTTTTATAGAGGCTGTACATTCATTTTGAGAGTGTTTAGTGTACATACTCACATATTTGTCTACATTCTGTATAGAGGCTGTACATTGTTTCGGAGTGTACATTTTGGATAGCAACGGTATATTTATTCTGAGCGTGTGTCATGTACCCTCTCTACGTGTCTGTACATTTTGGTTAGAAGTTGCACCCTAATAAGTGTGCATAATCTACATACTTTACCTGTCAATTTGTTATAGAATCAATAGATTTATTGTGAATGTGTGTAATGTACATACACTGCATTGTTGTCCTGAGTGTGTGCCTGAGTTGTGCGTGGTGGGATGGTTGCATAGCTTACCATAATTGGCGAATTTCATTGGTTTTTTGATTTTGCACTGCAACCATAATGTCCCTTTTTAGCAATGATTTTTCACTGGATTTTACAGGCTTTATTAGTGCATCTTGACCATAAAGGCCTTTTCACTCATTTTCAATAGTTTTTATAACTAAAGAAGTTTCATGATGTTCCAGCAGTGTATGTAAGTTATTGATAATTACATTTTTAACACATATTTCAGAACGCTAATTCTCCATTTGCAAACATAATTTGTTTTAGTGCATACGGGCGTGTGTCACTAGGAGCAGCACATGGTCTGAGGCTGAACCATGACCCGGCCCCACCAAGTCCCCCACAATAGCCACTGGACCTGGCATACAGCCTGGTGTAGGTCACACTCTACTATAGGCCACTGTCCATGCCATGTCCTGGACAATCTGGCCACAGGCCATGCCTCGGGCTCTCAAGTTATATCGCTATTTTTTGAAAACGTAAAAGACAGGATGGTTTAACTCCTGATTTGGTAAAGCATGCTTTCGGGACCTGGCCAGTGGCCAAATCTCCCTCAATATCCACTGCACCCTAGCCTGCAGATAGGTCCAGTGTCCATTGTGCTGCCATAATTGCATCAGGGCTACTGTACATGTGTGGCCATAGTCAGTGGCCGCAATCCCTGGGGCGTGGACTTCAGCCAAGTTCTGCCAACCAATCTAAAGTAGAAATTGGGCCATGTAACTGAACCATAACGCACCTTTTAACAAAGTTTCTTCTGTGAATTTTAAGGTTTCATTCTGTTCCAGCACTGCATGTAAGTTATTAAAAATTCCTCTTTAAAATAAATGAAACAACTGTGAAGTTCCTTTAACATGTACTTTGCAGTGCACACTGACATGTGTCATTTTGAGCAACACATTCTGTTTCTGTAAATTATGGCTGAAGTGAGTAAGGCATGAGGATCAGCCATGCCCCAGGCATTAACATGCCACCCACAATAGCCACTAAATCTGTTGCACCCATGTGCAGTGCCCGATATGCCACAATGGGATTGTGGACACAAACCCTGGGGTGTGATCTTCAGAGATGGTGCTGGCCCCGTAAAGCAACCCACACTAGCGACAGGGCCTGGACTACAGTCTGCCCGATTGGCCACTATACCCCAATTGTGGAAGCGTGATCCACTGCCCATCACTTGCAGCCCTGGCCTCTAGGTACACTCTCTGGCCCATGAGATTCTGCCATGAAGCCTGCCCCACAAGTCAACCCACAGTAAACATTGTCGATGGCCTGTAGACTGGCCCAGTGGCCACTCCACCCCCATATTGGAAACATGGGTTACTGTACATGCCTTGGACCCATGACCAGTGACCACGATTCCTAGGGCATGGGCTTCAGCAATGTTGTTGGCCCCGCTAAGCATCTCAGAGTAGACATTGGGTATTGCTGCAGGTCAGGCTCAGTACCGACTATAACCCCATACATAGCTTGTCACTGGTGGCCATGGGCAGTGATCAGATTGTCCAGGGCACAAGTTGGCACTGGCCCTGCCATGGCCACATGCACCAAAGTTATATCCCTATTTTTTTGCACTTACATTTTTGCACTTTTGGAGAAAAAAAAAACACTGGACGCATCAGCACCAAATGTTCAAGAGCACGCTTTCAGCACCAAACTGCTGCTCTTTGTGCAGGTTTGGTGCAAATCTGTCTGCGCTTTCGTCAGTAGATGCAAGCAATTTTATTCCCCATTCAAGTCCATCTGGATTTTTTAATCTTTTGGGATCCCCCTACAGGTTTTGGCTCCCTTGAGGAAACCACACCAAACCCATGCACAGTTGGGTCTATATTTTGTTTGCTAACTATGGTGCAGATTCATTTTACGTGCCAAAATTATAAGCTGCCCAAAATGTTCTCTTCCTGTGCAAAAACCAATGTACCCGTAGCTAAATGGCTTCAAAAGTTGCGTACATAATAGCATTGCCCCTGAACATCTTTCGACGTTTGCGGACTTCGGAGAGGAAAACCCACTAAATTGTTTCCCTTTTCTTGGCATATTCCAGCTCATCCTCATCCCCCCGCCACTCCAGAGAACATTTTCATTTGTAAGACAAGTGTAATGTGTTTTTAAAATATGTTCTTACCCGACACTTGCAGACTACGTGTGCAATTCCCATATCCAATATACCAGTAATTTCAGAGGTTTTGAGGACGTCACGTTTCTCAATTGAACAATCGTCTGCAGGCACCGAATCTGGAAGTGGGTCTGCGGACTGGACGGAGATGTATCAAATTTCTTCACCTATTTTTGGAAATGTTTAAATATCTGCTTTACACCAAATTTGTAAAAGCGCGAGGGACCAGGCTGCAGCTCCTCACACAAGTTTGGTGGAAATCAAGCCCAGTGGTTCACGCTGTAACTGCTGGCAAATTATTTTTCCCATTCAAGTCTTACCGGATTTGGAAAGTTTTGTGACCCTCCTCCCCCCCCTACAGCTTTGCACCCCGTGACGAAACAAACATTTAGAAAAACAATTCAGAGCAAGTTCTATATTTTTTTTCTCCAAAGTTTCGTTCAGATTTATCGATGATGCCAAAGTTATTGCAAAATAAATACAAGCCGCTCAAAAACTGCATTTCCTATGAAAAAGAAAACTTAACTATAATTACGAGGTTGTTAGCACTGACCCTGTAATACCAATATAGATATTTGCCCATAGGCAAGTGATGCGGTTCAGGCAATACATTTGTTTTATGAGTAAACACATTTCAGAGCTTGTGAGTGGTTCCCAGAGTACCTGGGGACACTGTTGTGTATTTAACAACTCGCATAAATAGTTTGAAAGTCAAAGTATCCCTCCCTGAGGGTTCTGTGTTACACTTGTGACCACGTGTTTACTATGTTCTGTAAATGAGCAGTCCAGGCTTGGTGTTGGCATCTTTTTATGTGCATTGTACTTGTGCAGTTTGAGTTATCTCTTCTGTCTTTCACCATCTCACCTCTTGCCCAAGGCCATATGAGCTGCTTCCTGCCCATTTCCTCTTTACCATTAAGTTCCTCATTTTCAGTGCTTTGCATCAATATCGTAGCAGGCCTTCTCAACTGCCCCTGTCAAGATAAATAACCCTTGTTCACCAACCTGTGTAAACCTGCTTGTCGCAGAGGCCTCTTCGTTTGACTGAAAACAATGGAATCGATTGACAAAGCATTATTGCCAGAGCAAAATGCCCATGGGCAAATTGTGCCTCATTCACGAAATACAAAAATAGGCCAAGTGTGACGCGTCTCAGCAAGAACGTGTGTGCAAATGACGTGGGGTTTGCACAATGTGCATACACTTCAAATGCAGAATAGGAGTGCATCTCCATTAACACCAGCTTGGTTCCTGGATAATTTGTGTTTGGGGAAATGGTACGGGTCGTGCAAAGCAAAAAAACAAAGATCGTTATCCCTTACAGAAAAAAAAGCATGTGTTCCAAAATTGCACCAGTCATATTTGGCACCCGGGCAAATCAGCAGCAACAGGCAAAACTTTGAAAGTGACAAACTACCAACATAGTTTGACATCAATCACGTTTCACCTTTTTGGGCACTTGTTCCTGGTGACTTTGCTCTTTTGTGGATTTGCATGTACAAAGTGTGGTAGGCACAGCTTACCAATGGCACCTGAGATCATTGTTTTGGGAGTGGTCGAGCATTACGATGCTTTCTACATGGTTGAGTAGTATTTTGTATATGTGGTTCCCGAGTAGTTTCGCTGGGTGGGGTAGGTTTGATAAAGATCTGTAGTTGGTGGGGTCTGCTGCAGTTCCTGTTTTGTTTTTTATGAGGGGCTTGATGTACGCTGATTTGAAAGTTTTGGGTACTATTTCTGTGTTTAGGGATGGGTTAATTAGTAGCCAGAAGTATGATGCTGGTGTTCTGTGGTTGAGGATTTCTTTGAAGTTGTCTGGTCGGCATGCTCACTGGGGGATCCATTGAGGTTGGTGCCTTTTATTAGCTTGTTGAAGGTCTCTTCGTTTATAGGCTGAAGGGTCTTCACAAACATTTCTTTAGAGTCGCTGTGTACATCACCCCATTATTTATTAGATGATCTTGTTTATTTTTTTTGTTTTGTGAAAGAATACCCTTTTTCAACAACTCGTGTTGATTTTTTTTTTAACGTTGGCTGTTATGTCTGTATGATGTTAATAAATCACCTTCTCACTTCGTACTTGTAGATAGAAATAAAATCTACCTTCGAAAACATTTCAGAATTATTATTATTATTCACCTTTTTCAATTCCATCTCACTTTTTATATCCAGGTAAGATTCCCAACTGTCACTTAACAACCATATGTTAGTACTAATCTTTCATGACAACAATTTCTCTGATATATTTCTAATTACATATGTAGCGTAGGAAACAGTGTAACTCATGATCCTTGTTGCGTCCCACACATGTAGTCTGAAGGAAAAAGATGTGTCTCGCTTCTTTTTGTCTTTGCCGAGTTTCACAATCACACCCCTCAAATTTATTTCCACCTTTTTCAATTCTGTGGAATTAGATTCTTACAATTGGTTGACCTTCATGTTCATTTGTCCAGTGGGATACAAGTGGTTGTTTTGTGTCCTTGATCTTGCTTCCTCTTGGGCGTTTGTATATCTTGTGAGTGGTATTATCGTACTCCCAATATACACCTTGTCACATACACAAGTGATTGCATATACAACATAGTTACTTGTGCAATTTATACATTGGTTGATCTGTATTATTCTGTTGTAACTATCTTTGCATTCCACCTTGTTGTTTTCTGCAAATTTGCATTGACTACACTTACCACATCTAAAAAAAACCAGTAAGAGGTTTCCCTGTCCATTTTTCATTCCCAGTTTATTTGGTGAGCTTTTGTAAAGAGTTTGGTGCCAATATATTTTTTAGGGTTTTTGCTTTTTTAAATACTATTTTAGGTTTATTTTCAATAAATGTATGTAATTCTTTGTATGTTCCGATGTTTGATGATCTTTTTATAGATCTCCTGGCTTGTGTATTGAAAGTCACATATTTTTCACTTCGATTCCCTTATTCTTCAGAATTAGTAAACTATTTCAGTCCACCATTTTGCCTGGGTTTCACCAATTCTGTAATTTTGTGGGTGTACCCACTCCTCTTTGAATCTTTTGTACACAATTTTACATTGCAATTAATAATAGTTACATTCTCGTGCAGGTTCTTTTTATTCATAGAAGCTCCCCTGTGGGTATGTTGTTGATGGCACTTTTTTGTGACAGCATGAAGCATGTAATATTGTGTTTGCTTTTGTGGCTTTACAGAAAGTAATTGCTGTGATCATATGTTCATCAATCATGATGTTTGATCAAGGTGCTTGCTCTCTCTAGTGGGGAAGGGCCCTCGTTCCAGTTTTCTGGGTAGCACTTTTTGGAGAATGGAAACCGAGAAAGCTGTTTATTAAATCACAGTTTCAGTTAAATGTCTGTAGGACAATCTGATAAACACACTGGCCCATCCAAGTGGAAAAAATATGACCGCTTTCTAGAATCATTCCTAGTGACAGCAGAACCAG
Source organism: Ambystoma mexicanum (assembly GCF_040938575.1). Lineage (NCBI taxonomy): Eukaryota > Metazoa > Chordata > Amphibia > Caudata > Ambystomatidae > Ambystoma > Ambystoma mexicanum. The sequence continues at coordinate 231,227,260 of NC_090939.1, read as the reverse complement.
TGGTTCCTTGGAAATCCCGGTTACAAAGAGATCAATTCAGACAGTAGTACTCTGAAAAGGGGAAGCTGCAAACAATCTACCACTAAGCTGAAAGATTCCTCTCGATAGCAAGCAGGTGGCCTTAGGATGTTCTATTGGATGGTCCCTTCCTCCACAAGCCCCAAATCCGTGACACTTTCCTCAACAGTGGAGAAAATATGCAATTCAGATCCGGGCACAAGATGACTCACTCTTCATCCCATGGTGCAAGAGATGCCAGACACATTGTGACATCGGTTTCCAACACCCAGTGAAAAAGAGCATGCTTTGGGGAGCAGGAAGTCTGAACCAGCAAGAATCTTCATTCTAATGAAGACTCCATTGTAAGACTATCCGCATAGCTCTGTTGGTACAGGATCTTGGGTCCAGGTGGTTTCTTTGACCCCGTTCAAATTTTAGAATGCCACTATGCACGGAAATAAGTGAGTGACTTGGGGTGGAATACCCCACACCTGCAATAGAAGGTAGCGTAAATGACTGTAAGATTAAGATTACATTATTAATTGGGATTAGCTTTAAGGATTGTATCATTTAACACACATATTTGAGAATGTTAAATAAAAGGAATGCAAATCTGTTCAGTCAGCTCTTGGTCTTTTTAGGAGTTCTCTCAAAAACTCTTGGAATAGAAAACCTGCTGCAATAGCCAAAATCCTGAAAGAGCCAGAAATCTTTAGACTGGCCTGGAGAGCCCAGTTCAACCTGAGAAATCTCAACTATGTCATGTTTGACCAGAAAAAGACAATCTCTTTAAAACCTCAAAGTGTAATGGCTGTGTGGCAGGGGGACCTTTTTTACATGGGGCTCCATAAACTAAGTGGATGGTGAAATGCATAGGAAGCTACACAGTCCTAGAAAAGTAATTGGTTGTATGTTGCATGTTTTTCTAAGAAGACTTTTCAGTGCAGTGTGGTGAACCAGAAGGAGGACTCGGACAACAGTCGGTCATGGTGTATATGTGTTTATTCAAAATGGAACAAAAATGACTACCTGGCCCCATTGCTATGAGGGAAAATTCCTACCTTCTAAAATGAAAACTAAGGGTGCTCGTCATCAAAATAAAGAGCCCCGAGTCCAAAATGACAAACTTCCTAACTGGCCCAACCACTTAAGAATAATCTATTTAAAAGAAAAGAGGCTTGTGGAATAACATTGGCATGTTCTTCTGCCTGGCCCGACTCTTGGAGCACTTACCTTGGTCTAAGAGTTCTGTTAGGATATCTCTATTCGATATCCAGTGCTTGTGTACAGTTCGTCGACTAAAATAGAAGTGTCTTTTATACAGTTCTTATTTCCCCCCTCTCTGGATAACAAACAACAATTCTTCTTGCTTTCTCATTCGTTGTTTACCACTGATTCCTCCTGAATTAATTTAGCCTTTACCAGTAGTAGAAATCGCTCCAGGATTACTTGTTCATGTATTCTTTTTCTACTACCCCTTATGGCACTGGGACGCCCCAGTGTCCTGTGGCTCTGTGATAGATCTGCTCTTGCTCAAATCAAGCACTTTGATAAATGTGTTGGGTTCCCCAGCCTAGAGTCAAATCGCATCTACACCTTTGACTGCCTAGTCCACAAGGCATGGGTCCATTTAAATCTTGTACTTTCTAATACTGAACATGGTTTCCCCAGCCTTCATAAATAGTGTTTGGAGTTCTGTCACACTTTTTATATGGGGCCGCATGCCTGTTCCATGCTTGCAGACGTTTATGCTCAGTGACTTCTCCAGCCTTCATAGGCGATATTAGCAACACTCTCATTCCAGATCATCTGGGTCTTGTACTTGTTTTTGTTTGCCAGGGTTTCGTACCAGAAATGGTTTCGGCAGTCTGACACCACAATGTGTTACCTTGGTTGGCGTCCTCATGGCTGGAGCATTTGCTTGCCCTTTAGTGTGGAGCTCTGATGTTCGTGCTCACTGGTTGTTTCTGGTTTTGGCGTTGGTTGCTGAGCACCTGGCCCACCACTGACTGTTAGTGGTCTCACCACCAGAAAAAGACAGTTTGCTTCCCATATAGGCGCTGTTCCTGCTCTGAGCCACCTACTTGGTCAGCGTACCTGCTTCATAGCCTCCAGATTGTGGGCCTCGCTCCTGCTACGCCGCTGCTGGCTCCACGTGTGTGCGTAGCTTTGCTCCGCCAGAACATGCCCAGCGGCTCGGCTCTGTGTACTGTAGATGTTGCTCCGTCCGTAGGAAAGACCCATGGCTTCCTCAGTCTTTCACTATTCTCAGTTCTTATTCTGTGCACGTACCTCATCACAATCATAAAAGGTCTGCCCTCCGTCATTAATGCCGGCTCTCAGTTAACCGTCAACATTACCTGAAACAAATTGGTGGAGGGAAGAACGATTATTGGTACTTGTAGTAAAAATCTTTGAACACTCTGTTCTTTCCAGTCCGATGTATGCAGACAACATAGCTCTTTCAGGGAGGTCCTCACTGGACTGGGAGTCCTTGTCCCAGAGAGGTGAGTCACTCTCAGTGCGGTCCCACTCGCCCAGACCCCTAGGGAGGGTCTTGCAGAGCGGGCTCACCTCCCTAGCCTCACATGGGTGGCTCCCCTTTGGGGATAAGGGACACATTGTCCAGATTCATCACAGCAGCCTCTTGTATTGTTTATTAGGCTGATTAACCAATTCAATTATCAGTTTCAGCGAGGACATGGCTTCACATAGTGGCAGACCCTGCAGCCCTCTAATCCATTGTAAGGGACTCCGCCTAGTGATGAACAGGCATCTGTTGAACACATTTGTTCTTCATGCACTGCAGGATGGGGGAACTCCATCTTCTATGGTGTGTCCCGTTCTATGCACTGGTTAATTCATCCAGAGCTTAGTGGTCTGATGGTGCCCATCTATGTACTGTATTGGACATTCAAGTTCTTTTCGTAGATGGGAATATTCAAGCCTCTTTTTCAGGCTGTTTATTGGCATGTGGTACTTAGCCACAATAGGCAAGACAGTGATCCTGAGAGAATTGGGGAGAGTGGGTGCAAAGATCAGGATCATTTTCCTGCATGCTCATGTTCCCGGACAAACTGGTCCCGACAGCCTACCTCACCCTAGCTATTGACTTTTTTCAGGACATATGTCTCCTGGAAGAAGGATGACATTTCTGAGTTTTACCATTTGATCCAACACACTGGACTTTGAATTTGCTTCCCTAGAAAGCGCATGAAATTCATGGGAGAAACCAGTTCACTGCTGAGGTGAGAAATGCCCTGATTGACATTCATTCTCCCTGCAAGCTTACTTTGGCTCCTTGCAGGAGCAACGTGGGTCCAACTAGACCAGACAGCACTGAGGCTTCAGGTTCTAGCAAGGCCACTGTGCAGGTCCAGAAGGGATGGAGATTTTTTAATAGGTCAGCAAGGAGCAGCATTACAGTACCTTTTGAGGCACTCTGGGTATTCCTGCACCACGAAAACAGAGGGTTTTGTAGAAATGTAGCAAAACAATAAATATAGAGGACCCCATCAATACCATGGTATGGGCTCTTGTTGCCCATGGGTTCACTGCCAATAACCTATAGATGAGGCCCAGCTCACTTTCATCATCAATGAGTACCAGAAAACGGTTCTCCGTTTATTTCCGAAGTTCAGTGTTTCTGAATGCTTCAGTGGTCGTATGCAATGCCAGGTATTCCATGCATAGTCCCATGACTCCAAGTCCTGCCATACCTTTGGCAACCTAACTGGATGGGTCTGTTTCTGGGGTGTGCTCTGGCAGGGGTGCAATGCTATTAAACGCCTTCATGGAATGGAGGGTAGGCAGCCTTTGGGCCACAGGCTACTTCATGGATTCGCTTTCTGAGCTATTGCGCTGATCATTGTGTTAAGGATTAGCGCGTTTAAAGCTTGGATACTGTGAGCCACTGGTTATTCCCATGAAATACTGATTTGCGTTTAGGAACGTTCAGAGGAGTACCAGGATTATCTAACAAGTGGGGCTTGAAGCCAATGTAGTTGGGCCCACTGCAGTGACATTGACATCTGCAAATGTCCACACATTGCTTGTGAGTGGGCATTTACAGATTTTGGGTGGGCATTGCCTGCTCAGGACCTACCCTGTCTACGCCTTTGGGAACGTTGTGATTACAACTCTTTATTTACAGCTGTGTTTTCCACCAGCTGTCAAAGAAATGGGGTGGAAGATTCCAGATGAGAGCTGGCAAAAATCCTCGTTGCATCCAGACTATGTATCTGGAAGACCAGAAAACATGTCGGCGTGTCTTTTTTGTGTTTTAGTGTGTGATGGTCGTGTAGTGAAAGCAGGGAAGGAGGGGGTTTTAATGGGCAGGATTGGAAACTTGACAGCATGTGGTTTACCTTCCCTAAGGTTTACAGAAAAGGAAGTCTTTGCTAGTAAAGGTGCTGGGCTGCCATTGGTCGGTTAGCATTTTGCATTGCATATATTGTTCTCGATGTGTAAAAGCAAAGCCCCTTTATGTGTGACTAGACACTGGGCATTTATTTCGGTTTGAAGAGGACCTCGCCGACGCCGCACCCTTGGAAGCGGGCGGCTGAAAGGAAGTGTCCTCGCCAGAAGCTTCCTAGCACCGAGAGGTGCCTGCATCTTCGAAACCACAGTTCTGGCTCTGTGCCAATATATCTGCATGAGCAGAGTAAGGCTCAAACCCAGTGGAACGAGAGAGTCGAGTTGCACAGACCTCAGTAAAAACACCCCCATGGATTTCCCGCACCAGCCTGCAGCCTTAATTAAGGCCTGTCTTCCAGGAAAGCGGGCACAAAGCACCAGCTGCGGTTGCCTAAAAATCAAAGAACACCTACCTCTTTGCTTCACAATAAGCCTCTGTCTGCGTGGTTCAATATTCTAACAGCGGCGTGTAAAGATGACGAGACGACGCCGTGCCAGGTTGCTATTTTATTAATGCCTGTGGACAGTCGGGCACCAACACCATCCTTCGCCAGCCTCCCTCAACCGCCAACGAATGCCAGCACCGAACGTTCCAGCAGGTAAGACCATGGAACACAACACGGAGCTTTTCATATGCATTGTATCAGCCAGAGAAGTCTGATCTGTATCTGACCTGCTTGGGATTCATTGTGGTGATGTATTTTGCTTTAGGAATTGTATAAGCCAAGGTAAGCCATTATCACAGCGTTTTTACTGCAAGTAAAACCCCATCCATCATGGAGTGTGCCATGCATTCTGCTGCATCAATATCCAGATTTACAGGCCTGCTCTGAGTGGCACATGGCAAGTTCAGAGATCACAGCTTCCCATTTGACAGCTGCACTGTCAGCCAAGTCTCTGAAGCACAGGGCCGCATTTGAGATATGCGACTTTGTACCAAAACTGGGACCGTAAGTAGCCAGGATGGTAGCAGAATAAAGTGTAAGAATGAAGCGATGCCTGGTAAGAGACAGGCATGGTATCAAGATGGACACAGACTTACAAGGGTTTGTTCGAAAACCAAAACTCTGGTGTAACGCCTGACTGGCCCTAACTCTCTAAAGGGATAATTCCCTCAACTGATGTTTCTAAAGGCCGTCGCTGTCTAATAGTCCAAAACAAACGTCTGTGTATGAACCTATACTTCCCTCACTCAAAAATGTTATAGGGAGTCTTTCCAAAAATAAGAAAAATAGTGGTTCAACAAAAAGGGGAACCATGGTTGGTTCCAGGTGCTGCTTGGTCAATGTTGCACAAATGAGTGCAAACAATGGAGTTGTTCTTAAGACCTTCCTCTCAGGCCTCTTGCAGTTATCACAGTCCTCAAGTTCCATGGGGTTCCCTTCCCCAAGCTTCAGTTTAGTCAAATTCCAAAACCACCACATGAACGTTTATAGCACAGTTCCTTCTGTAACTCTTTTGGGGTTCACCTTCCCCATGAGTCAAATCTTTTTGCAGAACAACAAAAATACTTCAACTTGTTGAAGCCATTCGAGGTTCCCTCCCCCAAGTTCAAACACAAAAACACTTTTCCTCAGGATGCACTTTCATTACGTTTTCAATTCATAACCACAAATCCATTTGCATTGATATCTTTTGCTTAACAGTTCATTTTATACATTGCCTTTCATGGGTAGGACCAGAGGTTTTTGAAAACGCCAGGCTCTTAGCTTTTCCTAGGCGTGACCCTGTTGCCCCTCTCTTGGCTTCTCACTTGCTTGGTATCCTTCAACCGTTTTCCATACACACTTTCTTGGCTTTCAATCTCTTTGCCTTATTGGGCACTCTTGCACTGTCGGTTTCTACTTTTCCTGTTTTATGCCTCTTGCTCCTTCCTACTTTGCTCTGCATCTGCACCCTTTTATTTATTTCACTTCTTTTCTCCCGAGCCACTTGATCTCGTGACTCATTCACATGCTCTCGCGCTTTCCTTTCTTTCCCTTTTGCTTTTTATTCGTTTCACTCCTCTCGGGCTACTTGCCCCACTTTATTCTTCTGTCCACTTTTGACTTTACTTTTGGGCGCATGCCCGCTTTCAAATTGTCTTACTTTCTGCCCTTTTGGCTTCCAAGCCACCTTTTGTGCGCACCTTTTTCTTTTGTGCTGCTTTCTGCTGCTTTCATCAATCTTTCTGCCGCTTTCATCATTCTGCTTTCCTGCATTTTCCCCCACTCCAGCCAACGGCATGCTCCCGAGTTTGTCACTCATGTGAAACCCACCAGGTAGCACTGTGCTGGCAAGCAATTTTTCTGGGGTGCTGTGGGTTGAGATTAGGGTCTCACCAACTGCTCCTCTGTTACCCGTGGGCCCGGCAGACGGCTCAAGGAAACCAGCACTCGCACGGACCCTTCCAGCAGGGTCCCAGCTGCCTAACTGCGGCTCGCAGGGGCCACGTCTCCTCTGACACGCTGCAGCCCTCTCTGCACACTGGGCCAGCGTTCCAGCACGTCACTCTCTTCTGTATCCTCCTTCGTGCAGCTCCCTGCTTCTCGAGTCCACTGCCCAAGCTCGATCATTCAGTTGTATATGACAGCACCTTTTATAATGAACCAGGTTGTCAAGTGGAGTCAGGTGCGAGTAGACACTATTGGGTGCCTGATTCTGCTTGACCCCATTAGTGGGACGATCTAAGCTCTTTCTACTTTCCCCATGCTATTCCTAATCTTGTTGGATCTTTGCAGCCACCTCCTCATACCAGTATTTGTCAAGAATGGGGAGGGGGAGATGAGGTGTGATTGTAGATACCCTACAAAAGCTGAGGGAGAGTGGGTTAGGGCATCTTTAGGACTGGAGAAATACCATGTCTCGCCTTCAGGTATTCTCCTCCCAATCCCCCGTGACCCTCCACTCAGGTGATCCTCCCTTGCTTGTCCACCCCAAGGGTCAGGATGCAAAAGCGATGGCCCTTCCCTGGTCACCTGAATGGAAGATCCAGAGGGAGTGGTTGGCAGAACACCGTCAGATTTCTCACACTGGGTTAAGGAATCATTCATGGTCCTACTTATGATCATTGCAGCCACATTAAATTGATATTGCACATATCAGCCCCATGGGCCCAGTTCAGCTGTGGAAGAGTTATGTGTATTCCCACAGACTGGCAGACCCTGCGCTACTGGCAGGAATGTAGCCTGATGGGATTGATTCTTTGTTCCTTTGAAGGGTAGGTAACACCCTTGTCCCAGGGAAAGCCACTACACAGGATGCTGTCCTGGCAACAGGAATCAAAGGGCTCACCCATTTACAAAGAGCCAGGATTCACACAAGGGAGCTGCATTTCTAAAGGCCTTTGTTTCCATTGAGAAGGGAAGGGAAGATAAAGGAAGGGGCTGGCATAAGTGTAGCCAGGGAGAGATCTGTGCAGTCTGGGGAGAATTCTGCCATTTTGTTTCCCTCTGCCTCTTTCTCTTTCCTGTTCCCTCCACTTCCTGTAGCACAAACCACTTTAGGTGTGATGCCAAAAGGGCAATGTCCATTCATTTCTATAGCAGGGATTGGACCCCTAAAGCGGGCTAGCTTTAGTCCAATTTAGGGTGACCGGACGTCACGGTTTTGTTGGGACTGTTCCGGAATTGGGTGCCTTGTCCCCCTTTCTTGAGAGTATTTTTCCATTTGAAAACCCAGTTGTCCCGGTTTTTGGTAGTAGGTTTAATAACTGTCACCGAAAGGCAGGAATGCACAATCCTGCAATGAAGAAATTCTGCATTTTACAAACTAAGATAATGGTAGTTTGTGATAGAATAAACACATGTTTATCAGCCCTACAGATAAGGGGTGTACCAGCCACTTTTACTCACTAAAAATTGGCAAATACTCCCCCCAAAATAAAAATAGGGGGTAAAAATACTCCCAATAAAAAAAGGAAAAAGACATGTAGAATCTTGCACCCCTTCTGTCACCCTCACATCTCCACGGTTTGGATCAGTAATGCACATAGTACCACAAGAAAAAACTACTATTTGAACTGCCTGATTGGAAGAAGTAAAGCTGTATCTTTTAATGTGCATGACTCCTCCAGTTGTGAGGTGAAGGCAGGCGTTCCAAGGCAGAGCTCTGGCCCCTAACCATCGGCATGGACCATTGGCAGTGATATGCAGCTGGAACAGGACCTGCCTCTCTCTCAGCCACAGCGGTACCCAGGCCCTCACTGTGCTTGAGGCCCCCTGAAGTTGTGTGCTAGCCTCCCCCATGTTTTGCAGCATGAGCATGAGAAAAGGACTCCTTGTCACTGAGCTGCTGGATTGGGACTCGCACACCCTGAGAACCAAGACAGCTAGATCTTAGTGTTTTTCACCATTGAACTTCTTTGAGCGTGTTTCATGGACTGTTCAAAACATTTGAACCAGCAGGACCCGCCGTTGCTGCCTTTTTCCCTCTCTTGATTTTCCAAGAAGTCAGTTTCACGCAGCCGAACCACCAAGAATTGCAAAGGAGATACTATTGACTGCTAACTGCTCATTTTTGGGCCCTAGAGACTGTTACGTCCCACTGAATCCTGTTTGCTCACAAGTACATATCCTTTTTGTACATTGTTGCTTTTTTTTGCCTTTCACCCCTGATTTATTACCCAGAGTGCTGCATCTATGATCTTTGCTTATTCTTTGTTCTTTACCCATGGGTGTATTTTGTTTCTACTTAGTTATCATTGTATATGATTTAATTTAAGTGTATATATTTGGAAACTGCCCAGGATTAAGGAAAGAACGTGAGCAGTGTCTGGGGGACACTCTGAGAAGCTATGTTACTAGAAGTGTGAATGATTGGTGGAGGATTTTTGTTAAGGAGAAAAAATGAAGATCAACATAGCGCTCATAAAACTGGTAATTTTAATGCTCAAAAAACTCAAGGTTAACCTTTGTGTCCATGATTAGGTTGACAATAGCTGGATGCTTAGCGACAACCATCACATGGAGATTAACAATAGGGCGACGACCAGACAGTACACGAATATTATTGAAGATTAACTTGATGAACTGGTCGGTTAATGAAGGGGTAAATAGGTTAAAGGTTTATAATTTGTAAACCATACAATCTGTTTGAATAAATAAAAAAAATAAAAAATAGTATATAAAGCATCGAATGCAAAATGGGTAAAGGTTTTTTTTTAAATTAAAATGGGTTTTAAGGGGTAAAAAAAACGGGTTGGTGCGGGGGCCCCCATTAAAACATTTTTTTTAAAAAAAATGCATTTATGATGCATTTTCTTCTGAGGCTTTTGCATTCGATGCTTTTGCATTCGATGCTATCACTAGGAACCGGCATTCCTATATTTTTGATTGTAATACTTCACTGTTTGGGTTGCTACTGAACCACATTCACACCTGTGGCGAATCTCGTGAGGTCCCTTTCCATGAGGCCATAGGGGTGGTACTCAGCGGGTGGATCTCCTGGGGAGGGATTCCTTTTATTTATGTATTTAGTGCATTGTAGCTCAAAGAACCTTTAGTATTCCCCATCTGGGATACAGGGAGGACATCAGGAGCCAACGCGATACAACACACTGTCACCCACCTTTCCTTCATCTTCTTTGCCGTCCCATGTTCCTATAGGTTCCTCTATGTATTTCTGTCATAACAGTGATATTACTACTGGTACGAGGAAGATCGGGACGAACTCCACTGATGCATCCCCTCAAAGAACTGTGATGAAAATGATACACAGAGTCCTAACCAACCGCTCAGCAAACCAGAGTGAACAGTCTAGTTATCCAGTCATAAGTAGCTTAATGATGGACTAACATTTGTGTCTGTCCTTCCTCGGAAGCACCGCGAGCCGAGGTCCTTGCACGCACCAGGTAGAGAGGAGATTACAGCTGCTGACCGGGATGAAACGGGGAGAGTTCCGGAGTCCCTATCTGCTTTGCCAGAGTTTGACATGCTGAGAACGAGCAAGACTGAAGGCACAGGAGAGCGCTGCATGACACAGGTGAGCAGGTACGCGCTGCACAGCTTCACAGGAAAGTGGAGGAGCTGCGGAAACTAGCACGAGAACAGGAAACTGCTTAGAAGAGCTGCTGGAAGATGAATAGAGACCCGAGAAGGAGGTGATGGACCGAGAGCTCCAAGGGAAGTTACGGGGGCTCCCCGGGGACTGCTGGGACATTTAAGAAACCAATATAAAGGGGTCTGGGACCCACATTTAAGAAGCCCCAACAAAGGGGTCTGGGACCCACAGATAGGAAGTCAATACAAGGGCGTTTGGGACCTGTATATGAGAAGCAGAAGGGGTCTGGGACCCACATTTGATAAAAGTAAGACCATGGCAGGATAGTACAAAGTGGAGGGTCCCTCAAAAAACAACGGGCATCAGGGCGTTGCTACCACGGGATTCATAGGGATTCATAACGCATAGCGAGTAACCCGATATTGACAGAACTCCATTTACATACAGAGAGAGGACTTGCTTCATTATCCTTGGATCCATTACCTATTCCGCTCTCACAGAACGCCAGTTAGGACGATGCTGTGACGTTTCCATGGCAACAATGAAAAGGACATGAGGGAACGTGTCTAATGCTCCTGCTTCCGAGGTACGAACAGAAATGCTTATTCTTATAAGAATACGGTTAGACAGTTGAATATCTCCGAGTTTATAATTAATGTATACTTTTATTTATGGTCAATCTAGATACAATTCAAGCCAGAAATCGACCGGCCAAATGTAAGACGTAGCTTATATACGTTTTCTGCAGGAAACCAGATAAGTGAGTGCATATCAACCCTACTAATAATGCACGTTTGAAACTTTAGAATATGTGGGTCTCAGGGTGGGATACAGCGCTTTTCTGGCGGTTTGTCCCACGAGAGACCCAATCAATCAACAACGGCTATGCAGTAACAGCATGACCTTTCATCCACAGTACTGGCAGTTGAATTTGTCTGTAATAATTAGATGAGCCCACATACTCTGCTCTTCACTAATTCTAAGGTTAGTGTCCTTGAGTACTATGAACTTTTCTAATTACCACTGATATTAAACAGGATAACTTAGGAGTAGTCACTGTCAACTATCACTAAAAAGGAATCATCTGTTTATTTCTAGAAAAGAACTTAAATACTGATATCTTTACCCGAAGAAGGGCCAAGAAGGCCCGAAACGCGTAGTCAAAGGATAGGCGATGCGACACTGAGGGATTTCAGTACCACCCTAGCATCTATAACTAACTCCTATCAAGATGTCTGGAGAGATCATACATGCCAATTTAGCATTATAAACCACATGAGAATTTAATGTGAATTGTATTGTCTTATTATGATGTACATTCTGAGAATTTTGTATCAATTGAACATCATTTGTTTTATGAATTATGTTTTGAGACAACGCTGAATTTTGGAAAATACCCTGTTGTATGTTGGTACATGCATCTATTTCGGAATTTTTTAAAATTTATATAAAGACAGATTTTGTTTTATGAAAAACTGCACTGTTCTTTAACTATCTATTTATATCTAACAATTGTATTGTTGAAAGAGTGCCCTTGTTTGCCCCCTGTTATTTTTCGAGGAACCCTCCACTTTCTACTATTTTTGGATCTGGTAGCACAGATCCAACAAGGAGCACCTAAAAATCAATTACATTACTCATTAAAAATGAGTTCTTTCACAACCATTCTCAAGATATTGAGTGCACCTCCACATCCCAACGCTTCCATTGCAGGATAGTGCACCAGGGCTGCCTTTTGAACAACCAAGAGGAAGCACAAGAAGGGGCCTGGGACCCCTAGATGTGAAACGCTGCCCATGGCAGGAGAGTACACCAGGACTGTCCAGTGAACAGCCAAGAGAAGGGTGAGAAAGGCTTGGGGAAGGGAGCCATTCCCCCAACCATATAGTGAATCGCCAAGAGAATCTTTAGATAAACCTGGGAGAAGGGAGACCTTCTCCCAAACACAGTGAACTATCAAGGGAAGACTGAGAAAGGCCCAGGGAAGGGCGACATTCCCCCTACCGCAGTAGACTGTTAAGAGAAACCTGAGGAAGGGAGGGATTCCCCCAACTTTGCAAATGATACCGCCCAGAAGAAGGGGGTCATTTTTCTGGGCCCTGAAGAGACTAATCCATTTTAGTTTAGTTGTAAGTGTGAGGGTTAGAAGTAGGATTTTGACACAGGACAGTGGACTTTTTAGTTACTAACATTCTGACATTTCCTTAGTTTTATTTGAGGCAGTCAAACCCCTCTTAGATTCAGAGAGAGATATGAGCACTAGGAACTAGTGGTTGCCGCGCCTTACTCCATATATTCAATCAGGTCTCATTGCACTTGCAGCCGGTTGGTAGAAACTATAGGGTATGCGCACTTGGTGCCCAAAGTATAGGTCAATGTAGTTTGGTAGGTGTTTTTACTCATGTGGTGCTAGTGCTAATCAAATGCACTAGCGCCACAGCAGTAGAAACGCCAACCAAACTACATAAACCCCTCTTAAAGTTAGGGTTCGATAGGTTTCTTATGTTCATTTGGTACAAAATAAAGGTCTTTTCCCCAAAGAATGCCTCCCATATGTCGGTCTCCTCTTTCCACACCCTCACACACCCCTCTTAAGTGTATAGCCTTCCCTTTGCTCATGTTAGCACAAAAGGCGAAGGAGATTTATCTCTTGACTATGCCTGTTTACCTTTGATTGTGATGACTCTTGGCTTGTTTAAGTGTGAGTGCTGAGTGGGTGCTTTAGCCTCGGTATTACCCCAAAAAACAAAAACAAGGTTTTTAACGTCGAATTTTTTCTGGGATTTTGGTACCCCTTTAAAATAAATAGATGGGGGGGGTAGGGTAAGGGTATGCATTAAGGTGGGAGTGTGGTGGGGTGTCCGGGAGGGGGGCGGTCTCCCCTGTGTATTATGTTTTTTTTTTAAATTGTTAGGAATTTGACTTAAAAAACAGAGTTATTTTACCATAGAACTTTAGCTTCTATAGATCCTTATACTGTATACTGCCACGGGGCAAATGTCAATTCGTCAGTCATGAGAAATGTTAGTGCTGCCCCAGGCCCGAAAGTAGAAGTACTTGTATTATGACCTATTTGGGGCTTTTGGAGACCCCAATATGAATATAGGGGGGGACATTCCAACAGGGATATGTTTATCGATCCACAACATGAAGGGCTTGGGCAACTTTTTCAGACCAACCTTTTCATCTATCAGGCAATACTGTAGGCAGAGGAATTTATTGTGGGCAGTTGGAAATTCGGATCTGGTCCATCAGCGAGTAAGAACATGGTGCCTGGTTCACAAAGCTTTCCACTAAAGCAACTGATGCAATGCCCATGAGCATTTCAGAGATCCACCTGTTAACTTGTACCTGTTGGGCATATCTAGATGAGCTCAAGTTTTAGGCTCACTGAACCGACCTTTACAAAGTCTAAAACTGGAGCAGGTTTGGATCTACCCCGTAGTCCATTATGAAGGGTCATAGTCGCCACAGTGCAACATTTCTGGAGAGCTGTAGGTTGTCGGCCCCTGGTAGAGCATCTTTGTGTTGCTCACATACTGACCAAGATTTCAAGGACATCTCAGAAATGCTCCTGCATTGCCAGATTTTTCACAATGTTTGGCTTCGTGAATGAGATGTACGGTAACCGGTGGAAACATGAGATGCTCATGGGTCTTATGCAATCTTTGAAAAGTGGGCCCTAAATTTCTTGTGTATTCATTCATCCTTCTATCTGTCCATCCACCCAACCAATCTGATTTATGTTGGCCAAAAGCCCCACTGAATAAAGCACTCAAAGCTGAGTACTCTGCTGAATCAGTTGATCACAGGTTTCAATCCTGAGAGGGGGGCATTGTCCATCAATCCATTCGTACAGAAACATGCTTTCATTTGACAAAAGTCTATCAATAGAGCAACATTTCTGAGTAATATTAACACCATAGGATAGGGCAACATGTTGATCACAAGTGCTACCAAAAACAGGGATCCAAATTAAGATTGGATCAGCAGGAGCTAAAAGCAGCTCCTGGATATTAAGCAGTGACCAGGAGCTACCACTGGGGAATGAGGACCTAATACATAGCGTTCTGCAAATCTAGCTTCTACATGAAATGCAAACATATATAATATTGCCTTTTATTTAAGATCCTTTATGCTTTAAATTTCTTATACAGGTGTTCTAATGTTTATTATCAATGTGCGGGGGAGGAGGGGAGCCACCCAATCAGGAGGCTGGGAACGCAGGCTGATACTGCCGATCTAGCCCACGTTACAAGCTGCCTGAAGGCCGGTTCACCCACCTGCCGGCTTCCCCAGCCATATGTTCCCTTTTTGGGTTTTGGCTTTTTTGGTAGCTTTCAGCCACCAAGTATCGCCAAAGCACTGTTACTGTAAAAGAGAAAGGAGAAAGAGGAGTTTGGGAGCAGTGTATGGCGTTGGCATGGCAACTTGACGATGAAATCTCAAAGCACCAGCTGGGACTTGTTTCATGTGCTTCCACCATTCTACGTGCTTTAATGAGTTCCTGCCGTCTTTTCGAGAGGGAGATGAGTTTTACATTGTGTGGTGTTTAACCTGATGATGTGCAGCAAGCACAAGTCATTGGAGAACACCCAAGCTCCAAGGCCTAATCTTGTTGCAGTGTGCCAGTGCGGGCGAGCTTCGAGGCCTAATCTTGCTGCCTCAGCAATGTGCCAGCATTGGGTGCAAGCGTGTCCCCTGCACAGTGTGTTCTGCTGGGAAGCAGAGCCCTCGGAAACAGAGGGTCAGCGAGACAATCGCCTTCCCCCTGCAGACAGGAGCAAGCCCAGGGCAGAGGACTCGCAGCTGCTGATGTAAGATAGGCCCTACATCGGCAGCGTGGCATGTGAGAGAGGAGGAATGAGGGAGGGAGAGGAGAGCGTGCATACGTCCCCTCCTATCCGCCAACGAGGAACTATGGAGAACACGAGCCTTCCTCCTCGGCATCAGTACGTTTCCGTCTGCAATGCACCTTCCAAAGAAACAGTTCATAGGACACAGTGATCTTTTTAAAAAATAAAACGAGAAACTGCCTCGGTAAATGGGGCTTGGAGTGGGAAAACAGAGCCATCTGAGGAAATATATGATTTTTGCCAGTAGCTACCTGGCAGCCCTGTGTGCTTAGCATGCGTTCTAAATGTCAAATATAGCTGTACGAACAGATGCAGTGACATTTCTTTTGTATCTTTGTATTAAAGCATTGCTTAGGGAAATTAAAAGAAACTTGCAACAGAAATTTGAAGAATTAAATTGCTTAATTGCAGCCTTGCCATTCGGGGGATAGGTTTGGAGTTTGTAAGAAAGGCATAGATTGCTGAAGCATTTCAGACATAAAACATGCTTTCTGGCCTGGGGCAGCCTGTCTGTAGCCTAACACTGCTCGGCGCTATTGGGAGTGACACCGCACACACGGTTGCAAGAGAACTTTTATTTTATGCCTCTTGAATAACCAGTGGACCCATATGCAGACAGAGTAAAACACAAACCTGGGTACACCTCTTCTCCCCACCCCAGGTAGCACACAACAACATTGCTTTGGTGTCGGCAAATAAAAGGCAGTGGAATGTTATTGCACGGTTATGGTCATAACAAACATAATTATAATTACATAATGATAATATGCTGTACTTTTGGGCACCGGGTGCTGAGGTTTCCCCCCTCTGGCCCGTGCTGCCACACATGGGCGGGTTGCCGGCCGACCAGTTTCCCCCAAAAGTTAGTTAGTGACATCCCCTGTTAGCTAGTGTATCTATTATCTCTCTGTGGAAATCCTACATTCCTGTTCCCAAAAGATGTGTCCCGTACTAGTGGAAAAGGTCCGGGTTGGCCAAGGTCATGGAGCTGTGCCTTATGAAACCGAGACCCCTGGCTGCGCAACATTTTTCCACCCCTCTATTCAGTTTTCTTCTAGGAGTGTCCACGGATTTGTAGGAATTTGCTCCCAGCCAGGTTTTTCTGGGTCGTAAAAAATGTCTGTGTCCCTCCAATTGTGGGCGATGCCTGCTAACTAGGTGCATATATCTTCATATCATTTTCTCCTCCCCATGGATACTAGGTTGTTTCTCCCCATGTGATTGACTAAGAACTCAGGCGGGTCCCTGTAGCCCACCAAATCTGCCAGTTTTTAATGGACTTCAGGCCAGCAAAGGCCTCTGTAACCCCACCATGAAGAAATTGTGTTCTTAAAAGTTGTCCCTTTTTAGTTTCTTTGGCCCATCGCCCTGTTCTGAACACAATAGTGTCCTACTATCAAGGCAGATTTTAGTGGGGCATCCTGATCTGTTTGGGGAGGGCGGGGAGGGAAAGTAATGTATATTAGTTCTGGTCTTATATATGCAGTTGTTGCTGCGCCAATTCTGAATGAGTGGGTGGCAAACGCTTTGGGGTCCCATACCGCTTTACCAATGGCTTTTAACAGTATCCCTTTGAACTGGTAATGGCTCAAGGTGGAGGAATCCCTGTGTATTAAAAATCTCCCCCTACTAGGGGGCGTTGTGAGCAGTATAGGTTGGTAATGCATACAGGTCAGTTGTTTACATCGTCCATACAAAAAAATATTTATTTCTCTTTTTGCAACTGTTTTGGGCTTCTGAACATCAATGGTGATGCTGTTTGCCCTCACACTTGTATCCATCATCCCCAAACCATTGTTGGCTTTGGTGCTGGATGCTATGAGTTTTCTTACTCTGAAAGCTCTGAAATATGCTAGTGAAAACGCTGTTCTGAATAGCAGGGTTTCGTAGGGATGTGAACATATGGCCTCTAATAAACTTGTTATTTTAATCAGTTTTTGGAAGTCTAGCAGGCGTCTCTTTTGTGTTTGCGGCCCTTCTACTTTACCCCAGCCTTTCAGAGCATTGGAGATTAATGAACTCCGCTTGGGGTCTGAGTCACCTTGCAGTTTTGAAAAATATGATACTGCTGTGAGGTGTGAGGTGTGAGGTGTGAGGTGTGAGGTGTCTTTTTGCCCAATCTTTTTTAAAACCCTGACTGAACGCCCACCTCAGAAATGCATTGATATCCTTTGTTAGCAACACTAGATGGTTAAGCCCTGACACATTTAGTACCGTTTGCAGACACTTACTGTATTGAGATGTTGCGTTGTGCGCCAAGGCTCTCTTGGCCAGCTCTAAAAGGAACCGCGCGTCAGGGTCTGTATTTTCAGTGGGCAGAATATCACTGCGTACACCCATGTTTGAGGTGTTTGTAGGATCAGGATGCGCACCCGGCCGTTCGGCGTTGGCTTTGATGCGAATTTTTCTAGAATCTCCCAGCAGTCTTTTGGGATCTGTCATCTCTTTTCGGGCATTGGGCACCATTTGGCAAAATGTTATCCACTGAAAATGAAATAAAGCTTCTGCAATGATATAATCTGCTCCTGCAATTTGTTTAGCTCTGACTACGATATTCTCACACCGTGATTTCGGTGATGGCTCTTAGAACGTTTAGTACCAAATGGCATTTGGTCGTTCTTCTGTTGATAATTCCCACCACCGCAATGTTGTCAGACCATGCAGTAAGTTCAGTGTTTGCTAGGCACCTGCCCCAGATGTGTAAAGGTAACCAGATAGGTATGATCTCTAAAAGGGTAATGCTTTTGGTCCATCCTGGTGGATGCCATGCTGATATTCTCCAGCTAGCCAGTCTGATTCTAGCATAGCCCCAAAGCCCTTGCTCCCTGCTGCATCAGTGAAAATCACCCTTTTATCCCTTGAGTTCAGTGGCGTGCACCAAAGTGTTGCCCCGTTGAAGTCTGTGAGGAAATCTTCCCAGATTTGTAAGTCTTTCTTCACGTTTTCCCCCAGTCTTATATGTAGGTGCGGTTTGCTGCATGCAGGCTTCTTGAGAAAACCTTTCCTTGTGGTATTATCCTGGCAGCAAAGTTCAGACTGCCAGCCAGTGATTGTATCTCCCTGACTGAGCTTTCTTTCTTTTTTCCCCATTTTCTGAATTTTGTCTAAAAGCTCCCCTACTTTTTTGCTTGGTAATTTGCAGATCCCTCCTACAGTATCTATTTCAATTCCTAAGAAAATGATGTTGGTTGCCGGTTTGGTTGTTTTATCAGCTGCCAGAGGTATGCCCCACTGTGCTGCCATTTTTATCATTTCTAACAGTGCCCTTTGGCAATCCCCTGTACCTGCTGGACCTGCCAGCATAAAATCTAAATAGTGCACTACCTTGGACCCCGGTACCTGTTTCTGGAATGCCCACTGGAAGAACTAACCGAACTGTTAAAATAGCGCACATGATGCCGCACAGCCCATGGGCAGGCATCTGTCCTCATAGAATAGGTTGTCAAAAGAGAAAGCTAGCCATTGTTGCGAGTTTGGATGGACTGGTAGCAGTCTAAATGCTGACTGTCTAGTTTTGCCATCAGTGCCTTCTTGCCACAGCTCTGTATTATTCTCAGAGCTTCTTTGAAATGTAGATCACAGCTGATTCTGCTTCAGGGATTCAGTCATTGAGTGACTGGCCCCTTGGGTATGATAGATGGTGTATCGTC
The DNA here is from genome assembly GCF_040938575.1 of Ambystoma mexicanum. Taxonomy (NCBI): domain Eukaryota; kingdom Metazoa; phylum Chordata; class Amphibia; order Caudata; family Ambystomatidae; genus Ambystoma; species Ambystoma mexicanum. Next base: position 231,208,359 of record NC_090939.1, on the reverse strand, counting down.
CTCCTTTTTCCTGGTTTCTCTTTGGGAGCTTAACCTAAAGGGGATACTATACATTTTTTTAACTGAATTTGGTCCCATGGCCCCCCTATTCTGCCCAGTTCTAGCTCTTTTTTTTCATTTTTGCCCTCATTATTTCTGGGTTGTCCCTTGCTGAGATTAGGTTTTTTGTGATTTTTTTTTTTGTGATCCCTCTGCTTGGAATGTAATGAGGAAACCTTCCTTTTTTAAAACTTTTTCTATTGTTGCGCTGATGTTTCTATCTGAGTAGGCAGTAAGTGCTGCTCTGAAACCTTCAATGTTAATGGGGTCCTGCCTGGTGTTAGATTTATTTCACGCCCTGCATTATTGATCCTCTTTTTGTAGTATTCTTAACTGGCAGCCGGATACAGTTGCTGTTTGGGTGATCTACCCCGCAGTTTGTACAAGCATGTTTGTACCTGCACTCCTTGCCCCATACAGATTGGTTTTTCCCATAATTCCAACAAGTGGGTATATTTTTGCTGGTGCTTTGTGTTTTAAACTGGCAGCGGGTATTAGACCTAGCAGCCCATGGCTGCTTCTTCCGAAAGGGCTGTTCTCCCTTCCTGTGGTTTTAATTTTCTGGTACTCTGTTGCCCCCTTGGGTGTTATTTGTTTTGTTGGAGGCCTGTGCTATCTCCCCCTCTGATGGGGGCTTCCCGTTCATCAGATATAGATCATTTTGAACCTCATCCCATTCTATCATTGGTCTTTCTGACATGTTTCTCCTGAACCTTACATCATATGCTATCCATCCATCCCCTGCATAGGCAATTTTGACCTCCCAGATTTTGTGTATGTATGCTAGCATTTTGATCCCATCTCCTGTTTTTTTTTTTATTATAGAAAAACAGTTGCTAGTGTGGTGAAACCCTTTAACCAGTTGTCCCAATTGCGCTCAAAATGTCCGTTTCTGGCTATCACTTTTTCTTTGATTTTATTTATTTATTATTTTTGGGGATCTCTGAATGCGTCCAAACCTTTACGATGTGCTTCAATAAGTGAATTCACTTCTATATAATCCTTTTTCCATATTGCATCTTTTATTGTTTGGTCAATGTTCCGTGCCAGTGCTTTTTTTGTATCTATTTAATATTTCTGTTTCTAAAGCTTTTAATTTTTCATCTAGCTGTGCACTTGTAATCATTGCTCCCTCTGTTTGTGAGGTGGCTACTATAGGTTCTGTCGGCCCTCCTTTTCCCAAAGCTGTTGACCCTGCTGTTGCTGGGGTGGGTGCAGTCCATGCTTTAAGAGGCCCTTCTGCTCCCACTCCCATTTCTAAAATCCCCACTGGCTCTGGGGGTACTCTGTTTTAAATAATCACTGTGGGCTCCTGGGGAACCCTGCTTTCAATGGCCACTGTTGGCTCTTTGTGTGCCTGCTGTTTATCCCTCATTTCCATCATCATTTGTTCAATTTTTCTCATATTTTCATTTTGTTTGTCTGCAAAGTTATCAAATAATAAAGACAATTTCGCTGCCTTTTTACCTTTTCTTCCGCCCCCTTCTTGTGTCTGCCTGTTTGCCTCTGCATCTCCCTTGGATTTCTTTGCTGGTGGGGGTGTGACCTCCTGCTCTATATTGTCAGCTTCTTCCTCCTCTGGTTTTCCATAGAGGTTCTTTCTGACCCATGGCCATCCATGATGCTCTACTGCCTCCTCTGCCAGTCGCAGCAGCTGTGACTTTGCTTTTTGTGGTATTTTCTTGGGTACTGTTTTGTGGCTATAAGCTTGTCCGTATTATAATTTTCTGTGCCCCGTGTTCAGGGTACAGTTTCTTTGGAGCTGTAGCTTGCCTTCCTTTATTCTCTGTTGTGCCTGAGAAAGAAAGCACTGACCTTGTGGCCATGGGTACCTTCTGCTTGCAGTGTTGCTTTTGTGCTCGAGCGCTAGTACAGGCACTGAGTTGTGCAAACAAGCCCTTTGCTCCGCGTCATCCTGCTTCCAAAATCTTGCGGCTGCCGCTTCCTTAAGCTTGCCACGTTATTTTACGTGATAAAACGAATTTAGGATAAACTTTTCTTTGTTGCTTCCATTAGCCGTTAAAGCCTTTGGTTTTGCTACATGCTGTCAACAATTTGAAAATTATTTTCTCTGCTCCAAACGCTGTTTTCAGCGCAGTGCTTTTGCTTTGCTGGCAGTTGCCCGGGCAACCTTAGCCGGGTTTTCTCTTACCCGTGCTTTTCGGAACGCTGGATAATTTTTCTTCCTGCTAGCCCCGCCTCCAGCTGGAGCCTCGTGTTTTCGTAGCCGACCGTTTCAGTTGATCTTCGGAGCCACACCAGGAAAAACACTCAGGTCAGCGTGATTCCCTTGCAGCAATGTCTGCGCTGCCCCAACCTTGTCGTTCTGTCTTGGGGGTGTCGGTCGGGGAAAAAGCACAGGACCTCTTCTGTGAGTGAGCCAAACCGTGCTTGCTGAAATTACGGCGACGCTTATGGCACGCTGTAAGTGGGAGCTGATGCTTATCGATGAAGTGGCAGTGGGTTCCGCTCAGGCAAACTGTGCCGCACAAGCAGTGTGCTTGCTGAAACACCCGGCAGGGCTTCCTCTTCGGCTGATCATCTTTGCAGCGTTCCTTTTTTCCCTGATGGGGAAATCAAAGTGCAAATTGCTGAAACCAAGTGGGTCATAAAAAATGCTTCTCTGGAACGGAGTAAAGTGAAAAACACACGTTACCAGTGGGAAGTGGGCATTGAGCAGATCAATGCTCAAAAGAAGAGAGACTCTGCGTACCCAGTGAACTCTTTTGCTTGGGTCCCCATGCAGGATCCCAAACTGATTGTTTTCTTTGCTGAAACTCTGCTCCTTATATTGGACCCTGGGGCTGGCCCTGGGTCTTTGTTGTGCCTGTGTGGGGGTCTGGGCTGCCAGCCCTCCCCTACCTCCTCCGGCCGGCTGGCGCTGAGGGCATCAGCACCTGGGGTGCTTTTAGTCAGTTGGCCCCTGCTTGTTTCCTGCCTTTTGTGCCTCTTTGGGAGGAAGGGCAAGGTGTTGCTTAACATGGGGGGGGGGTGTCCAGTGGGGATCTCCCCGCTAAGAGGCTGACCGGCCCCCCCCCAGGGGGCGCTAGAGGGACAGCCTACATAGCGGGCTGTCTCCTCTGGCCACCCCCTTCCGGTTGCTGGTCATGCCTCTCTTCCTCCCACCTCAGCGAGGCGCAAGAGGCGTCCCCGGGGACCTGGCGCTGGCCCCCTGCTAACCCACGCCGACACTCCCCCCCCCCCCCCCCTCTGTATTTCAATTTCGAAGGTGCTGACAATTGCCTTGAAGGCCTTGGGAATTCAGGGGGAGGGATGGTCCACCCATAGTTTCAGGATAGGCGCAGCTACCACTGCCTTTCAGCAGGGCATGTCTCCACGGGCGATCATGAAGGTGGGGAGGTGGGAGTCGGGCCGTTATCGATTGTATGTCCGCCCCCAGCATAATGCATCCCCTGAATAATACTAGATACAGAGGGCACTCAAGGGCGGGGCGGAGTAGTGTGTGTGTTGGATCCGGGCGGATCAAAGAATTTATGGTATGGTATGTTTTTTCCACTTAGATGATGCAGTATGGCTGATCGGCCACTCATTTGTGACACGCGCTGAAAAAAGGGCCAGGCAATGTACGATCGGCCACAACCTGGGTTTCAAGGGTACCGAGTGTGTGTGGCTGGGCACTCCTGGCATGAGGTGGCATTCCTTGCTGCCGGCAATTCACTGGCGACTCCAGTGGCGGCGGGCACCAAGGTGGTTATTGATTCATTTGGGGGGCAACGATCTGGCCAAGTTGGGTCGCGGACGCTTGCTCGCACAAATACAGGTTACTTTGCGTATAATGGCGCACAAGTTGCCAGGCACAGAAATATTCTGGTCAGAAGTAGTGCAAAGGCAAGTATGGAGAGACGCCATTTCTGTAGCCGGCATGGAGGAATCCAGAAAGCGCCTCAACAGAAGTGTTGCGAAATTCACCAAGGCAGAGGGCCTGGGGTACGTAGGGCACTGCTTTTTGAGCTCCTTGCCTTCCCATTTTGAAGCGGATGGGGTCCACCTATCTGATAAAGGCAACAATGTTTTCCTAACGGCTTTATTGGGCGAGCTAAAGAGGGCAGGTTGCAGATGAATTCAATGGTGAGTATGGTAAACTGTAATTGTCTAGTAAATTTGAAGGAGAAGCAAGGTCCTAGGGTTTGGGGGCATTGATGGCAGCGTCCGCCACCATCAAAGCGTGGCGGAGTATCGGGGCGGTCCTAGCCAATGAGGTACTACACGCTGCAGCTACAGCGGCTCAGGATTGGCCGGGCTCGAGCTGATCCCTCGACGGGCACTGACTCCCTTCCTTAGGGCTTTAGGCCAACAATCATCCTGGTCAGTGCCCCTGATTCCTGCTGGCTGTGCCAGTGTAGCTGGAATAACCAGCAGTTTTGTCAGTTTGGCCAGTGGCTAAAGTGGTGACATGGTTCACCCGTATCTGACTGTTTGTAATGTGGCTGGGACCGTCCCAAGTTGTCTTGCTCCAAAATAAACTGTGACCTTGTGTTTTTCCAAAGAACTTTAATACAGTTGTCTGTGTATTCATTTATTCATTTCATTGTGTTATGATAATGACCTAAGGAGGTGGGGGTGTCCAATGGGGATCTCCCTGCTATGTGTGGGGGTCTGGGCTGCCAGCCCTCCCCCTACCCCCTCCGGCCGGCTGGCGCTGAGGGCATCAGCACCTGGGGTGCTTTTAGTCAGTTGGCCCCTGCTTGTTTCCTGTTTTTTGTGCCTCTTTGGGAGGAAGGGCAAGGTGTTGCTTAACACCTTGCCCTTCATTCTTCTTGTTCGAGCTTAGCGCCGGTATGTCTGCCGAGCGTGAGTGGAGAGGGGGAGAAGGGGAGAGCAGCCCTTTTGTGGTGGACTGATGCTCGGGCCCTCTCCCCGACCTGACAGCCATGGGGCACGGGTTACCTGCCCCCGTTTGTTATCTTTGCAGCGCTGGCCAGCACCGTGCCATCTGCTCACTCCGTCTTTTATTGTCCTCCGTGTGCCAGCCCAGGTTGCATAGTGCACCCTGTTATTGTATAGTACAGCGGTTTTGTTTAAGCAAGCTCGGGGCTCTCCAGGAGCTTTTCTATAGCAAGGCAGCAATGCAAGTACAGTGATACCATTTATCTCAGTAAAACAGCGTCAACTATTTACACCTAGGGTGTAGGTGACATTGAGGGAGATCTAACCATACGCACAATTTTAATTTTACTCTCGTGTTACTGTAGCTATTCTAGCAATTAAATATCAGTACATTGGGAGGGGCGACCTATCGGTGTTTTGACTCATGAGCTCAGGGCAGTGCAGGAAAAAGACGGAGCGGCGCTCCAGCAAAAAGAAGTCTTGGCTCCAGACCCAGGGGCCAGCACACGGCTCTCCAAGGTCATGCGCTGCAATGAGCAGACAGCTTCCAGAAGATTCGGCACGAAGCGCTGCATAAGCAGTCTACTCGTTACATTACACGCGCGAGTAACCCGTTTTTCAACAAGCTTTCATTAGACTCAGGAACAGCAGACTGAAACTGCCAAATCCACACATTCACTCATACGGTGTTGCAGCTGTCCAAACTAGTACATATGTCATGGAATTTCCAGACTTCTCTTTATCAGGGTGAGTATTGTGACCAATGAAAACAGAAAGAGTCCATTATTCACTGAATCACTATGACATGTTTAACATTTAAAATGGTTTTCATTATGATGTTCCCATAATGCTCTTTGCTTTTATGCAGATCACTAGGATTAGGTTCTATGAAGAGATATTGTGTTACGAATCTGGCCAGGGGCCATGCCTCTTGGTCACACCTCCTCCTTTGCAGCCCCTCCCCTCCAAAGAGGTGACAGTTCCCCCAATAAATTGTTACATTTCCAGCACTGGCTCTGGGAGTTAGTCAGATGAATCTATTAATGTTATGGCTGCTTGTTTTAGCTTAGCAGGCCCAAGTGACCGCGAGTTCGCTTCAGAGCTCAAAGGGTAGAAGCAACAGATTGGTGGCCATAGTCAGTGTGGCACTAGCTGGGTAAAGGGGCAAGGATGAAAGGGACGGGAAGGCAGCATTAGGACCCTGAAGCAAACACATATGTCTTCAGTGGTGATGACCTGCTACAATTCTTTTGCTGTGCAGTTAGGGGTTTTACTGCTCTGTATGTCTGGAGGTGCTCTGCAGGATGGTGCACACTCACTGTGAACACACGTGTTACCCTGCATGCTTAAAGCGCACTATCTTCATGTACACCATGTGGACGTCCCTGCGGCTGGCCCCGTTTTGCTTTGTTTTTCTTTCTCTTGAAAATTCATGCCGCATGTGTTGCCAGCACCCTTCCAACCAACATAAAGCTCATTGTGAACGGGTCTCCCTATTTGGCCTAGTACACCCGAACTGGAGGAGTAGTCGGACAGTCCCCCCTTCTTGGCCACCGCAGAGGCATAGCCAGCATTGTCTAACAAGTGGGCCCTGAAGATAATGTAGTTGTGCCCACACAGTGACATTTACATATGTAAATGTCCACGCAGTGCTGCTCAGTAGGCATTTACAGTTTTTGGGTGAGCCTTGCCCACTCGGGCCCTATCCGGTCTACGCTGGGGCCGAAACCCGGGTTCCCTCTTAATACAACGTTTGGCTCGCTGCTACCTCACTCGTTAAAATGCGTTTTAGAACGTTTCTTTCTGCTTGGGAATAAAAGGGTGCCAATAGTCCCCACCACAAAGCAATGCGCCGCCAGTGGGGATAGCAAATCTAAGTGGGTATGCCCATGTGATGAGGCATTCTGTTGGCATTTGCGAGCGCTCATTTCCACCTTTATGTATTTATCGCCCCTGGTCAGGTGTGCAAGCCCCCTCTTCCAGGGAAATGGCTGCCATTGCCTGCAAAGAGTGCCAGCACCCCATCACTGTGCTGCTAATAGCACAGAAAACCTGGTATCGCCTGAACTCAACGTTCGACAAGCACTTCAGTCCTTGTCCCTGCCTCCAAGGAGCAGGGAAGCCATCTGTGCTGCCCAGGAGTCCTGGCCAGACTGGCTCTGCACTACTGCCCCGCACCCCAGGAGTCCTGGCCAGACTGGCTCTGCACTACTCATTTTTGTCCACCTTGCGGCCCCTACACCCTTCTCCCTTTGCCATACCCCCGCCCCCAACTCTCCCCATAAAAGAAGACACTGACTCGGGTTGTGGAAGTACAGGCCGCAGGAGGTAGCTTACAGGTGGTTCGTTACTTGTTACTTAGTAATACAGTATCAGGTTATTCTGCTCTGAGCTGCACACCCTTACACTTCCCCACTTGATGGAAAGCAGCATCCATCATGCGGAGCTGACACTGTTAACTTTTAACTTTTCCACTTTATAAACTCAAACTTTAAACACTCCCCATTTGGCAACGGCTTCCCTTTGAGCCGATTGCACTTTCCACTTTTCCCAGGTGCAGGATCATTAAACATCTTTTCACCCCTGTCCCCTCCCTCCCTACCTCCCATCCGCCCTACCCATGCGCTCTCTGCCCCCTCCCGCCCACCCTACCCACGCGCTCTCTGCCCCCTCCCGCCCGCCCTACCCACGCGCTCTCTGCCCCCTCCCACCCATCCACACTACCCACGCGCTCTCTGCCCCCTCCCACCCATCCACACTACCCACGCGCTCTCTGCCCCCTCCCACCCATCCACACTACCCACGCGCTCTCTGCCCCCTCCCACCCATCCACACTACCCACGCGCTCTCTGCCCCCTCCCACCCATCCACACTACCCACGCTCTCTGCCCCTCCCACCCACCCTACCACCTTTATTCCATATCTCCTCTCATCCTTCCTCTCTCACTCTCGCTTTCTTACCCTCTCACTCACCCTTTCTTGCTCACATGTCCTCTTATTCATCGATGGCACCCTCTATCAATGGCTTCCTCTGTTGCTAGATTCCCCTTCTCATTCGATTGCATACCTGCACCCCTTATCCCATCCTCCTTTAAAACATTGCAATCTCCTTGTCGCACACTGGTGCCTATACATGCAAAGAACAGCAGTAAACGCCAAAACTATTGGCATTGCCAATGCGTGTTTTCAATTCCCCTTCTCCCAACACCTCATTGCAGCGGCGGTCGAGTGCTGCAGCTGCTTCTTCCTCTCTGCCCCATTAGGCCGCCAAGGACGTGGAAAAGGGGCTCAGTATGAACCTTTAACTCGGGGCCCCGGGCTCGTACCACCCGTTCAAGCCGTTGGAACGGGTGTTTAATGCTTAATTCAGCTATTGTCCCAAACGCACAATAGTGTGTTTGTTCGGCATCAGTTGGCCTTGGGAGCTTAAAGTAGCTAACCAGGCTCTTCTAGGCTACAAGTAGGTGCGTACTAGCTCCCAGCTGCCTCCCTCCCAATTGCAAACCCCCTAAAAACAGATTGTAATATGTCTATTTCTGACCTGCATTCTCTAGCTTTTCTTTTAGGCAAAAGGATTTTTTTTTTTTGCTAGCTTAGATTGCTTCAATATTTTTGTCAGTAGGGTTATGCTACTGGGGTGTATACTGCGCCTTGCTGCGGTTTATCCAATATTAAGCGCTACGTACCTTTTTAGCAAGTCTACAATGTATGTTATGATCCTCCATTTTACAGGAACACACTTATTTTAGTTTTAATGAAATGTACACTATGCTTTGTTAGTTGACAGATGAGACAACACATGCTTAAGGAAAGGGTCCTGGAAACGTTTTTATTTAGTCTTCTGCAGCCATGTAGGCTTTGAGGCAAGCCAAGCAGTAGCCAGCCTGGCACTCGCGTTCGTCTGCGTTGGCCTGTACGAGGTCTCACCTAACTTCTGAAGAAATATTGGCCTCACAATTATGGGCAGGGTTAAACATACCCACTGAGATGTTTTGAAGGGAACCGGGAGACCTCCGAAGCCTCTAGGTCTCGGTCTGTTCTGGACTGTTTGCCTTTAGCCTCTGCTTTAGATTGTAGAGAGCTGGGGTTGCACTGAATGTTCCTGCCTGTTCCCCGGTAAATCGGCAAGATCAAGGGGCAGGGAGCAGTGTTTATTTTCTGCGGTTCAAGCCAAATATACATGTCTTTTTATTTCTAAAGTGCTTCCTTTCATCTGCATGCACCCGCCCCCCATTCCACACACTTTGCACATCCGTTTGTTTTAGTAATTCATGTAAAGGTTTTAGATTGGTTGATGTGTAGACACTGCAGACGTGGCCATTCTTCAATTTATGGTGGTTGGAGGGACCTCTGATGGCGTCGCCCAGGGGGGGTTTGCCACTGCAGGTCATCTAATTCACCCTCTCCCAAAGAAGCCAAACTTCTCATTGGGTAAACAATGGCTCCAACTGCTTGCTTCACTGTTGTGGAGATTGAGGAGTAATCCAGGCCCGCTGTGTGGAGTGAAATGGTGTGGAATGAGATGACAATTTAGCAATAATCCCCCAAACTGCAAGCTAAACTGGATGGTAAAGGCTCACCAGCGGGCCTTTAACAAGGACCATTGCGCCATAGCCATCACACCTCAGCTGTGGGTTTTACTGTTATGAGCACCAGGTTTGGATGGCTTACACGTACTCCTTTTGGTAAAAAAGTAGTCTGCTGACCCAACCTGTCTGGCTAAATATCGCCCTATCTCTACCACCCCCTTCCTGGGTAAACTCTTGGAGGAACTGGTCCTCCCTCAACTGATTCTGCATACTGAACTTGTCGGTTGCCTCCATGACCATCAATCTGGATTCCGAGCATCTCCTGACCACCCGTGAGCACTTGCTCCCAAATATTAAGTCTCCTGCTGTCCTAATTCTTTTCGGTCTCTCTTCTGCTGTTAATATGGTCAATCGTTCTATCCTCATAAAACAGCCCTGTGATGCCCTTGGCATCACGGACCAGGCACTAGATTGGCTGACCTCCTTCCTCACTGACCGCCCCTCACAGCTGCAACTGGGCCCTTTCTCCTCCACCACCTATCGCTCTGCCTACGGCGTTCCTCAAGGCTCTATCCTATCGCTGTAGCTCTTCAACTTCTATCTCGCCCCTCTTGCTCACTTAATCTCCTCCTTCTCTCCTCATTTCCAGTGTTATGCTGATGACACACAGCTTTCTTTTAATCTTCCCTCTACTACCTCCTCATCCTCCTCTCTCATCCCATATTGTCTGACCGCCATTCAGGCATGGTGTGCAGCAAACGATATCTGCCTTAATGCCAGTAAGACGGAGATCCTTCTCATTGGGACACCTGCGCCCTGTTTCCCTCCTACCCTCAGCCGTCCTTCTTGAGCCCTCCCCATCCTGTGAGACCAAAAACCTTGGGGTCATATTCGACTCCTCTCTCTCCTTCACCCCTCACATCTTGGACGTTGCCAAGAAGGCTCACTTCCAGCTTCACCTTCTTAGAGGCATTCCCCCTTTCCTAACCTTTCCCCAGAAGCTCAATGACTCCAGAGCTCTGGTCCTCTCTAGGCTTGACTGCTGCAACAGCCTCTTCCTTAATCTCCCCCTTTTCTCCGTACGGCTCTTAAAAATAATCCAGAATAGGGCTGAAAGACTTATCCTTAAATCTCTCCACTTGCTTCTGGTGAATGCAAGGATCAAATTCAAAACCATCTGCATCATCCACAAAGCTTTCTGGTGCCTGGGACCACGCTATCTTCAACTTTCGCTCCCTAAATAACTCCCTGTCAGAGCCCCCAGCTCCTCTAACTCAAACTGTCAGCTTGTCAAACGCTTCTCCAAGCAGAGAGTGGGGGTCAGGTCTCTCTCTTCGACTGGTGCCTCTCTTTGGAACAGCCTCCCTGGCCCTCTCAGACTTGAACCAGACATCCTTAAGTTCGGGAAACTTCTCCAGACTCTGCTTTTCTCTTCCTCTTTCCCTCCCCTGTTAATCACCCCACTGCCTCTGAGACTGTCGGCCTGGTCCTTCATGAATATCACAGGTTACCAGGCCCTCTACCAAGTCATCACCAGCACCCTTCACTGCCCCCAGCACTGCCCTTGCAGGCCCCCTGTCTGTTGGCTGTGCACCCCACCCTTGGAATGCCTTTGCGCTAGTACTTGGCCAGTGGCCTCCTCCCTGCCACCCCCTGGCACTTCTGGCCTGTGCTCCCACCATCCCTTGACCTACCTTCTCTCCCCCCTCCCCCTTCCCGCCCTATCTCATCCACTTCTCTTTACTGCACTTGCACGTCCGAATGCCACAAGGCTTAGTAGGACCATGATTGTATAGTACTGTCCCCATTGTTATTTACTCTCCTGGTTCCCTCCCCATGTTGCCTTCTGTCGCCTGGAAACACGATTGGTTGTATAGGTGCCTAACAAATGCTCAGTAAATAAAATAAATAAACTGGATCATGCGAAAGAGCAAACCTGTTCTCCAAAAAGAAGAAAAACACACATTGGCAAAGCCAGTATGTTTTGGCTGACATATGTAAGTGAGTAGAACTATGTGTGCAGGTGTTGTCGTAGTAGAAGTGCAGCCTCAAATGCCCCAATAATATGGTAAGTCACCATATTAAAACATAGCCACACAGGAGCTGCCATCTCGGATGCTCCTGTAATGTGACACCTATGAGCCAAAAGCAAAAATCCATAAAACAAGATCACTGCCATAGAAATAAAAAAGGCAGCTCAAGAAATATTATTCTCTGTATTCATGACAGCAGATAAGGAAATGGTGTGGCTGAAGCAGACCTGCCTACATTTGCGAAAGAAAAACCTGGAGGAGGATGTCATCAGACACCCCACCCCCTTTCTCAGACTCTGCCCACCCATGCTGCCCACATTTAAAAAAATAAAATCCAACATCAAATGACGCCAATCTGAACGGGATTTACGCTCAATACTTAGTCTCTGCCCACACCTCGATGTGACTGGCTACACACAGACCGATCGTGGCTGATCACATTGAGGTGTGGGCAGAGTTACTCAAAGGGCCAGAAATCCTGGAGACCCCATGCTCTTCCCCAGAGCATGCAAATCTAGAATATCTGGGATAAACATGGAGACTAGGTACTTCGGGGCTGCATGGAGAAAGGCATGATGGGACACGGGCAATGTTTTTATTATAGGGAGAAAAGAGAGAGGGCAGCAGGTGGTGGTACCAGTCAAAATGTTTGTGCCACATGCATTTAACAGCTAATGAAGTCTATGCCCAAGCATTCTGATGGATGATGTCATCCGCCCTCACCATGAGGGTACTACAATGGCAAGCAGTATAGTAAGAGTCCAATAAAATCTTACTTTAAGAAAAAACTGCTCGTTAATTCCTGTAAATCTATACAGCGGAAATGGTCATTTAGTACAAATGGAGTCACAAGGGTGAAATCGCAAAGCCCTTCCGCTAAATTATCGACCAATCGCATGGTTAGATGCTGAATCAAAAATGTTTGCGGGCTTGATACTACAACAAATGGAAGAATGGTCAACTTTAAATTCTATATTGCCAAACCTCCAATTTGGCTTTAGGAAAGCGGTCGGCACAAATGTAGGTAGTTTGGTGTTAACCCTACTTCAAGAATTGGCCTAGTAAAAAACGCCACCCCTGGTTATATAGCAGCAATATGTTTGACCTAGTGGACAGATCCCTATTATGGTCAAAATTAAAATCTCTTGGCTTGCCTGTGGAAATTCTATTTATCTTAGTATATCTCCATGAAGGCTCAAAGGTACACATTTGCTTAAACAGTGAAGGCCTTTTATCTTTTCTGATAAAGACCTTGAATGGTCTCCGGCAGGGTTGCATTTTTGCACCAGCATTGGAACATTTCTGCAGAAATCATCCTTTATTTCACCAAATATTGAAGGGATGAGAGTCAGCTGGTGTGTCTATGCAGACGACTTTCTTTTAATGGATAAAACACAGCTGGGTCTTCAACACCCAATTACGGCCTTTGCATATTATTTCACCTAAAACGGTTTGGTAGTAAATGTTCATAAATCACTTATTATGAGATTTAGTACTCGTAAAACGTGTACCCCTTATAGGTGGTTTTTGAACAAAGTAAAGCTAGAAGTGAAAAACTCAATGATTTATTTGGGCTTTCCCCTGTTTGATAATCCAAACATAGGTCAACTGCGAAGCCATCTGGCATAAAAGTCTAAAAAATTAGTTTTCACATATTTCTGGATACCTCTGCTCCGTTTCTATAAATTCAAAGTAATACCAAAACTTTGTTACAGACTCAAATTATTCCTTATTGCTGGCAATCTCGATCTCGCAAAATTAGAATCCAGAATTTGGCAAGCACTTCTGATTTGCCTACCAAAATGCACCCCCCTCCCTGCCTTAAGGTACGAGTTAGGTTTGCAAACCATCCTAAGTATAGTTGAATGGAAATGTCTCTGCCTTTTTAGAAAGTTAATAATGAATGAGGATAAAAACGTGTACCTATTTGAGGCAAAGCTTGTTGCAGTCTTCATTTCTTGTAAAGCTATCAGTATTTTGCCAACATCCTTTAGAGAAAGCAATGTGTGATCAGGAAATCTTCATAGCGAATTCTGAGTTAAAAAGCGATTGCAATATGCAGATTGGGCAAATACCATGCAGGATTTATCCAAATCAACTCTCTATTATCATCTGGTATCTCACTATAAATGCCCGGGCATCGCAGAGCCCTATTGGACACATTTTCCTAGCAAAAAGTGGCAAAACTCATTTATGAGATTCCGGTTTAATGTGCTTCAAACAGGCGAGATTATGAAGATTCGGGGAAGCTTGCCAAGAGCATCGATTCTCTGTAGGCACTGTAAAAATGTGACTGCCACAGAAAATGTAAGACCTCTCCTACTGCAATGTCCAGTACTAACTCCTAGGAGAGCTCTGTATTTTGGCAAATTCGTCCATAATCATGAGAGAGTTGCTTTGGACGCACTTTGGAAGAAAATGTTGCATGGAACTGCGGTGGACCTTAAGATTGCAACTGTGCGATTTCTTTCAGAGGTCTGTGGTTTATCACTAATCTAGTAGTAATCTTGTATCCATCTTTGGCTAAGAGGAGGGTTGGTAAACCATAGGCTGGATTCTGAAATCTGACTTAAAACAAACAGGGCATTTAAACTAACAACCCATATCCGTCCTGAAGCTAGGGAACTGGATTCACCATGCAGTTACTTTTTGCATTCACCAGATGGAAAATTGCATGAATAATTTATTCAGATTCATTTGAACCTACTGCACACAAATGAGATTCAACATATTCAAGGGCAGCCAGACTCTGATAAATGCCGGTTTTGCAAAGACTTGACATCTGTGGAAACCATAAAACATTTGGTCACTGTTTGCCCTGCACTAATGGAAAGCTGTACTAAACATTTTCGCCATCTACTATCAGATTTTGAGAGCGAAGACCAGGCACTCTGGTGGTCACTGTTAATATTGGGGAACAAATAGTCATACAATTGCATTGACCAGATTTCTTGAACTTTTGATGATCGTTCTGTAATGAACAAAAGATCAATGTACTGGCCCTCATATTATAACCTTGTTTCTGTTTAGGTTTTATGTTGTGAATTGCTGATTTAATTTCAATTTCTTTTTAAATCAAAAACAAATTGTTTTGCTAAAAATTGTTCCAATTAAAGCAAATAAAAATAAAAAAAGAAACCAGAGTTTCAGAAATGTTGTGTTCAATCCATTAATGGATTTACATTAAAGTCGAATTGTGAATGGGACCACTGTTAATGTACTGATGAAGGGGGTTATACATTTTCACATTTACTTCTGTGGTGTATCGCTAATCTAGCGGTACTTGTACTTTAGAGATCCTTGGTTAAGAGGATGGTTGGTAACCAAATGCATGGCACTGATGGAAGATTCGAAAGAGGCAGGAGTTTTAGAAATGTTGTGGTCACACTATTAAGGGGTTTACTTTAACATCGAACAGGGAACGGGACCTATGTTAATTTGCGGATTAAGGGTGCAACACATTTAACTTTAGGCCCTCTTTCTTATGTCTCACTCTAGCTTGTAAATTGAAATTCAGGGGATATGCTAATTGGATGAAATGTTGAGTTTTTTTAGGTGTTGCCTATTTTAGTGATTTTGTTATGCATTTGGGTTACTGATGCACACATTTCTGGAATATTTCTGGCATGCATTGGCAAATTCAACCTCATGATAGCCCTTCATACAGCAATAAGGATGTCCGATGGAATTAGCAAGAATGACTACCAAATTGGATTAAACATAAGGACGGTGAAGCGAAATGCACTTTTGTCCAGCACTAGGCAAGTAAATATCAATCTGGAAATCGGGCAGGTGTAGTAATAATCACCATAAGGTTTGGTGAGCTGAACTGATGAGCAGGTAGAGGATTTGCTTCATCAATTGGCAGGTGAAGAGCAGGTGCTGGAGTATTGGCCTCATGCAGAATTTTCAATCCCACCCATCAGATTCAATTAGCCATCGGATGATGGGTTAGACGCAATTGGACATTTTTACTCGGGTGGTAACCCATAATTGCCCACTTTGTCACCAAAGACTTAGTCCCACACGGATATATGTGATTTTGCCAAATCTGGCAAAACCTCGACCTCTCAGGCCCCCCCAATACATTCCCCCCACTTACCTTTTGCTTCTGTGCTTCCTTCTGACCCTGCATCATCAGTTCCGTCCCTCTTATGTGGGTCGGATCCAACACAGCAGGGTTCCACTTTACTCTTTTTTTCTTTTTCTTTCCGTCCCCTGCCTCTAGTCCTCAGGAAGCGGGGGGGACCCCTACCACTCCTCAAGGCAATCACTACCAAACATGGGGAGCAGTGAACACCCCTGCTCCCCATGTTCGGTATTGATTACCAAATCTGTTCGATTTTAATCGATCAAATGGTTCTTGCCGAATTCAGCCACATTTACCATACAATTCATTCGAAACAAATTGGGTAATACCTCCCACCCTTATCCACAGCCACATTCCCACCCTTCATTAACAGCCTTCCATGCACTTCTCCATACTCCTAAATACCCTCACATGTTGAGGCCGGCTCCTCATCCCCCAACTACCAACAGCTGCTGTATACACCGCTCCACCCCAATGGACACATTTCACAATTCATTCAGTGTCTGAACCTCACAGACATTTCCACACCTTCCAAGCACAGAAGAACTCCAACAGACACCTTTGCACTCTCTACGAACTCATTTACCCCTTCTCCATACACCAACACAGTTTCCAAATCGACATACACCCACATTCTCCACATAGGGGTTCTGGTGTTCAGTTCATAAAGTCCATTTTGATAAGTATTGGAAAAGGATAAATAATTCATAGGGGAATGACGGTGGAACAGTCAATAGTGCAAAAGGGGGGGTCTCTTAGAGTATAGGTTGGAGGATGGGACAGGGAGGTAGTCAGAAGGAAAAGCACTTTAAACATAACATTAACATTAATGTTAAAGGACATTTGTACCGCTCACTATCGCCACCAAGCCCTGGCGCTCTGGTGGCTCTGAAAAAGGACAGGAGGGGGGGGGGGTTAGTGGGAGGAAGCTGGAAAAGTGCAAGAGAGCAGTGATGTGCGGTTGGCGGCCTAAGCCCGGTGGGTCCGTTGGCTGGGCATGGGGTGTTTGCGGTCAGGAGTCGTTGTGTACTGTTGTCGTGTAATTAACTTAAATGCACCTGGAAAATATATATTTTCACGTTTACATTTTTGAACATAAAAGCCTATATAAATGGGTTTTTTTTTCTTCAAAACTTAGTTTCAAGATTTATTTTTAAGCTTTGGTGTTTCAAACTTTAAATTCTCAAACTCAAGACCATTTAATCCAGACATAGCACCACTTACTAGCTAGCTACACCTAAAGGCACATCCCATCACCATAGCATACACATGCATCTCCCATCCATCAATTACAGGCACTTCCCAATCCCTAGCCACAGACACGGTGCCAGCTTCTTCCATAAATACTCCCAGAGGCACAATTGCGTCTTGCCTGCACGCTGCTCTGCAGTGCTGACCACGAACGCAGGGGAGTAGAGGAAATGGAGAGAAAACCTAGGGAGAAGGAAAGGCAGGATGGAAAAGAGTTATAGTGGTTAACTTGCCAACTCTCAACGAGAAGATTTGGATTAGGATCCTGGCAATAAGAAGATTTGGATTATGATCCTGGCAATGAGAAGATTGGGATTATGATCCTGGCTTCTCCATCTGGCCAAATGTGATATTCTGCAAATCCCTTAATCTCCCTTGGGTTCAATGTTTCTGTCTGCTAAATTTGGGAGTTTTCACAAGCACATTAAGCACCACTGTGTAGCTCAAATTACTCCAAAAGGTCTAGTTTCTAAATCT
Source organism: Ambystoma mexicanum (assembly GCF_040938575.1). Taxonomy (NCBI): domain Eukaryota; kingdom Metazoa; phylum Chordata; class Amphibia; order Caudata; family Ambystomatidae; genus Ambystoma; species Ambystoma mexicanum. The sequence goes on along the minus strand of NC_090939.1, from coordinate 231,191,092 downwards.
TATACTTTGTAAACCAAAAGCCTGGAGTAGGTCATAGACGTCGTTTCTGTGTAGCAATTGCTACTCCTGCATTGCTCTTTGCAACTGCTGAGGCCTGCTTTGGTACCGGCTCCAGCTAGGTAGGCCCAAGCACAGCATGAATTCTTACCCCGGGGCATTCGTTCTGGGGTACCAATATTGTCTAATAATAAACCAGCCTGGCAAAGTGAGCCGACTGCAAGGTAGAATAGCAACATTTGGGCATTTCTCTATTTTGGTGCGGCGGCACCAGCGAGACGGAAGCGGAAATGATGGATCAGAGGAGATGGTATGCTTGGTTGTGGGATGCAGGAGGGTAGGTAGGGGAAACAACATGGCAGACACAGGGGAAAGGTCGAGGATGATGTGCAACGCAGGCTTTTGTTCAAAGTTCAAGCCTGTATTTCATTCATCCTGATTGGCCCAGGCCTCTCACCCGGGTGCTAATGTTTGTTAACATGTTTCCAGCATGCACTGGTCTAACAAAGAGATTGAGGATCATTTAGTGCCCTTTCCTGGGATGTCTTTCCAGGACCAAGTGCTGGCTTTGTCTCCTATGCCTCCCTGATGAGGTTTAACTAATGACACTGATCTTCACTCCAGGAACCTGCTCAACAAATGGACGCCCTCTGCCTTCGCATTGTTTGTGTGAAAAATATGGGCAATAAGGGAATGCAGTGAAATAACTGAACACCATTATGAGGTGCTATTTTGAATGGAGGATTATCAAGGATCCCATTGGGAGGAGATTTAGTAAAGTGCCAGATTGATGTTGATGAACGTGGATCTTCACCCTAATCTCATCTAGTCTATCTTTTGGTTTTATCTCTGGCACATCACCTTATTTACCCTTGCTTCAGTTCCCTTCTCTGCCATTTATTTCTTTTCCCACATAAAATCAAATGGCATCAGTGCACATTAATGAGAAATACAAATTCATGATATAAAGCTGGTGGACAGGTATAAACAAGCCGAACTATTAAAAAGCATGCAAGCTAGGCTGGCTGTCATTAGCATAATTGGGTACCTGTTTTGTGTGTTTTTTAACAAACTTTTTCCTCCCACTGCTCACTTTAACCTCCTAAACCAATGGCTAACACAATAACATCTTTCTTTCTTGATGTGCCATTTCCTACATTTTTGGTTTACCCGATTGAACGATTGGATACCTTAAACGCTAATACGGGACCACTGCAAACATCTTTCACTTCAGGGTTGAAGACTTGTTGCACAATGGCTCCCCTGCCTATTTACCTCACATTACAGGTCTTCAGGGCGCATGGCAACAGTGTGGCATCACCTCACAGTTGAGCTAGGGAATGAATGAGGGTGAAAAGGATTGACTGGGAGCCTTTGTGTAGCACACACAGAGGAATGAAATGCCTCATTGTGGTTATTTAAACGTGCAGAGGACACGTCAAGGATTAACCCTGAAAGACGAGGGTTTTCTGCTTGAATGTGTTCCTAGCCTGCTCTTCTGTTGGGACTACGGAACCCCGTATTGCAAGCGTTGCCCACCTCCTGAGGTGCATTCTTAGAGAAGGACAACCAGAAACGGATCATTGGTAGATCTGTCCAGAGTGAACTCGACAACCATTTCTGCTAGGTTAGATGGGCAACATTACGTAACTTTTATGGATTAAATCTTGTGATAATGCTGACCATCGCTACCATAGGGGACCAGTGCAAACACTTGATCACGCCTTCAGAGTCTATAGACTTGCCGGCTTCTGGACTTTTTGAAGGCTATTTAGAGTACTGAACGTTTGCCATAATCCGTATGCAAGCTGATTAATGTTCCAACCATACTTAAATTATCTTGAATGGCATTGCAAGTATGAACCACTCGGTTTAAACTGGAAATAGCAGAAACAAACAATTTATTTCATCTTCCAGATCTACCTAAACAGCCATCCGCATCACTAATTCATCTACTGTTCCCCATCCGCCTTCTCTTCTTCCACTTCCCTGTTTTCTTCTTCACCGTCACTAACCTAGGTCTGGTTACCCCAAGTTGGGCCTAATATGGGATCCGGATGAATTTCAGCACCAGCCACCAGTACCGTGGTAGCTGGCACAATAAAAGTTGCCATGCTTGACCACCTGGCTCTGAACTCACTCTATTCTTTTAAAATTCTTTAAGACTCAGTTTTAAACTAGAAGCAGTATGTGTAGCAGACATCTTACTCTCTCAACCAACTTCTGAGGTTGTCGAAAGAGCATATATGGTTCCCGCCTACAAACGCTTTAATGTTATGGTGGGTGTTATGAAAAATAAAACTAGCACCACAACCTGTGTGCTTTATGTTCTTAGTGATTCAAGCATATAACGGTTCTGTCACAAACCTAAAAAACAGAATCCTCATTGGTGCTAGTCATCTTTCTCCATTTCTAAGTAGACGGTTTAATATTTAGAAAGAATAATAGCTGTGTGTCAGACTTTCTATCTTGGAATAATAACCTTCTTGTCTTTGTTATTTGCTTTGCCAATTAGGTGAAGTGTGACATTGTTATGACTACAGTACATACTCAAAGTGATCATTAGAAATGAACAATGTAAACCTTTAAAGAGTTAGTTTAGCATATTCGTACAATAACATCAGTTCCTTTATATTTGAATTGACTAGTTTCAGAGAATACACACTATTAGGTATCACAAAATGTACTTCGTTCTTGATCTGTTCCTTCTATGAGCATCGAGGCAATGATTTATTTTACATCCTGACCGCTGATTGGTAGTGCTGTTGGACCTGCACGCTTGTTACAGTATGGAGAAACATTAATACATTTAAAAGAATAACCAATTAGAAACCCAGTTGTATATGCAGCAGCCTGGTGCTCTGGTCCCTTAACACATGTCAGAATCACAGCACCCATACAAAAAGTATCTACGCCCCTATAGCATCTCCCAATATGAACAATGCTCCCCTCAATGTGATGGCAACATTTGTGCAGGACGCACACAATGCCAATGCATGTCTTCAGATGCTAGGACAATCCCCACCTTAGGGAGTGGCTCTGTTGCTGCTACTTTCCTTCTACCTTTAACCCTAAACAGTACCCCCACTTCTAGATATTGCTTTCCCCTCTGGTCAAGCTGCAGCCAGCAATGGCTGTAGGAAAGGCTCACACAACAGCAAACACTTGCCCACAAAGATAGACTAAGGGAAAGAGAGACAGTTTGTAATACATTGTTATACAGCAGGTGCAGCTTGTCGATTTATTCTTTTAATCAGATTGTTTTTTATGGCCTGTCCTTTATCCTTTTAGTGCCCAATTTAATGGTACTCATTTAATAGTCAGCGGAAACCATGAAGATCTGAGTCTGTTCCGCTTGGATTCAGTTAGGTCCTGCGGGCTGATCGTAAACCTCTGGTAAGAGCACCCAACAATCTGAGGTGGGACAGGGCAGCATTGACTTTAGTTCATATTGTCCTCACCTGCTGCATCTGGGCATCTGCTTCAGTTGGAAGGAGGGCTGACTGTCTGTGCGGCCCTGAAGTGCACGAAAAAGACACTATTCTGTCATCCGTGTACTGCTAAGCCGTCTGGTGAGTTGATCGTGCCAGTGCATCTCTCCTCTCTCCCACCCAGCTCTCCTTCCATCTCTCTGCCCTATCTCTCCATCCATAGCTCTCACCATCTCTCCTATTTACTCCAACAACTATTCTATCACTTATCCCACCCCCTCTCAAAGTCTGGAAGGAAAAAGTTCAAAAGGAATGTCCTGGTTTCCAACCCAGGCCTGATCATCGCTGACACGTATGTCAATGCCTCTTCCAGGCGGGCTGTTGCAGACATCCTCTTTGTCGCTCCCTCCCGTGACATATGGTCTCTACTTATGGCCTCTGTCCTCTCTCCCTTCTCCCGTTAACGGAGGTACCAGATGGGAAGTACTCTTGGACAGTTTCTCATCCTTTAGGTGCATCATTAATGTCTATCTCAATATCATGGCCCAGGACTCTCAGCCCAACCTTCTCCTTCTTGACATTCATCTTCCTTCTCCCATCAACTGCATCCCTTCTCCACATCTGATGGGCATGCCACATCTCTGCACCCCCCTCAGATATCCTTCAAAGATGGTAATCCGGTCCACCTTGCAACTCTCAACCCTAGTTCTGCTGTCAATCATGCTTCTGATATCTGTATCCTCCTTGAAGACTTTGACCTCGACTTTCTCGCCCTTACTGAGACTTGGTTCACTGCCAGCTCTGTCACTGCATTTGACACACTCCTTCCCGACTGCTCCAAGATCCTCTCCAAGCCCAGGCCTAACCGGTCCAGAGGTGCAGTGGCCTTGATCTTCCCTGACTGGATCCCTGCCATTGTCATTCCCACCCAGTCCTACTCCTCCTTTGAATGCTTTGTTAGCAGGCTTGACATCTCTCCATCCCTTTTGCTGACTCTTGCTACCATCTACAGGACCCCTCGTCCGTTCGCCCTCTTTCTCTCGGAGTGGACAGACCTCACCTCTTCCCTTCTTGCCTCCACTTCCAAACTTCTCTTCCTTGGTGACTTCAATATTCACCTGGACTTGTCTAAGGTGGCAAACAGTCGCTTACGCAGCCTCTGTGACGTTCTTTCCCCTCACCATCCATCCCTCAGGTCCGACACATTCTGCAGGACATACCTTAGATGCAATCATCTCTGACATTCATATCTCCAACCTTCGCACTACTCCTCTCTCCTGGTCTGACCACTTCCTCCTTTTTCTCATCTGGATCTCTTCGATCCCGATCCCAGTCCCCATACTATGCCTTTGCTGCCACTGCCTATCTCCTTCTCCGTCATTCGACTGATGAAGCGAGTGTCAGTTGCTGCCTTTGCTACCACCTTCATTCCCCCGACACGGACACCCACGCTGACTCTGTCCTTGCTTATCTTCACCTTTCAATCACCAACACGCTGGATATCCTTGCCCATGTCATGAGGATCCGAATCAAACCTGCCTCCATGCGTAACACTTGGTATGACTCTGACCTAGCCTCTCTGAAACGAAGTGCAGAGTGGCTGAGCGGAAGTGGCGTGCCTCAGACGCATCCTCTGACAAACTAGCCTGTCGCCTACTCCAAAGGCATTACAGATTCTTCATTTGCTCTAAGAAGGGGGCTCACATCCAAGCCTGCATCACCCGAGCCTCTAACCACTCTAGCGAACTATTCAAAATTTGCAAGAAACCCGCCAATCCTTCTGCAGTCTCCACATCCCCCCTTCCTTCCCTGACCCTCTGTACCTCTCTGGCCTCCCCTTTCCAAGACCCAGGACATACTGTCCTCACTCTCCTCTACCCTCATCCCTCCTCTCTTCCCCTGCTATCATGCCTCCCCTCTTCCCTCCCCCACCTCTGTCCTCCTCTCCGAGAGCACCAGATGGGGGTCTCTAGAGTAGTCCTCTCTATGAAAGTCTCCTCCAAATAGGTGCTCCCCTGTTCCTCTAGAACTATTGCCTCCCTTGCACCTTCCCTAGCAGATTTCGGTAACCACTCCTTTGCCACTGGCTCCTTCCATCAACCCTTCAAGCACTCGCTTGTGCATCCCCTCCTTGAAAAGCCCTCTTCTCACCCTTCCTGAGCTGCTAACTATCGCCCTATCTCCATCACCCCCTTCGTGGGAAAACTCCTCGAGCTTGCCATCTCCCAACTGACTCAACATTCCGACTGTCGGCTGTATCCATGACCATCAGTCTAGCTTCAGAGCTGACAAAGGTACGGGAACTGCTCTATTGAACCCCCGTGATGACCTGCTCTCTAATCTTGACTCTCCTTCCGTTCTTGTCCTCCTTGACCTTTCTTCCGCCTTTGACACGGTCAACCATGCCACACTGATAAATCTGCTCTGTGACACCCTTGGGATCACAGGTTTGGCTCTGGACTGGTTGACCTCCTTCCTCTCCAACAGACCCTTCCAGGTCCAACTGGTCCCTTTTCTCTCCCCTACCACTCTCTCCACCAGCGGTGTCCCTCAAGGCTCAAACCTCTCACTGTGGCTTTTCAGTCTCAGGAGGCTAGCTCAGTGGCAACGTGCTTGCCTTGGAAGCAAGACGACACGGAGCAACACAGGTCCGATCCTCGGGTCCGCGCTTAGAAACTTGTGGGTATTAAGCGCGTTATAAATAACCTATCATATCATATCAATATCTACCTTGCCCCATTGGCCCATCTGATCTCCTCTTTCTCTCCTCACTTCTAGTGTTATGCAGACGACACGCAGCTCTCTTTCAATCTTCCCTCTCCTTCCTCCTCATTCATCTCTGAATGTCATCAAGTCATGGTACGCTGCCATTGATCTCTGCCTGAATGCCAGTAAGACCGAGATCCTCTCCATTGGGACCCCAGCTCTCGCCGTCCCTCCCTCCCTCAGGCCCTTGGGGTCATCTTTGATTCCTCTCTCTCTCCTTCTCTCCTCACATTGCAGACCTTGCCAAGAAGGCCCACTATCAATTGCACCTCCTCAGAGGTATTCTCCCTTCCCTCACCTTCCCACAGAAACTCAATGTCTCCAGAGCTTTGGGCCTTTCTAGGCTTGACTACTCTAATAGCCTCTTCCTTAATCTCCCTTCAACCTTCCTTCGTCCCCTTCTACTAATTCAGAATAGGACAGCAGGATTTATTCTTGGCCTCAAGCCCAGGGCTCGCATCTCTCCAGCCCTAATTTCTCTCCACTGGCTCCCGGTTGCTGCTAGGACCATATTCAAGACCCTCTGCATCATCCACTAGGCTTTCTGGGGCCTGGGATCTCACCACATCCATCTCTCTCCCTCCATAAATACCTCCCTGCCAGAGCCTTTTGGTCTGCTAGCCCTAACTCCTTGTGAATCCTTTGCTTCTCCAAGCAAAGAGTGGGGGGTAGATGTCTCTCCTCTGCAGGAGCCTCCCTCTGGAATGGTCTTCCTGACCTTCTCAGACTGGAGCCGGATCCCCTTAAGTTCCGGAAGCTCCTCAAGGTCTTCCTTTTCTCCTCCTTCTTTCTCCCCCTCTATGACTGGCTTCCTGGTTTCCTCTGAGTATTACAGGGCCCTCCCATGCCACTCCTTTTCTTTCCCTGTGCTTACCTTCTCTCCATCGCACTTGCCCTTTGGCCTCCCCATAACACCTGTGCTTCCCCTTCACCTTTCCCTCTCACCTTAGCACTTATCGCTCAGACTTTCACCCCCCGCCTCCCCCCACACTTCTTGTTTTGCATTTGCACAATCCGAATATCACAAAGGCTAGTAGGGCCGTTAATGTATCTTTATCCCTTGCCCCCCGCGCTATTTGTCTTGTGGTGCCTTGAAACACCACTTGTTGTATAGGTGCCTTACAAATGTCCAATAAATAAAAATACAAATAAATAAAATAAAAACCATTGCAAACTATGTAGGCAGCATACTATGACCAGATGGATCAAAAACTGGGAACAACACATTTACTGTAACATAACATCTTCAAATTCATTTGATTGTGTTGATTCAAATTGTGTTATTTCCTAGCATAATGCAGAACATTGTTACCTTGTTAGTTTGGGCTATTAGGTGGCACTGTAGTGCCATCTATAGACCAGAGCTATTGGTGTTGGTGTAGGTACAGATAGGAGGGATATGGGATGTGAAGTGTGTGATTTTATTTTGTCTTTGTAAACACTCCTTGGCTATCAATGATCATGCTAATACCTAGGACCATTGTCACCCACTACCAGCCCCTCCCGCCTCAAATACACCCCCTCAGACATCTTTGTGCAAGCTCTATCCTTCAGTAACATCTGTGCTGTTGTTATTTTTCAGGCAGTCTTCTGGAAGGTAATGGTTTAATTTCAGGTGCAAATCAGCTCATGGTGAAATTAAAATGCCTTAACCAAGTGAGCCTAATAAAAACATTTTAACCAAGTGTGACGTCAGCCACTTGATTTTATAAGCAATGTCTTCCTGCAACTAGTAAACTTCAAAGCTTCCATTGTTGATCTGCTGCTGTGTGATACAGTAGTAAACATGCATGGGAAGAAGTGGAAACATGTTGGTCATCTTCAGTATCAACAAAGCAGCAACAACCCAAATGGTAAAGAACACATGATGCAATGCCATACACACTTTTTCCCACCATAAGAATGAGTACAATGTAAACCTTTAGCATTTGTAATTCAAAAGGATTGCTCTGCGACCATGCCATCTGGTGAGATTGGAATAGCCGAGTTGTTTTGACTTTTATTAGTATAAAATAATGCCAGTAAATGTTTCTGAACGTGAGGTCTGCTAATCAGACCCCTTGTTAAAAAATGTTTGTATTGTGTTATAGTCTAAATACTTTTCACAAATACATGTATAAAGAATAGAGAGAATACAAAAAATACAGGATCTATGTACAAAGAACACAAAACTGAACAATACCACATCTAAAAACAACAAAAATAGAAAAAATCTACAAACAACATGAACGAAGATCAATAAACACAGCAACTTAATTATCATAGCTTAACATTTGGCTAGGATCATCAATTAAAAATTAAAAAGGGGAAAACATTTATATTTTTTTCTCTTTACAGTTTGATTAAACCTAAAATCTTTAAAAATCGGAAGTATTTCCAATAACATGCTCAATTCATGACCAGATACTAGTGTTTCCCAGAAAAGGGCTGATGTGAGCCTTTCCTCAGATGGAACAAAGCGAGAGAAATGTTTTATCTGAAGGCTTTGGACCGTACTACAATCTATTAGGATATGCCTCAGAGTTTAAACTTGTGGTAAATTGCACAGACAACAGCATAGGGATATGTACTCCCCTCTCGTTCTTCCTCGAATCGCCCTTATCTCCCCAGTAGGTATTAGGTTTAACCTTAATCTCAGGAATTCTGATCTCCATTTGGAATCAGGAAGTCGAGAAAGATAGGCCATGCGACTCCCTCTGGGCTTATCCTTTGATGACACAGAAGCAACTATGCGTGAAGAGCGCATTGGGTCTACAGTGCATGTCCAATCGTAATCCAATATTGCTTTATCAGCACTTAATGGGTTTGCCTTAACATTATCCAATGGTCTATTGATATTGAAAAGGATCGAATCCACAATTTCCCACAATACAGAAGAGGCTCCATCTGTGAATGGGAGAGCTAAATCTTTAAATAGTGTGGCCCTTTCCGGCAGTAAGATGTGCCTATAGTATAAGATTGAGTCTACTATCCAGGTGTGCCGCCAATGATGTTAGGCCCAATTCATATCTCAAACTTGCCATAGGCAAAGATAATGGGAAGTTCAATGCTCTCTTCTAAATTCTCCCCTCAATCCTGACCCAATCAATAGACCAGGAGCGTGGATTGATCTCCATCCCATAGAGGATCTTAGGAATAGCTTTACTGCTATAAAATCTGATCAAAGGAAATATAGAAAATCTCCAGTATAATCTGTTTATTCTCTTCATCTGAGGGCAAAGTTAGTCCGCCATACGATTTAATCTGTCCACAAATAGTGCCATACTCTGAGGTGAAGTAAGGACAAATCCCAGATATTTAACCTCTGGGACCACAGGAAAGGTTGTTCCTCTAAGCCACCAGTCAAATCTGGGGACCCGCTTTCCCCTAAAATAAAATCTGACCGTATTCTATTTGGTGGGATTAATGATGAATTCATTTAACTCTGCGTAGTGCCCAAATGCATCAATCTGCCTTTGGAGACCTACAGGAGTGTAATCCAATAGAACCACATCATCCGCATAAGCTAACCACGATCTGTTCCTTAGCCCAATCCTGGGACTAACCAGTGTTGGGGAGAATTCTCAAAATATGTTCATTTTCCTTACCTTTGGAGACCCCCAGGGACTTTGATTTTTTTCTACCTGGGGAAAAGTGTGAGCCTTTTTTTCCCCACTCTTCCATGTATTTTGTGTGTGTTTTACTTTGGTGTTCTTTGGTTATGGAGTTTTAAAACAGCTCCCATGGCATCGTCTTTTTCTGTGCGAACACAACACTTTCAGTGCAGTGACTCAGGGATGTCTTTTAGACTTCCCAAGGTTTAAATACCTTCTCTGGGACTGACTACCGTCTCCTAGAGCCTGTAAAGTTAAATTGACTTTACTAGTCTCTTTTAAATTTACTGAGCCTGCACACCCTATCTTCCTATAGAGTGCTGGAGGGGTTGCTTAGCTTCCCCTGAGTCAAAACACTCATGTAACAGTAAAATGTTATCCTTTCCTACTTTAAATGGTTGGTGGCAGTGGTTTAGATCAAACTACCATGATTTTTCCCGACCGCTAACAGTGGCTAAAAATCGGGTCAGCCATGTTTTTCAATATGGCGCCCAAAACCTATCTGTAAAAACAGACTCTGGTCATCTGTTTTCGCCATTTTCTTTTAGGAAAGGTCCTTCTTGTGTTTGTCTCTGCGTGCCAAACCAGGTTTGGTCCCTTTCTTCGTTGGCCTTTGGCGGGCTTCAGTGCTGAAGCCCACCTCTGGTGCCAGTGTGCCTGGGGTGGACAGAATGTGAGGGAGGTGCCCGAAACTCCCTGTGCTTAGTCTCCTACGAGACCTGAATGCACTCTTGCGTGATTGGCTGGCTGGCTGGCTGGCAAAGACAGTCACCCTGCTGTGTGAGTGACAGCCAGGCTGGAATGAATGGGGGGAAACTGTTTAAAAGCAGGTCTCTGGGACTTGGAAAGCAGAGTTGACCACTGGAACGAAAGAACTGAAGACGAGCTGAAGGAAGAGGACTGGTGCAACTCCTGGACGACCGGTGAAGCCCTGCTGCAGGTCCGAATTGCCTGAAACTCCATCGACAGAGAAGCCCTTCAAGGTTAACTTCTTCCCTTGAGCTTGGTGGGAACAACCAACTCGCAAGCCACCTGGACACCGTCCCCATCTGGTCGAATTTTCATCAGAATGCTGTTGAAAACCGGATAGCCAGAGGGAAGGAAACCAGTTTATGGACTTTAAGGCACTCACACCTTAAACCAACGTCTTGCTAAAGCTTTTGGCCTCATCCGTGGGCAGTGCAGGAACCTCCCGACATCCTCCTTGTCCTCACGACTGAAGCTCAGGAACAGCAAGATCTGCTCGAATTGCCAGAAACTGCCTCAGCTACAGCTCTTTTTCATTAGCAAGGTACTGTGCAAAAGTGGTCCGAAAATCTTTTCGGCCATCGAGAAAGTGCGTGAAACTTTCCTCAACTATGAAGGTTTGTCCTTCCCCTTTAACATTCGTCAAACTTTTTGCCTAGCCAAATTCTTCTAAACTCTGCGGCAAAGACTTAACCGTTATCTACCAGAACTGTGCTATCCTATACAAAAAACTCTGAACCATTGACTTTGGCCCAGGCCTATTGAGAAGAATTGCTGGTTGCATTTAACTGAAACCCTTTGCCCTGCCTATGAATGTATTTGGGCTGTCTATTCTTATAACCTTGACTTTTTACCCCTTTAAGTATCTGAAGTGCCATTTTGCTCCCACTTCATTTGGAGCTAAACTTGTTCATTTACTTACCGGTTGTATTTTTGTGGTTTATTAGTGTGTGATATTGAGCTGCTTATGCTAGTGTAATGTTTTCTAACTGAGTACATAAATGTACATTCTTTTACCAAGAAACCTTGATTAAGTGTATATTTGAATCACTGTATTTGTTAGTCCTTTGTGTAACATGTTCTACTGCTCACTTAAACTCTTGAGATAAGTCTGGCTGCTCAGCCATCCCTACCACTTTACTGTGTAGTACAGGCTTGTACCAAAGGTGACATTGTGCTTGCACTTGTAGTCCTAATTGCCTGTAGTGGTCCCGAAGGGTACTGCAGGTGATTCTGCCCAACACCAGGGTGCTAGATGACAGGTCTGCTCAACATCCGACATGTATAGGTTAAAAAGACAGGGAGCCAATCTGCATCCCAGCCTTAGTCCCCTGCCTGTTGGGATGGGGTTGGGATGGGCCAAGAAAGGTCTCCCTCGCCATTCAGGTGAATCTTGATTTTAGAGTTAGCATGTATGTGCATCAGTATTGTTAAGACCCCGTGGGATGCCCCAGTTCTGTTACTTATTCTAGAGATGACCCCGATTTTATTACATCAAAGGCAAGAGATAAATCCTGCCATGCACCATAGAGAATTGCCCCACCCCCCCTTCAACCATGATCTCCCTATGGCCACGTTCGTAACCAGTCCGTTCAGAGATGTAGATAGGCCCCTCCTAAAGCCTATCTGTTGTCTATGGAGGATACAAGCATCTTCTGCCCAGACCTCTAAGTCCCTTAGTACAGCGGCTGCAAAGGTTTTATCAGCATCCAGCAGCGCTATATGACGATAGTTAAGGGGGGGGGGGAATTCCTGTCACCCTTTTTATAAATTGGGATAACTATTGCAGATTCCCGCAAGTCTGCTAATACTCGGAACTCCAGGATGTTCATAAATAATTCCCACAGAATCCCTGACCATAACTCTGGGTCTGCCCTTAAAATGGAATTAGCCCGTTGGGCCGCGCTGCTCTGGAAGAGGACGTCTGCTTAATCAGGACCTCCATGTCTTCTCTTGAAAGATTTCCCTCCCACGGAACCAAATTGTGCCATTTAAAGTCATTGCTTTCAGATTTCTTATATAAATTAAGGCAGTGTGACCTCCAGGTCTTTTTGGAGATCGCATTTGCCTGCATGGAAAACTGGGAATTGCCCTCCTGATTTATCAACTCTAAAAATTCCTTGATGAATGATGACCCAAAAATCTAAGCATAGCTTCACTATCCCTCTGAAAGCATAAACAGCTATATGACCTAGACCATCCTTTGTGTACATTCATAAAACATTTGTGCTGATTTACATAACTCGAAATGGAGGATGAGTTTTTCTTGAGCAATCTAATCTCCCCCCTCGTATCCCTTTTCCGTGTGAGTGTGGCCTCATCGAAATCATGTATATGACGTGTCCTCCTAGCAGATACTTGACAGGGTTCGTTCAGTGACCACAAAAACTCCCTAAAGAGTTTTGGGTTATGGAGTGCTTCTAACTCCCCCTCCTCTCCGTCATTCAGGGCAGTGTGCGATTTATTTTTTTTGTTTTGTTTAGGGCTTCTTATTTCCCTTAAATTTCGGTAGCCTGGTTCAAAATTAACATGGGAGTTAGCATTTTATCCAAATGACAAGAGGCTGCTCTTTAAGTAAAGACTAAAATGTCCTATAAGTGGACCCTCGCAAGCCTGCTCTCCAAGTAGGAGCTGGCGGAATGCCACTCAATATTGAACCGTTAACCATTTTCATATTCCAACCCTGCATGAAATCACTCCAAATCTTCCCATTAGCTATGGACTTACTATCCTTAGGACCACTATAGTCATCCTGAATAAGACAATGGGAATTGAGGTTGCCTGCAATAAGTCCAGCACCTTCTTTTAAGTCTGGTATACTAGACAGAAGGGAAGCCAAGAGAATAAGAATTCTCCAAGGTGAGTGGACGCAGGGTTCCAGTACAGATTTATCAGTACTGTGGATTTATTATATGTCTGGTCGATGTCTATTCTGCATTTGGCCACCGCAGCCAAAATACTTGGTTCGTCATATGTCATTTTACGAGATCCACTAAAGTGTCATTACGGATTGCAATGACCTGCCCTCCTGAAGGGCGACCCCCATTCGAGTGAATGGGCACGATTCAATAACCGAACAACCATCTGTGACAAACAGGCGAAGTAGCCAGGTCTCCTGAAGGAAGACTGTTAAAAGGACCAAAATTACTGACACCATCTCTTTCAGTTAAAAAGTTAATGGGACCCTGCATATTCCAACAGACCATCGATGGGGTCTCCCCGTCTAGGGTGAGTCTTGTCCCTAACGTAGCTGTGTAAAGATTTGGGCGATAATCTGAGGCAACAGTGGTATCAATTTAAGCTGCACATCTTGCTGCCTATCCCATGCGCTCCAAGGGATAATCCTTCCCCTCTCCCAATGTTGGATACTCTCGGAGGCCGCAACTCTACTCCCACTTCGTCACTCGGAATAACATTTGAATGCACCACCCCCCAATCTGCCCACACTAGGGGGTGAGGATGATGACATAAAGCCCAATCTCCTGAACTCCTCTCCTGCGGCCAACAAAGCATCCAAACCCAGACGAGACTTTAGGCCTATTTCTACTGCATCAGTTCTTAATTCAAAAGGAAAACCTACATAATCTATGTCCAGAGTAGAGAATAAGTACAGTTCAGGAAATGATCTGTTAATGGCTAGTACCCTTGTCCTGTTTAAGACGCAACCACTCTTCCCTCCCGGCAACTGGTGTATCCATATTCGGGGCAAAGCGTACGGTTTCACCTCAGACGACCTCTCCACAACCTTGACCTGGCTCAAGGAAGATATCTCCTGACCGTACGCCTCTCCCGAGGTCCCTGGCAGAGAAACATCACCCAATGTCGGAGCCCCTCGATCTTTGATGTCAGTCCCCACCGTGGCCACTGCCTCTGGTTCCCCCACTAGAGGCGTTGACTTTCTTTCACTGGATGAAAATTGGGGCCAGTTTAATTGGACGAACAGCAGGGCCAGCCTCTGCCCCCCTGGGCTGAGCTGTAGAAGTAGAGGCGCTGGGACCAAGTTCAGTCTGTGTAGAGCAGTCCCTTGCTTCTTGAGGTACCTTAGCTGTGGGATTTACTTGGGGCAGATCTGAAATCAATGGGGCGTATGATTCTGAAGATGATTTTTTTCTGGTTTCTCGTTCTTAATCTCTGCATAAAGTTCCTAGTTCCTGTATCTTGGTTTTCAGATATTTTGACTTTAGAGCTGCATCCTCCCTTTGGGCGGTTGTTCTTGAGTTGTTGATTTTGTTTTTATTTGGCTTTCCGCTGAGGGGGTAGAGACCTGCTCAACAGTGCGGTTCTCTTCCTCCCTCAGGAATTTGTTATTATCCAACACAGAGCCCTTATCAGTATGCCATGGGGGCAGGCTCCCCTCCTTATCATTTTGGGGACCAGATCCCGTATTCTTAGAGGAGCATGAAGCTGATCTTTCCCCCTCGAGCAAGATAGGCCCAGTGTGAAGATCCTTCTCCATGTTATTGAAACATGGAAGTTGAGCTAGCCCAATTTCCTACATTGTGGATTCTGAAAGGAGTATCATTAAAATCACCATTGGTGCCCACCACGTCAGTAGGAAACTCCAATGATCCCCCTTCTTGGGGGATGGATTTTGATCCTGAACAAGGTGAATTTGCTGTAAAAATATGAAGAAGGGAAGCAATATACGATCATTCGTGTTGGATATAGATGACTGCGTTGCTTGCAGTCTTACGCATTGTTCTGTAGCCACATGATTTAATACGTTAACTTTCCCACCAATTACCTGGTTGATGGAGTTAGATCCGCTAATGCAAAGTCACACTTGTCGGTGTTCTTTATCAATTCAAGAAGGGATCCTGAGTTTGCATGTACTTCCCCTCTTAAGTCTTCGAAGACCTTCACCAATGAGTTAAGGACAAAGTGCAAAGCCTTTAGTGTTGGGTCTGAGCTCTGACTCACTACCCGTTCTATTGGAGGGATCACATCCTGCTGGGTGATGGGTAACACCAAGGAACTTGGCAAAGAACAATCTACAGTCCCCAATTCATTCGTAGATTCCGGCGGTCGGTATGGATGCCAGTCACTGTTTCCAGGTGGTCAGAGTCGGTAACCGAGTCCCTTCCTCCAATTGAGGATGTACCCCCTCCAAGGTATTTCCAGGTTGAGCTTGACATGAAATAACCATCTCCTCAAACACAGCTGGGCCTGCCCCCCTCTCATCCCTGGGGCCGTCTCGTGGTACACCCTCCCCTAAGTGAGCATCCATCACTGATCACTCTGAGCAGACCCCTTGGGCGGTGGGAAGCAAGCCCCAATGGTTCTCTTCATTTAGGTAGTGGAGAGTGTACTCCAAGCAATTTTTAAATAAGCGATCTCTCACAGCACAACCCTCATTTGCAATCGGGGTTCACCTCCCCCTAAGAAGAATGCCACTGTGGTATAGTTGTAGTAAGAAGGAGTGAAGACTGGCCCCCTCCAGCCATAAATGTTTGCAGCCCACTAGACTGATTGACAGGGGAAGCAGGCCTGACTTTCTCCTCGCAGGGTATTAAGTCCAGCTCACTAGCCCATAAATCGTCCCGATAGGTTCCACTACAGAGATTGTACATTCTGAGGCCAGATGGTCGATTGAGCCCTATACCAGACGACATTTCATACTAAAAAAGAAATTAGGGAACAGTCCCTTATGGCCCCAGTGGATTGGGACATAAAAGAGAAGAAACCCATCCATGGGTATCCACTGAGCCAGAAGCTTCGTTTTAAATATCGTTCAAATTGATTTCAAATAATGATATGTATCCAAAAAAGGATATCATAATTGAATTCAAGCCTGTATAGATGCTGAAAACAATCCAAAAGTAATGTTTGTCAACGATTTTTAATTGGGTTTGAAATGAAAAAAACACATTTTTAAAAAACATCCAAAGAAAACAGTTTGCAAACACAAAATGCAAATGAAATTTTTCTTAGAGGGAGAAAGTGAAAAGTCAGAATATCAGATTCAATCAGTAAGAAGAAAAACTTCAGAAACATCAGAATTAGAGGAAGGAATAAAAATGAATTAATCCAAAATACAAAACATGAAATCGTTTTTAGATCGAAAAAAGTAAAGATGAGTGGCATATATAATGATACTTAGAGTGCCACTCATGTAACCACCTGTTTGGTTAAACAAACTATTATTTGTCAAATGACAGTCTTTCTGTAGTAATGTGGTTAAAATCAAGGGGCCAAAGGAGGGACAAAGAAAGAACACTTAGTAAGGCGCAGGTAGCTGATTTCAAATGAAGTAGCCTAATAAGCCCTGCCTACAAACATGCATTCAAAACTAAGAGTTCTCTTAGCCATTTTTAGGGGATTCCAAACCAACACGGATACCAAAATGATATTTTCAGGGTGGTATCCTCGATCCTCAAATCGCCTTTAGGAATAAAAAAAAAAGCCCCATAGATTTCTGTTCCCCGGGCGCCCTGACAGTATTTTGCAACGTTTTCCTTTAGCCAGAAAACAGATCTTCAGTTAAATAACAGAGGTTATTCCAAACCGATGTAGATCAACTACTGAGTGAACGCCATTCATTAGGATTCCCCAGACGCCCTGCCCGTATTTAACTTCGTTTTTCTTCGTTTTTCCTTGGCAGGCAGACAAATTGCTAAATGAGTGTCACATGTACTTTTGGTTTTCTGATCGAAAACAGACGCTTGAAAGTCAATGCGTTCCAACTTAAGTACCGTCATAATGAGAACACAGGAGACGTCCACCACAAGCAGACTACAGCCTTCCTATCACCGGTGAGCCACAGGCACGAAAAGTTATCACCTAGCAAAACGGAGCAGTATTCAAATGCAGTTCATTACACGAGTGTTCACAGGTGTGCACTGAAAATGAAGTGTAGGGCGTGCAGGAGCAGAGACCAAAGCGGGACCCATAAGGCACTCTGCTATTTTGCAAACCCGCACCAAACACCACCAAACACTTACAACACACTTTGCATTGCTTTGCTGGGGTTAGGGCTTCTTGAAGCATCAGGCTGCGTAATGCTGCGTAATGCTGGGTAATGCAGTTAAAGGAGAGTTCCGGGACTTTTTTTTTATTGTCCCTACGGTTCGGTCATGTGTTTTTAAGCATAACTCGGTAGATCGTAGAAAACTTTCCTATGGACCTTACCCGACTTTTCGTCCATTAACGCACTCGAAATCAGCCGCCATTTTCTGATAATCCTATCACTTGCCGCATCGCCCTGGCTCACCTGCTTTTGCGGCACTAAATCAAATCCCCCGCCCCTGAAACAGACTTTATCAAAACATTCATATTCCCCGCCTCTATCCGTGACGTGACTGTGCTGCGTAGGCAAACGCGCCCATGCGTCTTCTACGCGACTCCACACAGAACCCGGAAATCAACACAGATCAGCTCACACAACACAGCGCGCCACAATTCGCAATATGAAACTGTACTTTTAAATCAAACCGCAAGATTGTAAATTTGGTAAAGTACATTTATTTGACATCAAATGTTTAGAGAATATTCAGCGATTTTCTTTTTTATTTGCTCTCGATCCAAAATAGTTCGTTTTGAGGCACGCGATGTTCCTTTGCTGTACACAGGGTCTTAGATCATCTCACAATACAGCGCCACAATTCGGAATATGAAACTGTGGTTTAAAAGCAAACTGCAAGATTGTACATTTGGCAAAGTACATTTATTGGACATCAAATGTTTATAGAATATTCAGCGATTTTCATTTTTATTTGCTCTCGATCCAAAATAGTTCGTCTTGAGGCAAGCGATGTTCGTGTGCAGTAAACAGGGTGTTGGTTTACGATAAAATAAGCTCTTCGGTCGCACTGATAATCGCATGGCTGTTCCAACAACGAGGCACTAGGCCACCACAACGGTCTGTATGTTGCATCTAGCCGTTAGTACCGCGTTAGTAAGCTCTTAAAATGTAGGAGCTCAAGAGACTTGCCACCAAACACTTATCACACGCTTCCCCTTTAATGAATGGGCCGTTAAAAAATTGTAGTGCAAACTATATGCCTTTTCTGTAACCTGTCTCCTGGCATCTACAGCACCAGCTCGGCAGTGGCACAGAGCAGCTTCAAAGGTCCCATGTGCATCCTTGAGCACTACCTGAATAAAATGTTCCTGCAGGCAAAGGTGTCTTTTTAAGCATCTACACCTCTGATGGAAAATTAAATATTTGGGTGATCTAGTCAGTCTGGTGGCACATAAATCTGTAAATATAAGCCATGCCTTGGTTGGCCTGGAAGATGCTGGAGTAATATAATTATAACGCCACAGTTATTTGAGATCATACGAGTGTCAGTACTGTGAGCAGGGCTGAAGCTGTGGTAGGTCAGAAGAGGGAGACTGACTAGGGTTTGTCATTTCAAGAAGTTGTTGTTACAAATAATAAGAAAAATGCCTACCTTTCCCTAATTTAAGGGTTTCTCTACCTAACACAACCAAACTAGGGTACACATCCATTTTAAAGTCCAAACCAAAAGTCTGTTCTCTGTCCAAATACTACTCTATGCTGACCCTTCCACTTCCACTAAATAACTCAAGGCCAGGAGAATGGCTCCCTTCTCCTGTGGTTTTCCAGCAGGTCCTTGTGTTAGATAACCTCCAAAAAGCTTCCAGCTATTCTTTTTATCAGTTCAATCAATTCTCTTATGGGTCTTTTTCCCTTCAGATTATTTATTTTCCCTTGGTTTCTCAAGGTCCTCTTTCTGGTTGTCTTGGCACCTGAATAGTCTTCCACTCTCTTCTTCGCAATTGTAGTGGGTAATCTTTCCACTTGTGATATCAGTTTCACCCAGTGTTTATCTCCTCTTGTCTCACTTATTATCTTCTGTTTACTTGCAATGCAACTTGGACACTCCACCTTACAGACCTCCTTCGGTCAGGCTTCCTTGAAGGTCCCTTTTGGGACTCTCTTCTGGGCAACGGTTTGTTAGTCTGTCTCTCCCGCAGACTAATTGGAATGCTTGTTCCTCACACCTGCTCACCAGTGTGCAAAGGAGCTTTCTCACCGGGTTACCAGCTTCTCGGCTCCAGCTTGTTTGAAACACCTGATTCTCTCTCTGACACTCACTTGTCTCTCCTACTTTTATGGCGCTGTTCTGGGGCTTCCCTAGCTTTTCCCCCCAGAGTCCTTCCTTTGTGTCCGAGTCCTAACCATTATGGCTCCTTTGGGTTTATTTGTCTCAGTATATAGCAGTACTTATTCTTTATTACTCCTGAAGTTTGACTCTTCTCAGTACCAGGCATGTATTTGACTTCTTTTGCCACATTCCAATACCAAATGTAAGGGGTTTCTTCAGCGTTTATGTCATCAGATTGGCTCTTGAACTATCTTTGAGTGAGGTGGAAGGGAATTCCTCATTGGAAGGTGAGTACTTGTCCCCACAGGTGGAGTCTCTCCCTGTGAGGTCCCGCTTACCGCCATCCTTAGAGGGAATATTGCAGAGCGGGCTCACCACCCCAGCCTCACAACTTAGTCACTGAATTCCGCGACTCATCACACAGGACTATAGCCATGTGGAACAATGGCCAGTATGCTGGCCCTTTGATTCTCCTTCAGGAAGGGTTACACCATCCCTCAGTGCACAAGAACACTCCACAGGAGATATCCTGGGAACCAGTGCCTCAAAGGCAACATTAACGTAACAGTCTCTCTCACACCAGGGTGCTGACCACTAACTACTGAACCCACTTTGAGGTTAGCAGGCACAGGAAAGGGGCAGACTTAGAATAGAGAAAAGGGAGAGGTGGGTTGAAAGGAGGGCCCTGCCATCTTGGGTTCTGTTTGGGCTCTTTTCCTTTTCCTCCCCTCTCTCCCATTTTCCTGCAGGCAAGGTACTCTGGATGTGATACCATAAGGTAAAAGGCACTTGTTGAAACATGGATTGGACACCTTACAGCAGGTTTGCTTTTGACAAATTTCCTCTGACATTTTGCCATAAGAAGTAGAGAGCACACCCCCATTCTTTGATTCATCTTTGAACTCTTAGAAGGACAAGGATGCACTGGACCTCTGTTGGCATTACAGCCTGCTCCAAAGTCCCTTGCCACATAGGTGAATGTAGAAGGCATCCACGGCAGAGTATAGCTCTGTCCCCTAACCATTTTCAGGGAACAATAGGGGTGAACTGATGCTGGAATAAGGACTCTGTTGGCTGCACTGGAACCAGAACCCTGTTCTTTGGAGGTGAATGATGCCCTTTTTGTGCCAGCCAAGCTCCCTGGAGTGGAAGTGCAGAACAGAAGGACTTACTTGTCCCTAGAACTTGTGGATTGGGTCTCCAAGCAACCTTAGACTCTAGAATCTTCGATCCACATTGATGCCAGTTTCGGCACCTTCAATGCCATCCAAGCTGCTGCAAAGGAACAGCAGAGTCATCCTTGACAATCAACTGACTCCATACCTTCGAGTTTGCTTGACGCCAAAGCTCTGCCTTTTCCATATCAGAGTTCTGTCATGTCTATTAGCATCCTCAACTCCTCACCACCACCTGGTCGCTAGCTTCCCTGGGTTCCTTGCAGATCCTGCTGCAGCCTCTGACGCTTTGTTGAGCCAGTCGAAGGCAAGTCTGCTTCTCCATCCCTGAGGTCGCAACGCAACAGTGCCTGCCATTCCCAGTGTCTTTGACCGCAAACCAATGTCACTGCTGAAGGGCATTTCATGGTCAGACTTGTCAGTACTGCTCTTCGACTCAACCAGATGTGACCAGACTGTAGGTTTGATGCTGAAAAGCCATGCACTTGATCCCCAAAGATAAGACTTAGAGGTACTGTGAAGAGTTCATGTCTCCCTGGTCCTCTTTTGGGACCATAGTTTGGATCCAGATTCGCTTTTAAGCCACCTTTCTCTAGCTTTTCCTTCAAAGACATATCCATGAACAATCACATTGTTGCCAATCTATTGCATGAACCCCTGTTTTTCTTTTAAAGGGGTGAATGTTCCAAGTGTTTTCTGATTTAGTTGTTTGCGTTTTCTTCTTTTATTTAGTCTATATTAACCTCGATTGGACATTTTTATTTTGGAACAATTCTACTAAAGTTGTTTGGGTTGCTATTATCTGTGCACACCATTCCTGAAGATTTAGCCTGCACTGCCAAATGAGGCATACTAGTTATGCCTTTCCGACTTCCCGTTTCCCCTCCGATTGGGAGCACTGCTGGGTAAGTAGTAGTGTGGGGATGTATATGAGGTCTAGCCGCTACTCATCCCTGTAGTCCGGCAGAGCAGGAGTTAATTCGTCACAACTCCAAAGCAGTGGACTTCACAATAAAGCATCAATGCAAGTATCTGTCGGATGCTTGTCTCCACATCCTAGTGGTGGCCAGATTACCACACGGGTGTGTCCCTTTCCAAACCTGCCGTACGACTGTTCTTGGTTCTTACCCCATTACATTCATATGTCTAATCGCGATTCATAAATCCTACAAAACCTACGTATGGAACATGCCTCTAAAAATGGTCCATTAAACAAACCTCAACATGTTCTCCACATTCACGCAGCTAGAACAAATATTTTCAAATGGGGGGGAAAAGTTCAGCGGTTAATCTAAAATGGAAGAGGCAGCATACATCTCTTTAACATACAACTTACTTAAAACCACCAGAATGTTTAGAGACCAGTCTCTCACATCTTTGTAACCATCCTAAGGGCGAAAATAACTTAAACTAGTTCAACTGGATATCTTTTTCCCTAGTGGATCAAATGAACTGGAGGCATATTAAAAAGGGAGATGCATCAGCCCACCTTACATTAGACAATCCTCGTCAAATATCTGCTTGTGGCCTCCCCTAAAAACCTCCCGAAGTATTTATGCCTAAACAAATGTGTTAAATGTACCGGGCACACCCATTCAAACTTTACATGGGTGTTTGGCTTTCCGGGAAATATGCTCCTTTTCTAGTTAAAGGTACAGGTTCTGAGTGGTAGTAGAAACAAAATGTGCCTTCAAGCCATTTCACTTTTAGACCAGTCATTCACAATAACGCCAATATGTCCTCATTTTTCTATAATTTACCCGTTACACCTTGGGGCATTATATAAATTAGGTGGAGGCTATTTCCCTGCTGGCAGGTCCTCCATGGTGTCTGCATTGCAGAATTACATATTCATCACACTGTGAATCTAGAGGCCTCATCTGAAAAACTGCTCGAAACCAGGATGCCTCGGGCTTACCGGTTTTAAGGTCGAGGTATAATCCGCAATATTTAGCGACCCGGCAACAATATAGGATCACGCTTCTGGCATCTCAAACATCAGGGTTCGAAAAGGGGGGAAGCTGGGAGCGATTTAGTTCCTGCTTGTAGCCTAAAAGTGCTTGGTTAGTTTGACAGCAACAGCTACCAGGAGCTACTTTTGGTTCCTCAGGCCAACTAATGCCGAACCAGCACACCTGTGTGAATTTAGCTGTTTGTTTGGGGCAATGTATGAATAAACATCAGGGCACATTTACGAGACATTTTAAGTAGAAGGGGTCATAAATAATAGACAAAATTCTATGTTTCCATCTTATGTGAAAGTGAGATTTGCGGAAAGGGATGTACTAGCTAGCTCCTCATTCCCCAGTGGTAGCTCCTGGTCACCCGTTACTGTTGGGGAGCTCGGAGCTGCTTTTAGCTCCTGCTTATCCAATATTAATTTTGAGCGCTACAACGTCTTGCTCAAATACTGTACTACATAAAGGCAAAACGCCATGGCTCAATGTGTATATTAATATCAGTAGGAGCTCTTGATGGATGGATGGTATCAGCCACTGTGTGTAAATGTGCTCGTTGTGCCGAGGACTCGCACCATATTGTATTAATACGGACATTGCGGATGATGGGAATTGTAGTCCTGAGCTGAAATAACTGAGGTCTGAAAGGGTGTAGTAGCGTGGTGTGCAACAATCCTCAGCCTCATAATCCCTAGTTTGTGACTGGTAATGTTTGTACTTCAGACCTTCATTGCTAGGTCTTCTGTATCATCGAGTCCTTTATGTATCGTGTTGGTAATATGGATCCCAATAATATTATCTCTGCCTCAGTTTTCTGATAATATTGCCATTTCTTTTTAACATCTCCACTTTCTCAATGACCACCCACTGTAAACCATTCTCTTTATGTCTCAATTTATGAAAATGTTAGACAAATTTATTGAAGGTATTGCCTGATTTTAATCCTCGATTTATGTTTTGATACGTGTGTTGCAATGTTAGTTTTGCTATAACCAATATATATATATATATATATATATATATATATATATATATATATATATATATATATATAACGTGTAAGGACACTGTATGCAGTAGATAACATGCATAGGCTTAAAAACGAATTATTTCCTACCGCCTGATAGCTCTGTTTTCAGGTGTCAAAGATTAGATTGTGGTTTTACAACCTTGACAATGTATCAACGAATGATGCCCTTGTATCGGTGATCAGACCCAGGTTTCTGTGAGGCTTCAGTAGGTTCTCTGTAAGTGGCTACTACAAATTGGCATATGGTTTTGCCCTTCTTCAAAGGGTATGGCTAAAATGTAAACAATTCTGGACTGTCGCATACATTATGACTGTTAGTTTGAATGATTTGCCTGACCTGATTACTGCACTGATTAAATATGGTAACACACGTAATCCAGTCTGTCATCTTCAATCTGGTTTTCCTCTGCAGTCATTTGCGGATATAATTTACCACTTTGCTGCTAAAATCGATTTAGTGCAATTCCTTTTATGCGTGAGAAAATGCCCAAAATAAGGGAAATCATTCTTTGGACCTATGAAATGATACCTTTGTCATTGATATAGTGTATTTCTGTCCGTTCGTTTCTAGATGATGATCTTAAAGGTTATCACAAGATCCAAGCATGCAATTTCATTCTGATTGGGGTTTGTGGTAAATGTAATATGTGGAGTGCATCCGTTCACAAAAAGCTTAAGGTCTGTGCAGTTCCCAGACCAGATCATAAGGACATCATTTGTAAACCCTCTCCAGTCTTTGATGTGCTCTTTAAATGGATTAAGGTCATACGTCGTGTTTATTTCTCATAGTTAGCCAAATGAAGACTGGCCATGCTCTGGGCAAGCGTGTGCCCTATGCAGGTCCTTTTTACTTGTGTGTACATTAAAGTTCTTAAATATTCGTTTTTGTTATAGCTAATACAATCACACATTTTCTGGTGTTAATTGGGTGTCTTGTCTCTCATTAAATGTCTCCTCAATTACACTGGATGCTTAATCTCGTGCGATATTTTGCATATATAGACGTTCCATATCAAGTGTGCTCAGCAATTCTTCAAGCACATGTGACTAGGGCCATTTGTCCAGCACATCTCACTGCCTGACTTTGTTTCGCATCCCTAGCAAAAGCTTAATGTGCCTATTGAATTTCTCCTTTCCTCATTCGAAGAGAATTTGATTTTATGCTCATGATGAAACATATCCAGAGGTCAGTCAAGGACAAAAGTGACAACTTAAGAACATCATTGTAAACTGCTTCTAAAATGGCCATCATCCTCACTTGTAATGGGTGCCTGGAGCTCCTGGCTAAATAGTTGTGATTGCTGCACGCACATAGATGTCCTGTTTAAGCTTCAGTGCATATTTGAGGTGTGGCAGGTACAGATTTGGTTCCTTTCCTAATTTTTACTGAGTTCTAAATGTGTAGGTGCTTCTTATTTTGCCACATCATCAAACTGCCAAAGGAATGTTGCAGTGAGGAAATACTTGGCAAGTGGCAACCGTGAGCCAGTCCGTGCTTTTCAACCAACCTCCCTTTGCATTCTACGACTTGCAGTTTATTTGTCCTTATAATGATGTACCTACTACCCCTTATGTAAAGCACTTAACAAAAAAGCCAGAACTAGATAATGTTCCATGGCACGACTTTCGGACCATCGATAATATGCAAAGCTGTTTTTGTTTTTTATAATCCATTGCTCCTTTTCTTTCATATGAATTTTCCACTGTGACTGGTTCCATAACGTGGTTCTGTTCTTTCTGGTTTTTAATACATCATAAAAGTTTCCACTTGTACACTAGAGAACACTGCTTCGTGTTTGTACCCATGTAATCTGGCGTGTTTCAATCACACCGTGTGATCCAGTTATACACTTTTCAAGGGAAATTAGTTTGCTCTTAAATACTCATAGTGTACTGTTGCAATGCCCACAAATGTATTTGTAATACTGTGGGCAGGCTTGTTTTTGTGAGGCGTGCAAATTCTTTATTCTCCTCCCCTCGCCTCTTTCCCTCTCCCTTCTATCTCTGCTTTCAGCCTCCTTGCCTCTGCCACCTCAACCTACGTCTCCTTCCTCCCATCCCCCTCCACCTTCCACCTTTCCATTCATGCTTGCATAGTTGCCAACATGACCCATTCCAATCTGTTAGGTGCGATCCAGTCCTGTTTTTTTCTTTGCATTCTGGGACTTGTTTATTGCTAGAAAAGGGGAACTAAAAGTCCCAGAGTACAAAGAAAAAACCTAGGGCAGGATAAGTACCTACAGATTGGAATGGGTCATGTTGGCAACTGTGTGCTTGCCTGGTTGGTAAACCATCTATGGATCTTGACTTGTGTAGTTTAAGTTTCACTACTAGGGTCATTGCTCTGTAACATGCGGTTGCGTTATGGAGGAAGGACCGCAATACGTGGATATGCAATGTCCAATGACGTTCAGTTAGTACCCCGTTTTATTATGCATTTCAACAATTCTTACAATGCTTACCTTTCCGCTTCTGCACAGTCACAACTGGCTCTTGGTGCTATGTGCCAATGAATGCCAGACAAGATCATTGAACTGGATCTGTGCAACTTGATGTGTGTCTATATACTTATTTTTTCCACTGAGAAATCTGTGTTTCAGTTTTTGAAAAATATTGCCAAACTTCATTCAAGGACGCAAGCAGCAATTTAAGAACATCTGTGTTAACTGCTCACAAAACCTTTATCAACCATGCTTCTATAATAGGTCTTAATGCTAATACTTGCAGTAGGAATATAGGCCCTCAGAGTGGCGTTAACGGAGTTAATCCTGTACCACTGAATAAGGAATCGGCGCGAATGGCATCGGAATTAGGGCCAGATGGATTACCGCCAACATCTGGCGAAATTAGCCCTGACGCTTATTCGGCTAGCGGAATTACTGCAGAGATTCAAAATGGTATTTCTGACGTATTACAAGTTGAAATACCACAGAAATACTGCAGAAAATGGGTGGTAATTCTGCTAAAAACACAGTCCAGTTGCCTCCACCTAAAATGTGGAGGTAAATGCATACAGGCGATGGAAATCAAGCCATAGGTGCACCCAATCCATTCAGAAAGGATACATAAGGCACAAACCTTCTCCAAACAGACTTTCCAACACTGCGGATGCAACTGCTCCTGCTCTAAATTGAGCTGCAGAGGCAGGAAGAGCAGCACAGGGCACTGAGAGGAGGAGGAGGAGACGCCATGCAAGGCAAGCGCACATTCCCCGGGTCAGGCCCTCACCATGGACATTAACTGATACCCAGCTGTTCTCCAGCATTGGAACTTTCATGGATTCCCATGCTCGTGAATATGTAATAATAAAGCAGTTTTGCTTTAAACTTAAACTGCTTGGTACGTGTATAGTGTGAGGATTCACAAGCTGTCATCACTTCTCCCCAAGATGGAGCCCTTTCCCATGAGGCTAGGGAGGTGCAGCTGCTACCCGAGAGTCCCCCCAGGGTTGGTTTAATGCGGGAGGACCTCATGGGGAGGGACACCCCCTCTGGGAACAAGGACGATCACCTGGGGTACAGCCCATTGAATGTCTCTCCCCAACATTCCCTAGCTCTTCCCACTGTTCAGAACCTCTTTATTGAAAGTATACCCATGTTCTGTTGCCACACCAAAGATGAACCTAAAGCCAAACGTGTTAGGACGAGGAAGAACACAGGAGACATGAAGGTCATTGACTCTGTGCTATTACTGGTACAAGGTGTCCCAGAGGAGGCATAGGGATGAAGCTGTTAACAGAGACAAAGGACTTTTACAATCTGCATAGGAGGAACTCGATTACAATGTATTAAAAAGGAACAAAGAACTACCAATTGTGTCAAGCCCAGCAGGGTCAAGCGCAGACGTGTCAAACCCTGCCTGTTCTGGCGTGTGTGTAGGTGAACCAGCATGAGAGGTCCAAGCACTGCCAAAGGGCCGCACGGAAGAGGACTCCGATGAAGTGCCATGAGCGTCCTCCAGGGACTGAAGACCAAGCCTGAGAGCGGAGCTACGGAACAGACCAGCAAAGTACAGCATAGCTGACGGAGCAACTGCAGTGAACCAGCAGAGCCGGAGAGAAGACCTGTGTTCCCAGGAAGTCCCGGTGATGTACCACGATCCCACACAAGGTAGCGGGACGTACGAGAGACCCGGAGGAGACACTGGGATAGAAGGGAGGCTGGTCATGAAGCTCCCTCTCCTCCCTCTCACATCAGTAGTGGGGAACCCACTACTGAGTATAACCCGAGAACAGTCTTGGACCCGAAAGCACATACTGAGAGCATTAGAGGAAATCCTCCTTGTCGCAGTGGCGACAATAAGCTCGCTGGCCACCAGCTAAAGGTCTGGGACCCCAACAAAAGGAAACTGACCCAGCAAGGAGAACTTCCTCGTCGCAGTGGCGGCATTAAACCCAATGATCAACAGAGAAGGATTTGGGGCTTTGCTAACAACAAGTGGCAAAGTATACATCAAGCTCAGGATTGTGAGAAAGAACTGTGCCAAGTAATACCAGGAGAATGGAGTCATTCTACTGGATGCCAACCTTGTATAACGGCTCTGTGAAACCTGCAAGCCAGGGAAAGGGAGGCATTGCCCCTGGCATTTCTGTTACAAGAGAACATTCTTTAAGACGCTAGCCGGGCAACAAGACAAGGGAGCCGTTCTCCTGAAGTTGGAACTTTGTTTGTTTATCCTTTCATCCTACTGTGAGGGATAAAAGTAGATTGTGACACAGGACGGTGGAGTTTATTTTGAAGGATATTCTGACGGACCCTTTTAGTATTAGTTTTGAGGCTGGAAAACCCCTCATAGAGATAGGGAAAGATAGGTTTTTGGTAATGAAAATAAATAGTCTATAACCACCACCATGACACCTTTGTCGGCTCCCTTCTTTGACACCCTTACAATAGCCGATTGCTGTCACTTTGGGTCATACTTCCCGAGCCAAGGACAGTGGTCCTCCTTAGCTCCACCCCTGGTGGCCATCTTTAATTTTTTACTGCACCTTTACATGTTGGGAGTGCTTGTCGTTTCGGTCCTCAATATTTTCTTTATCATTGGTCAATGCTGTCACCGCCATTCGCAGGGATTCGTTGCCGGTGAAGTTCTGAGCATCCGACTATCTTCTGAAAGTCCGATGATCTTCTCAGAGAGGCCCTCTTCTCGATTTTGAAGCCCTCTCCACGTGGGCATGGTGCATGCCAGCAAGAAAAGCCTTTTCATGCCCTGCTCTAAGAGTCGCCTCCAAGAAAAAGAAATTCAGGATGATGGATATGAGAAATGCATCTATTCCCTACACACGGGCCACAACGTGGACAACTGCTCCAGTTGCCAAGCCTTCTCCACGAAGACTTGGACGGATCGTCATAGAAGGTTGGTGGCTTGGCTGGAAGAGGGTGCCAGCGCCTCTGACTCGGCCTCAATTTGGAGTCATGCCTCTGCCAGGTTTGGCAGACCCATAGGTCGGACTACCTCTATAAAGTGGTTGAGATCCCATGAGGACATTTCCCTAGGGAAGAAACCCAAAAGGGGAATTAAGTTGCATGTTTCGACTACCCCCACCCCCCTGTCTGCATCATCGTCAGCAGCCCAATTTCCAGCCCAGTCTATGGGCGCGTCTTCTACAATCACAATTATGGTGCCAACAAAACACTTGTCCCACCCTTCGGAGGTGAGAGGTCCATTGACGACTACCACGTCTACGAGCCACAGGCAAAAATCATAGTAGATGCCAGTTACTTCGTCCACAACCCTGTCAGTGAAGTCCCATCGACGACCTTGTTGATGGCCCAATGAAAATCTACCACCTCATCATAAACAATGACTCTGTCCATGTTTGCTTCATCGACTATGATGACAGTAGCCAGGATTGCTCTGCTTCCAAGGCCAGTATCTGCACCATTGGTGTCCACGGCAACACTTTCGACCCCAAAAGCACCAATGCTTGCTTCATTTGCTAGGAGCACAAGTGTGCACAAGCTGATACCTCCAACTTTCTATTTCCTACCGCGGCCAACTAAATCCAAACCACTCTTCACCCTGGTACCAGTGAGACATCCTGCCCAGAGTGTGTGATCTCAGGAGGTGAAGCGCCTCTGTAGGCTTTATTCTCTGAGCATGAGGAAATGGCGAAAGAACCAGACCCAATTCCTCCAGCACCTTCCCGCCCACCAGTAGCTGTTCCACCACCAATGGCTGTGCCTACGGTTCCTGTGGGAATGCTGGCGGCACCCAGACACCTGTCTGTAGACATTCTGTCTACCCTACACAGTTTAGTCACTGAATTGCAGCAGCGCCTGCCTCCTCCAGCCCTGCAAGTGCACAAGGTAGCCCAAGTAGGCAAAGTAAACGTCCTCCTCCCTGGTCTTCATGTGAGGCAGTGGCTCCACCACCACACCCTCCAAGACCAACTCCACAGTTGTTTGCTGCCCCCGCAGCTATGCTCACACACAGACACAGACACAGACACAGACACACACACACAGACACACACAGACACACACAGACACACACAGACACACAGACACACAGACACACAGACACACAGACACACAGACACACAGACACACAGACACATAGACACATAGACACATGCCCTGATACGGATGCATCTTCGGACACTCCTACTACTACTGACCGTATTACGACCAGCCCTACGGATAAGGGGTGTATCAGTCATTTTTACTCACTAGAAAATAGCAAATTCTCCCGAAAAATAAAAATAGGAAGTAGAAATACTCCCAACAAAAAATGGGGGAAAAAGACATGTAGAATCTTGCGCACATGCTTTCACCCTCGCAGCCTCATGGCTATGTTTGTAGCATTGTAGTGCACATTGTATCACAGGACAAAACTACTATTTTAACTGCCGATTGGCCCGTAAACATGTATCTTTTAATGTGCATGAATAAATAGGTGCAAAGAAAGACGTTTTACAAAACCGTTTCAATTTTTCAGTTAAAACAATTTTACTCGTTTATAAAAAACTCTCATTGGGAAATGGACTTACATTTTTACTCCCTAAAAGTAATTGTTTTCCTAACTTTAAAAAAAAAAAGGGAGTCAAATACTCCCACTTCCAAATCTTATCTGGAGCACTGATTACAGTCTGGTGCAGGCTGATGGGGAGCCACCAGACATGCCTTCCAGGGATTCGCCTCAGGATGAAATTGCCTCTTTCCATGCTCTGCTCGCACGAGCCGTGAAGCTTTTTCATCTTGTTCCTTTTTCAGAGGTGGGAAGCCTCCAGAAAATCGGTAGTTGCCGTTCTAATGCTTGACTACATTTGGCAGGATGGGCTGCTGTAGGAAGAATCCTTCCTCAGCAACTCCAAAGAAAGACAGACTGGGGAAAAAATAGTTAATGATTCTGCTCCAAAGTTTCTTTGCACTCAGCCAGGCCCCGACTCTGTGGTATCCGCTGTGGCAAGAAGACTGTCACCCAACCAGTCCTCCCCTTGCAAGGAAGACAAGCAGCTGGATGCTTTTGGAAAGCAAGTCATTTCCACACCCCCAACCACCATTAAAGCAGCCAAGTCCTTAGCATTCTCTCCAGGTACAACAGGACATTATGGTACAAGATGGGTCCCATCTTGAACTTTTTGCCGTATCACAAACAGGATGAGGCTCTAGCTTTGCTGCATGAGGGGGAAGCGGCCTCAGATCATGCAATCACTGTGGCTCTGGACATTGCTTACACAGGCTTCTGCCAGATGGGCAGGTGTGGTTCAAAGCCACAAGCTTTCATACTGATGTACAGTACAAGATGAGGGACATTCCTTTTGATCGAGTGGACCTCTTTGGGGGGAAAAGGTTGATGAGGCACTGTTGGCCATGCTAATTCATACTACAGTTGCCCACTTCCCCTCGCATGTCCACAGTGTTTAATTTGGCTTAGCCCTGGCAAGCACCTCCACAAATGAAGCACTGCATAAGCATTTGGTGTCATTATCTTTGGGTGCATAGACATGTGGTTGCACAGTCCACTGGGGCCATCTATGCTGACGACACATGCATGGGATGGTAATGTGGCCAGTGCATGGTCATGTGAAGGGTGCAGGGGGCATGTATACTCACCAGCTTCGCCCAACCTCAGCACTCCCAACACCCTCGATGTGGAGGATGCCGCCGGCCGCCTCCTGCCATAGGATCAGGACAGGGGGGTCCGCAGTGCTGCCTCCTGTGGCGGATGTCTCCTACCAGTTTTTGGACAGGAGTCTGCAGACCCTGGCCTCAAGGTCATTCCACCTTTTAACGCAGTCCCTGCTGTCCCGTGAGACTGTGCCCACTGCCGTCACCTTGTTGCGGATGCTGGCCAAGATGGCAGCCTTCCTGTGGCCAGATGTTTTTCTATGCCTAGAGCCACCACAACTCATCAGTGAGGACCTTCAGCTCTGCCTCGTTCAATATGTTTCCCGATTCGCATGTCGGACCCCTTCCTTTTCCCTTTTGTCCTTTGATATTTGGTTCTCTCACTCAGAGGTCGAAGTGGGCGGGAGAGCTCGGGAGCGGTACTCCTATACTTTTTATTTTTCAGTTTCACCGTTACTTTGAAAAGAAACGGTTCCGCAACGGTTTAGTTTTAAAATAAAAGTGTAGGAAGAAGTTGAAGCTTGCACTTCACTGAACTGCACTGAACATTCCCTTAAATAACAGGTTTGTTTGTTTGGGGGTTTGAAATGTGTGTCGGAGGGGGAGCAGCAATGGGGTTTGTGGAGAGTGGGGCAGACCGGCAGGTAACATAGTTCCACTACTTCTTTTCGTACACTTCGACCACTGCTCTCACTTCTGCATCCGGATGTCAAGTTTAAATGGGGGTTTCGGAATGGATTTGATTTTTCAAAATGCCCTGTTGCCGAGTTTCCCATTCTGACGATGACGCTATTTCCGTGGGTGGTAATTCCACCACCGGAATGACCACCGGATGCATTAGCAGTAATGGAAATTCAACCGAGTCTGGGAGGAATTACCGTATGAGACTTATTGTCAGCTGTAATTAAGCCGGATGGAATTCCCGTTACCGCCAATGGTCAATGCACGCTCCCGCCAAGTTGTATTACGGCGGAAATTCTGCCGGACACCCTGGTAACAGTAATTCCGTGAGGCAGAATCACTGCCTTATTACTGGCCATCCCGTGAGAAGGCCCACAGACCTCATGTTAAAGATTTACTCCAAAACTGAGCCTGGCATATGTATATACTTTCTGGCATATGTATATACTTTCTGGCATATGTATATACTTTCTGGATTCCTTGTCTAATTTTGCCGACATCTAAATATGGCGGTTCATTGATTTTGCCACAACGCGAACCCCTAATTTTGTACAGGAAATATTTGGCCAAGTGATCACTTGACCTACAAACTGGCCAGCCCTGAGCCAGTTCTGGCTTTTCAGCCAACAGCTCTTTTCATTCATGTAGTTTGGTTGCACTCCTAAATTATGTGCGCTTAGTGGGTTAATGATTCTACTGTAGAGATGCGTACACCCAAAGGTCATACGTACATTTGGCCTTTGACGCATGCAAGAAGGGTCTACATTGAATGCGATTGTCTTGAAAAATAGTGGAACGCGCAACATCGGGCTACATAAAAGCCCAAGCTGTGGGGGCAATGAATGTATGCAAGCAGCCCAATGTTGGGGTGCATTGGGATGACTCTATGGCTGCTACCCTCTCATCTGTTTGTTGCACTCAATTCTTGTCAACACGGGCATTGGCAAAACCATCCGTTTCGGCTCCATTATGGAAGTGCCCGTTATGAGGCTCATTGGGTGGGCCCAGTCTGAGGGGTCCATGCCTAATCCCACTGCTATTCCCCAGTCAGTGCGGTGCCTTTGTTTCAGTTGCGTGGCCTCTCTGGCCGTGACATTGGTGAAAGAGTGACTCCAGCCACGCCAGTATCCTCCTCCTATGACCAAGCCCACCTCCACGTGTGCGAAGCTGCCTTTTCCCTCAAGCTTGTAGCTTTGCCTCTTTCACTGGTATTGCTTCAGACGACGGAGCTCGTACGTTGTTATCGTTTTGAATCGAAAAGAATAAATGACCTTTGGGGGGAAACGTGCCAGTGTTCGGTCACTGGCACCCGAATGTGTTATTTAGAGGCTGGGTGATGCTGGCAGAAAAGGGCCACACTGCGCATTCCAGGGGCTAGGTTCCCGCATCTCACCCACCCTCCCCAGCAAAGGAATGTCCATTGGGAAACTCGCATTAGATGGCTCCGTTCAAGCGGGCTAAAGCGGCTTTAAATGGCGCTTATTATGTGGAAATGTAGTTAGAGAGTTAGGCTCAAGCGAATCCGGGCGTGTTCGCCTTTCCAGCAAACTCCTCCAGTGCGCATCAGCAACACGAACTTCAGAAAAATGCGTCCTGGACTACTCTCTGATCTGTGCAACGTCCTTGACATGTGTGCGCGTGTGTTCTAATGTTCAGCCCACGTTTTCCAGAAATGTCACGGCCATGGTTCCAGTGTATTCTGAGTAGTTTTAATGTCTGGGCCTGGCTGTCACCTAATCCTTTGGACTTCGGGATGCCTTTGTGGGAGTCACTATTGTAGTTCAGTGCCAGGCAGGGGCGCCGAGTAGGGGGGGGGGGCTCCGGGCCCCGGCCCCCACCCGCGGCAAAAACAAGTCTGGGCGGAGTCCCGCCCCCCGCCACCCCTGCGGGGAGAAGTGATGCAGTATCGATGGCCCCAGGCCTTTAAGTGGGGTAGGAAATTGAGGGGGGCCCTCATTTGGGGGCGTGGCTTGTGGGAGGGGCGTGGCCTAAAAAGTACGCAAATCGTAGGGTATGCACACAAATATATATAAATGTTACATATTTGTGTGCGTACCTTACTATGGTTTGTGTACTATGCAAGGCATCTTTTATAAACGTAGAACTATGTTACATATTTCTATGTTTAGAAAAGATGGCTTGCAAAGTACACAAACCATAGTAAGGTACGCACACAAATATATACCATTTATATATATTTGTGTGCATACCCTACGGTTTGCCTAGTTTTCAGGCCATCTTTTTTAAACATTTCAGGTTTATAAAAGATGGCTTTGAAAGTACACAATTCAAGCCATCTTTTATAAAGCTTTGTCCGTCGGCAAAGCTTTATAAAAGATGGCTTGAAATGTGTACTTTCAAAGCCATCTTTTATAAACCTTGAAATATGTCGAGGAATCCCCAGGTTCGCCGAGGGTTAAAAATGCCTCGGCGACCTGGGGAAACAAAGGCACAGTAACTGCCTCTGGTGACCTCTCGCGCGAGGGGTCACCCGATGCATTTACTATGACTGACGAAAGTGGCAGCCAGTTACAGCGTCGCTGTGGCTGGCTGCCACTTCTGTCAGCTTGCCTGACTTCATTGCAGGCGCATCTCCCGTCGCGGCTGCGGCGGGTTAATGCATCCCGCCAATGTTGAGGTAGGACGTGGACCCCGGCAGGGCCCCGGCTCAGTCCCACTTTTTGGAGACTGCCGGGGCCCGGCCCCGGCAGGCCCCGGCCCACTTTAAGCACTGGATGGCCCTTTCCATCGAAGCTGCATCACTTCACTCTGGCCCGGGTACAAGCGCGAGAATGTCCGATTAAGCCCTCCCCTCTAGGACTCCTATTGGTGTATGGTCCTCGAGGGGAGGGCTTAGGGGCACTTACGGTCAAGATCCGACATAGCGCGGGTAATAAAAGTGACACTAATTATGACAGTGCTTGGAACTGGAGGCATCTGGCACGAGGAGCTATATAAATCCCCACATTATTACCAGACTGCCTGGAGTGTGAGGAGCAAGGCAGTGGGAACGCACAGTAGTGCAAGTCTCTAGTGCTTACATAAAGGTGATGCTGAAGTAACAGGCAGTGCTGCAGGTCAAGACTGGGAGTGCGCTGTGATTACAGTAATTAAACCAGCATTGCCAATGCCAACAGTTTGGGCTTTTGTGTAAGCATGAGAAAAGCACTGCGTATGCTTTTAACTGCCCATTGATGGTAGCAATTGCAAAGTGGTGCGAGCATCTGGGCACCTAATAGCAGCGCCTGCCACACGCCTAATGCGTATACATAACTAATACTATAACTTTGCCAATGCTGTTTTTTAACAGGACTTCAGTGAAGGACGTAGTGCTTCCAAATCAAGTGGCTGAAGGCAGACCTGGTTACGATATTTGTATTATACCAGTCGCAGGTTTACAGCTGCAGTAGCAGCACGTTTAAAGCTACAATTAAGTTGTTAACTCTCACAAGGCTGCTTTGAAAAACATTGGCAGGCACTTCAAGTGCAAACTTTGATAGTAAGGCTTGAATAAAGCAAGCTTAAAGAGTTATTATGAGGAGGTATTTTAGGCAGTGAGGGGCAGGCACTGGGAGCGAATGGCCATAGGATTAGCATGGCCATGGCTCGTCAATGGGTGGGCAAATAACACCCATCAGCTTTGTGCCCCTCCTCATTTGCAATTTCTCCCTATCTGTACTCTAATGCAATAGTTTCAGCTTATAGGTGCACATACCTAACAGCCCAAACCAAAAACGGATGATGTTCGAAGAAAAGAGTGATGTGCACGGGAAGAGCTTTGTAAAATTCCAGCTATGAAATAAAAGGCGCTTCAGCAGGTCAGGATTTCGGTGCACTGGATGAGCTCTCAAGAGATTGCAGTACTGAAATCAAGCACAGTCGAAGGTTCACTGTAAAATCTCCCCTCTGCGCCCTTTCATATCTGCCACAGCGCTTTCAGACCATGCAAATGACAGAAGTGTGTGGTATAAATCCCAGTAACACAACACAACATCGGAGGAGATGCTGCAGGTGAAGTTTGATGATTACTGGAACAAAAGCAATGATGCATGTTAGGAATGAGGTGCATTGGAAGAGCGATTCAAGATTCCAGTACTGGAATAACTATCAATGCTGCATGTCAGGAATGTTAGGTGGGCCATGGTTAAGGGGGTGTGCGGGAATGTCATGGGTGCAACCCTGGGCTGCATGTCAGTCCTGTTAGGTGGACCATGGTTCTTCAAAAGGGAGGCAAAGGATATATCTGGCAGTGTTGTGATAATTAGTACACAATGTAATGTTGGATTCCCGAGGGGCTCAAGAGTGTGCTTGGTTTATCCTGGCAGTTTTGGGCTCATTTGCCTGGGCACCTCTACACTTTGTACCGCAGGTCTAACTACAGAATGTTAATTCTGTGACTGCGAAGCCTGAGCCATAAGTGGCAGAGTCCAGGACAGACTGTGTGGAAAGGTGAATGATGTTGGTAACAGGAGGCACGGGAAAGGAGTGGCCAAGTAAAAAAATAAATAAAAAAAAACGGGCACCTTGATGGTAGAAAGTTTATCAAGAGTGTGTGTACATCATGTCATGTAGGCTGGTTATGTTGGTTGTACAGCACTCGCACAGTGGTAGAGCAGTCTCATAGCTCTGAGGTTAAGGGTAAGAGAGGGTGCACAAGAGGGAGGATGAAGGCAACAGGGGAGGGATGGACTGAACCAAGAGAGGAGCGTTCTGCTTTCAAATGCTCCAAGAGACTGCATACATGCAGAACTAATGCACCCACATGGTGTAGAAGGACCGTTCTTTTTGTGTTCTTAGCAATTTGGATTGCAAAAAATGATCTGCCTCTTGTTTTTATGTCACTTTATTCATAAGTCGGCTCCCCTAGTGCCAGGTGTTTGAAACGGAACTTCATTGGCTTTGAGGTGTAAATGAAATGGCGGCGGTTACTGACTTAAGTCTTGGCCCATAGTTGTGGTCTTCTGTGTGGTAGAGTTTCGTTGTCCAGTGCTTCCGCTCATCATGCAAAGATCCTACGTGCAAAGTGCATCACACGCACTTTGCATTGCTCTGCCTCATCCCCTCCATATAGTTCTGTCGCCAGGATGTTTTGCTAGCGCTGAAGCCTTCGCGGCTCATATGTCAGTTCTGCCAGGCGTGCATTGCTTGCAATGTGTCAACGGTAACCAGTTAGTGTTGTGTTTTATAATGCCTGCACGTGTGTACAAGCTGCCTGCGTGCACAAAGGAATAGGTGGGGAGAGGAAACCAAGAGTGGGTGTGGCTCTAGTAGAGTACAGGCAATGGGTAGATTTTCAAGACATTTACAGACATAGCCAGCAAAAGTCCTTCTTAGTAAGTTGACTCATTGAACATTCTCGCGACAGCATTGAGTTCATGAATACTGAGGGAAGGTACATCGACAGAGGGAGCCAGGACATGCCACCCAGAACTGTAGCGTTCTTTGCACTTTCTTGGGTTTCAGGCGATTGGGTTCTAGTCTAACATTCAGCCGAAGAGCTTACCAGAGGCCTGGTCCTGTGACAGACAACTTTCTCACACCACATGTGGATGGGTCAACTTGTTGAATTGGTTAGGGAGGAGGACTAAAACCCACTTTTAAACACTCTGCCTTGTACAGAAGGCAGATAGGGTATAACATCTTTCCAAGGTATCCCACCCTGTAGATCGGACTCTTAATGTTGGCTTCCCTGACCCTACTTGCTTTTTACTGGCTGAGTTCAAGTGGTTCGGGCGCAGATCACTTCATGTACAAGGCTTAATCCCTCTGGAACTGGCTTCCCTTTCATTCCATAGAGGTCAGAAGACTCTCCCATTGTTCGGTGCATTTCAGTGCTTTAAATCGAAAACAAAGTGCGGGCACTACCAAGCTTCCGGTGCACTGCTTTTGGCGCCAGCCATTTCGGCACGCCTTGTTGTCTGAAGGCAGTGCCGAGTTAAGTTAAATAATGTGCCAAGGAGCATACACCTTGGCAAAACAGTGCATCTGAGATCCTTGCACACAAACTTCCAGTTTGTTGTTATACATTGTGTTAAAGTGAATATCTACATTTCTTTTTTTGCATATAAAACTAGCAGATATCACGGCTGTAGTCTAAGCTTTAGCAGGGGAGTTTTATTGTTGCTCGCTTTCATTGCCTAATAAGACATAGGTAACTGGAGCTGTTTGAGTTTTCAGTTGAAAACGTTCCATCACAACTCCAATTACTTAAATAATTAAATATTAGAATAGGCACTGTTAATGGCAAAGAAACATCTTAAAAAGTAATTTCCCAGGCTATCCAAATCAATCCCTGCTCCATCAAAGGACGCCAATGGTAACCGGTGAAGGCCACTTATCGAAGCAGTGTTTCCGCGCCTATTCTGCTCAAGGCACAGTTGCTGCATGTTTGTCCCTCCTTTTTGTTCTGCGGGCGGGCCCTGAACGAGACATTATGGGCACTGCAGGTGGTGGAGAGAAGAGGAGTGAAGGCTGCAGAAGCGTAGTCCTTTAAGTTGTGATATAGTGAAATGAAAAGCTTTCATTTTCACCTTACAAAAAGGTACTCTTTCAGGCGTTGGGGAAGTGCAGGTTCTCTCTCTCTGTCTCTCTCTCTTTCTCTCCCTCTATATATATATCTATAGCGCTCTTTCTCTCTCTCTCTCTCTCCCTCTCCCCCCCCACTCCCTATGAATAAAAACACAGTTCAGTTACATTGTGTAGCAAGATGCTTTCTTTTGAGAAATGTAATTTACATGAAAAGGTAACTGTGCAATGATGTGTACATGTCCCAGTTATGTTTTCAATCTGACATACTTAGAGGTTATATTTTTTAAAACATTGTACACTGGGGGTGTAAACAAAGGTAAACCATTTCGAGAAAGTCTGCATTGGGGAAAGAGCCCTATAGTAGAAGACTATGACTGCCACTTACAGGGGGACATTGGTCTTGGGGAACTAAAATTTTGACCACCGGCTCAGGAATCATGAGTTCCACTGGGGTCAAGGGGTGGCGGTTGACTGATCCAGGACTCTGGATAAAAAGGCAGAGAGCATCAAAAGCATGCGAGCCTGAGACGACTCGGAGCCCTCAAGCCATCAGGGGACGTTTACGGGGCCTGCTTAATGCCCGGCCCAGGACCTGATTATCTCCCACCTTGGGGAGAGGAGCCAACTTGTTGTGCAGAGGAAACAACAGGGTTGTCCTTTCACCAATGGAGACTTGAGTGTTCCATATAATGCCCTAACTCTTTGTACCATACATTAGAATAACAATGGGGAACTAAATATTTGCACAACTGCAAAGAGTTATTTAAATCGTAATATCTTGCCGCTATTGCACTGTTGTACAGAATTGCAGGTCATTCCTACTAAAGATCTACTCGTTCTGGTTGAGTTACCTTCATCTATTAATGATAACTGTGCAATTGTTTCTCCCTTTATGGAGGAGATAATGATGTCCCACTATCAGACCTTCACTGAGATGGGTCATGTCATAGAGAGAAAGCGGGACCTGATGCCAGAAGCTTATATGAAGCAGTTACATAAATCTCCCGAGCTCATAACAAAAATAGCATCTCTTGATGTAGACACATTGGCCCAAAGGTTTCTTGTGGCCGTGAATGTGAATATTAATGCTACTCAGACATGCGCAGCTATCTAGCGCTAGTGAGTATGATACTGCTTCCCGACAAAGTTATAACGGTTACAAGCCCATGGCGATACTTACATGGCATACCATGGCTTTTAGCTCTTATTAGAAACTTA
This sequence comes from Ambystoma mexicanum, assembly GCF_040938575.1. Lineage (NCBI taxonomy): Eukaryota > Metazoa > Chordata > Amphibia > Caudata > Ambystomatidae > Ambystoma > Ambystoma mexicanum. The sequence goes on along the minus strand of NC_090939.1, from coordinate 231,150,825 downwards.
TAGGGACAAATATTTTTATTGACCTCTGATTTGTTCACGCTTTGGATGACGGACTTGTATTGCCTTGATTGTACAGAAATATCCAGAGCAGAACAATCTGGGGAAACCATTTGGGCGATTGCTTATCGTTGCCAAGAATATTATGTCCATAGTAGAATACTAACCTTTATTACAAAATCAAAATGTCCTTGCAGCAGTGGTAGCTAGTGAGGCAAATTCCTATTATCAGAATATTTTGATAATTAACTTATAGTCCTCCGGGTAATGACTTGACTGCCACTGTCGAAGTGATTCTGGAGGAATGGCTTCATAAGAATCCTGGAGGCTGTTTTTTAATAGCGGGTGATTTAAATGGCCAACGTTTTTCACCTCCTAATAACATTGTAGAATATATGCAAGAAAATATGTTAATAAAATCAGCATGGAACTTGCACTTTTATTGTTAATGAAGAGGAATTGGAATATAATGTAGAGGATGGCCTTTCCGGCTGTTTACAATCTTGTCCAAGTAATGAGGGAGCCGGCTTCTGAGGATTCTTTGCCTTATTCCGGATTTTGTGGAAGCTGATGTTCATGGATAGATTTTGTTCTGGTGCCAAAGAGTCTGTTTCATTTGCTTCCAATGTTAAGCAGATCCCCACTGAGCCGAGTGGCCACGTGACAACCCAGTTGCTATTGCATGTAAAAGCAGTAGAAATTATACCAGTCTTTTTGGAAGGTAGTCTTAACACAGGAGGTAATCGCATGATCTGGTCTGAACGTAATCTCATTCTCTTCAATTACTGGATTTCACAGAAACGTCTGATTAATGGCTCACTAAACTTTGAGGGGATTGAAGTGTGTGATGAAATCTTTGAAACCGTTTTAGAGTCTATGGCAAAAATGCAGAAGTTACAAAAAGGTTGATGAATATAGAATTTTTGACGTGGCCATTATTTCCAGGAAGAAACAGCTGATGGCTGACATAAAAGAGGAGATTTTCCTTATATAACCTGGAAAAAAGTAATGGCCTGACTAAATTGATAACCAGATAATAGAACTGGATTAGAATCCACAAGGGTTCAGTGGCGACTGTGCAAATCCTCCGCTGTACTGATTCCAGGAAGTTCTGGGCCATCGTCAAACATCACCTTAATCCTTGTATTGCAAAATAGTAAATCAATCCTATATCCGAATGGAATTGGATTAAACATATCCAAGACATATTAAGGCATAGCTATGATGCTGAAACGAAGTTAACATATGAGAAGGAAGTTTGGAGAAATTATATTGTAATTACTGTCATTGACATTGAGCTTGTTATTAATAAACTAAAACCATCTAGGGCCCCTGGCCCCAACAGCATTGCACATTTATTGATTCAAAATGACCCTGAGATCTTGTCTACTATCTCATATACAAATTTTGCTGTGATCTTGGATAGAGGACATGTTCCATCCAGTTGGAGGAAGTCCATACTAAATATTGGCAAGATATTTTCTTCCTTTTTGCTAGAGAAGGGGAATCTGTGGATCAATGACTCTAGGATACTTGGCAACCAACAAACTGGTTTTAGGTTGGACGTCGGCACTATCTTTTGATCCTGATGTTTCTTATTCGGAATATGTTAACGACTAAAGGAACAGCTCTATATTTCTCTGTCTGTCTCTCTCTCTCTCTCTCTGTCTCTATATCTATATCTATATATCCATGTTTTGTGGACTACGCCGGCGCTATCAACAATGTTAATCATCCAATACTTTGGGCGAAATTGAATCACTGGGGGCCTGCTGCTCTTGTTCTACATCTTACCAGACTTTTATATTCCGACACTGCGATACAGTTCAGACTAAATCAGGAGGGGTTACTTAGCACTGCAATACAAACGAATCACTGATTGAAACAAGGTTGCACCTTAGCTCCAGTTTTATTTAATATACATGTTGCCGATTTGGGCGTGGATATAAAAAAGTGTAATAATTTTCCTCCCCGACTGGGTACCAAATCGACAGCTTGGTGGTTCTATGTGGATGACATGATTATAGATCGCACTCAAATGGGGACTTCAACGGAGACTTGATGCATAATATAAGCATTCAGAGACAAATCACCTCATATTTAACTACAAGAAAATAAAAATTATGATTGATGCTGAAAGGGAAAAGCATGTTAGGTTGGCATGGTGGATAATAATGAACCGATTGAAGTAACACTTATTTCGGTGTTCCTAGCATTGATTCCATCAGTTCCAATTCCCTTACCGTTGATGTGTCTGGGAAGGTGAGGAGGAAATTAAATGCTGTTAAATGTCTTGCCCCTCAACTTGGTAGGTATGTGACGGAGTGTTTACTACAAATATTAAGAACCAGCATTGTACCTAGTGCCGTCTGTGGCATCGAAATTTACACTAATAAAGACATTTCCTGGTTCACATTGTTGGGCGGTAAATTATGGCATACCACTTTGGGCCTCTCTAATTTTACCCCGATTGAGGCCATTCACTGTGAATTAGGCTTAATTTTGCTGCTGACTCAGAAGAAAATGGCTACGGAAATGTTGTTCTTAGAAATTTGTGCTGAGGAGAATTAATGTGACTTCCGTGTATTCACATTTTTCTGGTATTTGGAATTTTATTTCGCTGTGCAAAGCTTTAAAAACCTGGATACTGGAAATTAGATCCTTTTACGAAGATACTGGTTTTGTTATTGATTATCCAATCAACATGTGGCCTTGCATTCAAAGAAATTAGAACGAAGGCTCTAGTCTGTGACAGAAGTAACAATATACTGAACCTAAGAAATCTACTTTTGTTAATTGTTAGAGCTTTCCTTTAAATGTTCCGTTTAATTATATATTGAAAATTAACAAAGCTAAGGTTAAAAGGTTTATCCTTCAGCTTCTCCTGTAACAGTTACCCACTTTTGTGCGTATAGGTGCTTGGACTAATATACTGCTACAAGAACGTCTGTGTCGAATATGCAAAATGGAGCTTGAATCATCCCGGCACTTGTTGACTAGTTGTAGCAAGCTAGCAGAGTTGTGTAAAAAGGGATATGAGGGCTCTATGCATGTAAATTTGCAAAATGTTCAATCTTGGGCTTACATATGTTTTTTATATTTGACAAGAACTGAGTAAGGTAAGTGATTTTTAAACTTCATTTTAATTTGAAATAATTAATGACTTGTATTTAAATGTCTATTCTTGGAGTTTTGACTCATTTTGCAATCTTTGAATTAGGTTTTATGCTATTTAATATGGAAACAAATGTAATAAGTAATGTTGGATTGCATTGTTTAAGTAAGGATTGTCCAGCCCCCCCCTCCCTGCACTATCTGAAATGTCGTCAGGCCTAGTACGATAGTCGCTTGTTTTGTTCCTCCCCTACCTTTCTGCACCCCTGTCCCTCACCTCTTGTTTTTCTCCGGCTCTACCAGAAATGTCAGGCCTAGTACGGTAGTTGCCTGTCTGTCTCCATTTCCTTCTCACTCTCCCCCTCCCTTCCTTATCTATGTCTTAGCTCTTGCACCATCTGAAATGTCGTAAGGCCGAGCACGATAGTTAATTTCACATCCTTACTGTTCATGGCCTGTAAGAATGTAATTGTATTTTCCCTTGTTCCCGCCCTTGCGTTGAAGCGCTTTGAAACACATTGTGTATAGGCGCTATCATATTTGTAGTATAGGAAGGTTATATTGTAACCATAAACACTTTAATAGATTCATTTAAAAAAAACAAAGATGTGCCCCATATTTGAAATAAGTTGGCCCCAGGTAGCTTCCTGCCATGCTCTATGCAGCTTAGGTAGAGAACTAGCTGGCTATTTTCAGCAGCACCCTCTGTCCCGCAAACAAAAGGAGGATCCTGACTCCTTAACCGTCTCTATGGCACTCTAGTAAGGAAAGGGGGAGTACTGTGGGGAGGGAGGTAGTTGCAGTGCACTTAAACCCAGCAACATTTCCTCTTGTTACCCTGTGCCCTGGAGGTGGTAGGCCCAGGAATATAAGAAGGGAGGTGGCCATGTAGTTAGAAGTTGCCTCCTTCGCCCCCATGACAAAGGGGGCAAAAGAGGATCTGCAGGAAGCCAAAAGGCCTATCTCCCCTTCACACCAGTGTGTGCAGGGAGAGGGCCTGGCTCATAGCAATGGAGTCACCAGACACACGGGCGCCATGGCCGGGTGCTTAGCAGGTGCCAAATACCTGTCGGGTGTTTTATGTCCGGGCGGCAAGACCAAAGGTTGGCCAACCCCAGGGGCCAGTGTGTGGGGCGGGGCGCACCAGGAAAAACACAGTGAGGCGCTAATATGCACTTGGGCCGGTTTTGGCCCATAAGAGGAGAAGGAACAGTGAGCTCCCTCACATTCCCTCCTCTGCGGTACGGGCACAAGAAACCCGCCTTCCAGCCCAAAAAATAAAGCTAAAAGGGACAACCTGCAGGGCAAGATGCACACTCCTAGGTGAGGGGATGGGAAAATGGTCAATCATGGCTTTACGGTGGGCGCATTAGAGGTCAAAAGCGACACTGGACCTAAAGGAGAAGAGCACAGCAGGAAGGCTGGGCAGGGCATTTCCCCAAACATTAAAGAAAAAATTCATATCATAAAAGAGAAGAGCACAGCAGGAAGGCTGGGCAGGGCATTTCCCCAAACATTAAAGAAAAAATTCATATCAGAAAAGAGGAGAGCACAGCAGGGATGCTGGGCAGGGCATTTCCCCAAACATAAAAGAAAAAATTCATATCATAAAATAGAAGAGCACAGCAGGGATGCTGGGCAGGGCATTTCCCCAAACATAAAAGAAAAAATTCATATCATAAAAGAGAAGAGCACAGCAAGAACTGTGCGCAGTAAAAAAAGAACAGCACGGCAGGAACGCTGGGCAGGGTCATTGGCCTACAATAAAAAGAAAAAAGAAATGTCAGAAAGAGGAGAGCCCGGCAGGAGCACTGGGCAGGGTTCGTGTAAGATGCTAAAAGGGCGGGATGGGGGATTAGCTCGAGGTGGCCCCTTACGATGGAACAGGGCCCCCGCTCACCTGGTCCCTGGTCCCCAAAACATTTCTTTCTGTTTTGTTATGCATCATGGTTCATGGTTCGTGTAATAAAGCTTGCGGCCTAATCTTTTCCACCTTACCAGTTTTCCCGGGCGATTATTCCAATGCATGTTGGGGCAGAGGTGGGATGGATGGATGAGCCTCCAGGTACTCCTATCTGCTCGTTATGTCGCTTCCCCGCACTATGCCACTTCCAGGCTTATTGTGCAGGCACATGTTCTGTTCTCCTGGGAAGAATCAAAGCTGCCTGTTCCTCTAGGCGCCCGGGTTCAACGAGGGCTCTGCACAGTGAGACGAGAGAAATTAAAAAACACAGGACTGAGGCTGCCACTGAGACCTGGCGGCTCTCCTGCGGGCTCGGGGAGCCGTTTGGGCATCCTGTTGGTGGCAAGTCTTGTGCTGCTCCTCTGGACGCAGTGCTTCACGCTAGTGCCATGTCAAAAACTGGAAAGAAATGAGATAAGGGGAAAACAATTGGCCTCTGCCTCTACCCTGGGTTGGTGGAGTATCGCGGGAAGCTGCTTGGCCTATGCATCTTTGCGCCCCAGTTCGTGGGGGAAAAAAAAGCCGGCGCTGCTGCCTCGTCCAGTGCTCTATACTTCATTTGGGAAGCAAACAAAATAAGACACTTTGCATTGTGTGTGCTGCCTTGGGTATAAAAAGGGAGAAAAAAAGGAGCGGTCTTGTTCCCAAACTGCTCGAGCAAACGTGTATCGGCCGAAGGGAAAAACCCGTGCAAATGTGACAGCAGAGAACCACAAAACAACCCATAAGGCTTCCAAGTCCTGCCTGGCCTGACGTTCTACGTGCCCCAGAGAGCGTATGGGAAAATGGGGCACTGGATGTTTCATGCCTCTTAGTCGTGTGCCAGAAAAAACTAAACGGGGAGGGTTGACGAGCCCGCCCTGGGCCTGTGATGTGCATACCGCCTGGGTATTATCTCCTAGAAAGAAACCTGCTAGATGAATTGGGCGTTTCCTTGCCAGAGCTGGAGGCTCGCTGTAGGAAAAACAATGTTGGCGTTTGTGTAGGCATGTGATGGGCATTGGCCACAAACTGTTATAATGGTACCAGCTGCCCATAAAATGCCAACGAATGGGGAATGGTGTGAGTAACTGGGAGTATGATAGCGATGCCTGGCAAATGCCATCAAGACGAGCCTTGAATGTTGGCTTGCACAATGCTGGTTTCTAACCACACTTTCGATGCGAGGACACACATACTGCACATAAACCAAGCGTCTGCATGCACACTTGGATAAGACCGTTTGTTACACCAGTAGCACATTTACAGCCACAATGAAGGCATTAACTCTTAGAAGACTGCATTGAAATAACGCCGTTGGATCCTTCAGAGATGGTACTGCATGGTAGAGCTAGCTCGGTTCTCAGCGGGTAGGGGGGTATTTTGGGAGGGGAAAGTAGTGGGTGTAAATGGCCATGGGGGCTAGCATGGACAGGGGCAGTCAGTGGGTCGGTAAAATTAGGTTCAGCTTGATTGGCCCCTAGCTAATAAACACAAGTAAAAATTAAGATAAAACCATTGGTCGAAGTGTACAAAAAGTAGTGGAACTATGCTCCCTGCTGGCCTGCCCCGCTCTCCACAAACCCCATCACCAAGCCTCCTCCCACATGCCATACAAACCCCCAAACAAATGTACCTGCTGTTTAAGGAATTGTTCAGTGCAGTGCACTGATGTGCAAGTTTCCATTTCTTCCTACACTTTTATTTTAAAACAAAACCTTTCCGGAAAGGTTTCTTTTTTTAAGTAAAAGTATAGGAACAGTAAATCCTAAAAAATTTGAAGTAGGGGAACACCGCTCCTGCCCACTTCGACCACTGGATAAAACTAAATGCCAACTGCGTGAGCCTGCCAGGTACTTTGTCAACGTATGCCTCTTGTGCATTTTACACAGAGGATGAAATGCTCCCACATTCAGTGTTGGCAGAGCGGGCGATTGCACCATTACACTACACTCACCTTTATTTCATGGGCTACGTGTTGAAATATTGACTCCGGATCTAATTCCGCTATGTTTGATCAGTGGTCGCCTAAAGCCTTTCTTCATAACTTCTCATCTAGACCTGCCGATGGCCTTGCCCTCAAATTTAAAGGTTGGGTCCTGTGTTGCGAATAATTCAAGGCAAAGAAAATCTGCCTGGGAATAAAGTGAGGTGCTGAAAAGTTGCACTGTTTCTTCAAGTGTGGCACATAGGATTCAACTGCACCCAACGCAGGACATGGGGACTGTTTCAAGTTAAAGTGAGAGAGGCGCAGGAGAAACATGTAGCATTTTATTTGATGATTTCCGCCTCTTAATAGCTACCACGATAAGCGTGCGCCTGCTGGATGCAGCTAATCACCCGCACACCTGAGAGATGGCACTAGGCAAATGGCAAAAACACCTAAAGTTACAGCCATCTTAAAGACTGCAGAGTACATTATAGCCCACAGGGCTCGAATTTAAGATTGGATAAGCAGGAGCCAAAAGCAGCTCCCAGGTCCCCAACATTAACGGATGACCAGGAGCTACCACTGGGGAAAGAGGAGATAGTACATTCCGTTCCGCAAATCTAACTTTCACATAAGATGGAAACATAGAATTGTGTCCATTATATATGACCCCTTATGCTTTAAATGCCATGTGTCCTAATGTTTATTTGGCAATTGCCCCAATGCACACAGTTAAATTCACATGGGTATGTATGGGTGGCATCCATTGGCTCGGGAGCCAAAAGTAGCTCCTCGTAGCTGTTGGTATCAAGCTAACCAGGCTCGTCTAGGCTACAAACAGGAGCTAAATAGCTCCCTGCTCCCCTACATTTCTCACCCTCTCCAAGACTGGTTTTTTTTTAATGCCAGGAAAAGCAGGAGATGCAAAAAACACCAATTTTAAAATGGACCCGATCTCCACATGCAGAGTCGACTGGTGAGCTATATTGCACACAAATGGTTAAAGGGCCGGGAAGGGAAGAAACTGTTCCCATCATATACTCCCTCTTAAGCTCCAGGTAATGTATCAAATGCAATGTAAACAGTGGCCGTGTATGTTTGGGGTGTGTGAGCCTTCACAATGTTTAGCTTGCTACAGGATGCAAACCATAATTGACCAAAGTCCAGAATGCTAAGTAATCAGAAACTGCGGAAGCAAGGGTTATGATTGACTAAACCATTGATTCGTTTACTTCTCAAATTATTAGCTACGCAGGTGCAACAAGTGAATAGGAGAGCCTTTTCATTTCCGCATTGGTAGCTCCTTTTCGGACCTTCCTTGCGAATTCATGCATTTGAAAAGTGGGAATGTTGCATCTGTGTTTTTTCCTTCTTTTCTCTGCTCTTTTCTATTTCTAGAAATTGATTCTAGAAGGTTTACTGAGGTAACTGTTTTTTGGGAAGTGGGCAGTGTATTTCCCCTACGCGCTGCCTACACAAGAAAGAACTGTTGGCTTTGCCAGTGCTTGTACCATGATTACGAGACGGCTGGGAGCTCTGTACCTGATCAGGCATGCTGAGCGTGCTATCTTCACCTCTCCACCTGCAAGTGTGTGCCTCTTTGCCTCAGGGTGGAAGGCATGCGTCGCGCATATGGGATCACGTGTTGGAGAGGGGGATTCCTGATTCCGCCCGTGTGGCCGGAATTTGTAACGTCTGCACATTAGATTCCGGACTATAACTGGCCTGCAGGATGATTCAGTGCATTTGGCAAACTTCTTTCAGGACTGACTCTGGCCATAATTATGCAGGGAAGCCTGACGTCAGGCTTTCTAGCGTCCCTACCTGTACAGCCTACATTCCGGTCTGTGGAAGTAATGGGGTTGCATTGTTTTACGCTGCATGATTAGCGTTGCAGGCCGCGTCTTGGAAGGGAATTGTTGTACAATATGAACAACGCTCAGGAGACTGCTGGGTTGCTGATGAAACTTCTTTATTCAATACTTGGCATCAGCTTCTTTAATACATAATAACTCCACTACAAATAGCTGGGCAACAGGCCCTATAACATTGCTCTGTGCTTATGAGTCTTTGGGCTTTAATGGTAGCCCTGCGGTCAGTTCCTTAGAAGAGCACACGGCAGCGAATGTTGCTCCGTGCCCTCTCTCCGGATTTCTGCCACGTACTCCACGCGGGAGCCGCTCTTCCGCTTTCCGTTGCGAGACCCGGAAGTCTCGTGAGATCTCTACACACCTCCCTTTGATTATGTAAAACAGGTTACTGCAGGACTTAGTCATTGTATCTCACCAGTCTTCTGTGTTCCCTTCTCGGCCGGTTATCCCTCTCGCCGCTGGCGTCCTGCTTATGATCGTCTTCTTGCACCACAGTGGGTGCATCTGCTTCAACGTCTTCCTCTTCGACTTCTCTTCTGCCTGTCTGTGGCTCTCGTTCTCGCTCTTGACTCCTTTCGAACATGGCTACTCCATGTTCCATGTGCGGCTGTCCTCTGTGCGGACGTGGTTGGTTCCTCTATGAATCACTTTTATGGGTCTGCTGAACCTTGAGCCAGTCATTTGGTCTTTGATCGGTAAACTTATTTTAATCCAATCTCCTTCTTTTACCTCCCACTCTTGTTTTGTCCTTCTTCTGTAGCTCAATCTTTTCATGCATGCTTTGCTGTTCACTTATCTCCACAGTACTTCCGACATGTCCACTTCATCGTCTTCTCTTACTCTGGCCAACCATGGTGGCACTAGTGTGGAGGCTGCATTCCTCCCTCTCAGCATGTGAAATGGGGAGATTTGTGTGATACCGTTGGGAGTACGTTTGTGAGCTGCGATGGCCTCTTTGGTCGTCTTGAGGGGATCCATTCCCGAGGCAGTCGCTAATTGGAAGGCTCCTTTGATAAATCTGTTGGCTCTCTCCATAAGCCCATTGGCTTGGGTATGATATTACGCTGCTTACTTCTGGTAAATGTTGTGTTTCTTCAGGAACAGCTCCAAGTCTCTAGAGATTAACTGTACCCTGTTGTCTGTCACTAACTCACTGGGGAGCCCTTCCCTCTGGAAGATTGCGGTAAGGACTTCTATCACGGTGGCAGTTGTGATGTCGGGGACAAACTCTGCTTCAACCCACTTCGATAGGTAATCCACTAACACTATGCCATATCGATGTTCTGGCGCCATTGCTTCCAGTGGTCCAATAAAGTCCAGGCCTACTTTTGACCACACAGTTTCGAGGATTTCAGTGGGAATCGTGGGCGCTTGTCTGATCTTCAAGCGTTTGTCACTGTTGAGACACTCATGGCATCTCTCGATCATTGTACGAATCTCCTGGTCCATGGAGGGCTACCAGTAGGCTTCCCTCACTCTTCGTCGTGTCATAGTGTTTCCTAAATGTGCTGCATGGGCGGGATCACTTGGTCGGTTTTCATGATTATGCCGTCAGTCTGAGATTTCATCTGCCACTTTCCAATATGGTCTCATTCCTTCTGGCACTGCCCTTTCATCTGGCCATCCATTTTGGATCCATTCCCTGATTCTCAGCATGGTGGGGTCTTTCCCATCTTCTTCCATCCAATTTCTTTCACTCAGCTGTAGGTAGTCTGGGGCCCTGAGGGCTGTAATGGATACTACACTGCATTCTTCTTGCAAGAAGGTGGTGGCTTTGTCTCTTCCTTCTGGCAATCTTGACATGCAGTCTGCCTGCAAATTCTTCCACCCCGAGATGTGTTGTACCTCGAAAGTGTATTCTTGCAGCTTGGCTGCTATGCGTGCCAACCTGGGTGTCGACACTTGGATGCCTCCTGGGCTGAGCATATGGATGAGGGTCTTGTGGTTGGTGAATAACTTGAAATTTGTGCCCCATACATACATCCTAAAGTTTTCCACAGCCCATGTACAAGCCAGCATCTCCTTCTCGACTGTGGAATAATTTTGTTCAGCTGGTGATAGAGCCTTGGAGGCAAATGCAAGCACATGTTCCGTGTATCCTTTTTTCTGGTTGAGGATGGCTCCTAGTCCATACGTGCTGGCATCCGTGGTAATGATTGTACACCAGTCTGGGTTGAACAGTTGCAGGCACGGCACTTCTACTATGTGTCGTTTGATGCTTTTCACCGCCTTCTTCTGAGCTTCTTGCCACGTGTACTCTGACCCTTTTTTAAGGAGTTCACGAAGCGGTGCTGAGGTTTCTGAGAATTTGGGGATAAATTTGGCGTAATATTCCACCAGACCTAGGAATGACCTCACCTCGTCTTTGTTGGTGGGTTCGGGAGCTTTGGTTATTGCTCGCAGCAGGTTTTGCTTGAGGCTTTTGCCTTGCACTGATATCTTGTCCCCCAAATATTTGACTTCTTGTGCCTTGAGTACACCTTTCTCGTACCTTAGTTTTACTCCTGCTTCTTGGAGCTTGGTAAGGACCGTCTTCAACGTGGCATCATGTGTTTGTTCGTCTGTAGCGTATACCAGGATATCATCCCGGAAACATGACACGTTCTTGACATTCCATAGTCGCGCGGCCATCATGCGTTGAAACGCTGAGGCTGCGGATGATAGGCCGAACGGCATCATCGTGAACTGATAGGTGCCAAACGGGGTGATGAATGCGTTCAATGGCCTGGTATCCTTATGTAACTGTATTTGATGGTACGCGTTCCTCATGTCCAACTTGGAGAACACTCCTTCATCATGAGGATTAACTCGTTGATGCTGGGCAGGGGGTAGCTGTCTGCGATTACTTCCAGGTTGAGACTGCGGAGATCAATGCATACCCTTAACTCTTGTGAATTTTGTTATTTTATAAGCACAACCGGACTCAGCCACTCTGATGCTTCGATTTCCTCTATGGTGCCTTCTTTCTTCATTTTGTCCAGTTGGCTTCTGAGCGTGTCTCTTGCAGTCGCAGGTACTGGCCTTACTCTGTGTTTGACTGGGACTGCGTTGGCTTTGAGTAGTATTTTGTGGACGAAGCCTTTAATGTGTCCAGGCCCTTCCGAAAATAGTTTTGGATAATCTTCTCTAGCTACCGGCGCTCCTCTAGAACTGACTGACAGTACCTGGTCCTCTGTGCTGGGGTCCAGCTTGATTTCCAGTTTTGCCTGATCATCCCAACCTAATACTGCTGGGCCTTCTTGACTGAACTATACTTTTGTGGTGGTCTCTCTCCCTTTGAACTCCACCTTTCCTTTGATGTAGCCCACTAGGTCAGTAGATGCACCTCCGAACACTGTGGGCTTGTGCCGAGTGCTGAACACTTTGACTGTCTCTGTGCCCATCATCTCTTTGTACGTGCGCAGGGGTGTTATAGTTAAATCAGAGCCCGAGTTAGCCATGACTCTCGTTTCCAGTCATTTTATTTTGATGGCACAGTGGGGCTTTTCTCTCCTGGCCCGTGGGCTGTTCACTATTATGACAGTAGGTCTCCTGTCTTCGTCAGAGGACGATTCCCTCTCCGTGTTGTGTTCAGCGTTGACACTGGGGACTTTTTGTTTCGCCATCGGCACACTATTGAGAAATGTCCAATCTTTTTGCACAATGAGCATTCCTTGTCTCTTGCTGGGCATTATTTGTCAAAGGCCAAGTGTTTTATGCTGGTGCACCTGTGACATTTTAACGGTTCTTTCCTTGCCCATCTCCCTTCTCTCGTGTCGAAGACCCGCTTCTCCTTCTTTGGGCAGAAAGCTATCGCTTGTACTTCCGCCGGGCTGTGTCCACTTGCGTATTCTTTTCTCCTACCTGCAGTCTCTTCGACTGCTCTCGCGATTTCGATGGCTTTTTCCGACTGCAGTTTTCTCAAGAATGAACTTGTCTTGAACCTTCCTGCTGTTGGTATGAACCACTAGCATGTCGCAGATTAACCCTTCTGCGTTGTTTCCGAAGTTGCACAGCGCAGCCAATTCGTGAAGTTTGGTCACCTAATCGTCTACTGGTTCGGACACTTCCTGTTTGCAGCTGTAAAACCTTATCCTGTGTAGAACAGTATTCTCCTTGCTGGCGAACCTTTTGACTATTCTTCTAACAGCTTCTTTAAATACGTCATCATTGTCACCGGCCACTGGCTCCGGGGTGAGACTTTCAAACACGCTTTGGCCTTCGACGCCCAGGGCATTCGGTAGCATTGCTATGCGTCTTGCTGCCATGTAGCCTGCACCACCCAAGGCCTCTAGATACGTGGTGAATAAGGGTTGCCACTATGGCCACGGAATGGCAGGCCTACCTGGAGTTTGAAGGAATGGCGGTGGTGGTGTTGCTCCTTGCATGGTGCCGCGTGGGTTTCAGTGTTGATGCTCGTCGCCAATTATGTTGTATAATATGAATAACGTGCAGGAGACTGCTGGGCTGCTGATGGGACTTCTTTATTCAATACTTTGCATCAGCTTCTTTAATACATAATAACTCCACTACGAATGGCTGGGCAACAGGCCCTATAACATTGCTCTGCGCTTATGAGTCTTTGGGCTTTAATGGTAGCCCTGTGGTCAGTTCCTTAGAAGAGCACACAGGAGCCGATGTTGCTTCGTGCCCTCTCTCCGGCTTTCTGCCACGCGCTCCACGTGGGAGCCGCTCTTCCACTTTCCGTTGCGAGATCTCGCGAGACCCGGAAGTATTGCAATATCTCTACAGGAATGAGTTCCGGGTGAAAGGCCTGCCATGTATCTTATCGCTGATGAACACAGGAAGCTGAACGTGGGCGTTGTAGGGAACCCGCACTCCCTGGAGCAGAAATGCCACTGCCTAAGGTAACTGGAAGCGTCCACGTGGCTCTCGCTCCAGCAACTCTGCTTCTGCTCGATTTGGTGCCATGCTCCCAAGTGAATCCTTTTTTTTTTTTTTTTTTTTTTTTTGTGTGGGGATGAAAATCGAAAATAACAGTAAATGCCCCCACCACCAAGAACCTAGTTGTGCATGTTATTTTTCCATCGTGGCCCGTGTGGGTATTATGTTACGGAAAACTCCTGTGTGGACCAGGACCTAACCTAAAAAGTCCACTAACAAGTGGCCTAAAAGTGGAATTTTGCAATGCCAACGTGTTGTCTGCTAATACGGTGCATTGTATAGTAGAACAGTTTTGATGTTTGTTATCCCATTAGTGTAGCTGTAATATGAACACTAAAGTAAGCAATTATTACAGAAATCTATAGGGAAATCAAACTGGACAAAAGCGCCGCGTCTGCTTGGCTGAACACCAGAGAGCCCAAAAGTGAAAACCACGAGATGGGTGTTTTCTGTCTTTGCTGCAAGACTCTGGAAAGTGCATCCTATTTTACTAAAACTCTCCAATTCGATAGAAGGCAGAAGATCTCTCCCACCAGCCTCTTCAGACTTCATCTTCCTATGAATTCATGATTGCGTGTCCCGCTTCCTTCCTTCCTTCCTTCCTCCCTCCCTCCCTTCTCCTGACTCCCCCATACCCTCGGCTGCCTCACCTCTTCCCTCGAATAGACACGGACATGTCTGTGTCCTTCCTGCTTTGTTGTGCTTTGCCTCCGGCAGAACCCATATGCATCTCATCTCTTTCTATGTACTGTGTTATTGTGGGAAGCGTTCTGCCACCCCTAAGGGGTAGGTTTACACTGTACACCTACTCGATATTAAACAGATGCACACTACACAACACAGACTGCTTAATGAAACCTACGTTTGGGGGGGGGGGCTAACCCTTCAAATGTTGGGAGAGGTGCCAACTTTGAGATGGTTCTTGAAGGGCCAACTTATTTGTGTGGGTGGCTCTTAACTTCTTCTTTACACATTCTAATGAGACTACTCTAGTGCAGCTTCAATATTACATGCAGTTAACTCTCTCCTTTAAGTCTGAAAGCACCCACCTAAAGACTGCAATGAGAATGAGAGGTCTCCTGTAACCGCGCCACCCTTCCAATCACTCCCTTGGCATGTGTTTTGGGAAGGAAATGAAACTCTCCCACCCCACTAGGTGCTTTAGAGTAAGGCGAATCCCATAACCACTCTTGCGATGTACCGGGCGGAGGGGGCATGCTAAAAAACCCTGCACAAACACAAAATTAAATATAAATGCGTAGATTTAGTGTGCACATTTAAGCAAGCGCCATTTTTTTCAGTTATGCTACAAACATTTGGCCCTGCATGGTTGCACAGTAAACACAGATCTAACTAAGAAACCTTAACAGATCCAAGCGCTGCTAAGGGAGAGACCCACAAAGATAGCTCCCGTAGAAACTTCACTTTGTTCCATAACTGTTGCAAAATGGTTTTATCCCAAGAAGGAATGCGCCCTACATGGCCGCGAGACAGTGCCAGGTGGCTCGCAAGGCACATGTATCACAGCCAGGCCAAAAGCAGACCTCCATTCCCCACCCAGCCCACCATGAGTTATGAAACCCACAACTGCCCAAGTCCAAGACTCCTGAATTCGGCGATAGTAGGTGACCCCAGACCACCAACCATAAACCCAGTGGTCATAAAAGATCTAAAAGAACATGACCATTCCACCTTATTTCATTTGTAATGCGAGTACAGAGAGGAATAAATGATAGTCCAAAATCGAGGGTAGAAACCTTGGGTGTGTATAGTGCG
Organism: Ambystoma mexicanum; assembly: GCF_040938575.1. Lineage (NCBI taxonomy): Eukaryota > Metazoa > Chordata > Amphibia > Caudata > Ambystomatidae > Ambystoma > Ambystoma mexicanum. The sequence goes on along the minus strand of NC_090939.1, from coordinate 231,135,311 downwards.
ATATAGAATGTGTGGATTAGCAGGATTTTAGGCTCCCCCGTGCCACTCCCAGAGCTTCCAATAGCTCCAGCGTTTAGCCAGGGCAGCGGATTTGGAAGCGTGGAGGCGGGCCTGGAAGAGAGGTACAGCAGTTTGGGGAGGGGGACCTTCCCGGCATCGGGTGGCGCAGTGACGTCACCGACATGCTATGCCGCCCGGCGCCAGAAGTAGAGAGCCAAGGGTTCCTGGGCATGTATAAGAGGGTGCGCGGGGTGCTCCCCCTCTCTTTTGCCTTGCCTGCGACGGATTAGCAGCAAAGACAGCACCTTTTTGTTTTCCCGGCCACCCACCCTTTTGATCAGGGGTTGAGAGGGTGGCTTGCGGTAGGTTGGGGCACATTACATTGCTATGGGCTCAACCAAACTTATTGACTAGTGTCCTGCAGCCATTTAGCTGTTGTCGTCTGTGCCCTTGTTTGTACCTCGAGTTCTCTCGAGATACCATCCCTTTCTCTTCAGTATTTTGGATCTAGTAGCATAGATCCTAACAGGGAGCACTATCAAGTTTATTTACATTTACTGAGAGTTCTTTACCTCAAATTAAAAATCAGCAATTACTTGTGTGTACCTCTACAACCAAACTGTTTCTCAACCATTTGTGTCACTGGAAGCCCGGGAAAGGAGATTTAGTGCTTAATTCAGGTTCAGTAGGGAGCAGTTGTTGATGCTTTTCAGTCACAGCAATTTGGGTCAGTGTTACAGAACCATTAAGCTGACCGGGCATCCCCCCGAAATTGAAGGTCAGCCAGGCCGAGTCAACAAAGCCCAAAATTTCGGGGGGATGCCCGGTCAGCTTAATGGTTCTGTAACACTGACCCAAATTACTGTGCCTGAAAATCAACAACTGCTCCCTACCGTGAAGCAAAAATGTACATATCTTGTCATGCAGTAGAGCCTTGTGACTAATAGGTTGTTGTAGCAAATGTCTTCAAATGTTATCCTTCTTTCATTATATGAAAAAAGTTCTACATAGTAAGAAACCTTATGCAAGTTAAACCATTCAAGTTATTGGGAACCAATTCTGAGTCTTGGAAGTAAACTTGAAAAAATGACGATTAATCAAGGTAATCCGTGGGAGCGACCGGAATTCAACTAGTTGAGAGCCATAGTGATGTGCGCTTGTTTCTCCTTCTAATGGTGAAGGCGGGGAGATTGTGCTCTTTCTTAATATGTCTTGCAGTCGATTGTTCACCAATACATGCATCTCATCCTTGTGTTTTAGAATCCTTTTTGAATGGCTCATAGGATGCTCCGGTCTGTGGCTTTCCTTTTCCTGTTCTTCTACCAATTCCAATAGTGCTGAATAAGATGGAGAATAATGTTGATTCTGTATGTTTAGGATATTCTGATCCCATAAACACGTTCCATGCTCTTTAAACTAAGAACAAGGCATGGCCTCGTCCTGATTGAGGGGAGTATCCACAAGCTCTTCAACTGGACTATAGGGCAATCTTATTCTGAGAAAAGCTCCTAGCAGACTATAGACAACTCTCACTGTCAATGGTTCAATACATGGGGTAGTAGGCCCCAATGGCGTTGAGGCCCAGCCTCAGCACTTTCTCCTTTCCTTGGTTTCTTTTCTACTCTCTTGCAGCATAGATTGGATTTGTTGCTCAATCCTTAACAATATTTTTTTAGGGGTGTATATATAGGTTTGTTTTTATCCAGAGTATCACTTTCATCCAGAGACCCATTGTTTAGCTTATCAGTGTTAGTCTATGACCCGGTTTCATTTTTATTTTGGGTCATCTCCAAGTCACCAAGTAGTTCTCAAGTAGGTGTGCAGTAATTAGGCTTTTTAATGCAGGGTCTTGCCCCACACTGGGGTCAGGCTCATTCTTAAAAGATTGTCCCTGCTTATCACATACATCAATGTTACTAGGATTTTGTTGTGCAACTCCGTACTTTCTCCTTCTTTCTCCTTGGGTCATTTAATTGGCTTAGAGATACATGGTGTACGCGCGTGTCTGAGGAACAGCATACAGTGCCACAGGGCTGGACGAGCTGACCAAGACCCTCTTGGTGAGGGCACTTCTGGTCACTGGCATTATCCCTCTGTACTCCCACAAAATAAGGTGCGCATAGAGGTCCCCTTGCCCCCATTTATCAGTATAAGAAATCAATGAATTGTAATCAGTGTAAAGACCTCAATGAACAGATAGAAACAAGTAAGAGCAAATGCTGCAGTCAAGAAAACAAATAAATCGAACTGTAGAAGAGTCAGCACATACAAACATACTGAAACCGGTAAAACATATACAGATCTTACCAACCAGTCTCCGAAAAAGCCTAGGTTTAATGTATTTTTTCAGTGTTTCCGGTTCAAATGAACTTTTCACACGTCAACTAGACATCATAAAATGTTGTTATATACTTGCAACAATATCTTATACTTGCTATCAAACACTTATTAAATGTAATTCATAATCGGTCATTGTGCCAAATGCTCTATTTGAGATTTGATGAAATTCATAGCAGTTATACAAAATACACTGTAATTGCTTATTTCACTTTACTGTAATATCCGAGCATCGTTACGTTAGCTCTTCATTCCTTTTGACCTCTATACATGTTAATTTCTTCTCCAGTATGCCCGCCAGCCTTCCCAAGGCAATAATTAATCATGTGTGTACCTGATGAGCAGCTCTAGATACCAAAAAGGTTCCATTTTTATGTGATCAAATCTTCCTAAGTGTACCACATCCTTAAAACACTCTCACGTCTAAAGGTCTGAACAACTTGGCACCTCCATATCTCTGAGAAAGAATAAATAAGAGACTTACTACACACCCTATGAGATCCACCAATGCCCACACTCTAGAGATCCCCATATTTAAACGTACCACCGCTGGTGGCTCCAGTTTCCTGGTCAAAGCAGCGCAAACCTGGAACGCAATCCCTTTGGATCTCAGAATGGAACAACCTTACTTCAAATTTAGACGGAACGTTCTTACCTGGATACGAAAAAATTATTCCTAACTGCGCCCCCGTCCTGTACCTGTACCAAGACTGCACCTGTTACCTGATACCTGTTTGGCCTTGCCTTTCTCAATGTTTTTGTTACCCAATGCACTACTTGACTGTAACCTGTAATACGTAATATGTGACCCCCCAGTTTCATTGTAAACTGAAGTGGCAGTAATTGTATATTTCCTGTATGTATGTACCCTACCTATTCTGTAACTAAGCTTTAAGTCTACTTGTCCTGTTGCGCCCAGCTACCTAAGAGTTTGGTGCGCCTTACCAAATAAATAAACAAACAAACCATATTCGTGGGCCAAAATGAAGCAACTCGTCAGTATGTGTCTATTAGTTTCCAGTATATAAGGCACTTTACACAGTCTGCAGTGTCTGTTCTCTTTAATGATGCCGCGTCTAGGCTCGTTCACTGCCAAGGTTGGTAACTGATTCAGTCCCATCAGTGCTAGGAACCTTCTGAGCTGAGGAAAGGGACACTGCACAAAATCATTTTGTGGATGCAAAAAATAAAAATATAGGCGAGCAAAAATGCTTACGCTTTTTATTCGAGCAATATGATCAGGTTTTGTTATCCAGTCCCACTCTAACTTTTTTTGTAAGTTCTATTTTCAATTGATATTAAAACTTGTCCCATGCAGGTTCTCATCCCATCATCTGATAAAACTTTGCGTTGTCTTACTTTATTAATGGACAGGCAATGTTTTCTTTCATTGTGTAGCCTGAGAGATCCAATAAAGGGTAACTTGGATCTTCCACAGCTTTTATGAATATCTCGTTTAAGTAGTACATGGCCCTCTAGCGCGGTTAGTCCAAGTTCAAGGCGTATTGCCTCTACCCGGGATACCTTGCAACAGGCCCAGCAATTTCCTCCACATCATCCCGTCCAGTTGTTCAGTCGCTTGTAATTATTCTCATATTTGATCTCCAAACCATAAAGAATGGTGGCCATGATACTCTGCTTATAGCATTCTAGTCTGACCTTCAAACTTCACCCTGCTCTCTTCTTAGCAAATTTGTAAATCATAGCCATTAGTGAAAGTGCCTTCCAGCCTTTTGTTTCCATTAGTTAATTGTGCTTGTTTCTTTCTATGACCACATACCCTAAATAAGTAATGGCGCAAACATGCTCAAGGAATCCGTCCTGTGTATGTAATGTTTGTGACTTCCTTTCACTGTAACCGAAGCACATTTATTTCATTGTATTCATGTTTACCTGCATTCTATTTACTTTAGTATCAGCGCTTAGATCCCGTGCACTTCTCCCAAGTCCTATGAACGTGTGGTCCGGGATAATGTCGTCCGCATACGCGAGCCACAGTATGTGTTATCCCAATTTTGGGAGGTGCATTATTAATATGAGCTGGCGTATCGGGTAAATCATAGGTACATGATTGTATATTTTCAGTTTCCAATCCCTCCTGTGGGTTATAGGTATTTACCAGCCGCAGCTTCTTGCACAAGGAACCTTCTTTATATTCAGCCTCAAATGCCATTATGTTGTGGTCCTTATTTCTGTGGGAGGTATATGAGATCGCATTTCATTTAATGAACCTCCCGTAGGTCGGCCATCCTGGTTATTTCTGACAATTTTTTGATAGATTTTGTAGCCATCCAAATAATCCGCAGTTTTCAGACAGTTTACGTGTATCAGGGGCGTTGCTAGGGGGGGGGTAAGGGGGCTATAGCCCCTGATCTTTTGGTTGTAGCCCCGGATAGAATCTCAGGAGCTACAGCCAAAAGACTAGCTAGCCCCCAGTCCCAACAGTTCCGACATCGGCTTAGCCCCGGGTCTTTTCCAGACCTAGCAACTCCCCTGACGTGTATCATAAACATATCGGATTTGGTGCGTATTTTAAGCCCGCCACCGCCACATGTGAAATGTGCATGCCCGCAAGTATTCTATGTACTAACTTTACAGGTTCATGGTCTTGATGTCAGGAGTGTCTGAAAAAGCCTATAGTCTGCCAGGCCACTTAATGTCTTTGTGTGTAAGTTTGGCAGTCGCAAAGAGTAATCCTGCTGCTAGACCCCATGTCACCCCAGGAGCGAGAGCGTAGGACTGAGGCCGGCAGAAATCTATATGAAGGGTATTGCCGAACCCAGGTGTCGGCTAGAAACACCCCCAGACACAGAAGGAGGTCATAATTTCTGGGCTTTGCCAAATAGAGGCAGCGAAAATATCAAGGCACCATAGAACGTCCACCACCAGAAGACCTGTGTGACTACACAAACTCACCCTCAGGTCGCTCAGGCTTGTAACTGATGCCCCAGGGCATTACCCGACCGGTAATGCCCCTCTGCAAGGGTTAAATTGCTTAAAGATGCATGCTTACACGTTACTATGCCTCAACCCTGCAGGATAGGAGACAGAAACCCTGACGCAACCAGTAATTTAGATGAGCATAGCAAGGAGAACGGATGCAACTACTCCCTCTGCCCCTATGTACTCCATGCTTGTCCCTAGAGCCCTGTGCCCCCTTTTAAAAAAAAAAAAAAATTATGACTTGAACCCTATTAATTTTGGTAACATTTGAAGACCTGCAAAATTGCTTGCTTGCTGCCTAAGGACCGCTCAGGTAAATGGGCTCTTTCGCACTTTAAGGCAATCCTGCAGTAGACGCAACCTGCCCAGTAGAGCATTACTCCTGATATTGACACACAGGAAAATATTAACAGTGACAAATAATTTACTGGACGTCCGTTTGTCTCCTGCTTTAGTGATGGCAACGTGTTTTCAATTTAACTTCCTATGATACCTTTGCTTATTGAACGACACATTCTATAATACCATCTTCTTAATAGCGCTGATGTCACTATTTATGCAAATAAGAGGCTGGGGGAAGACGCACGTTGCCACCTAGTGCCCCACAAATCCTTATTCCGGACTTGAGCATGGGCAGCTCATTCTACATCTGACCTTGCATAAGGTAGGCAGCTGCTGGCCCTGGGCTTAGGTCCTTATCTAATTGGCACTATCCGGGATCTTGTGCCACCTGTCACAGTATCCACTTGGACCAGGTTTTAAAGCGATTAGATTATCGGCTCTCGCGTGCGGTGACGCAGCACTGCTCTGACTGAGCCAGTGGTAGAAGTGTAAAAAATAAAAAAAGTAGTGGAACTATGTTCACTCTGCCCGCCCCCTTTTCTTCTCACTCCCCCCCCCCCCATACTCACTGTCACCCCATACCCCATTGGAACCGCATACCTGGGTCCTTCCTCCCCCCCACTATTGTGTTTTACAACCGTTCTAGTAGTAAAACTGAAGAAAACACAAGGAAAGAAAATGGATTGAAATGACCACCATTAGAGTGTCATTGCCCCATTCAGCATGCACCTTCATGCAGCCTCCCCTTCACCATCCACCATTCGCACCTCTTAAAGAACATGGCCAGCCACAGACACACCCCGTCTGAGCCTAAAGCCATTCCTACTGCTTGGGAATGGGTTTTATATCCCAAGCAGCCTATTGAAATAAATCTTTCATTTTCAGGACCTGTGATATAGCGTAGTGCAAAGTTGCACTGGCTTAATTCGGGTTCGAGTCCCCAATGGAGATGAAATAAAAAATCAATATATATATTGTTTTAAAGTTCTGTAACGGAACGATGACTGGTGGCCGCTAGAACGTCGTACACTTTGACGACCCCCACCCCCCCCCACACACACACTTTGACCCCTGGACTGAGCACCGTTCTTTTGTCTGCCAGAAACAAAGCCTTCAATGTCTGCTTTCCAGCCCTTGCCCCTCACTCCGCCCCAAGGTGCTCTGTACAAGCCTCCTGCAGTATGCAACCCCCCAAACCCCCCTCTTACCCGGTGAGCGTTTAGAAACCGATGTCACCGATTCCAGGCATCTCCTCATGCTAGCGAGGCCGGCAGGGCCTGCTTGAACAGACTTGACTATCTGTGCTTTTCTTAGGAGGGCGCTGCTGCTGCAGTGAGCGGCAATTGGATTTCATTGATGGTGGATGTTTAATTACCAACGTTTCTAAGGATTACTCTCAATAACTGGTACAGTTTGTACAGCACAATGTGTATGAGTGTCTTGTGCAAGTGCTGTATAAAAAATACTTTTCTTCCAGTATATGTTGGGCATTTGTACACATTTTTCTAACGTCCTTTACATTTTTGTAACGTCGTTGCACGTGCTGAAATCGAGGAGCAGACACTGTGATGTCACTTCCTGTGGCGTCAACTCTTGTTATGAATGCAAATTAAGGCGCCTCTGCAATGGCTTTCAGAACAGGTCCCCGCAAATCATAGAAACTGCCCCGGCTTCCGTTTAATGTTCTCATTAATTCTGATATCTATTTGAATAGGTTGCACCTTGCTCACGCTTCTAGCGCTGACAGAAGGATTTGGGTGCCCCTTAAAATAAACTGTATTGGACTGCATTCGCACATTTTTTCTTAAAAGGCAGTGCGACATTGCAAGCCGAAGGCATGGGTTAGGTTGGGAGAGGGTTACTATTATACGGATCTCCTCCCATCTGATCTTTAATGACGCTGGACGTCAGCAATCTCCTTATTTGGGAACTGACTATGTACAACACAATGTTAAATAAAACTTACGATTGTTCCCTTCAGCTGAAGCTGAATAGATGATGAATTGGTTTGTTTGAATGTTACTGCCATCTCCTGTACACTTTCTAACCAATGAAAATCGTTCCCTGTGTTCTCTTATTTGCAACCATTATTGACCACAAGGTGATTTATGTTTTAATTGCGTGTCTTTACTTTTTTTTCAAGGGTCTCCAGAGCAATTTAAAGTACTCCCTCTTACCAAGGCGCCTGATTATCAGCAAGCGATTGGCGCAGTGCCTGCACCCAGCTCTACCCAGTGGAGTGCACTTGAAAGCTCTCGAGACATATGAGATCATCTTCAAAATTATTGGCACAAAATGGCTGGCCAAAGACCTATTCCTGTACAGGTAAGGCGGCAATGCCAAAGCCGTGTGCCTTCACTGTGCATTGCAGAGTGTATGGCTGGGATTACATCTTTTTTTTTCTTTTTAAAGTTCTGGATTATTTCCCCTGTTGGCGAATGCAGCAATGTCGGTGAGGCCTGTTCTCCTGGGCCTCTACGAGACTTATTTTCTTCCTCTGCAGAAGTCCCTTCTGCCAAGTCTTCAAGCCTTCATAACTGGACTCCTGCCTGGCCTCGAGGAGGGATCGGAAATTTATGATCGGTAAGAGGATTTCTAATTATATACAAAATATAGTTTGTTTTTTTACTCTTTGTTCTGCTAAACATTGTAGTCTTGGATATAAGCAAATTTAGTCTGCACAGTAGCCTGCCACTAAACGGGTCTTTGTGTTTTGGATATTTGGTTACAGGAACTTCTTGCTAACCTTGTTTTCTGCAGCCCTGAAGAAGGCTGGAATCTATGCACTAACTAGGCCCTTAGAAGCCGAAACTCGAGTTGGCATCATTGTGATTCTTCCCTCCAAGGCATTGCTGCAATTGATCCATTGATACCACTCCAAGCATAATTCCAAAGGGGATTAAGGCCAGATTTGGGCCCCTTACCCCAATGATCATAATTAGCGCTATTACATTTAGAGTTGTGTCCTTTGTGGGTTGTGATGAATACTGCAGAATTCTTACAAAGACCCTGCCTAGAGTCTCCTCCCAGGTGGCATGGGGAAGACAGCCGCTGCACAATCCTAACCCTGGGATGGTATTAGCCGATAGGATCACCTGGAGGGAGAAGGCCCCAGGGGAATGGGAGTACTCCATTGGGAGAGACGCTGTATTTTTCTTCTTCAGAGGGAGCGATTTCTGTAATACTAGAATACTTAATGGCTTGTTGTCAGAGGGAAGTTTCCTTTCCCAAAGCTATCCATCTTGTTCGCTTTAAAAATGGTCATAATCCATATAGTAACAGAAAGTAATACTGTAGACATTTATGAAACTGATTCTCCCTTAAATATGAATCTATCACTTATCAAGCGAAAAACGACCCTTTACAAAGTTGCCCACAGTCCTTGTAATAAAACCTCTTGTAATCAACAACCAAATGATAGTTGTAAACATCAGAACACCAACATCTTAAATTCAGATGAAACTTTCTGAAAGTGTAATTACTGAGAAGAGTAAAGTGAGTAAAGTTGAACATAGGATTCAGAACAGAAGAGGTAATTTGGGCATTGTGGGACTTGAAGTCCCCAATGTTGAAAGTACTGTGACATGGAAGAGGGACTTGGAGGCACTGGACTGCAATATGCAGTCTAGTGGATCTAATGACCCACATCCGAGCAGTACTTTTGAGTATATAAGACCTCTCGAGTGCAGGCCATGAGGAGAAGAAGCAGGAGGTGGAATGGATTCCATGACTCCACTTTGCAGTGTTAGGAGAAGAAAGGAAGCAGACACGCAAGGGGCCTCGGCTAGTTGCAGAGCGGAGGCTGGATTGGAGAGGATGTCTTCCTTTGATGAGCTTGTTTTCAGAGGTTGCGTGGCAGGAAGCATTGTCGTGAAAAGCTTTCCCCCTTTTTGAGGTGTGCTTCGGTGGCAGTCGAGCACCGGAGTGCTGCCTTCTGCCGGAGCAAGGAATGCTCCTTTCCCAGCCAGCATGGGCCGAAATAAGTAAACCGAAGAGGCTTGCCAAACCGGAGACGGCAGCAGAAGCAGAAGACACTGTGGCAGTGGAGCTAGCAGATGGACACATATGCAGCAAGCGGTAAGTTCACCAAATAGTACCAGGTACGGTCCGTAATTGCCCACTGGCCACTAGTTTTTATTTTGAATACCAAACTGATAAAAATAAGTTGAAGTGGCGCAATAAAGGTTACATGTGATTACGTGGAATCACAAAATAATGAATCCAATTACAACTAATACCAAAATAACTATTTCCAAAATAACAAATCCCTTTTACGTTGTTTTTCGGGCCCCCCCCCCCAAGCATCATTGTTTTTGTTTCTTATACTTTTCCCCCACCAGCAAAACCCACTATTCTCACTCCCAATCCCATTTTTAGTTTTTCCCAAATTCGTTATTTTGGAATTAGTTATTTTGGATTTGCTGTAATTGGATTCGTTATTTTGTGATTCCACACAATCCCTGCACACCGCAATAAGAATGTTGTGGACAGACCAGAAAGGAAAGATCATAATTGTGATCCTGGGAGCCAGAAGCATTGCAAGAGCCAAGAAAAGGCAATATTAAAACACGTTAACAATAACCAGCATTGCCAAAGTCAAGAGAGGACAAGACTGAAGCAAGCTAATTTATAACCTTTATTGCCAGAGTGAGGAAGAGGCAATAGTGGGAAAAGACCTCAACAAGCATTGTCTAAGCCAAACAAGAGCAATTGTGCTAGAGAGCAATTAACGTTTACTTGATGTAGAAGTGGGAAAACAAGAGTGGCAGGAGAACAGCCTTCCTGACAGGAAGTATTCCGGAGGAGAGGAGCATAACCTGCATTGCATGTGGCAATCAGTAGGGTGGAGCTAATGGCACCAATATGTATCATGTCTTCCCAGAAGCAGTAGTAACTGTTGATGTTGTTGAAAGTCAAAGACTTTATGGTTTGAAGATAAAGTTACAGCAGAAGTACTTGTAGCAGTTTTAGGAGCTTTTTAGTCCTGGTGGACAAGTATTCCAGGATAGGGACTTTGTAGTGGAAGTCCTGGCATGTGAGCGGGCCAGGAAACAGTTATTGAAGTAAGGTGTTGTAGTTAAAACTTGCGAAGAAGTGGCAAAACCTCAAAGTGTTTTGTGAACTGTTGTGAAATCATCCTGACAAAACATTGCTCTTGATGTCATGATCCGTCCATCACGCCCTTTCTGGTCTTCCTGGTCCCTGGCACTTCGGGGTTTACTCGATATAGACTAGGCAAACTTCAATACCTGGTGGAATGGAAAGGTTATCCACCCAGCGAACGTACCTGGGAACCAGTCTCAAATTTGAACTCCCCCAGATTGCTCAGGTTTCACCGAATTCATCCAGGTAAACCCGGTGAAACGGGTTTTAGAAGGGGGCATGCTGTCCTGATCCGTCGATCACGCCCTTTCTGGTCTTCCTGGTCCCTGGCACATCGGGGGTTACTCGCTGTAGTACACCCAACATGGCCGTTTACACGGAACGAGGTCTATCGACCTTTACGTCCTATGCAGCATGTTCTATAAATTAGCCACTCCCCTGCGGTTCTGCGCGTCTCAACGCTACCGATGGCTGTGGCCTGACGTGCTCTGTAGTTCGTTCTCCTGAACTGTGTTGCTTCCTGGTTCCCGGACCTTCCTCCTCCTCTTTTCCTCCTACCTTCCTTGATCCTGTTTCTTCCGCGTTCCACGCAGACCGCCTCCTTGTGCTGCCTCTATTACAAGCTTCGTGGAGTCTCTATAGTGCCGGACGAAGAAGCTGAACGAATCCTGGAATCCAAAGACGGCCGAGCGGGCTTGTACAAGACCCGAACTGCTCGGAAGAAAACCCTGACAAGACTCCGCAAAACAGAGAAAACGGGTGAGAGAAGGGGAAACCTGTGACAGATTGAGACGCCACCTGACCGATCTCGATACAGACATGGAAGCGGCCATCCAGGATCTTATGCGTGGCATGCAAGAGCTGACGACCGAAGTGCAAAACATAAAGGCGGAAAACCCAGCATTAAAACAATTGGTGTTATCCCGTGATTCCGCCACGAAGGCGAGTGTAATTCTAGGCGGTGTCGTTGACAAGTACGACGGTTCAGCAAAGAACCTTCATGGATTCCTAGATTCTTGTTTGGTCCACTTTACATTTAAGCATCATTTTTCTACGTCCAGGGCTAAAGTGGGCTTTATTATTTCGCATCTTTCCGGGAATGCCTTGACCTGGGCCAACCCATTGGTTAACTCTGGTGATGCTCTCCTGGATGACTACGACGTCTTTATAGAGGCCCTCAAGACCATGTTCGAACGCCCGGAACAAGTTTACAGTGCCCAGGAACGTTTACTCTACTTTCATCCGGGTTCCCAGGATTTGCTCTCGTATGTCACATGCTTCAAACAGCTGGCTAAGGAAGCGGATTGGTCCTCTGAAGCTTGTTTTACTTTATTTTGAAGAGGGCTAAACGAAGAGATCAAGGACGAACTAGCCAGAGTGGCACGCCCGGGTTCCTTTCAAGCCCTAATGGATCTCGCTTTACAGATTGACTTTCGCATTCAGGAGAGAAAGGCAGAAAAAAAGAAAACCAAGTTACCACTCCAGAAAAACCCCATTGGAACCCCTTTGAGCTCAGAAGGCATTTCTACTCCAAGCAATGAGCCTGAACCTATGCAATTAGGGGCCTTCCGTGGACCCATTACCCCACAAGAGAGGATGCGAAGGATTCATACTGGATTATGTATGTATTGTGCATCCGACAAACATTTAGTAAGAGAATGTCAGATTGCCCCCCCACGGCGCTCGGGGAAACCCCAGCTCTCGATCCTAAACGGAGCGCAAGTTCGGGAGAGAGATGTCTGCTCCACCTCTATTCCATCCTTGAACTCTCCTGGACAAAATTCCTTGGTAATCTTACAGGCCTTCTTGAAAACATCCAAGAAAGAAATATACCCCATCCTGGCACTGGTCGACTGTGGAGCTATGGGGGTATTCATAGATCATGAATGGGTCCTAAAACACCATATTCTTTACGAATCCTGGACTATCATGCAACCTGTAGAAGCAATTGATGGAAGACCCCTTTCTTCTGGATCTATAACCCTGCAGACCAAGGAGATCGAGCTTGCTCTAAATCAACATCGAGAAAGGATAAGATTTGACATCATCAAGTCAGCCCATTACCCCATGGTTTTGGGAATGCCCTGGCTTTAAAGACACAACCCCTATATCATTTGGGCAGCGGGATCCTTGTTCCTGGGTTCTGAGTTTTGTATGTCCCACTGCTTACATCCAGACCTTGATCCTACACCATCGAAGGGAATTCCTACAACTCATCAGAACACAATCTCAGTCTCAAACGTCATCCGGGTCCCGGAGGCTTACCAGGAATATTCTGATGTTTTCTCCTCTGCCATTGTTCAGGCCTTACCTCCCCACAGACCTGAAGATTGTGCTATTGAAACGGAACCTTCAGCGGTGATTCCTTTTTGGAAGGATGTTCATCCTATCAGAACCTAAAAAGAAAGCCCTTTGTGAATACCTGGACACAAATCTTACAAATGGCACCATACGACCATCTAAATCTCCATCAGGTGCCTCCCTGTTCTTCGTTCCTAAAAAAGACACTAAAGAACTCAGACCGTGTCTGGATTATCGAGGTCTAAATCAATGTACTCTCAAGGACCGCTATCCGTTGCCCTTGATCTCAGACATCCTGGAGGCAGTAAGAGGCGCAGTTGTGTTCACCAAGCTGGATCTCAGGAGCGCCTATCATTTGATTCGTATCAGGGCAGGTGACGAGTGGAAGACAGCCTTTAGAACACCCTTTAGGCATTTTGAATACTTAGCCATGCCCTTTGGACTTGCTAATGCCCAAGCAGTGTTCCAACGTTTCATGGATCGAGTGTTCTCGGACATGCTGTTCCTTTTTGTGATTGTCTATCTGGACGATATTCTAATATTTTCGAAGGACCCTCTCGAGCACGAAGAACATGTGAAAGCAGTATTACAACACTTACGCGAAAATAAACTTCTGGCGAAGCCCGAGAAATGCATCTTCCATACTTCTACTGTTCACTACCTACGGTTTGTCCTTACTCCCGATGGTATTGGTATGGATCAATCCAAGGTTAAGGCTATTTTATCCTGGCACAGCCCCGCCTCGGTGAAACAGATACAATCCTTCCTGGGCTTGGCTAATTTCTATAGGAAATTCATACCTTCTTTTTCTGAGATTGTCCAACCAATAATTGCCTTATTGAAGAAAAATGTTCCCTTCCATTGGACCATGGTCCAAGAGAAAGCCTTCCAACAGTTAAAGTCTGAATTTACACAAGCTCCCATTCTTTCTCAGCCTGATGTTAATCGCCAATCATAGTGGAGACAGACGCCTCCAATTACACCATTAGAGCCGTCCTAAAACAGCAATTCGAGGACAGCTTGGAACATCCCATCGCCTACCTTTCTTGGACATTAACTCCTAGTGAAACCCATTACTCCGTCCTAGAGAAAGAGCTGCTAGCCATCCGTCAAGCCTTCACAGAATGGCGTCATTTACTTCTAGGAGCCAAATTTCCGGTCCATGTCTGCACAGATCATCGAAACCTACAAGTGTTTCAAGCCCTGGAATGTAGGAATAGTCGCCAAGCTCGGAGGGCCTTCTTTTTTGCCCAATATCAGTTTCAGATTCACCACGTTCCTGGAACCCAAAATGTAATTGCTGATGCACTTTCTCGTCGTCCAGACTATGAACCTCCGGAGGATCGGACGTATCCCAAGATGGTTCCTCATACTATATTCGTAGCTCAAGCAAACAACCTCCCGGAAGAGATTCGTATCCAAACTCAGACTTTGGAACTTTTGAAAGGAATTTCAGAAAGGAATCAATGGAACTTGAGAGTCAAGGACGGATACTTGTTCAAAGATACCAATCTGGTCATTCCTACACAAAAATTACAACAAAGAATAATAAATCTCTGCCATGATACTCTTCATTCCGGTCATCGTGGTATTTCCAACACCCTCCGTCTAATACAAAGACAATTTTGGTGGCCCAAGTTGAAGACCGATGTACAACTGTATATTCAATCTTGCTTCGTCTGTAATCAGAACAAACATGATAACCGGGAACCAGCAGGTCTCTTATTACAGCCTACACCACCAACCAGACCTTGGGAAATCATTGCTACAGACTTCATTGTGGAATTGCCGCCTTCTAGAGGTTATACCACTATCATGGTCACCATTGATCTATTCACTCATATGGCTCACTTCACCCCTCTGTATAAATGACCATCCTCCTCAGAACTTGCTTGTATTTTCCTGGAACACGTCTTCCGAGTGCATGGACTTCCTTCCAAGATCATATCGGACAGAGGACCCAGTATATGTCTCAATTCTGTAAACACCTCTGCAGGATACTAGGGATTCAACAAGCTCTCTCCTCGGGATATCATCCTCAAACCAACGGTGTCACAGAACGAGTAAATCAAACCCTTGAACAATATCTTCGTTGTTTCTCTACCAAAGTCCAGGATGATTGGTCACTTTTAGTACCAGTAGCCAAATTTGCTTACAATAATTCCAAACATTCGGCTGTTAAGACCAGCCCTTTTTTCTGCAGCCAAGGATTTCACCCTTCGGTCTTACCTTCTGTTCTTCCACACCCTACACTTGTTCCTACTGTCGATTCCTGGATTTAAACACTCCTAAATGTTCAGAGAGAAGCCAAGAAACATCTCGAAAGAGCGCAAATCCAAACCAAACACTATGCAGATTCAAGAAGAAGACCAGGGCCTTCATACTCCATTGGGGATAAAGTATGGCTATCCTCAAAACTTCTACCCCGACATCTCAGACCGAATAAGTTGGCTCCCTGGTATTATGGACCCTTCTCTATAAAAGAGATCATCAATCCTGTGGCCTTTCGACTCCAACTCCCGGACTCCTGGAGGAAGATGCATCCAGTTTTTCACAAATCCCTGTTGAAGCCTTTCATCCAAACTACCCGGACTACTCTTAGACCTAGTCCTGTGGCTGTCAATGACCAGCTGGAATATGAAGTTTCTCGTATTTGTGATTCCCGATATAGACTAGGCAAACTTCAATACCTGGTGGAATGGAAAGGTTATCCACCCAGCGAACGTACCTGGGAACCAGTCTCAAATTTGAACTCCCCCAGATTGCTCTGGTTTCACCGAATTCATCCAGGTAAACCCGGTGAAACGGGTTTTAGAAGGGGGCATGCTGTCCTGATCCGTCGATCACGCCCTTTCTGGTCTTCCTGGTCCCTGGCACATCGGGGGTTACTCGCTGTAGTACACCCAACATGGCCGTATACACGGAACGTGGTCCATCGACCTTTACGTCCTATGCAGCATGTTCTATAAATTAGCCACTCCCCTGCGGTTCCGCGCGTCTCAACGCTACCGATAGCTGTGGCCTGACGTGCTCCGTAGTTCGTTCTCCTGAACTGTGTTGCTTCCTGGTTCCCGGACCTTCCTCCTTCTCCTTTCCTCCTACCTTCCTTGATCCTGTTTCTTCTGCGTTCCGCGCAGACCGCCTCCGTGTGCTGCCTCCATTCCAAGCTTTCTAGAGTCTCCATAGATCCCGGACGAAGAAGCTGAACGAATCCTGGAATCCGAAGACGGCCGAGCGGGCTTGTACAAGACCCGAACTGCTCGGAAGAAAACCCCGAAAAAGGACTCTGCAAAACAGAGAAAACAGGTGAGAAAAGGGGAAACCTGTGACACTTGATGCAGATGAATTGTGGAAGTGTTTTTGATTCCTAAGCAGAAGAAGTTGTATTGGACTTTTTGCTATAAGTGAAGAGATAAAGACTTGTCTAGTTGAACTGTTTGTTAAAAACCAAATGAAAGTCTTTTGGAGTAAGAAGAACTTTATAATTGAAACTTGGTTTCAAAACATTTCTATATTGATATGAAACCCTGCTTTGAATCCGCGGAAGGGGAATCCGACCCAGGATAAAAGGATATCAAGATATTTGGTTTGTGTAGAACCTAACTGTTATTTCTGTTAAATTTACATTTCCATACATTTCCTTTGGGTTGAATGTATGTGTAATTGTGAGGGACAGATTCCCTTTATTAGAGCGTTTCCTTCAGTTTATTTTGATAGGCGGGGAAGCCTTGTTATGTTAGGGATAGTGAGGCATTTATCCAACCCTTTTAACTTAATAAAATGGCATCTTATGAAAAACCTTTACTCAGTTCTGCTTCATATTTCGTACCCCTTCCAGGATCAACACATGCCTGTGACTCTAGGTCTAAACTCTAATAGGAGTGCATGGGCTTTATCGAGTTGGTTTCTTTTCGTATATCATTTCTATTCGTTCACTTTTTGTTCACATGGTGATGGGCACATTCTAAGCAAGTTTTCGCCTGTGAAGACACTGTGGAGTTGGTCTTCTTTCCTCCATCTGTATATCCAATTTATTGATTTATTTTTTTTTTTGTAATTTTTAGTTTGAATCAAACTTTTATCACAAAACATTTTTTTTTATCAAAACCTTTAAGAAAACAAACATCCTCCATAACAGTTCACAAACCCAGACTTAAGTTTCAATATCCAAACAGGCTTCCAAAAAATGTATTGCTGAACACGTCAGATGAATTGAACTTCCACCTAAGATTCTTAACCACCATTCATCCATGTTGTCATTTATAGGCACAAATTGTGTTAGGTGGATGGACCTCAAAGTCTTAAGTTCTGGGCATTCTGTTATTAGATGTTTGAGTGATTCTATGTTGGTCTTACAGAATCTGCAACCGTTGGCATCTGATTTTTCAATGTGACGTGCCACTAACATTTGTTTTGTCTTTACGGCATTCAGACGCAATCTCAGGAATCCATTTTGCTGATGTTGAGAAGGACATTTCTGCAAATATTGAGGCAAATTGTCTAATTTGTTCATTACTAGACTATGGTCCAAGGCAGTCGAAAGATCTTTATATTTGGATAGATTTTGGATCCAGAACCATTGTTTTATTTTTTTCTTTGCGATTTGAGGCTGGTCTAGCAGTGTTTCGATCTTGATGTCACTCGCCTTTAGAACTTCCTCTAGCTCTTGTGTCCAGATCTTAAGTAATCCAGTGTATTCCAAGTTATCTCTTGGCGCTAATAACTTGTATGCAGGTTCTGGATTTGCGATTTTGCATTTTTCGTAGCATCGCTAGGGATTTCCAGACGACACAGCCGTATAGTTCTTCTAACGCCAGTTCATACCTTATTGCAATGATTGAGATATAGTTTGGTAGTCTTAACACTCGCCGCCAGAAGATTCCCTCTAGTTTTGCCCAGATTTTATGGTCCAAGTTCCATCCTGTTTCTGATCCTTATGTGATTCCTGGGACTACCTTTTGCACATAA
This sequence comes from Ambystoma mexicanum, assembly GCF_040938575.1. Taxonomy (NCBI): domain Eukaryota; kingdom Metazoa; phylum Chordata; class Amphibia; order Caudata; family Ambystomatidae; genus Ambystoma; species Ambystoma mexicanum. Next base: position 231,117,317 of record NC_090939.1, on the reverse strand, counting down.
AACTGCCGCACTGGGATTAAGCTGAACTTTCCAAACAAGGTGTGAATTTGCGCCCCTTGAAGAGCGAACGTTTTCATTCGTTGCAGCAGGTTTAGTACCCAATTAATTTCTCGAATTGACTTGTTTATTAGAACTCCCAGATAGTGTATTTCGCCGACTGCTTCAATTTCTTCGTTGTCGATCTTCCATTTGAAGTCTCGGTTTCTTTTTCCTTTTTCCGGGCCAAACTTCATTATTTTGGCCTTTTTCACATTGATTCTTAGATCATTATTCTCCATTTACTTATTTATTTATTTATTCGCATTTGTTGAGCGCGCAGCAGACCGGAGGCATCGTGGCGCTTGTTACAGTGATTCTTAGACTTAGTTACATACAGATTGGTGCCCGTGGTTACAGTGGCCATACATTGTACTTTAATGACATACATGTTTTGATCATCTAGATCAGAATGGTAAGTTAGTTGAAGAGGGTGGTTTTGAGTTGTTTGCGGAAGGAGCGGAGAGATGTCTCAGCTCTGAGGTGGGTGGGCAGCGCGTTCCATAGCTTAGGTGTGAGGTATGGGAAGCCTATACCTCCAGCCTTGGTTCTATTGATGCGTGGAATGGTAAGCAGGTTGGTGTAGGTAGATCTGATAGGCCTGGTGGATTGAGATCTGTGCAGTGTGTCGGATAGTTCGGAAGGTGCTGTATGGTTGATGCATTTATGTGTGGTTGTGAGAATTTTGAAGGTGATCCGTTCCTTGACTGGGAGCCAGTGGACTGCCTTTCTCGCTTGGGTGATGTGATCTCTTTTTGGTATGCTGAGGGCTGCTCTGAGCGCGTTGTTTTGAGTGGTTTGGAGCCTGGATAAGTTGTTCTTAGAGGTGCCGGCTAGGAGAGCATTACAGTAGTCTAGTTTGGCTCCTATAGTGGCTCTGGCGATGGATAGGCAGTTATCTTTAGTTAGGAAGGGTTTTATTGCGTTAATGAGTTTGGTACTCAGTGCAGACGCTGATACTATGGAGCTAACTTGTTTGTCCATGGATAGGGTGGCATCTAAGTGCACTCCTAGCGTTTTGACTGAGGATAAGACTGGGATGATGCAATTGTCTATGTTAAAGTTGATGTATAGCGGGTTTAGGTTGGACAGGGTGGGTTTCTGACCTAAGATGAGGATTTCGGTCTTGTCCCCATTCAAGCAAAGGCCGTTGGTAGCCATCCAAGCTTGTATGGTGGAGTATATTAGTTGTAGGGTGGTGGAGTCTTGGTGATAGTTCCCTGTCAGAGGAAGGAGAATATGTCGTCGGCGTAGTTGGTGTAGGTGACCCCATAGCGTCTAGTTTGTCAAATAAGGGCTTGGTGAAAAGGTTATATAGAGTGGGGGCTGTACAAGAACCTTGTGGGACCCCACAGTGTATGATGGCGGGTGTTGCGTGAGCTGTGTTGGAGAATACTTTCATAGCTCTGCCTTGTAGGAAGGAAGTTACCCAAGAAGCAGCGTCCTTAGAGAAGTGTGCTGCATGCGTTAGGTGACTGGTAAGAGTGGTGTGATCTACCAAGTCAAATGCCGCTGATAGGCCGAGGAGAAGGAGGAGTGCGGGCTTACCTTTGTCCAGAATGTTTGTGATTTCGTTTTTTAGGTCTAGAAGGGCGGTTTCAGTTCCGTGTCCCTTACGAAACCCCGATTGTCTTTGACCTAGGATTGAGTTTGATTCAAGGATCAGAGTTGGATCTGAATGTGGGCGGCTTTGTCAAGTAGTTTTAGGAGGAATGGGACTGTGGCTATGGGTTGGTAGTTATTGGGGTTGGCGGGGTCTAGCGTAGGCTTTTTTAGGAGGGGGCGTACCCAGGCCTCCTTGAGGCTGTCCGGGACTATGCCTGTCTTGAATGAGGCATTGATGAAAGCCGTGAGTAGAGGGGCGAGCTGTTCTGCACAGTCTTTGATGATTTTAGGGGGGCATACATCACCCTTACATTGTGAGGGTTTGAGATGTTTGAGGATGTAAATGACATCGGTTTCGGAAATCTTGGTGAAAGTGAATTCGGTTAAGTTGGTAGCTTTAACGCTAGGTTTCATCTGTACGTGTGTACTTTGCTTGGGTAAGGAGTTGTAGTGGTGGGATATCTTGTTTTGGAGGAGGTTTATTTTTTTAGCATGGCTGATTGTATGCCTGTGCACCAGGCCTCGTCTTTGACGATCTCATCTGGGCACGTTGGTGGTACAGTTAGTTCTTTAAAGATACTGAAAAGTTCTTTAGATTGGGAGTTAACACCGGTGATGCGGTGGTTGTAGGCTTCAGATTTAGCAAGGAAGATTGCTTCCTTGTATTTTTGGGCTATGGCTTTGAATATTTCTTTTGTGTTGTCACCGGGGTTACGTTGCCAGTTTTTTAGCACCTGACGTTTGTCTGTGCGCAGAATTTGGAGATTCTCCGTGAACCAGGAGTTAGAGTGCAAGGATTTTTTCTCTTTTTTGTGTTCTAGGGGGGCAGCTGTGTTGACAGCCCTTGTAATGGACTCTTTGAATATATCAGCGAGAATATTGGGGTCTGATGAGAAAGGGGGCTTTAGACAAGACACATTGAGGAGAGCGCTGATATTGGCTGCCGTGAGCTTTTTGGCACTTCTGGCTATGGTTGCCGAGGCTATAGTGGGCACTTTAGAGCTTGTTGTGACAGGGATGTCGAATAAGATGAGATTGTGGTCTGTCCACGGGAGGCTAGAATTGGCGGTGATTGCTATGTTACAGTTGTGGTCTACAATCCAATCTAGGGTGCGTCCTTTGGCGTGTGTGGGCGAAGTGATCTTTTGGGAGAAGCCCAGGTTGTGGAGGTCTTTGGCTAGGGATATAGCAGCTTTGTCCTTGGGGTCGTTGAAACCTAGGTTAAGGTCTCCTATCAGGAGTGCTTTAGTGGATTTTTTGAAATTATTTCCTATGAGGTGATTCATTTGACTTTGGAAGTTGGTGGTAGGGCCAGGTGGGCGGTATATTGTATGAATATTTATAGTGCTGTTGGGCGTGAGTGCTAGCTTGATTGATAGAATGTCGACATTTCCTCCTTCCTCTTGGTGGGGTAGGGTTCTGATAGATAGGGTTTCTTTATGGATAAGGGCTATCCCCCCTCCTGATTTAGCGATCCTATCTTGTCTGATGATGGCATACCGTTGAGGTAGGGCTAGTGTGATGGCTGGGCCAGACGCTGCATGCAGCCAGGTCTCCGTAATGGCGAGTATGTCTAGATCATGGGTGGTTATAAGGTCATATATTTCTAAGGCGTGGGCATTGAGGGATCTTACATTGATTAATGCGCATTTGTATGGAGTGTGGCATGGGTTCTTAGGGCCTGTGGTAAGAGGGTCTACTTTAGGTATAGCAGTTCCTGGAGAGCAGAGATTACTGTTAGGTGTGGTATATGTGGGCGTGCTGCTATGACATGAGGCAATATTCTTTCGGCGGTGGGGTGTGTTGACTTTTATGGTGCGTGAGCTAAGTCTACAATTTCTTTGCGGTGTGTGTGCAGGGGTAGCCTGGTATTGGGTGGGAGAGGTGCGCGCTCTGAGTCTGTCTAGTCTGAGGCTAGTATTGAGAGTCAGCGCAGTGATTTCTAGTGGGTGTGAGGGCGTGGATAAGAGGACCATCGTGGACGGATGATTTTGTGAGATTTGGTGGTGGTGGTGAGGCTCTTGGCTGCTGAGGAGTGGTGTGTTCGAGAGGGTTAGTATCGCACTCAGTAGGCAGGTGTGGAGGAGCGAGGAGTACATATTGAGCATGAGTTAGTAGCGCTATGCAGTGGGGCCAAGGAGGCGCTATGCATCAATCAGTGGGGCCAAGGAGGCGCTATGCAACAATCACAGTGGGGCCAAGGAGGCGCTATGCAACGATCGCAGTGGGTCCAAGGAGGCGCTATGCAACGATCGCAGTGGGTCCAAGGAGGCGCTATGCATCAATCACAATGGGGCCAAGGAGGCGCTATGCAACAATCACAGTGAGGCCAAGGAGGCGCTATGCATCAATCACAGAATAATCACAGAGGGGACTGGGGTGGTGCTGGTGGGTCGTGGTATTCAACTATACAGTTGACCCAGTGTTAGCCTGAGGTGGTGCATGATGGCTAGGAAGCATCCAGTAAGCATGATCAGGTTTGGCTAGTGTGCACACAATGAATGGGATCAACATTGGCTAGGGTATGCAAATTTAAACTGGATCAACAGTGGCTGGGATGCACACACGGAGCATATGAAGGGCGTCAACAACACTTTAGCGTCTTCATCAGTGGGCACGAGGGTAAACGGGGGACTTGCATTTAAGCAGCTGGTATTAGAGGGGGATTGCGACACCAAATGAGAGCGCACAAGGGAGGGTTATAATGCGCGGATTTAACAGTACCGTAAATTGCATTGCCCGGTCCAGAATCCAGCTGACGGCGAGGAAAGGCGTGGACAGGCTGGGACAGGAGTACAGCCTTCGAGCAGAGGCCGGCTTACGCCTCCCGGTCTGCAATTGGCCCAATTGTAGCAGTGGGTGGCCAATGGGAGCGTAGGCGGGTCCAGAGGGGTCCAGGCACAGTATGCGTAGTGCCTAGCGTTGCCGGGCGGCCATCTTGGAATGGCGCAGAGGCAAAACAGAAGAATAGACTTTCGGCGATGAAGTGATCACAGCAAACATGTGCTGTTGCGACTGCAGCGATTTCAGCATGGAGGGCTGCGGCAGTGATGATCTGTAAATGCCCTTTACAGAACGGCAAGATAGTATTAGATTCTCGCGTTTCGGCAGAATATCCGGGTGGCCTGCCTATGTGATGAAGGAAGCTCCGGCTTCCCTCCTAGGCGGCTCACTGCTCCAGCAGTGGTGGATGAGGCTACCACTCCAGTGGTAGTATGATAGTGAAGGCGGGACGATTGTAAACCTAATATTAGTCGCTGTAGCCCTATTTGAGTTTTGTCAATCAAAACCAGGTCATCTGCATAGGTTATGCACCAGATTTGATGACCATTTATTTTTGGAGAGAAGCGATGTGTGTTTGTTAATGCATCCGGGATATCAGCAATAAATAGTTTAAACAAGACTGCAGCTAGAGGGCAACCTTGTTTTACCCCTCTATTCGTGACTGTTGCTTCAGTTAATTCACCCTTTCCGTTTATCCTTACACGAATCGATGTTTTAGAGTGGAAGGCCATTATTGGATGTAGAATATTTTCTGGGCCACCCCAATTTTTAAGTTTTCTCCATAGAAGTTCACGATTGATAGTATCAAAAGCCTGTTGCATGTCTACAAAGGCAAGGAATAGTTTTGAGCTTTTCAACAAGGCTTCCAGTTCCAGTTTCAGTAGGTTTACTATGGTTAGATTAATCTCCGTCCCGACTCCTCTAGTAAACCCAGTCTGACAGCAATCCATAATTCCTTTGTTGGTAGCCCACGTTGTTAATTTTTGTTGGAGAAAGGTAGCCATTATTTTTCCAATTGTATCAAGAAGGGCGATTGGCCTATAATTGACTGGGTCAGACCGATCCCCCCCTTCTTGAATACTGGCACAACAATCGCCTCAGTCCAGGATGCAGGGAGTGATTTTTGATTTGCAATTCTGTCAAACAGTATAGCAATAAAGATGGACCATTCAGTTTTATGTGCCTTTAGCATTATGTTGGAGATGCCGTCAGGCCCTGCTGCTCTTGAATTTTTTAACTTGGAGATTGCATGTTGTATATCTTCCTCGGTTTCCGCAACTTCCCATCGCGTTAACTCGCTATTCGTGTCTGTTATTGGGCCTTGTTGTGATTGTTTGAAAACGCCTGTAAAATGATGTTGCCAGGCTCCCTCGGAGACTCCATTGGCTTTCTTGTCTGTTTGATTTGCATTGTTGTTGTTTAAAATGCGCCAAATCTCTCTCGCGTTGTTCGATTGAATCAAGGATACCATCAACTCGCTGCGTCCTTGATCTCTTGCAGAGGCAAACGATTTGTGCCAATTACGGTATTTTTGTCGCCGTTGTTTAATATGTGAGGCGGCGTTCACTCCCATATTCCGCTTTAACTTTCTCATTTCTTTATTGAGCAGTTTCTTCTGGTCATTTACTAGTCTGCTCCATTCATGCCTGTGTTTTTCTGTTGTTTAGAACCCTTGAATTGCTCAGTTGTTGATGAGGCAATAAGGCAACATAGTTTATCGAATTTGATATTTTGTTAGGTAGGGTTCGATACTCCTCTGTTAGGCCTTTTATTTGGTTTTCTTTTAAGCGTAACCGATTTCGCCCTTGATTTGCTTCAACTAATTGTTTGTATAAAGCTGCTACCCGTTTCTGACTTAGAGGCCAGGACATTTCCAAGACGTCATGGTCACTTCGATCTGTCTGGATAATTCGTAACTTTATGATCTTAGTCCATACATTTCTTGATGTCCATATGTAGTAAAGAATCTTTTCATGTCCAAAGTTTCTCCAGGTGAACATCGGTGGTATGTCTCCAGTTATTTGTCCATTTACCATGTCGCAGTCTCTTGCGTCCATTTCATTGTACCAACACACTCTCCTTTTGCTGATAATCTGTGTGTCCTTTATTTTTGATGAGATGAGCTTCATTTCGTCATTGAACCATGATAGGCTCATATCACTGCATATGATTATCGATAGTTCTTGGTATTTCCTTTGATTTTTGTCAATTATATTTGTTATTGATTGGATGAACTTCTCAGTTGTGATCTTCACTGGGTTCCAATACAGGTTAATTAGGAGCAGATATTTTGAATCCGTAAGTTGACCATTTGGTATTTGAATTAATGTTGCCTGTACGAAGCTATTTGGATTTTCGGTTTCGCAAACTTCCCATGTAGTTCCGTGTTTCACCATTGTAATTAAGCCAGACTGTGGGCGACCTTGAATGTTTTTTTCTGCTGGATTGAGCAGAGTCAGGTACCCATCCTTTACAGGTGGACTTCGTAACCATGTCTCCTATAAGCAGATTAGAAAGTTTTCTGACAAATCAACTGGGAAGTCATCAAACAGGTGTTGGAAACCTCACATGGTCCATGAAATTAGTGTGACCAGCCCTTCTCGGTCGTTGTTGTCTAGCTAATGATTTCTTTTTCTTGTTTCCACATCACTTTTTTGCGCTTGACCAAACCGACTGGCTTTCAACTGATTTCTCAAGGTATCACGTCGCTGTTCTATGGACTCTTTTTGCATTTATGCTAGTGTTTCTGCCTCTAGAATTTTTTGAAAACAGTGGATCTTCATCCGAGATCTCGAAGCCCATAAACAAGAGTTCGTCTTTTGCCGCCATGAGGGTTTTTCGTACAACTTTTGAATTTATGTGCAGAAGAACTTGGTCTCCTCGTTCTTCTGAGATGTATTCCACTATTCCAATGTCATTTGTTGTGACAGTTCTCAGTATCGGCACTAAATGCAATAATCAAATGACATTGCCTCTGTTCAGATTTATGTCGTTTTCCTCATGGAATTTGTTTTCAATCCGTATTCTTCCCTGCAGTTCTTTTGTTTCGATTTGTTTACATTTTTCAGCTGCAAGTGATTTAATCTTTGATTGTGCTCGTGTAAGTTTCGGATTTAATGAAACATGATGTTTTATCACTCTGTCACGCTCTTGGCTGTCCTTCGATTCTGGTAAGCTATTCAGCTTTTTTATATTTTCCCATTTTCCTCGAGGCTCATTTTTTTTTTGTTAATTGCGCATTTGGTTGCATCAAGAATCGCTTTGCGGCTCCTTCGTTTGGTTCCTTCGTAATTGACTGACATGTTTCATCCAACTCTTCGGATTCAGCCATCATTTCTTCTACAAAGTCGTCAGAATAAGTTGAAAGATCGCAGAGATCCACCGAAGATTGTATAGATTGGATGGAGGCGTTGTCTGAGTCTAGTCTCATTCTTTTTTGGGGATTTATCGTGTCAGATTTAACTGTTACTCTTGTTATTTTTATTAGAGCTTTCTCCTTTTCCGGTCCTTTTTTGATGAACCTGTTTTTCTCTTACAAAGAGACTTTGTTTGACTGGGGTAGGCAAGTTTCGTATGAACTTTCGCGAACCACTTGAGTGTTTTTTGGCTGCCTCCAGGTTTTTCTTTTTGTCAGTTTTCTTTTAGCTGGACACTGCTTTACCAGATTAGGTTGAGCCGATTTGGCATCACCTATGATGTTTTTTGCTGCGCCTCCAAAAATTCCATAGGTTAGTTTGTAGCAAGTCACTGCCGCACGCCTGTCCCTTCTGAGGTTCTCCAATAGGTAAGTGGGCGTTGTCGTGAGGACTTTGGCATTGTGTTTCGATCAATTGGCGCTGGGATTCTGTGGTATCATTTTTATTATTTGGTGTTTTTGACTTGCCACCATTTCTGCCTTCAGAGGGCTGAATTGCCGTGATCTTTTCCGGTTCTATCAGGCACGTGGCGGCTTGTGACACGTTTTTGGGATGCAAAGGACCTTGCGTTAAGCTACACCTTAAAGATTTCAGTAAGGAGCTTTTTTCCTTAGTCATTCCTAAGCTGTGCGCTTAGCTCAGTATGCCGGGTCCAAGTTCTAGACACTTCGTTTTCGAATTGTTGTGTGAATACTGCATTTGCACTTTCCATTTTGTTGAATTTTTCATTTAGATGACTGAGTAGCGCGTTATTGTTTTGTAGTTCATCATGTAGTGATTCATACAATTTGATGAATGGAATTAGTGCCAGGGACGTTGCGGCGAGTACATTGTTATGGATTTGTATTGCAGCCGCCGTAGACAAATTGGATTTGAGTGACGACTCGTTTTCTAAGTCGTGAAATTTTGAATCGTTCTTCTCTCTTTCCATGTCAAGTCCATCCCGTTTTAGAGCTTCTTTGATCATCTGCGGCAATGGACTAACAGCGACTGAAGAGGACATCAGGACTGGCATTGAGCAGCTTACCATTGGCTGTGAAGAGTTTCTTAAAAAGCTCCTTTTTTCCTGAGAAACATGCAGCTTGTCGTTTGGTGTATTTACAGGAGTGCCTTGGAATTGGTTTCTAAACATTAGTCTTTCAGTGTTCGAATCACGACTCCCTAATCGGCCGTGTACTTCAGGAGTTGTTTGTAAGTTTAGAAGTTCTTTATTCTTTACAGCTTTTTGAAGAGACTCTGTGCGAGCTTGGCTGTCTTTGGATTTGTTATTTGCGGTAAAGCTTTCGGCTAATTTGTGCTTCATTGCTTCAAAGCCGGCTTTTAAACGTTCTGTAAGGCATGCTTCGCGACCTGCAAGATCAAAACTGCTGGTCTGCTTGCATCCATTTGTCTCTATGCCTTCATTATTGTTTTGTCCATTTTTACTTTTGCTCGTGCTTGCTAGACCTTTCACGAGCCTTAATTCTGTGATTGCCCTATTTCCGTTTGCTTTATCAATCTGGTCCTTGTTTGGGCCTTGTTTATTGGTAAAAACGGACATTTTATGACATGTTTTCCATGGATTTGCTATTGTTTTATTGAGAATCCTTCCCACACCCACATCGTTTTTCCTTCCTTCTGTGGGCGGGTAAACAAATCTCATTGAGTTTTATTCTCTCGTTAAGACTGGAACCTTGAGTTGCAAAAGCTCAAAGTCTGTTACGTCAAACGGAGAATCAAAAACCGCTGTATTGATTTCAATCGCATTGTCTCTGGATCCGTCTTGTGAGTTTTCAATTGTATTTGCTTGTAAACAACATGCGCTGATTTTATTTGGATGTAAGTTGCTTTTGGCATTGTTCGCATAGTCTTCCATCGCAATTTCACTGTTCCCTAAGATTTCCTTAGAGCTATCAGAGGCGAACTTGTCACCCTTGGGGGCGGGGTCTGCTTCACTTTTCCCTTCCGCCTCAACTCGTACTGGTTGGGCACTAGCAGACAAGATTCTAGCAAGATAATTACTAGTGAGTTGAGCTAATGATGGGAACACAGAGGTATTGGTGCTTGAAGATTGTAGTACTTGCACTGTTTGAATGGTGTGTCCCACAGTGTCCAGTGTGTCATTTTGTTGCTTTTGGCTTGACCAATTATACCCCTCAAGCTCACACTTTCTAGTGTTCGTTTTACCATCTATAGATACGGTTTTGTCTGCAGCCAGTGCACATATCTTTAGTTTCGATCGTGTCAGAGGGCCCGCCTCAGCCATTATTTTACTTCTTACCTGTACTTTCCAGGGATCGTCAGGCAGCGCTCGCAGCGTTTGGTACGCGGACCGCCTGTCGCCAAAGCCGCCAAACAGCTAAACAGAAGGTCCACACAGCCCTTCTGCCACAGGGCTTACGCCGCAAGGGCGGCTCAATTCTGCTGATATCCCCTGCAGGCTGTCACGTGACTTTCACGTCACGGAAAGGGGAATCCTCGTAGGAACGAAGCACTTAAAGCAGCAGCGTCCTTTTCACCGTCCAGACAGCTGCTATGTCACAGAGAAGCCTTAGCCCAAAAGAAGTTTAGATCACCGTGGCCAATCCAATTTTGATTTCCTTGTCTTGAAAATATTCACAGTATGTGTTCTGATGTTTGTTAATCTGCTTAGAATCACATGCTGTGCATAGTCCGACATCCAGTGGTCACTGCGGAGTATTGCATTTTGTTTTTCGTAGTCGAAAAGGGGACGTTGACAAGGCGTGTCTGTAACACTATCCCTATAGTGATGTGCAGTGTACCCACAATCTCTCACGTGTCGAGGTCCCTCAGATTGTTTTTTTCCTCCCAGATATTGGTCGCCTTTACGCGGAGCTCTTCGAGAGACATTGCAAATATTCAGTCAACCATTTGGTTGTTATTTAGATATTCACTCGACCTTTGGTCGTTATTTAACGTTAGGTTCCTCCTTCGACAAAGCTGTTCTCCGCCGACAAGATCTTAGATGGCTGTGCCTTCGATGGAGGAGACCCTTCAGCGTCGTCGAACACATGGCCTGGTCTCGCCGGCCTCAAACAGTAGGGAGAGTGGGGTCGTGGGACATTTCTTGCTTCTCTTTAAGAATGCCTTTCCCTTTCCCCACCTTTTCCTTCGGGGTTGTTATCACGTCTGTCCGTTCCCTCAGCTATGGACAAGACACCCTTTAGGTTCTGCCCGCGCTGCAAGGGCAAATTCACCTGGAAGGACAAGCACAAACGGTGCAACCATTGCTTGCCCCTCTACCACAAAGAAGACGGTTGTGCGGCCTGTAATCTTCTTAAGCCGAAGACCTTAAAGGACCGCAGGGTCAAGAGGTGGGCAGCCTACGCCATGTCTAGGTCCGATTCCTCACCCGCCGCCGAAAGTGACGAGGAAAGTGATAACCCGACCTCCGCATAGGAGATTGTACACCCCTCTAGGGAGCGGTCACGCTCCTCCTCATCTGTCCCCGGCCCCGACAAGCTCGGCTCACACCCTGCTTATGGGGATGAACACCCCGGCGACACTGACGCACACAAGCACTCACATAAGCACAAGGCCCACGGCTCTCCCTCGTCAAAGAAGAAAGCATTAGTGCCAATGGAGACGCAGGTCCTACTACCGGCGGCCTCCACGGACCGTAAGGGTCCAAAGCCCCCCTCGCAACCGCAGACGCGACCAGCGACTGGGCCACCCCCAGATAAGGGTGCTATCACCAAACCGCCAGACGACGTGCCCCGTCACCGAGCACCCGTCAGCATTAATTGGTTGGCAGTGAAGGAACGGATCTTGTTTAAATCACTGACCGTAACCCACTGATGTCTTTATGGCACGGCGCCAGCATACCTAAGAAACAAATTCAGCTGGTATGAGACTGGGATTGATCAATCCTTGTTGAGATCCTCTAAACAAGGATTGATCAATCCCAGTCTCCCAGGTAAAGCCACTGGCCTCGGTCGAGCTTTTCCGAGCCTGGCGATTTCCCACTGGAATAAACTGCCTTGTAGCCTTAGACTGGAAAGCAATATCCAACTCTTCAGGAAGCAATTGAAGACCTTTTTCTTCAAATAATTAGGCAACTACCACCGCACCAGTTTGCCCTCTTTCTGCTTCCCCTCTCTTCTCTCTATTTATGTTGTCCTGTGAATCTCCGTCCTCGTGTTTTTTTTGCGCCCTGATGCTTGCGAGCTTCGGCGCGTAATAAATAAGTAAGTAAGTAAATAAATAAATAAAATAGAGGACGCGACACCTGTAACGTCGAGGCCAGAGGAACCCTCGACAGACCATTTAGTCGTCGAGAGCCTGGCGTGTATTGTTTCCACCGATAGCCAGAGACGGACGGCGAAAGAGACGCCGAATGCCACTCACAAGGCCAGGGAAACGCCGAAAGGGACGGAAGGAAGGCAGGAACTGCCCCCTCCGTCGAAAGGGACTCCTAGCCTACTAGAAGGCTTTTCAGAAGGCGATGGGAGCTTATCCTCGATGTTATGGGATAGGTCAAATCGTTTACAGGCCAAAAGCCTTCCCCTTTCCCCCCAGACCGCTCTGGGCTACCACAAGGGACCTTGGAGAGACTCCAGTTTTGTATGGACAAAATGGAGAATTTTATGTCTACCCAATACCTGCTCACACCCAAGAGACCAAGAGAGGGGCCTCAGGAGGATCCTAGGGCTAAATACCCTAGGCTGTTTAACCCCCCCCCTCCCAGGGGGATGTAGAGTTATGACCTCACTGAAGAGGACTCCCACTTTCATGAAGATGAGGAGTTCTTAACTAATGAACAAGAACTAAACCTTGACAAGGAAAGTTTCAAGGATGACCCTGACATGGGTGATGGGGGCTTTGAAGAAGACCCAGAAGAAGGTGCTTCACAGCCCTGGCAGTCCCCATCAGCGTCTACAGACCCTGATGCCCTAAACCTGCCCCCCCTCCCCCAAAGACTCACCAATAGACAATCAACCTACGTTTTTTGCACTACTACGCAAAGCAGCAGCGCATTTCGAAATCTAGACTGGGGAAATTTCTCCTGACATAGACTTTGTGGAAAAGATTATCAAGGAGAAACCCCTGTCAGTCAAACCATTCCCCTCCTTGCCTCAGTAAAGAGATGAATCATTCCTTCGCTATCTACACCCGCATTGGTCAGAGGGGTCAACCCAAGGATAGAAAAATTATTTAGTCCTCCATTGGACCCGTTATACATCAGGGGCCACTCAGTACCGGACTCCCTAGTAGTAACAAATACAAGAAAGAGGGCGGGGTCCCGCTATCAACCAGCGAGGCACCTCCAGATAAAGAAGGTAAAAAGCTGTATGCCCTAGGTAAAAGGATTACAGCCTCGGCAGCCTTTTCCACCAGGATTGCCAACAACAACTCCTTACTGGCAAGTTATGCAAGTGCCCAATGGAGCAAACTACGCAAAGACATTGAGGTGGTACCTGAACCCCTAAGAACTTGGCTTCTGGCCACGGTTACTGAGGGAACCTTAGTCAACCAGAGCATCATTAAGAATACTTTAGATGCTCTAGAAACAGCTGGCCGTTCCCTAGTCCAGGGAATCCTCCTCAAACGTCATGTCTGGCTACGTAATTTGGGGTTTAAACCCGAAACACAAGCATCTCCCATTAACAAACCAATAGAGGATGCCAACCTCTTTGGGAAGGCGGTGGATGATGCACTAGAGACTGCAAAAAGGATTTTGACACCATTAAGACCCTAGATCTGATTTCAAGGCCTCCCAACAAGCGAGGTTATGGAAACAGATGCTTTTTACGAGGCCAACAACAACATCAACAACAGCAGCAATACTCTGCAGGCAAATGGTCCTCGAATCAAGGAACCAGTGGAAAATACACCCAGAGAGGAAGAGGCAAGGGAAGAGGTTGGGGTTCCACCCCTAGAGGTTGCCAAGTCACCAACACCAAATGACCCGAAGATTCAGGTCCCCTGCCATGCATCGCCGGTCGGGGGCCGGCTAACATCCTTCCTTCCAGCATGGGAGGGAATAACATCAGACCGTTGGGTACTATCAACCATAGCCCGCGGCTACTGTATAGAATTCAACTGCTCCCCGACGTACAGACCCCCAAGGGGACGTCTGTCACCAGAACACCTTGCCATCCTTATTCAAGAAGTGGACCAGCTACTAGAAAAAGGAGCTATAGAGGCCATCACAGGTAACGGAAGGTATTTATTCAGTGTACTTCCTTGTACCCAAAAAGGACTTAACCATGCGCCCTGTACTAGATCTGCGCCCAGCGAACAAATTTGTAAAACCTCAAATTTCGTATGGTGACATTACAGGAAGTAATCCCCCTGTTATCTCAAGGGGATTACATGACAACACTGGACATGAAAGATGCTTACTTTCATATTTTAATGTTGCCAGCGCACAGAAAATGCCTCAGGTTCATGATAGAGGGCAAACACTACCTGTTAGGAGTGCTACCCTTCGGCATAGCGTCGGCGCCGAGGGTATTCACGAAAGTACTGGCAGTGGCAGCGGCCCACCTGCGCAGGTTGTCCATCCCAGTATACCCTTACCTCGACGATTGGCTCATAACAGGGGATTTTTACGAGACATGCTTCTCAAATACCCAAAGGACTGTAGACCTTTTGTTCCAACTGGGCTTCTCCATCAACAAAGGACGGCCTTCTAATTTGAACAAAGGACGGCCTTGTCTTCCCCTCCAACGAGAGGGTGCAAAATATGCTGTTTCAGATCCCTCGAAATGTGGCCGGTCGAGAGGTGACGGTGCGCAAAGCAATGCGTTTGCTGGGAATGATGGCATCATGTATATATTTGGTACCTCGCGCACGACTGCGCATGCGCCCAATGCAAGAGTGGCTCAACAGCCAGTGGTGTCAGGCCAGTGGACAATGGGACGATCTAGTGGTGGTCTCGCAGGCCTTGGTTCTCTCGCTACGGTGGTGGTCGACGGAAAACCTTGTAATGGGGAAACCATTCGCCACCCCCGCAGTGGAGGCCACTCTAACCACAGACTCATCCCTCACAGGATGGGGGGCTCATCTATCCCATCAGACTGCACACAGAGTTTGGACTCCGAGTGTAGCGTCCAAACACATAAACTTGCTGGAACTGTTAGCGGTCTTCAAAGCACTGAAGGCTTTTCAGGCACACCTGCAAGGGAAGACAGTGATGGTCCTCACAGACAGCACCAAAGCCATGTACTATCTGAACAAGCAAGGGGGCACTCACTCTCCAGGACTGTCCAAGCTGTCCCAGAACATCTGGAAGTGGGCTCTCAAACACATGTTCCTGTTGTCACAACATGTACCAGGGGAACTCAATCTGCTAGCAGACGAACTCAGCAGAGACTTGCCTCTGCCCGCAGAGTACGAATGGTGGTTACAAGAAGACATCGTCTTCGACGTCTTCACACAATGGGGATTCCCAGAAATAGATCTGTTCGCAACTCTGGAGAACTCCCAATGCCAAAATTACGCCTCCAGGTACCCCCAGAACCAATCCATGGGGAACGGTCTATCGATTCCATGGTCAGGGAAATTTGTTTACGCTTCCCCCCCCCACTCCCCTTCTCAACAAGATGCACTATGAACCAGTCACCATGATACTAGTGGCCCCGACAACCATGGTTCGCTCACCTGATGGAGATGTCTCTGTCTCCACTGGTGAAACTACCCTGCCCATAAAACATGCTGTCACAGGACAAGGGCAAGACACTACACCCATGCCCACAGACCATGAATTTAGCAGCATGGCTCCTGAGATCATAGAATTTGGTCATTTACAACTCCTGCAGAGATGCATGGACATTCTCAGGGAGGCTAGAAAGCCTAACACTCGTCACTGTTACTCTAGCAAGTGGAAAAGATTCCTCTTATGGTGTAGAAATAAGAGCATCAACCCGGTTGACTGCTCTCCCACACAAATTGTTCTCTGCCTGACTCACCTACTAGACTCAGGATTAGTCTTTAATTCCCTTCCTGGGCAAGCTCCTGGAGAAACTGGCCATCTCCCAGCTTAATCTCCATGCTGAATGTGTTGGTAGTCTTCATGGCCATCAATCTGGCTTCAGAGCTGCCAGAAGCACAGAAAATGCTCTCCTGAACATCCGTGAGGACCTGCTCTCGAACCTTGACTCTAACATTCCATGTGTTCTCATTTTGCTTGATCTCTCTTCTGCCTTTGATACTGTCAACCATACCATCCTGCTCAACCGTCTCCGTGATAACCTCGGTATCACTGGTAAGGCTCTGACGTGGCTGACCTCTTTCCTCTCAAATCGACCCTCCCAGGTCCAACTGGGGTCTTTCCTCTCTGACATCTTCTTCTCTACCTGTGGTGTCCCCCAGGGATCTAACCTCTCTCCCTGGTTGTTCAACCAGTATCTGGCACTTCTCGCCCACCACATCGCCGTTCTCTGCCCCTACTTTCAGTGCTATGCGGATGATACCCAACTCATTTTCAGGCTACCCTCGGCCTCCTCTTCTCCTTCCCTCATCTCTGACTGTCTTTCTGCTATCCAGGAATGGTGTGCCGCCAACGACCTCTGCATTAATGCCAGTAAGACTGAGATTCTACTCATCGGCACTCCCACTCCCTCCTTCCCTGCTGCTCTCTGGCCGGCCTCTCTGGGCCCTCTTCCTGCTCCTACCTGCAAGGCAAAAAACCTTGGGGTCATCTTCGACTCCACACTCTCCTTCTCTCCTCACATATCCGACGTATCTAAGAAGTCACACTACCAGCTACACCTCCTCAGAGGTATCCTTCCTTTCCTCTCCTTCATCCAGAAGCTCACTGTCTCTAGAGCCCTGGTTCTCTCTAAGCTGGACTACTGTAACAGCCTCTATCTTAATCTGCCCGCCTCTACTCTCCGCCCTTTGCAACTCATCCAGAACAGGACTGCAAGACTTGTCCTTGGCCTCAAGCACAGGGACCGTATCTCTCCAGGACTGAAATCACTACACTGGCTCCCAGTGACTGCGAGGATCAAGTTCAAAACCCTCTGCATTGTCCACAAGGCCGTCTGGGGCGTTGGGCCAAAATACCTTCAACTCTCTCTTCCTAAATATCTTCCTTCTCGAGCTCTTCGCTCATCCGCCTCCAACTCCCTCAGGGTCAGCCGCTTCTCCAAACGAGTTGGGGACAGATCTCTTTCCACTGCAGGGGCCTCCCTCTGGAACAGCCCTCCTACCTCCCTGAAACTTGAGGAGAACCACCTCCGGTTCCGGAAACACCTCAAAACCTTCCTCTTTGTCTCCGCTTTCTCTCCCCCTCTCCCCTGCTAATACTACTGAAACTGCACTGAATCTGCAACTGGGCCATACACCGTTCTCGGCCCAGCCACTCTCCCCTGCACTGCCTCCACGGCAACCCCTGCACTACGGGACTGTGTCTGTATCCATACAGCCCCCCTTCCCAGCACTTGTCTGCACTTGTCTGCACTTACCTCGCACTTGCCACCAGCTGGCCCTTGTTATTTATCCTGTATGCTGTATGCTAATAACCCTGTACTGCACTTTCCCCTCTCCCTTTCCCCCATGCACATTTCCCTTCCCCTCTACCCTTGCACTTGCGCGATCTGAATGACACCTGGCCTAGTAAGATCGTTGTCTGTCTCCCCTTGTTCCCCCCCGCCTCGTTGCGCCTTGAAACACTTGTGTATAGGCGCGTTACAAATGCCTTATCATATCATATCATATCATATCATATCATATATTAAGGTTCACTTAGCGGCACTTTCTGCCTACACCACTTTTCAACTTAGTGTCATGGTGGAAAGTCCCAGTTATTAAAGCCTTCATGGAAGGAGTTGAAAGAATACACCCTCCCATAGCTAACCCAGCTCCCGGATGGGACCTAAATGTGGTACTAACCAGGCTCATGCGTTCACCCTTTGAACCCATGCACAAAGCAACGCTTAAGGACCTCACCCTTAAAACTGCTTTTCTAATAGCCATCACCTCCATCTGGAGAGTAAGTGAGCTACAAGCGCTATCTATTCTAGACCCCTTTGTAACAGTTCACAAAGATATGGTTGTTCTACGCACACACCCTAGGTTTGCACCTAAATTCATTTCTAAGTTCCATGTGAACCAATCTATAGAACTACCAACGTTCTTTCAAAACCCATCAAACTTGGGAGAAAAAAGCCTGCATACACTGGATGTGCGCAGGGGTGTTATGTTTTATATGGAAAGAACTAGACCACTGAGAAAGACTAATCAGTTCTTTGTCTCGGTGGCAGCAGGA
This sequence comes from Ambystoma mexicanum, assembly GCF_040938575.1. Taxonomy (NCBI): domain Eukaryota; kingdom Metazoa; phylum Chordata; class Amphibia; order Caudata; family Ambystomatidae; genus Ambystoma; species Ambystoma mexicanum. The sequence goes on along the minus strand of NC_090939.1, from coordinate 231,099,260 downwards.
AGAGAAGGAGATGCAGTTTCAAAATCCACTATATCTAGATGGATCGTACAATGCATTACCCTTTGTTACACTCTTGCTAAGAGAGAACTACCCTTCAAGCCAAGAGCTCACTCTACTCGAGACACTGGGGCTTCCATAGCATTCATTGCAAATGTCCCTCTTGAGTCCATTTGCAAAGCGGCAACCTGGAGTTCTGTACACACCTTTACAAAACACTACTGTCTAGATGCCCACTCAGGTGGGACTATGCACAGCATGTGATTCTAAGCAGATTAACAAACATCAGAAGACAATGCATTACTTACCGTAAAAGCATTTCTGATGGTTGTATCTGCTTAGACTCACATGTGCCCACCCTTCGTCCCCGCTCGGATGGAAGGAACATAGACATCTTTTTATCTCTCTTTTCTGTACTCACGTCTATAAGGCTCCCTCAGAGCAGAAAAAATACAAACAGAGGGACCTCGACGCGTGAGGGATTTTGGGTACACTGCACGTCACTATAGGGATAGTGTTACAGACACGCCTTGTCGATGTCCCCTTTTCGACTACGAAAAACAAAATGCAATACTCCGCAGTGACCACTGGATATCAGACTATGCACAGCATGTGAATCTAAGCAGATACAACCATCAGAAATGCTTTTACGGTAAGTAATGCATTGTCATTTGCCCATTTCTGGCATTTTATGTTTTGTTCTACTGTACAAAAACCTTTGTTGCCACTGTTTTTTGTTGCTCCTGCTAGGTACCGCCCACGGGTGCTGAGGTACTTGGAATCTTTGTTTGTTCGAAGAAAATTGAAGTTCAATCTTACAAGAGACCCGGTGTCTGCCGCTGGTGCTTTCGGGCTCCATGGCCGATCCTGATACACTTTCCTTTACTGAAGCTCAAAGTTTGGCGACCATCAGCGGCCCTTCTATTTTTGATAATCTTCCATCCACCAGTGACTTTGATTCATCCATTACAGCAGACTGATTGTTGCGTTTTAAGAAAAAGGCTTTCCGCACTGAACTCCACGGCCATCTGCTTAAGGAGTACTTAAAAACCAATGTCATTTCTTTAGGTTTAAGAATACAGATGGACCCTGTTTTGTTCCTTGAGGATGAGGAATACAACACATTTTTTTCACAAATAGTAACCAAATGCAGTCGAGATCTTATGCTCGATACTGTCAATACAGCTATTAGACTCTCAGATAATATCAAAAAAGACATAACTGTTCACAGTCAAGCCTTTGCGACTAGCACATCCATTGCAGACGCTGCAGTCAAATTCTAAAATATTAATGAAGAGCTGACAAATTTAAAAACTTAAATTTGCACAAAAAAATGAACAAACTCAAAAAGAACATTGCAATCTTTACGAAAGAGCAAGCCTATCCTTATTTTCTGCCAGATTACAGACCACCACCATTTCAATTCAGACAGGGTCAGAGGTTCCAGGAAGGCACAAGGTGCAAGTGGGTGTCCTTCTCGGATACATCTAGTTCTTCCAACAAAGGCACAAACAACTCTGCTTGGTCTGACCAATCTGACAATTACAACCAGATTTTTTTATGGGGACGGCAGTCCCGAGACCGTTGACCACCACAGAGGGACCGAGGGGATCAATTGACCAGATTCGACCAAAAACCATTCAGCACTCGGCAACGCAACTATCCCAATTACCCTGTTAAGCCTCCCTGTTTTAGATTTTTCTTCAATCACTTTATCTGCTGGTCAGACCAATGGTCTTGAGTGCGGCTTGAGCTTTTTTTCATACTCGACGGATAGACGGTTATACTACCGAACTGGAGTTGCGTGCCTTTTTTTAGAAATATTAGACTGTCTGCATACTTTTCCAGTATAGAGACCCTAACGGACCAAGTTTACACCACTTTTAGACCACCCCCTGATTTTATGCCAGCAGACCAAGACATTCCACCGGAAATCATCACCTTTCAAAGACATGATCCTCAAAGGTCTCCCAAAGGTGACCAACTCAAATTTTCAGCTCAAACACAAGAATCTGAGCCCACAAGAAGTTGCTGCATTGAGACAACTTAGTCCAAACAGCGACATATCTAGCAAAACCTGCCAACAAAGGGGGTGGGGTCGTGGTCAGGGATACCACCAAATATATAAAGATGGTGAGAACGCTTATTGACAACCGTGATCACTGCATGTCAAATTTAACTTTAATTCTGCACTGCAGGAGTTGTAGGTGGCTTCCACAGCTCCGAAGAGGCAATTTTCTTAACTCCAAGATCTGTGTGCACCCCAGATATATTCGCTATCCACGATACACAAGAACCAAGTCCGATTGTTTCACTGTGCGGTTCTGTCTTGGAACCATGCAGTAAGTATACAGAAAACTTTTTACAAGCATTAATCCATGATTCTCCTTATCTCAAGGATGCTGCGGCTACAATTTGCCGATTAGAAAGTCAACCCTACAACAGCACCATTGAGAATTTTGTTACATGTGGTATTGCAGCACTATATTTATTCATTTATTTATTTGCATTTTTAAAGCGCCCAGCTGCCCTCAGGCATCGTGGCGCTGTTACAAGAGAGTTTACTTGGCATGAAGAGATATTGTGTGAACACAGATGACGACATGGTTACAGGCATGGCTATAGTTCTGAGGTTACAAGGGAACTGTGAGCGTGGTACAGTTGTAATTTACAGACATTGATGTATGCAGTGGTGTTATAAGTGGGGTTCAATTAAAGAGGGTGGTTTTCAGAGCTTTTCTAAAAGCTATGAGGGATGTTTCCGCTCTTAGTTTAGGCGGTAGGGTGTTCCAGGCTCTTGGCGCTAGGACTTCAAAGCTCGAGCCGCCTGCTCTGACTCTAGTGAAGTTGGGGATTGAGAGTTGGTTAGCGTATAAGGCCCTTTTGGGTCTAAGGGACAGAACTGGTTGTATTCGTATAGTAAGGTAGCTGGGGGCAGATTGGGATATGCATCTGTGTGTAATGGTGAGAGTCTTGAACTGAATGCGCTCTTTGACTGGGAGCCAATGGGCATTTTGTCTTGCTAGGGAGATGTGTTCCCTTCTTGGAATATTGAGGGCTGCTCTCAGGGCGTTGTTCTGTGCGACTTGCAGTCTATTAATGTTTTTGGCTGAGGTGCCTAGTAGGAGGACGTTGCAGTAGTCCAGTTTAGCGCCTATGGTGGCCCTGGCGATGTTGAGGCGGTTAGTGGTGGACAGGTAAGGTATTACTGCGTTGATTATTTTGGTTGTTAGGGCTGCTGAGGAGGAGATGTAACTGACATGTCTGTCCATGGACAGGGTAGAATCTAGGTATACTCCCAGAGGTTTTACAGCAGGGGAGACTGAGATTACTGAGTTTTCAATTAAAAATGTGCTGTATTTGCTGTCTAGTTTGCTGAGGATCTCCTTGGGCCCCACCAATAGGATCTCTGTCTTGTCTCCGTTGAGACAAAGGCCATTGGCTGCCATCCAGGCCTGGATGATGGCATAAGTGTTTTGAAGGGTTTTTAGGTCTAGTTCGTAGTCGCCGGTTAGTGAGAGAAGGATTTGAGTATCGTCGGCATAATTGGTGAAAGTTATGCCGAATTCTTCTAGGTCATTGAATAGCGGGAGTGTGAATAGGTTGTATAGTGTGGGGGAGGTGCATGATCCTTGAGGTACTCCACAGTTGATGGGGGAGGGAGTGGCTGCCGCTTGGTCTGAGTAGACCCTCATGGCTCTGCCCTCCAAGAAGGATGAGATCCATGTTGTGGCTTCATCCGAGAAGTGAGCTGTATTGGTGAGATGAGTCCTTAAGGTTTTATGGTCGACTAGATCGAACGCAGCCGACAAGTCAAGGAGTAGCAGGATGGCACATTTGCCTTTGTCCATGTTTTTTAGGAGTTGGTTTTTTAGGTCGAGTAGCGCTGACTCTGTGCCGTGGCGTGGCCGAAAGCCGGACTGTCTCTTGCCTAGGATGTTGTGAGATTCAAGATAGGCTTGTATCTGTAGATAGGCAGCCTTATCCAAGATTTTCAGCAAGAATGGCACTGTTGTAATGGGTCTGTAGTTGTTGGGTGAGTCTGGGTCTAGAGTGGGCTTTTTTTAGTAGTGGGCGAACCCAGGCTTCCTTGAGGGAGGAGGTTACTGAGCCAGTGGCAAATGAGGCATTGATAAAGGTTGCAATAAACTGTGCTAGGGGCTCAGCGCAGTCTTTGATTATGTTTGCTGGACAGATGTCCCCCTTGCAAAGTGATGGTTTTATTTGTTTCATAATGAGTAGGACCTCAGGGGCAGTTACCTTTCTAAAGGAAAATGGTGGTGGAGGATTGCTGTTGTGTTGGGTAGGGTGTATTGGGTTGGGGGCAGCCCGTGTTTTGAGAGGAGACTTGGGTAGACTGTCTAGGTTGGCTTGGATTTTCTTTTGGAGTAGGTCTATTTTGTCAAGCATAGCTTTCTGGATGTCATTACACCATTTCTCATCCTTGACTGTTTGATGTTTGGATGTGGGGGGTATGACTAGTTCGTTTAAAGATAGCGAATAGTTCTTTTGAGTGTGATAGGGCCTTGTCGATTCTAGTGTTGTATGTGTCCGCTTTAGCTTTGGCTGTGGCGTTTTTGTACTGTTTAACAGTAGCTAAGTATGAGTCGCGTAGTGGGGCGGAAGGGCTGGATTGCCATTTTTTGAGTGCTTGTCTTTTGAGTGTTTTTAGGTCACGTAGGTCTTGGTTGAACCATGAGTTGGCGTGGAAGAGTTTTTTCTCTTTTTTTGTTTCTAACGGGGCAATTGCGTCGATGGTCTCCTTAATGGTGGAGTAGTAAAGTTCAACTAGTTCTTCGGGGTTATTAGAGGTGGGTGATGCTAGAGTTGAGGTTTCTAGGAATGGACACATTCTCTCTTTAGTGAGAAGTTTTTTTGATCTGGCTAAGGCAGCTGGCATGGGAAGGTTTTGAGTAGTGGCTGCTTTGGTTGGGATGTAGAAGTGGATGAGGTGGTGGCCGCTCCATGGTTGTGGCGTGTTTGAGCTGATGTCTACTCTGCAGTTGTGGTCGACTAGCCAGTCTAGTATGCAGCCTTTGGTGTGAGTGGCAGAGTGAACTCTCTGAATGAATTGTAGGTCTAGAAGGGCTTTAGCAAAGGTTTTACTCTTTGTCTTTTGTGTCATTGAATCCGAGGTTCATGTCTCCTAGGAGTATGGTTTTAGTATTAGATTTGAGATTGTTACCTAGGAGGTGTAGGATGTCGGCTTGGAAGTTCAGGAGTGGGCCTGGCGGTCGGTAGATAAGGTGCATTGTCATGGTGTCGTTGGGAGAGAGGGAGATTTTTACTGTTAGGGCATCAAAGTTCTCGGCTGTGATGGGTTTGATTTGTCTAACCTTTAGAGTTTCTTTGACTATTAGGGCCACGCCTCCGCCTTTGTGTATTGGTCTGTCTTGACGGAGCATGATGTACCCAGGGGGGAGGGACTGGCATATGGCTGGTCCAGAAGCTTCATGCAGCCAGGTTTCTGTAATGGCTAGGGCGTCTAGCTCGAGGTCAGAGATTAGGTCGTGTATTTTTGTGGCGTGCGCTTGAAGAGATCTAGCGTTAATGAGAGCAAGTTGAATTTGGGAGGGTTCATTTGTGCTTGGTTTAGCTGCGCTGGTGTGGTGTTTGGTGGTGTTGGTGTGGAGTTTGGTTGAAGGGTGTTGAGCTATGGGAGGGGGAGTGATTGTGGAGGGTGTGGGGAGTGGCTGTGGTGTGAGTTTGTGAGTATTGGTGTGAGCTGTGTAGGTGCGGGCTCCTAGCCTAGTGTTTCTTATGTGCACTGGTACAGTGTGATGTGTGGGTCTGGCAGGGGATTTGGGGTTGGGGATAGTGTTAGTGGGAGGGGATTGGTGGCTGTGGCACTCGTGTGTGAGTAAGGCTGGTAGGAACGGAGTAGGGGGGATGGAATCAGAACGTGGAGGCCTGTTGGAGTGGACAGAAGCCATGTTGACTATGGTGCGTGTTTTATTCACGATCATGAGCTGGGCAGGACAGGTTAAAGTAGTCACTAATTTGGCTAATGCAGGCAAATATGGGCTAAATGCAAAACTTAAATGGCAGGCAGAAATGGGCTAAATGCAAAACTTAAATGGCAAGGCAAATATGGGCTAAATGCAAAACTTAAATGGCAAGGCAAATATGGGCTAAATGCAAAACTTAAATGGCAAGGCAAATATGGGCTAAATGCAAAACTTAAATGGCAAGGCAAATATTAAATTAATGCAATGCGAGATTAGGCAGTGCGGGTGTACTAGCAACAGGGCTAGGCAAATAGTTACAGGTAAGCAGAAGCAGGATGATCCCGAGCAGGTAAGCAGAAGCAGGATGATCCGGAGCAGGTAAGCAGAAGCGGGATGATCGGGAGCAGGTAAGCAGAAGCAGGATGATCCGGAACAGGTAAGCAGATGCTGGCTGATCCAGAGCACGGCAAGTGTGTTGTTCATACAGCTCACAGTAAGATTCAATTAATGCAACGCGAGATTAGGTAGTGCAGATGCAACAAGGTGTAGGCAAACAGTCTCTAATTCAGATAGGGCCTAACAAATGTAGGCAGTACAGATGCGCAGATGCCGATAGGCTAGTAACAGGTACGGGCGAGCAGTCTCAGTTATAGTTATATGGTACACGACCTATGAGGCATAGGGTGCATGATGGTACAGTGCGGCGTATAGCAAGCATGGTCAAACGTGGGCGAAGGCAGTAGCGCTGTGGAGCGCTTAAGGTAGTTCAGGCGCTAGGTTAGATAGTAGAGGGCAGGTGCGAGCAACAAACATTCTGCAGGAGGAAGCAATCGGAGTGACCAGGACCAGGTTGGACCAATGTCCACAACCCCACAACGTGCCCACCTAACTTTTGGTGGAATTGCTCCAGATTGCCTTATGTGAAAACCTCTTCCGTTTTGGGAACAACCTATTCTGAAAATGCAAAGACACAGCGATGGGGCCAGCTTTTGCCCCCAGTCTAGCCAATTTGTGTATGTCAGAATTCGAGAGCTTACATATCTTTTCCAACAACCCTTTCTCTTCCAAAATGAGGCATTGGAAGAGCTATATTGATGTGTTTTTCGCATGGCACGGAACTGACACACATCTTCAAAGTTTTATCAACTGGCTGAATAGCCATAATATAAATCTACAGTTCACACATCAATTGTGAAAGGACACTATACCATTCTTGGACCTCCCCATCCAATATAACTGGGGGCCAATCTACACTACCATTTACAGGAGGTCTACCGACTGGAAAACCACACTTCTGTACAGCAGCCAACATCATAAATCTCGACAAGACAAGTTTCCATATCATCATCTACTTGGGGTGCGAATAAACTGTTCATATAAAGATGACTTCACACTTTTATTTATTCATTTATAAAGCGTTCTAAACCCATAGGCATCAAGGCACTGTTAACACACCTTACAACAGCATAAGAACAACAAAGAGTTGATAATTTGAATTTAAAAGTTACATGATCGAACAGTAGAGTCTTGAGGTGCTTACGGAAGACACAATATGATTGTTCCGATCTTACCACCACCGGTAGGGCATTCCAGTTCTTGGTAGGTAGTGCTGGGAAGGCCAGGCCCACTGCTCTTTTTAGCCTGAATCTTCGGGTGATGAGGCGATGGGAGTTCGAGGAGCAGGTTGGACTTGCCAAATTTGCTTTAGTACGTTTCTGTCGTAGATAACTAGGTGCAAAGTTTGAGAAGCATTTGTGTTTGATGGCTAGTGTTTTAAAAATAATGCGCTCACAAACTGGCTGCCAATGCTCATTACTTCTGGTGACTGAGATATGCCCTCAGTTGGGGATGTTCAAGGCTGCTCTCCATGCATTATTCTGGAGTACCTGCAGTTGGTTATTGTTTTTTGAAGAGGTTCCTGCTAATGCAACGTTGCAGTAATCCAACCTGGATCCAATGAGCGTCCAGGCACGTAAAGGGTAAGGGAACTATATGTAGTCAGAAAGGGTTTGCAGGCATTGATTAGCTTGGTGGACTATGCCGCTGATGATGCGATGCAATTGGTCTGTCTCGTTAGAGACAATGTGGAGTCTATGTAGACACCTAGAGTCTTGGCCTCCCCCGAGTCTGGTATGGTAAGCTCGTTGATGATAAAGGATTTGTATGAACCGTCTAGTTTGCTTAGTAGAGTTTGTGAGCTGATCAGAATAATTTCAGTCTTATCATTGAGGCATAGCATATGGGATGCCATCCATGCCTGAATAGTTAGGTAGACTGAGTTCAATGTTTTGGAGTGTGAGGTGTAGTTTCCTGTGATAGGTAGGAGTAGTTGAGTATCGTCAGCATAGTTTGTATAAGATATGCCCTGGGCATCTAAGAGGTCAAAGAAGGGTTTGGTAAAGATATTGCACAATGTTGGCGATGCACATGACCCTTGGGACACCGCGGGTAACGGGCTGGAGGGGCAGATGCTGAGAAGTGCTCATGGATCTGTTGGATAGGAAGGAGGAGATTTGGCAAATGGCTTCATTGGAGAAATGCGCAATAGATGGTAGGTGATGGCATAGGATTTGGAGGTTGACCAAATCAAAGGTTGCGGACAAGTCCAGGAGAAGGAGGAGAGCAATCTTACCTATGTCTTTCATTTCGTCCAGTTGATTTTTTCTAGGTCTACAAGTGTTGTCTCAGTACTGTAGTCTGGTTGAAATTGTCACACTCACTTGTGTCTCTGCAGGAGCGATGGACAAGCCTCCCTTGACCCAGAGTCTTCACTTCCCCTGTTTCACCCAGAGGAATACCTATCAAATACAAGGTGTACACTCGGACCTGAATTCACCCGATTCCCCTGGGCCCTTTGCTTCTCTTTACTGTGTGCTGTGATGTCCCCGTATGGGTTTACCTTGATCTTTAGTAGGGGGTGCACTCCGTCCTGCATTTGCAGGGGCGCGATTCACTCATGTCATTGGTGCCAATGTCTGTAGGCTGAGTTCAGATGCCAAACGCTGTTTTATGCCTTCACAGCAAGGCTGAGAGTTTAAGGCGCCAGTTTCTTCACTGGCTAGAAAGTCTTTCCCACAATTGAACTTTGCGCTGAGAAAGTTGAGTGTCCAAAATTGTCCGTATTGTCTTTCCCGGTATTTTTGTGGGTGAGTAGCGCAGCGTGTAGAAGCTGGCTGCTGGTAGGGTTGCGCAGCGCCTTCAATTCGAGCATGCCTGGTAATGTCTCTCCCTTTCCCTTGCAGAAGAAATTATGTGGTATTGGCGCCTCGAGTCCGGGTTCAGCGCTACTGGAGACTTGGTGGTTAGGTAAGTTTGCACGGAGGCCTTTGGTAAGTACGCGTAGAGAGAGAGAGCGCAGTGAAATAAGTGTCTGCGTTATTGGAGCGAGCGCAATGAATGTCTCTTCTTTCTTACAGGGGTTTGGGCGCTCGTGCAACTAAAATGGATTCCAGCATTGCGGGAAGATTCGGTGAGTATGCGCAGCGTTACTGACGTGCGCGTGTTAACGCGGTTCTTCTTTGTTCTTACAGGTGCCAGTGTAGAAGTCCCCTCTTGACTGGAGATAGCTGCGGCGTGGCGTAAGATCCAGGTAAGCAGAAGCAGGATGATCCCGAGCAGGTAAGCAGAAGCAGGATGATCCCGAGCAGGTAAGCAGAAGCAGGATGATCCTGAGCAGGTAAGCAGAAGCGGGATGATCGGGAGCAGGTAAGCAGAAGCAGGATGATCCGTAGCAGGTAAGCAGAAGCAGGATGATCCGGAACAGGTAAGCAGATGCTGGCTAATCCAGAGCACGGCAAGTGTGTTGTTGATACAGCTCACAGTAAGCAACACCAAGCACTGGAAGAATCTTGCGTGTGGCTTACATAGCCAGCCACACCCAAACACTAGAGAGCTCATGAGTTATCATGCACTTCCTGTTTGGCAACAGGAAGTGGTAACAAGGAAGTTACTACACACACTAGGAAGGAATGAAAGGAGGGATTTGTTATGAGTTCTTTGTGTGCCTATGCCAGGCCTGCCAAGCCTCCACCCAGCTTGCCCCAACTACCTGCCTGATACACATGACAGAAAGCCTGATTGGCTTCAGCTGAGGAGGTTGTTGGATTCTAGGTGTGACTGAATCTGAAGGCATGCTGCTTGGTCCAGATTTTTTCAGGAGGATTGGGCGGTAATTAGTGGGGCTGGCTGGATGTATGGTTGTTTTTGTTTTGTTTTTAGTAATGGTAAAACCCAGGCGTCTTTTATGTTATTTGATACTGAGGCAAAGGAGGTGTTAATGAGTAGATATGAAAGGAGTGAGTGCTTCAGCACAGTCTTTAACGACTGTGGACGGACAGAAAACTTTGACATCTAGACAGTTTGAGACCTTTGATAATCTGGGTGACCTCCGTCTCAGAAACTGGTTTGAAGTTAAGAGAGATGCAGATAAGGCTGAGGGCTTGGGCATAGAGTGCTCTAGGGCGTCACGGCTCAGTGTATTCCTCTTCAGCGCCATCTTGTTTTCAAGCAACATGATTTTGTCTAGCAGGCATTTTGAATGTTGGTGCACTTTGATACAGTTATCTACAGGAGGTGCAGGTGATTCTAATTCACGTAGAATTGCAAAGAGCTCCCTGTCGCTGGAATTTGCTTTAGCAATTCTAGTGTTATAGGTGGAGCTTTTTTTTCAAGAAGTATTGACTATAGGTCTTCGCTAGGGAGATGAAGAGGGCTTTGTTTGAGTTAGAGAGGTTATTCCTCCAAGTAGTTTCAGTAACTTGTTTGTTAGCACAAAGTGCTTTCATTTCCGGGATGAACCAGGAGTTCACGTGTGATACATTTTGATTTACATTGGGTTAGTGGGGCTGTGTCTATTGCCAACGTGAGGGCTTGGTTGCAGATGTCAACTGGGGTGGCAGGTTCAGTGCTGTTGGTAGGTGTGCTGCCTATCGCGGGCAGCAGAGGTAGAATGTGGCTAGGGGTTATGTCCCTGGCACTTCTAGTTAGTGCTGGGGGTAGAGGTGTTTTTCCGACTTGGTCATAGGGGATACCCATCAAAAATGTTAAAACATGCAGCCAAGCGAGCATACCATACGGACCTAAACTCCTTGATGGCTATACGTGATCACGCTCAACTGATGATCGATTGGTGTGCGTCACCACCGTCGGTCAAAACACTGTATGGATAAAGAAACTAGTAAAAAAGTACTGGAATCTTGTGCTTAGTACTGGTTGCACAGACAAACCTCCTTTGTGCAGCCTCAAGCATGTGCACAACATCAAAGATCATGTGGTACATGCCAGTCTCCCTTTATGCCCTTGTTTGTTTATTTATTGTATAGCGCACTGGGTCGTTAGGCAACTGGGCGCTTATGAAGGCTCCTGCTCGATCAACCACTTTGCCCGCTCTGTGGGCGATGCCACACAACCGATTGTGGGACATTACCCGTGTGGTCCGTGCTCTGCTTGTGAATTCAGCATCACCAGTGCTGTGTTCATTCATTAAGTGTTCTTTAAGATTTCATTCAAATCGCAACACCTCCAATGTTGTCTATATAGGTCATAAAGTCTAGGTGGGTTATACCACAATAATTAGCACAAGAAAGTCTCCACTCGGATTGGAGAACACAGATCCCTTATTCGAACAGGGACACCAGCTCCACTGGTATAGCACTTGTCTAACCACGGTCATTCAGACTGTCAAATGTAATGGATGGTCATAGATTGGGTCGTTACCCACCCTCACAATTACACCATTATCACACTATTGTTTCGCCTGGAACAGCAATGTATATACCGCTTGAAATCCCATTGGGATGGCCTGAACAAGGACCTTCAATGCTCCATGCTACTGTAAGTTTTTTACCACAGGATTTGAGGCACTACACTCTGTTATGATACATCTGTATGATTCTCACATCTGTATCCATAGGGACTTGTTATATATTCTGGGGTCCTTTTCAGGCACATGTTGGAACATGGGCCGCCAGCACATGTCATTCTCCATGCTTTCTAACAGTGTCAACATCCAAGGGTCTCTGTTCTCTCTCGAGCCCAATTATGTAAGGTGTTTCTGTGCACCTTATCATATTTTCCCAACATATTTCCAGAACCCTGTGCGAATAGGTCTCCCCTGCGGCACCCAGCACTATTGCATTATTAGTGTTTCAATTAGGGACCTCCTCGGTCTTCCCAAGTTATGCTGAATCAGGCAATGGGCTATCAGCACACCATGAGCCTCGGTTAACTGTTTTCTGTATGTACCCGTTCGCTCCACTCCAAGATCGCCAACGGAAGACCCTAGTGGTCCTCCATCACCTGAGGGCATTTATATGTTGCCTGAATGCACAGCGCTTTGGTTTGAAGCATTTCCATGCACTCGGATGCGAGGAAGCATGGACAGATGCCTATTCTGGTAGGGATGAGTGAATTTCTGTAAGAGTCTGCAACAATATGCTGTGCATACTTCCTACATATAGTTCGAGTCTCACTGACTCCCGCTGTATTACTTGGCAGGATTTTCTCATACACCCGATTCACGGTGTCCAGCCTCTGGATGGAAAATAAAGGATCGAATGCCCTTTTGTTCGAATACAAAAGGACCGAAAAAAAAGGGTCGAATGTTTTTTTATTTATATATTTTAAGTGTAGTATGCATAAAGTTTTTTATAAAAAGAAAACGGGCAGTTGGGAGGGGAACTCCCCATAAAAAAAATAAAAAAAAATTGTCCAGTTTTTTCCAGTTCTTTTGAAGTCGAAAAAAAGGCATTTGAGCCTTTTGTTTTCGATCCTTTGACCTACAACCCCGATTCGCAGCACACAAAGCAGGTGCGTGTGCGCTAACTGGTCAGTGCATGCTCACATTGCTTTTCGCCACAGCGCGAGCAATGTGAGATGTATGTGTTTCAGTACGGCGCTCGCAGAACTGAGTGACTATATTGGGGGAAGCGTCTTCTCATTTCAGTAATCACTGATGCTACAATCTGGTCTAGTTGTACACATAGTCACTGCATGCAATGTGCAATGTAATAGACTCAGGGCTTGATTTTTCATATTCTCTAGTGAACAGGGTCATTCTGTCGCTTATAAATTTACCTGGTGATCTTTTTTTCAGGCTCGGCTGTGGTACCCCAGTTGTGTTAGATATGAGACCGTTTTTCTCGTTTGGTTCTTTGAATAGCTGTGAAATTCGTTTGATTTTTCAAAGTATACTGTATAAGGTAAAGCCTTGAGTTTTTTGTACTTTTTTTTTTTTTCTGCTAAACATTGGGGTCTTGGATATAAGCAGATTTAGTTTGCACAGTAGCCTGCCACTAAACGGGTCTTCGTATATTGGGTATTTGGTTACAGGAACTTCTTGCAAACCTCAACTTGGCTTCTGCCATCGCGATACAACATTTTCTGTGACCCTGAAGAAGGGTGGGTCCTATGGACTAACTCAGCCCTTACAAGCCGAAACTCGAGTTGGCATCATTGTGATTCTTCCATCCAAGGCATTGTGCCAATGAATCCATTGATACCACTCCACGCTTCATTCCAGAGGGGATTATGGCAAGGTTTCGGGCCTTTTCCCCAATGATCATAATTAACGCTAATACACTGAGACGTGTGTCCTTTGAGGATCAACACACGAGTGTGACTCTAGGTGTAAACTCTAATGCTTTATCCAGCTTGTTTCCTTTGGTATATAATGTCCATTCATTCACTGCTTCCCTTTTTGTTCACATGGTGATGGGCACATTCTAAATGAGGTTTCACCTTGCGAAGACTCGGTGGATTGGGTCTTCTTTCCTCCATCCGTATATCCAATTTTGATTTCCTTGTCTTGAAAATATTCCCAATATAACATGATTTGCTTGTTTCCGGCAGTTTAGGTTTTTGTCTACTGTTTAAATTTTTTTGTTGTTTTCAAATAAATGGTACCATTGAACAAGTCAACCAACTTGCTGCCTACAGCTAATGATATTACGCTACGCGTTAGACTTCATCACAGGAATACAGGACCTGGTTCCCCTTTGTTGTAGATATACATATACATCTGGGCTGAAGCAGTACGTTTTATTTGTAATCACCAGTTGAGTAAAAAACAAAACATCGGAAAAGCTTAGCAGGTTTAAATCACAGCGTTTCATGTTAAAGTGAATAATGTATTGCATTTTATCATTGTCAAATCGTTTTTTCTGGAATTCCTGGCATCCTT